>NW_027507758.1:637415223-638615223 GCF_037356315.1 Lithobates pipiens | reverse complement strand
AAGGCTATTCTTAATGAGGTGGTCATTCGGTTGTAAACCAGGCGTTCAAGGAGTTTAGAGGAAAAAGGGAGCAAGGAGATAGGGCATAGATTGTTAAGATTGGTAGGGTCCAAGGTCAAGGGTGTTGCCATCAGAGTGAGTAGAAGCCTGTACCCATTGCTTCAGGTCAAATGAAGAGGTTAGACTTATGCCGCGTACACACGATCAGACTATCCGGCGGACTTAGTCCGGCAGATAAACCACCGGAAAGTCCGCCGGACTTTCCTAACGAGCGGACCTGCCCACACACAAGCTGACTTTTCCAGCGGACTAGGTCCGCCGGACTATGGCAGGAGTCCAGCATCCTCTGGGACTGTGACATCATAATGGGCAGGGACATCACCAGGTGACCCCGCCCATTGTCCCTATATAAGTCGCAGTGCAACACGTTCCCGTCATTACGGCCAGAGACAGCGACGAGTCAATATCTCAAGGAAGGAGAAGAAGAGAAGAAGAGAAGGCAGCGGCAATAGAAGACCAGGCCACCGCCAGTAAAAGAGCTGGAAGAAGGAGGCCCGGCAAGAAGAACCAAAGAGGGGGACAAGACCCCCGAAGTCGGAAGAAGAGGCGGCGGCAACAGAAGACCGGGCCACCGCTAGTAAAAGAGCTAAAGGAAGAAAGCGGAGGCCCGGCAAGAAGAGCCGAAGAGGGGGACAAGACCGCCGAAGTCGGAAGAAGACCGCCGGAGCTGTGCAATAAATTATTTTTCCTGACCGGCCGGGCTGCGTGCTCGGATAAGGGTCTTATATGGACCTTAGGGGGGACTCCCACGCCGTTTTTTCGGTGTAGGGCTTCCCCTTTAAGTCCATACCAGGTGACAGGGCCAGCGACGTGTCAATCTCGCCCCCGAAGGCGGTGACATTGACTTCCTTCGCTAGTCCTGGCTACCTGGAGCCGCGTTCAAAATGAACGGACTTCTCTGTGTGCGGGAAAGTCCATTCATTTCAAAAGTCCGGTGGACTAGCACACACACGGCCAGATTGTCTGCTGGACTCGCAGTCTGGTGGACAATTTTTGAGTCAAAACTACTTTCTAAGTCCACCAGACTTTTGGGGAAAAAAAGTCCGCCAGAGCCCACACACGGGCGGATTGTCTGGCAGACTCTGGTCTGCCGGATAGTTTGATCGTGTGTACGGGGCATAAGAAGTTTAGAAGTATCAGGAGTGTTTGTATTAGCAGGGATGTTAAAATCACCAAGAAGGATTGTGGGAATTTCTAAAGACAGAAAGTAGGGTAGCCAGGCAGAAAAGTCATCAAGGAAAGTGGATAATGGTCCAGGGGGGCCGGTAGATCACTGCAATTCTTAGGGAAGTTGGAGAGAATAGACGTATACAGTGAGCTTCAAATAATGAGAGTGAAAGAGAGGGAGGGGAGTGAATAACCTGGAAGGTGCTTCGGGGGATAGGAGGAATCCCACTCCACCTCCCTTGCGTCCATTAGGCCTAGGGGAGTCCAGTGAAGGCCACCCTGGGAGAGGGAAGCAGGTGAAGGGGTATCAGATTTGTGGAGCCAGGTTTTCGGTGACAGCAAGTAGATTAAAGGAATTAGTGACAAAGAAGTCATGAATAACAGTGAGTTTGTTTCAGGCAGAGCGGGCGTTCCAGAGGGCACAGGAGAGGGGGAGGCTGGCGTTGGGAGGAAGAAGAATGGAGACTAAATTGCGTAGATTGCGACTAATGCCAGAGGGTGTAGGGTGATGGGTGTGTTGGGTACAGTTAAATAAGGGAGGCCCAGGGTTAGGGGAAATATCTCCAGTGGTTATGAGAAGCGAGGGAGGTAATATGAGAATACGATTTGTATGAGGGGACGTGCTTCATTACCCTGGGGGGTTTGTTAGCAAGTGGGCTTAGAGTTAGAAAGAGGTGATGAGTGCAGAAGTAGGGGGAGGGGAGAAGTGAGGGTGATATGTACAGATTGTGGGGTGGAGTAGGGGGGTGAAGAAAAGAGAGTTTGAGGAGAGAGGCTGCAATTGTGAAAAGGAGGAGGAGAGGTAAAGAGTGCATGTTTCAGAGAGGAAGGTGAGATAAGTTGGAAATGAGTTCACCTGCAGTCTGCTGTTGTTTGCTTTGTGCAAATTGCTGAAGTGCAAGAGCAGAAGTGCCACTTATTTAAAACGTTTGCAGACCAGCCGCCGTCATTATACTGTGGCAGGTCGGCACAATCCCACGAGACTTCGTAGCTATACGTTGGCTCCTTTAAGCAGGATAGCAGGTGCGCTGCACTGTGGGGGTGGCGATGCTTGTGGCCAACGGTTGCGATGACCGCCGGCCGCAAGCGATGGCGGGCATGAGAGGCAGGAAAGGGACATGTGTCTAAACACATAAATCCTTGTTCTGTTCTGTGAGCAGAGACAGATCGTGAGTTCCTCATAGCTAGGAACCAGAAACTGTAATTTCCTCTAGGTCAGTCCCCTCCCCCACTTTTATTATATAGCCAACCTTGTAAGTATGGTAGAGAGTGGGTTTTTATACTTAGATATTATTGAAAACATGTATCTCACACAGAGTGGTACTGTGGATACATAAAGATACAACATGTGCCACGTCCCAATTTGGCATGAAGAAAAGAGAACAAGAAGGGGAACTTCTGGACTTTTTAGGCACCATAGACAAAACAATAACCATAAAGTAAAATCAAAATTTTATTTATTTAAAACGTATGTTCCATTGTAACATACAACATAATTTTTGAAAAAAACATCTATCACAACAATACTCATAAACTCCATAATATACAGTATAACCCGCGACTATACATTTTCAAATTTGAAAATAGACAATATACATTTATTTCATAATCTTCAAAATATAATTTCTACTCGCGGTATCAGGTATGCTGTTTAGAAAAGGGGAAGCTCTACATGTTTCACGTGAATTGACACGCTTCTTCTGGAGCGAGGTATTAATGTGACTGGTAAAGTAATAGAAATAAACAACAAAAAATAACAAAAATGTATTAATCATAAACATTCATAACATATACATAACAAGTTATACAGAGGTGTTATTATATAGTATGGGTCAACTTATAATATGTCACGGATATCACACAACATCAGGGGTCAATCAGTCAGATAGGAAGGCACAACGTATATAGGTCACTATGGGGACATATAGAACATAGTATCTATGATCCCAAACATATAAAAATGTTTCCAAAAAAACTTACTCAAAAAGGTACTTTCAATGGGGACTATGAGGGGCTGAATTCCACACGTAGAGGACTGCTACGAATCCAAATATTAATGGCGGACAAGTGTATTTATTTAATAGTTGTTATAAAGGGCTGTAGCCCCAAACACAAAAGGGGGGGGGTATAAATCCCCACGAAACCTACAAACAAGAGATTCAACATTTATTTATCAAGGAGAAAAGAACCATTCTATAATTAAATAAAGGTATAGAAAGGCACGGAATGACACTGCAAGTGATAATGGAGGGCCGGGCATGACAGTGTGACTAAGGGACATTGAGGGTTAATATTTTTTGCAAGGCAGAGAGGAAGTCAGGTGGCTGGACATCAGTTAACTTTGTGGAGGAAGGGGAGGAGCCTTATAAAGGGTGTGGGCGGAGTAAAAATTCAGTCCGTGGAGAGAATCTGGAAGAGGAGGCAGCTTTTCCCACCCTCCCTCCCTATAGATGTTTATTTAAGGTTTTAGTATTCTTTGGTATGGTGTTGTCGCTCTGTTTGTTTCTTTCAGGTGTCGTTTGATGGACGTCATGACAGCAAGCTGTGGTCTTTTGAAGTGGCGGTGTTCTTGGTGGTCTTTGACGGTTGACGGTAAATCAGAGGTGATCTGATGGGGTGGGGGGCTCATCAATAGTATCGGCCCCTCCGGTGTATTCCAGAACGGTGGATGGAATACTGGTATGTGTCACTGCGGGAGGTTGTCTCCGACCGGCTACAGGTGGAGGCCTGGTAAAGTAAAATGGGTACCGCAGTGACTTTTGGTGTTTGGTGGAATTATGGGTCACCGTCAGAGATCACCAGGATGGGCAGGTTATGGTTGTTGTGTTAATGTTGTATATATATATTTATTGATTATTTATATATAGATATATATATATTTTGTTGGAGTGTTGATAAGTTGTTAATAAAGGCTGTTGTGGCCATTTTACTCCAAAGAGAAAGTGTGGTCTCATTTGTTAATGGGTTGAAAGGTAACGGGAAGGTAAAAAGGGGTGGGGGACTAATTAAGTTGGGGTTACAAAGGAACCTTTAGGCTACACGGGTCAAGGAAACTCACCACAGATATAGGATGTGGTGTCTCCTAGGATCTCTTTAAGTTTTTTACACAAGGTTGGGATAATATGTAGATTAACTGGCTATCTAAGCCCATGTAAGAATAACCACTTCCACCAAGAGGCAGTGCTGGATAATTGTTGCAAAGCCAACCAGATCTGTAATATTATTATAATAAGGTTAAATGACTAAAGCTGCAGTGGTGTCCTGAAATGTTCAGTAAAAGAGTGCCATGTCCCAGCACTTACCCGTGCGGTCCTCTAGAGGTGTCAGCCAAATCTTGTTTCTCCCCAGAATCAGCTGTGCAGAGTTAGCGCAGAGCATGCTGGTTAATATACCTGTTCATTCATAAGAATGGTAAACAGCTGTGCAGAGCTCGCGCAGAGCGTGCTGGTTTGAATACACGGTTTTATTTTATTTTATTTTTTATGATTTTTCTTTTTTCCTTGGGTAGGATCAGACCATACAGCAACTCCTTCTATTATATTTGATTGAACTCACACGCATGCTCCTGAAGAGTGGATCAATCAACAAAATGCATAGAGCTATTATAGGCCGTGTCCCGATGATTCAATTGATATCTGTCAGTATGTATAATTTTTGCTATTATTCGTTTATACTCATGTGGCAACCCGTCTACATTGTGTGTATGGATATACATTTTTATGAATTGTACCGGTTTGTACACACGACGGGACTTTTCGACGGACTAGCTCCAATGGTCTTCCTGACTGACTTTCGGCGGAGGTCCGATGGACTTTCTGAATGAACGGACTTGGCCACACATGACCGGACTAAGTCTGTTCAAAAGTCCGTTCATTTTGAACGTGAAGACGTAAACGGGACTAAACAAGGAAGTTCAATAGCCAGTAGCCAATAGCTGCCCTTCCGTCGTATTTGGTCCGTCGGACCAGCACACAGACGAACGGTTTTCCCGATTTTTAGTCCGTCGGACTTGAGTCCGTCGGATAGATTTGAAACATGTTTTATTTCTAGGTCCGTCTGACTTTTGGGGAAAAAAAGTCTGCGGGAGCCCACACACAATCGAATTGTCTAAGGGATTCCGGTCCGCCAGACCAAGTCTGCCGGAATGTCCAATCGTGTGTACGCAGCATTACTCATGATTATGCATTTGTATGTTAAGTTATATAATAAACTGAATTCTACCTACGTGCTTCATTCAAAGTCCCAATCCCCTTTCCCCTCGTTTTTTGACATATACAGTGGTGTGAAAAAGTGTTTGCCCCCTTCCTCATTTCCTGTTCCTTTGCATGTTTGTCACACTTAAGTGTTTCGGAACATCAAACCAATTTAAACAATAGTCAAGGACAACACAAGTAAACACAAAATGCAATTTGTAAATGAAGGTGTTTATTATTAAAGGTGAAAAAAATCCAAACCATCATGGCCCTGTGTGAAAAAGTGATTGCCCCCCTTGTTAAAACATACTATAACTGTGGTTGTCCACACCTGAGTTCAATTTCTCTAGCCACACCCAGGCCTGATTATTGCCACACCTGTTCACAATCAAGGCATCACTTAAATAGGAGCTGCTTGACACAGTAAGGTCCACCAGAAGATCCTTAAAAGCTACACATCATGCCGAGACCCAAAGAAATTCAGGAACAATTGAGAAAGAAAGTAATTGAGATCTATCAGTCTGGAAAGGGTTATAAAGCCATTTCCAAAGCTTTGGGAATCCAGCGAACCACAGTGAGAGCCATTATCCACAAATGGCGAAGACATGGAACAGTGGTGAACCTTCCCAGGAGTGGCCGGCCGCCCAAAATTACCCCAAGAGCGCAACGACGACTCATCCAAGAGGTCACAAAAGACCCCACAACAACGTCCAAGGAACTGCAGGCCTCACTTGCCTCAGTTAAGGTCAGCGTTCATGCCTCCACCATCAGGAAAAGACTGGGCAAAAATGGCCTGCATGGCAGAGTTCCAAGGAGAAAACCACTGCTGAGCAAAAAGAACATCAAAGCTCGTCTCAATTTCTCCACAACACATCTTGATGATCCCCAAGACTTTTGGGACAACATTCTGTGGACCGATGAGACAAAAGTGGAACTCTTTGGAAGGTGTGTGTCCAAGTATATCTGGCGTAGAAGGAACACTGCATTTCATAAAAAGAACATTATACCAACAGTAAAATATGGTGGTGGTAGTGTGATGGTCTGGGGCTGTTTTGCTGCTTCAGGACCTGGAAGACTGAAAAGGAACTATGAATTCTGCTGTCTACCAAGAGATCCTGAAGGAGAATGTCCGACCATCTGTTCGTGTACTCAAGCTGAAACGAACTTGGGTTCTGCAGCAGGACAATGATCCTAAACACACCAGCAAGTCCACCACCGAATGGCTGAAGAAAAACAAAATGAAGACTTTGGAGTGGCCTAGCCAAAGTCCTGACCTGAATCCTATTGAGATGTTGTGGTATGACCTTAAAAAGGCCGTTCATGCTCGAAAACCCTCTAATGTAACTGAATTAGGACAATTCTGCAAAGATGAGTGGGCCAAAATTTCTCCAGGACGCTGTAAAAGCCTCATTGCACGTTATCGCAAACGCTTGGTTGCAGTTGTTGCTGCTAAGGGTGGCCCAACCAGTTATTATGTTTAGGGGGCAATCACTTTTTCACACAGGGCCATGATGGTTTGGATTTTTTTTCACCTTTAATAATAAACACCTTCATTTACAAATTGCATTTTGTGTTTACTTGTGTTGTCCTTGACTATTGTTTAAATTGGTTTGATGTTCCGAAACACTTAAGTGTGACAAACATGCAAAGGAACAAGAAATGAGGAAGGGGGCAAACACTTTTTCACACCACTGTAGATAGGAATGGAGGCAATTGACCTCACCAGATCATATAAAGTCCCAACTGTTCTCCTTTTTCTTATAGCAATATAGTGCACTTGGTGGATGCTCTGTTTTGAATATCTGTAAATATTTTGTAAAGGAGAGGTCTATATTTTTTCACTTAAATGATTGTGCTCACTGGCCACATATGGGGTATGCCCCCACGGCCTTGTACATATGTTATTTTCCCTTTCCATGTTTGTGGTATACTCCTTGTAGATTTTTGTAGGGGCAGAAGCCCGAAGCCAGTGAGGACATGGCTTGTTTTGGTGGGGGGGTGGATGTAGCACCCTCCTAGGTAGGTGCTAGAAGAGAGTATAGTTTTTCTTCTTTTTGCTTATGAGGAAGATTGTTCGGCAAATTTAGAGTGCTCTCTGCCTACCAGGGAGCAGGATCTATTGGTAGGGTCTGCTCATGGTGCCTAGGTGCATCTCAGCTTGTTTGAATGTCACACACTGGTCCAATAGGGAGGCATATTGGACAACGGGAGGGGACCTGACAAGTGAGAGCATGGTCATTGTTATAGCCCTGGCAATTGGCAGAGGAAAGTGCCTCATTGCCTGCTGGATTACTGTATAAATGCTAAGGGCACATGTGCTCTGGGTCTTTTAGCTGGAGAGTGGAGTCCCACGGGGGGGGGGGGGGGGCGGCTGCTCCTCCTCTGTAGAAGCTGTTATGTGGCCTCAGTTTTTTTAACTTAGGGCCTGAAAGTTAGAGAGGAGCTGAACCCAAAGGTCCTGCAAAGCTGACTGGAAGGGAGACACCAGCAAGGATCTGATTATGCCTACTGGGAGTACAGATCTGTGTCATGGGGCTTGTCCTTTGAGGACCATCCCTTCAGCTAGAAGAGTCAGTGGACGGGTGTTAGTCAAGGGGATACTAGAGAGTATCCTGAAGATAAAGTAGTTGCATCAAGTCTGTTGCTAGAGAAAGCAAGAAGGCTTAAATTCTCCATACTTGTGGCTGTATGGTTAAAGCAATGTGTCTGCTTCCACAAATAATCTGGTGAGGCCAAGTGAGAGTTGTCCTTATCTACAGTGAAAGGTTCAGTTGGAGTATCCCACTAACCCATTCTTCCATCCAAATTCCACAATAAATATCAAAAAATCCAAGCACCCTGGACTGTTTATTGAGTAACAAGCAAAGGTAATTGACGGGAGAGGAACGGCGTAACCTGATCCTAGTGGATTTCTTAATCAATGAAAACGGAAGATGCTTCTGAATCATTTCCTGGCTTAATTAGCTTTGATTCTCTGACAATATTCCCATTCACCTTCTCATTGGCTAATCACGAATTAGCATACATCTGCATTGATTCAATTATCACCTGTTTCTTCAGACCCAAAGTCTGGTGACGCGTCGTCGTTGTTGGCCATTTGTGCATTAACTTTATACCTCACTTAAATCTCATAAATTACAATTGGTGAATGTACTACGAACCCTGGGGAATCCTGGCTCATTGCTATGATTAGCAGCTGCGTTATTTCCTGAAGAAGCTCGAACTTTGAGCGAAACATGTAGAAAATCGCAGCTCAGCTTTCGTGTTTTTATGTACAAAATCGGGGTAATTCTGTGGTTGTTCCACACTATACCTTGCATAATTATATTTTATAGTTATATAGTGATGTTTTGTGTATTATTTATGTATGTTGTAATAAATAAAATTATCCTTAGCAATTGATACTTAATCGCTGATTTTATTGATCTGATACCTGTAAAAGTCCCAGGGCTGGTATTCCCCAGCCCGTTTTGGCCCTTTTTGTTCTGTCTCTATATGTAATTTTGGGATGTGGTATCCTCTCTATTCAATCCCTCCATCTTAATCTTGAACTAGCTAACAAGCAAAGGGGATTAAGGAAGTATATGTGAAAACCCCCAACAACAGTCTTCAGGTAATCAGAGGGAGGCCTAAGATGTCAACGCACAGCAAGCCCTACAGGGACATCACTACAGGTGTAATCATTATGTTTGGATCAGACATCCCAACCTGCAAAAACTCATTTCAGGGAGAAGACAAACTCATTTCTGGGAGGTGATGCTCACAACTAGAGGATGATCAAATGAATTGTAATCACTATACAGAGGTTTACTACTTCTGAGAAATATTAAAGGAAAACTCTAACCACCATGACCACTTCAGTGATTTGAAGTGAACATGGAGGTAGGAGTCAGGGTGTGCAGTGTTTCTGCTTGGAACAGGTAGGGGGGCCAAGAGAGAGTGAGAAGTGGGGCTGAGAGAGAAGAAGGGGCTCAGAGAGGGGGGACAACTGACAGAGAGATGGGGGCTCAGAGAGAGGGTGGTGGACAGAGAGGGGGCTGAGAGAGAGAGGACAGGCTGAAAGAGAGAGGGTGGTTGAGAGATGGTGGTCGAGAGAGAGAGAAAGGGGGCTGACAGAGAGGGTGCCTGAGAGAGAGAGAGGAAGGGTGATAAGGGGTCGACTGACAGACAGATGGAAAGCTGAGAGAGAGGGGGCACAGAGAGAGGGTGATGGACAGGGGGGGGGGGCTGAGAGAGAGGGTGGGCTGATAGAGTGGGAGGGGATGAAAAAGAGGGGGGCTGACAGAGAGAGTGGCTGAGAGAGATAGAGAGAGGGAGGGGGGCTGAGAGAGGATAGTTGAGAGAGAGGGAAGGGGGCTGAGAGAGAGGGTGGTTGAGAGAGAGAAGGTGGACTGACAAAGAGAGGGGTGACTGACAGAGAGGGGGGGTGGACAGCGAGAGGGGTGGCTGAGAAAGAGAGAGAGCAGGCTCAGAGAGAGGGGGCTCAGATAGAGGGTGGCTCAGAGAAAGATGGGGCTGAGAGAGGGGGTTTGAGAGGGAGCTGAGAGAAGGGGAGGACTGAGAGAGAGGGGGCTGAGAGAGGGAAGGGCTAAAAGAGAGGGGGGTTGAGAGAGGGAGGGCTGAAAGAGAGAGGTCCTGAAAGACAGGGGTGCTGAAAGAGGGGGCTAAGAGAGGTGAGGGAGAGGGAGAGGAGAGAGACCTCTAGCCCTGTACCTATCTGCAGTCCCTCCTCTGTCACATTGTACTAGAATCTGCAGATCCGCAGCCTGCAGACCTGTGTGTGTATGATGATGATGTGATGCTACAATATATAAAGTGAAGGTAGTTCTGCGCTATGTAATACTACAATACCTTCCATTCCATGCCAGTCTGTCTTCTTGTGAAGATCCGCTTTGATCCTTTCATCCAGTCAGCTTCTCCCGGGCTTTCTTCTGTGCCCCAAGTCATCCTGTCCTTTGAGGACAGTCCTCGCTCTGGGCCTTATGTGATGTTAGAGAGCGGAGGAAGTTGAAGCAATCCATGCTCCTCTAGAAGCACGGGGAACGGTACGCTGCGCCTGCCCAGCTGCTAAGGAAAAGGCGGTGCTGGAGGAGCTCTTCTTCTGAGTCCTGGGCTCTCTCAGGTCCACCCAACTATCTGCACTCAGAGCACTGATTACCTCCATGTGTGGCAATGGATGCCCTGCCCAGTGGCTACCTGCACCCTAAAGGTGATGCGGATTGCTGCCATAGTGCCACTAGCACCTATTTGCCCCCACTAAATAGCCATAACACTGGGGACAGTACAACAGCATCCCTTTACATTCTGCACCCAGCCCTGGGGTGGTGCCCCGTCTGCCTCCCCCCATGATATGCCACTGGTCACATAGCCACTGGGAAGGGGAGGGGTAGAGAATGAGGCACAGCTGCACAGGCACTCACAAGCACAAGGCGCCCTCTCTCCTCTCAATGGAGAGTAGGGAAGCCAGCGGTTGTGGCTGCACTCCAGGCGACTGCCTAGTTTTGCCTAACGGTAGCACCAGCCCTGGGTGCACCCCACGCACCCACCCAGGATCGGCCCTGCAGCCGGGATATTGCGTGGCAGTTGCGGGTGTCAGGGAGCCACAGCCAAAATGCGGGAGAGTCGGGATGTCTGTTGGATCTCACCAGTCAGGAGCTTTTCCTGCCATCCTACATTCTCCCTTCTGAGGATTGTTCTATCCTTCCAAACAATTTTATGAAATCATCAATGCATAGCTCCCAACTGTTCCCGATTTTGAGGGACTGTCCCTGATTTGGAACAATGTCCCTCTGTCCCTCTTTCCTCCTCATTTGTCCCTCATCTTGGTCTGATCTATATAGTTGTAGCACTAACCCCCAAAGGAGCTGCTGGTTTGATTGGGCTTACCGTTACCTTCTTCACTTCGATTTGTGTCTAGAGTTTCCCGTGGTAGATGACCCAGAAACTTTAGAGACCGATGACAGATCCGCTTAAAGGGATTTTTATTTGCAAAAACGTAGTTAATGAACAGTCTCTTAGTATAGGATCAGAGGGTTAGGAGGAAAGTTCAGGTACTCTAAGTGTCAAAGTCAATAATGAAGGATTTGCTTACTTCGACTAAATCCAGAGAATAGCCATTCACAGCTGGATGTTCACTCAAGTTGGACAGTCCCTCTCTCACAAGGCCTAGCAGCCAACAAGGTGCTTAAATCGGGAATAAGTCTCTGCCACAGAATTTGTTGTAGAACACGAAGGAATAAGTCTCTGCCACAGACGTTATTGTAGAACATGTAGGAAACAAGGACTTGCAGAACACTCGTGTGATACCTGGATCTTTCAGCCAGTTTGGCGATACCCACGAGACCGGATTCACTTAGGTACTTCAGCCCCACCAGGCTCTGCGTGGCCTTCTTCTGAAGAGTCCTCCCCTGGATAGCTACGAAGTTGCTGGGCCTCTCCATGACCGGAGACAGCACCAGACGACCTCAGAATCCTTTCTTTAGTTTTCCTTGCCTCGGGTTAGCCAAGAGACATAAAGTCAGGTGGATCCGCACCCCAGGCCATAGCCTTCCTGGGGGCTGGTCAGGAGGACCAGGACCATGTAGTCAGAACATACTTCTGGACCGGAACCCCGAACCACGTGACAACTGCATCTTAAGTACCCTCTCCCAGAAAGTACAGCAAGAGTGGTACTCCCACTGGGCTGGCTCTGAGAAAGTAACCTTAAAGCACCTGACCAGACTGTGGTTCCATGCCTGCCAGAAGAGACAGTGCCCCTTATGGCCAGGCTGAACACCCTATAGTCCAGTCAGACTGATGCTGAGGTCAAAATTTGGAACAATTATACCCAAACCAAACTGCAGTTCAGGTGTAACTTAAATTTCAAAACATATAGCACGTGCTCTTCAGGAGCCGGCGCTACATAGTTATATATAAAATGCACTTTTTATCGTTCAAAAATTGTTTCCCAGAGCTAAACCTTTCATCTGATTTCTAAATTGATGCATTTGTAAATTTTAACAGCCAGTGTAAAGGAATAGAAGTGGCAAAAAAGCACTTGTGGGTTTAGCCAATCATTTTTTTTTGTATGATTCTCCTTTAGGGGGTTGGCAGAAGGTGTTCTTTCCCTACATACTTTTGCTAATAGGTGTCCTTCATGCTCATCTCAAAAAGTTTGGAGGTATGTTGATAAGTCCTCTTTCTATGTGATTGAGAAGATCTTGAATCGCAATGTCTTTATGGCTGAAGTGGATGACTCAGTCTATATGTTTTTTTTATTGTTTTACAATTTTTTTCACATTAATTATTTTATTTATATAAGCATATACGAGAGATCTATTCTCCACCACCATTCCTATGTAAACATTACATACTTGCAATTTATGTTTAACATATTCACTATGAGTGGACTGATATATATATTTACGCTTTTCGATATATTTTTGCATTTTCTTCACCAAAAAGTTCAATTGCGGGAGTTATGTTACATGAATGCTGCCAGACTCATCCACCTTACCAGCCATTCAGTGTCCTCCACCCCTCTCTGCCAATCCCTCCACTGGCTTCCAATCACCCAACGAATACAATTCAAAGTACTAACAATAATTTACAAAGCCATCCATAACTCTGCCCCCAGCTACATCACTAACCTAGTCCCAAAATACCAACCAAGCCGCTCTCTTCGGTCCTCCCAAGACCTCCTGCTCTCTAGCTCCCTTGTCACCTTTTCCCATGCTCACCTCCAGGATTTCTCCAGAGCTTCTCCCATCCTTTGGAACTCCCTACCCCAATCTGTCAGACTGTCCCCTAATTTATCCATCTTTAGACGATCCCTGAAAACCCTTCTCTTCAAAGAAGCCTATCCTGCTTCTAACTAACACTGTTTTACTTCCTCCATCAGCTCATCCCCCCATAGCTATTACCTTTTGTGTCAATTGACCCTTCCTTTTTAGATTGTAAGCTCTAACGAGCAGGCCCCTCTGATTCCTCTTGTACCAAATTGTAATGTAACTGTAATGTCTTCCCTCATGTTGTAAAGCGCTGAGCAAACTGTTGGTGCTATATAAAACCTGTATAATAACAATAATAATAATAATAATAATAATAATAATGAATGGTTATTACGAGATGTTTCTTGGGGCTGCAGTTCCTCTGAACTCCACAAGATGGTGATCTTACTGCTAGCCAGACAGGAAGTCTCTATGGAATACAGACAGGAAGTGGTGTCAGGTACAGACAGGAAGTTCCGGGTGAGAGGTGAGTCGGGAGGAAGTAGAGAGAAGACGTTGCTGGAAGTGGCAGTAGAGCAGGTAATAAGATCTTATTTTCTATTTACAACCAGTAAACCCCCCGTCATGTCCGTCCTCTTCCTCCATAGTCACCGTGATGTCTTTTATCTCCAGCAGATGATGATACACACATATATAGTGTGGAAATGTAGAATAACCCCTTCAGGGTCAGAACATTTCCCCACTTACGGGCCGGAACATTCTCCTCATTTTCAAGATAAATTCTAGTAATATGATCCTTAAAACAAACAGCACTGACAACAAAAAGACAAGACAATGACCATATTGACCATGCATGGCCTACAAAGGGCAATTATTACACTACACAGGCAGCCAATGGGCAATCATTACAATATGCAGCCAACACAATGATGGAGTGCGGGGGTCAGGAGTATGGAGCATAGAGCCCCTTACATTGCTGGTCAGGACGAAGAAAACATTCCCCAGCCTGCCATAAGAATATGTTCCATCATTGGTGTCAGAGGGAGGAAAATACTAAGGTAAGTAGTGGTGTCTCTGAGGAGGTAGTGGGAGTAAAGGACTCCGGGAGCCTCTGAGGGTGTACTTCATCTGAAGAACTTTGGGACCCCTGAGGAGGAAGTGTAGCTGAAGGACTTGGGGGGGGCCTCCTAGGAAGTAATGGGGCTGAACAACTCGGAGAGGTTAGTAGAGCTGTGGGGGCTCTGAGGGGGTAGTCAGACTGCACTGCTCTGAGGTACAAGTGGGTTTAAGGGCTCATAGGGGCTGTTGGCCTCTGATGGTCCTCTCACCCCACCTGCACATACTTCTCTGACCTACTTAAAGGAGAAGTCCAGCCTGAGCTCTTTTGGCTGGGCTTCTCCTATGGGTCACATGAGTGCAATTCGTTTTGCACTCTTGTGACCTGTTTTCAGCAGAGCGCAGGCTGACGTCGGCTCTCTGATGATGTCACCGGAATCAGTCCAGGCACGGCGTCATCACGACAATGATGTCTTGATCCGCCAGGTGCCTGGACTGATGGCCATCTCAGCTTCTCAGTGAGCCACTGAGACAGTCGATCCACAGCTCGGTGCTCCAGTGAGCGCGGGGGACAGATTGGAGAGCTGCCGACTGACAGGCAGCAGCTCTCTGCCTGGTGAGCTGTGAGAACCGACCTATCAAAGATGTTAGATCATTAGGTTCTCAGTGAAGAGGCACCGGGGGAACAGATGCAGCATCCACCTAGGTAAGCATGAATCTGAAAAACAAAAGAACAAAAATCACACTTCTCTTTTAAAGATCTTCTGCCAGCAAGTGAAGGAAGCCTTCACCTCACCATTTCACCTTTCTAGAAATATATTGCAGGATACAAAATAGACCAAGAGAACAAACCCCTCCCCCCCGCTGTCCTCCTACCAGCACTGAAATAAAACACACACACCAGTAATGTGCACTACAAGGCCCAGCCCAACAGACAGCAGTCTATGGTAAGAGCATAATGAGGACAAATGTTCATTCCAACATACAAGGGTCCTGCAGCTTGTCAGATAAAGATCCGGGAAGATCCAAGGAGCTCAAACAACAAAGAAATGACAGAGCGAGATCCTCATTAGAATGATGAAGTCATTTATTCCATAAAAACAAATAGTACACTTACATGTTAAAATCTTTATAATCAGCATAGATGGCAGATGGGTTGCTATTGGAGAGAACAAAACCGACTCCTCCCCCACAGTTCTGTAGTCCACCAGCAGGATCTCCCTGCTATCCAATCCAATCCCTTCTCTTACTGCAGAGTGACAGCAATATCAATCCTGTCAATTAGCAGGCTGCCGGAGATTGGAGCCTTGCAGCCGGAGTTCTGGCAATGATCTTAATTAGCCAACAACTCCGGCCAAAAGTCAGCAAGTTCCCCTTCCTGGACATCATGATGACCCGACATTGTCCTCACAGCACTGCCTCAGAGCAAACAAGTCAAAGGAAGGATCGTATTGATCATTCCTTGTCTGCAGATCTAAAACTAATCATATCCAGTTCAAAAACGACACAAACCCAACAGAGAAAAGGGAATTTACTATCCGGCAGGCCAAGAGGGTCCCAGACCTCAAAAATGTAGCAGACACTAAACAAGCCAAGCTAAATGTGTTCCCATGGGGGGGAGTAGTTGTTAAATGTACAGCAACTCTCCTATTACCCCCCTCACATCTACATCCATTTTTTTATGTGCCCAACACCATCTAAATAATTTTTACTTTCATTTCCCAAAGTTATCCGTCTACAAGGAGACCTGTATAGATCAAATGACGGCACCAATGAGGATGGAGGAGGACCGGAGTCACATAACTGAGAAGATACTAAACCTCACCCTGGAGATCATCTACCTGCTGACCGGAGAGGTGAGGAGGATTCTGGGAGGTCACATGACATCACTCTTATCTCTATTAATAAAACACAGACCTGACCGGAGAGGTGAGGAGGATTCTGGGAGGTCACATGACATCACTCTTATCTCTATTAATAAAACACAGACCTGACTGGAGAGGTGAGGAGGATTCTGGGATTCTAACATGATATTCCTATTGGTTCCTCAATACAGAGATTTCCTCTTCTGAAGTCAGGTGATCATATGACCATCACAGTGCCTCCATGTGACTCCCTAAAACCTGAGAGACACAACATGGAGAAGATTCTACAAGTCACCAAGAAGATGATGGAGCTTTTGACAGGAGAGGTGAGGAGGATTCTGGGAATTCTGGGACATTATCCAGTAACAGACAAGGGATGTGTCTGGATGGTGACTGTATCATTGTGTGTGTCAGGTTCCTATAAGGTGTCAGGATGTCACTGTCTATTTCTCCATGGAGGAGTGGGAGTATTTAGAAGGACACAAGGATCTCTACAAGGACGTCATGATGGACAATCAGCCGCCCCTCACATCACCGGGTAAGAGGAGACTTTATTGTAAAGGAGAGAGCAGTACGGAGGCTCCACCCATCCCCCATCATCTGATAAACACATAGAAACAATGTATTCAGTCAGTGTGTGTGTTTCCTACAGATGGATCCAGTAATGGGAACCCACCAGAGAGATGTCCCCGTCCTCTGTATTACCGGGATTCCACACAGGAAGATCACACCATCCCCCACCATCATCAGGTAGATGAGGAACAATCACTGATAGTATCATTAGGATCTGTACATTATCTGCATTGTTACCATTGATGTCATTTTTATTATATATTCAGAGTGGAAACCTGAGAGAGTCTAAACTTGAGGTTCAAGAAGAGATAAAAGAGGAGGATGATGAGGATGGGGTGATGGAGGAGTCAGACATTTTAAAAGAACACAAAGATCTGTACCAGGACTCCAGATACAGGAACCCACCAGAGAGATGTCCCCGTCCTCTGTATTCCTGGGATTCCACACAGGAAGGTCACACCATCCCTCACCATCATCAGGTAGATGAGAAAAAAAAATCACTAATAGTTTTGATTAAGACTGCTTTCACACTGAAATCACCGCTTGTTTAAGCAACGCTTCTGCAATGCTTTTCGGCCACCAGAAGCAGGGCGCTTTTAACTCCAAAAAAAGGTTTAAAACTCCCATTTTCAAAGCGCATTGGAAGCCCTGCCCATTCATTGCAACGGACAGGGTGTTTTGGGAGCACTAAATACAGCGCCCTCAACCTGCCCCAAAGATATTGCTTGCAGGACTTTTGGCAACGTCCCGCAAGCACACTGCCCCAGTGTGAAAAGTCACACTACAGTGAATGGGAGGCGGTTTTCAGGCACTTAGCAGAGACTAGTTTGGATCTTATAGACTTTAATAGGGTTTGCCGTTTTGGTCAGAATTTTTTCTCTGTTTGGGAGTCCTGGTGCAAACCAAACAGGGCATGGGGGGTTCGGTGTTCAGCCCATCTCTAGTTATAATTAATGTTTTATTATGTATTCAGAGTGGAACCCTCTGGGATTATAATATTGATGTTAAAGAGGAGTATAAAGAGGAGGATGAAGAGTATGGAGTGACTGAGGAGTTTTCAGAAGGACACAAGGATATGATGGAGCCACCAAATACCAGGAACCCACCAGAGAGATGTCCCCATCCTCTGTATTCCCGGGATTCCACACAGGAAGATCACACCATCCCCCACTGTTACAAGGTTGGTGGGACGGAGCTTATAAAACACACTTATAGAGACAATGTGTGGATTTTTATGTGATGTCACAATAATAAAGCTTATATCTTACAGATGATATTCTCTCTCATTTTCTTGATTTAGAGTGGAGATCCAATCAATAAAGAATTTGAGGTTAAAGCAGAAGAAGAAGAGAGGTATGTGAGGGATGATCAGCAGTCTATGGAGGAGGATGGAATAACGGGGACATTTATAGAGGAGGACACTCCTACAGAGATCAGCACAGGTGGGTCATTAACACTAAATACATTCCTCCACCCATACTGCTCACTGATTGGTCCAGAGTAGGGCGGGGACTGGGTGATATCAGCCTGTAATCCCCTGGTCACTTTCCTGAGCTGTGTTCCCCATCCTCTATTCTGGTATCTATGTTGATGCTCTCTGATTACCCACTGTATTGAATTGTAATTGTACTGTCTGCCCTAATGTTGTAAAGCGCTGCGTAAACTGTTGGCGCTATATAAATTCTGTATAATAATAATTATGGGGTTCAGCTGGAAATGGTGACTTCCACCATAGGTATTGCTCAACCTAGGCACCTGGAGTATAGGCTTTGGGTCTTCTGCCCCATATCCTGGGTCTAACAGGATCTATGACAGATCAGTTCTCCCAGGGTTACTTGCTCTGTCTGCTGGCTGTGCTGGGTGGAGGGATATGTCTGTATAGTCTCAGACCCAAGTCACTGAGTGCAGTCTCAGGAGATGGGAGGCAGCGGTGCGGGACCTCTGCAACTTGTCTCATGTAATATTTACATTTCCACTGATTACTAAATACCAAGTTTATGAGTAATGATCATTACACTTTAAAATGTTCTGTATATTGCATGTTACATACTCCTGACCCCTGCACGGTATACTCTATGTTGTACATTACATACTCCTAACCCCTGCACTATATACTCTATTGCCATGTACACACGACCGATTTTCCCATCTGAATAAATTCTGAAGGTTTTTCCGACGGAGTTCTGATGAAATTCTGCTGAAACTGTCTTGCATACACACGATCACAGCAAAGTCCGACCATCAAGAATGCGGTGACGTCCAACACATACGTCGGGATTAGAAAAAGGAAGTTTAATACCCAGTGCACCACCCTTTGGGCTCCTTCTGCTAATCTTGTGTTAGTAGAAGTTTGGTTAGAGACGATTCGTGCTTTTCAGATCGTTTGAACTGCTGTTCAGTTTGTGCTTGTGGGTTTGTATCTGTTCTTCAGTGCATGCAGTTAGTTTGTATCTGTTTTTCAGTGTGTTCTTGTCCTCTCGTTGTTGATTTTCAACTCGCTCTTCACAGGCCTTGCTGTCCTTTGGTGCGTTCTGTTAAGTTTGTTCTGACCAGCCGACCGTTTTGAAACCATCTTGCGGGTACGTACTCGTACAGTTCATGCTGTGTGGGGGCTTGGTGTTGGGGTTCATACTTTGATCCAAGCCCAGTCCATGAACATGGCGAGGAGGAGTTCATGGACCAAGAATTTGTTACTCCAGCATGACCAATTCTCTCGTATGCCTTTACTTCATGAGATCCAAGAGAGTAATCCTGATGATTTCAGTAATTTTCTCCGGATGACAGACCACGTTTTTCACCATCTGTTGGCTTTGTTTACCCCTTATATTACAAAGCAGGACACCTCCATGAGACAAGCCATCACTCCGGAGCAAAGGCTCGTCACCACCTTGCGTTACTTGGTGACTGGGAGAAGTCTATAGGACCTCAAGTTCTCTACAGGTATCTCCCCCCAGGCTCTGGGGATCAAGAGACCTGTTCTGCCATCATTCAGGTCCTGCAGAAGGACTATATTAGGGTAAGTTTTCTCCTTTAATGTCACATTCTATGTATTTAATGTTTGCTAATGTATTGTATGTATTTCATCATTCCCTAATTACTATGATTGGAATATGCTGTGAATGTCCCCTTTATCCTCATTCATGCTGGAAACTTTTTATGCTCTTTTTTGGCCTACATGCATATTTGCCTTCAGTAACCTCCCCAGCATGCTATCCTGGGCCCATACACCTATAGCTTAGTCCCTTAACAATATATTTTGTCAGCTCCATTGTGGTGCTTTACCCTAAACACCCCCTAAAATGTGTCCAAATGTTATGCGTGTCCTTCAATACAGCCAGAGTGCCAGAGGCTTTTTTTGACCCCCTCCCCTAAAATTTTTACAATGGGCCATCGGAGTGTGTGAGAAATCTGATAAGTGGACCTTAGAGTTTTGTCTTGAAATACTCCCTCAAATAAATGTTATACTGATGTCAGCAAAGAATGTTTGTGTCTAATCTGCTTGCAATGTTATGTGCAAAGGTACTTATCTTTTTTTTTTTTTCTGTTTTGACTCCACAGTTTTCTTCAACGCCATAGGAATGGCAGACTGTGGCATCCCATTTTGCCGACCGCTGGAACTTTCCCAACTGTGGAGGGGCTATAGATGGGAAGCACATCCACATCGTGCCATAACCCCGTTCAGGGTCTTATTATTTAAAACTATAAGGGGTTTAATAGTGCAGTGTTAATGGCGGTGGTGTCGGCACACTATGAGTTCCTCTATGTGGATGTGGGGAAGAAAAGTCTTTGCCCAGACAGAGTTTTACCAACGTCTCCAGACTGGTGGCCTGCCATTGCCACCTGATGCGGACAACGTGGAAGGACTCCCGTTCGTCTTTATTGCTGATGAAGCGTTCGGTCTGGGCAACTACCTGATGAGGCCATTCCCCCAAAGGACCCTCACTGCGGAGAGGAGGGTTTTTAAATACCAGCTGGCCAGAGCGAGAAGAGTTGTTGAGAATACCTTTGGGATAATGGCCAGCCGGTTCCCCCTATTTCTGACAGCAATTCATATGAAAAGGAAAAAAATCAACCACATTATCTTATCCTGCTGCATATTGCACAATTTTTTAAGGAAAAATGCCCAAAATGATATTGCCTCAGTTGGGCCTGAGGCTGGACTTTCTGAGAATCCCCTGATGGGCCTGGATACTGGCCATTCTGGCTTGGCACCCCAAAGCGCCCGTGAAGTTCGGCAGAAATGTCAAAATTATTTTACAGGTAGGGGGCCCATTGCTATGGTAGACAATGTGTTAATTTTTTTTACTAAAAAAATAAATAAAAAAGCATTGAAAGAAGAAACCACACATTGTTGATTAGCAAAGTTTTTACTCTCTGCACATTCACATGTGTGCTTTATAAAATTCTGAGTTCAAATATTTTTTTTCTCAAGTTTTTTTTTACATCTCTTTTTTTTTTTTTTGGTATAAACACGCATGTTTAGAAACATAGCATACCAAACTCTGGAACTTACAAAGTTCAATGTAGAAAAACTGAAGGCAATATCAGACATTATAGCATGTCAAAAATGTCTTGATATTGCGTTCATCAGATGGGGTGATGTCACCCCTGTAAAAGACAAATTTTGAAGATGCACACTATTTGGGAGTCAAAATGGGTCTTTCCCTCCTGATCCCATGCCTAATGTCAACATGTGCTATCTCCCATCATGGGGGGGGGGTCAATGGATGTGTTTTGGGGGTGCAACCCCGTCATCTCACTTACTACAGTTACTAGGAAGTGGTTGCACCCACAAAACACCTACATTGATATCCCCAAATGGCAGATAGCACATGTTGACACACCTTGGGCATCTTCCAAATTTGGCTTTTAACCACTTTCAGACCAGACCATTTTGCTGGCTTAAAGAGGAAGTAAAGGGAAAAAAATAAAAAAAACACACCCTGCAAGGCAAAGGCATAATGATCTAGTATGCAAGTTTACAACCACTTTAAGGACGCTGGAGAAACTTCTGGAATTTGTGAAGACTCAGGTTCCAGGGGCAACCATCGTGTTCTTGGAAAAGAAAATTGGGATCTTTAGGAACATGTATAAGTAGGAGCATAATCAGATCCAGAAATCACTCCGATCAGGAGCAACAGCAGCGCAAGTGTATGTACCCAGGCTGTGGTACTTCAACAAACTGCGATTTCTGGACAATCAGACTAAAGCCAGGGAATCTCTTTCTACCCTTCCCTGCAGCCTTCCCTCAACCTCAGCAGAGGCTGACTAGGAACAACCTGGGCCTTCCATCCTGGAAGAAGTGGATGCACCCAGCTGGAGCCAGGTATATTATTTTTAGACATATTTATTGTCCTAATATTAATGATGTTAACTAGATGTTCTAATTGATAACAAATGAATGATTTAAAACAAAGAGATTTACATATCAATAGACAGTAGTGGCCAAAAATGTTTGTGAGAAGAATGAAAAATGCTGGGGTCAAAATGATAGTCTTTTCTATTTATTAACATTCAATTTGCAAGTCACAAGCTGAAAATTGCGTGTGATTGATGAAGCAAAAACTAAAACTATGTCCCTTTTTTATACACAGGATGAGCTCAGCTAGGAGGAGAGCAGGCCCACTGACAGCCAGGAGGTGGGTGGGCCCAGTAGGAGCTTCACCCAATCCCAGGTGCCTCCCCTCTGCCTTACAACAAAAAGGCCCAGGAAGGGGACGATGACAGAGGAGGCAGCACTGGGCCTCATTAGGGAAGCAAGTGATGTCCTCAAAAGCCACCCCAATGCTGAAGAGGCCTATGGCTGCTATCTAGCCACAAGATTGTTGAAATTGGAGGAGGACCACGCCACCTCTGTGAGGAAATAATTGGTGAGGCCCTTCAAAAGGGGTTGAGGGGCCAGCTGAGTGAGAACAGCCACGTATATGAGCTTGCCCATCCTCCTCCTCATGCCACAAGTCCACCACCAGAGCCACAGCCTCCAAGGAACGCTGCAGGAAAGGGTGCAGGGAAGCGTGGAGGGAAGGCTTCAGTGAAGAGAAGAAAGTGATCTGGCTTCAGTCTGGTCTGACAGAAGACGCAGGCTGGTGTAGTACTACAGCCTGGGGACAGATATGTAATCTGCTGCTGGTCCTAACCTCTGGGATTCCTGGAATAGATTGTTCTCCAAATTATATGGACTCCTCAAGCTACCAATTTTATTTTCCACAGAGTTGATGTGTGCCCTGGGGGCCAAAATGCTTTGCAAATTCCCAAAGTTTCTCCAGCATTGCCTTCCTGTTTATTTTGTTAACCAGAATAAATGGAGATTTTATTTTCTGAAAATACTTGCCTATGTGTTTTTCTACAGCTTTTCTGTTTGTGAGTAGGTACATTTCTAAAAGACTGTTGCGATTAAAATGGTATTTCTATATACCTGACAAAGACCAGCTAGGTATAATTACGGCAATTACCATACTCGCGAAACCCTTTACTTAGCACTGCAGACTAAGGAGACAACATCTTGCTGAACACAAGAAGAGATGAGTCAAGATTGGTGTTCAGGGGTTGTCTAGTTTATTCTGGACGGGTCTACAATTTATATGCACCATTATCAGCCAATCATTGCATAGAACATGGGTGTGATTAATACAGAGGTGTACGTTACATATCATTAATTATGTCATCTGCTTTCATGAGTCACAGTCATGAGTTCTGTGCCCCAGACATATTGTGACACAATTTCTTTATTTAGACAGTACAGAATAAAACTGCGTTTAAACTAACTAATATGTTAACCCAAGTTAATGTTATATGAACTTATAAAGATGGAGTCAATCTGGTTCAGCCATATCACAACAATCCCCTCTTTAAGTCATGAAATCAAATCATGAACATGACTTACTTCTTCTCATTGTGACATACTCATCCCGGTGACCATAGTAAAAGTTAAGATATATTCTATTAGCTGTAGCTGGGTCGGAAGGTCAAGTACCTCAGAAACTCATGCACATAAACTTGAAACAGGCATATAAAAGTAATACCATAAGCAAAATCAGTACAACAAACATCCCAATATCCCTAATCCAGGATTAATCCAGGATTCAGCATTGAGACCAAACCCCCCATGTTACCCAGGGGGCTCCCAAGCAATTGTTTTGCCTTTTCATCATGTCAATACCCTGGTTCAGCCATATGACAACAAAGACAATGTCAAATTAACAAGGGACACCAACCTCCTTGAGGTTACTAAAAAATACAAGATAATTATGTTATTGTGGTAACTTGACACACAAAAAATAAAATTATATATGGAGATAACTAGAAAATCATTTTTAAATAATCCAAAAAAATGATATCTTGATGAAATAAATTTTTTTTTAAAAAAAGACTATAAAAATGAATTCTAAACATTATTATGGAGATTGGGTTTTTAAAAATTTAATTGTATTCATGAGATCAGGAGAAATAATCAAGAAATAAGTTTGTGAGAACTCTGTGTGAATATGAGCAGCAAAACAACTTCATTATTCTAGCATTAAAAGAAGAAAAGAATGCGCTGCATTAAAAGATCACAGAATTTGCTGTGTGAGCAATGTGCTAGCTCCATTATGAACGCTACTTTTACCACACGAGTGCTTCTGTCTCACTTGCTTCAGAGCATGCGTAGTTTTTGGTACGTTGGAACAGCATACAGATGAGCGGTTTTCCCGATAGGAATTGGTTCCATTGGAAATATTTAGAACATGTTCTATGTCTAGGTCCGTCAGAAATTTTGACATAAAAAGTCAGATGGGGCATACACACGATTGGAATATACGATGAAAAGCTCCCGTCTGACTTTTTCTGTCGGACATTACGCTCGTGTGTACATGGCATAAGTTGTACATTTACATCATTCTGATACTATAGAGTCCTATCTTATACAATATGTTGTACATTACATATTCCTGACTTCTGTTCTCTCCCCTCTACTATATATAAACATAATATGTATTCTCTTTTCTACCAGCTGGACATTTTATATCTGATGATGTGATTGGAGCACAGACTTTTACATGGTGATAATAATGTGATAACATCCTCAGACTTTGGAACCTTAAACAGAAAGTGATAATGAGGGAGGAGTCAATAACCCAATGATGGGGGTCTTCAGGATCAGTCCAGTCTTCATTTTGGTTGTTCTCCCCCCATCCTCACTCTCTGACCTCTGGTGGGGCTCAGCCCCGCTGTTATTCATGACTAAATCATGGACTAAATAAGGAAGTGCAGGACTTCTTGTGTTGGGAAGATGGCAATGAGTGATAGAGGGGGAGGGGACACTCGTCCTATAATCCCCTCATCACTGTCACTCCTATAAAAGACAGTTCTCGTTGTTTCCTCACTCTCTGACTAAGGCCCATGAATAAAGAAATGATCTGGTAGGAGATCAGAGGACCCATTTACTAGTTACCTTGAGGGGGGAATTGTAAGATCCTCAGAGACAAAGCTGCCTGATGTGGGCGGAGTCCTGGTTTAGGGGAACCAATCAGCTCATGTCTAGTAATAATCTTTGTATTTCTATTTTAGTAGATGGACGGGAGATGAGGAAAACCTCAGAGGATTGTCTCACTTTGTCTCCAGACTGTAAAGTAGAAGATGAGGACATCACACAGTATAGTCCAGGAGAAAACCCAACTACCTCAAATGTCCATCCGGCACCACACAGTGTAGATGGACCATCGTATTCCTCTTATCCTGAGGAACCTCAGACTGTGAGGGATGGTGCCGTCCTTCCAACAGATAAGAAGTTTTCCTGTACGGAGTGTGGGAAATGTTTCCATTCTAAATCAAAACTTTATAGGCATAAGGGATCTCACACTATGCAGAAGCCATATTCCTGTCCTGAGTGTGGGAAATGTTTTTCACATAAGGTTATACTTGAAACACATCAGAGATCTCACACAGGGGAGAAGCCATATTCCTGTCCTGAGTGTGGAAAAAGTTTTTCACAGACGTCCACTCTTTACAGACATCAGAGATCTCACACTGAAGAAAATGTGTATTCCTGTTCTGAGTGCGGGAAATGTTTTTCACATAAATCCAGTCTTCGAAGTCATCAGAGATCTCACACGGGGGAGAAAATGCATTCCTGTTCTGAGTGTGGGAAATGTTTTTTACATAAGTCCATTCTTCAAACTCATCAGAGATCTCACACAGGGGAGAAGCCGTATCCTTGTTCTGAGTGCGGGAAATGCTTTTCACATATGTCCACTCTTCAAACTCATCTGAGAGCCCACACTGGAGAGAAGATGTATTCCTGTTCTGAGTGCGGGAAATGTTTTTCACATAAGTTCAGTCTTCAATCTCATCGGAGATCTCACACAGGGGAGATGATGATGTATTCCTGTTCTGAGTGTGAGAAATGTTTTTCACGTAAGTCCAGTCTTCAAAGTCATCAAAAATCTCACACAGGGGAGATGATGATGTATTCCTGTTCTGAGTGTGGGAAAAGTTTTTCACATAAGTCCATTCTTCAAATTCATCAGAGATCTCACACGGGGGAGAAGCCGTATTCCTGTCATGAGTGTGGGAAAAGTTTTTCACAGACGTCCACCCTTAACAGACATCAGAGATCTCACACAGGGGAGAAGCCGCATTCCTATCCTGAGTGAAGGAATTGTTCCTCACTGAAGTCCTGTCCTCCTGTACATCAGGGATCCCACACAACCCTCGAGGTGTATTAGTGCCTTGAGTGTGGGAAATGTCTTCTATATGAATGTTGCTGGACATCACAGCTCTCATGTGGGGAAGAAGCACACCCTGATATACGCCTCAGATATACTCCATGGCTGGAACACCCCCCAGAACAGGCACATTTTTGTACTGCAAACACAGTTAAAGTCTATGGAAAACTAACATGACAAATCAATAGTGCTCATTTTAAAGGCTTATATCCAAGTTATTGTCATGAAAAGTGTTTGGGGACCTGGGTCCTGCCCCAGGGGACATGTATCAAAAAAAGTCAGTTTTTTGGGAGCAGTAATTTTAATAATGCTTAAAGTGAAACAATAAAAATTGAATATTTCTTTAAATATCATGCCTGGGTGGTGTTGATTTTTCCTTTAGAAATGTAATTTTGCTTCAGTAAGGTTCTAAACACGGGAAAGATGTGCTACTTTACAGGCATATTAAGGACACCTCCGGGCACAATATTTAAAGGAATATTTCATTTTTATTGTTTCACTTTAAGCATTATTAAAATCGCTGTTTCTGAAAAAACTGCCACTTTTAAAACTTTTTTGTATTGATAATGGCCCCTGGGGCAGGATCCGGGTCCCCAAACACTGTTTATGGCGGTAACTTGTATATAAGCATTTCAAATTAGCACTGTTGTTTTTTCATGTTCGTGTCCCATAGACTTTAACGGTGTTCAGAGGCTTTTGAATTTGCTGCGAGCACCGCATAATGTTCGCTGTTCGGCGAACACCTGATGTTCGAGTCGAACATCGGGCTCATCTCTACATGTAAGAAACAGTTGATAAGGAGATCAGAGATCACCAAAGACATGGATGAAGTGTTGTACCGTGTTGGAATTTGATAGCAGGATAAAAATAAAAATGGAGTCATTACCTTTCATTGGCTGGGTACATTTTGTGGTGAGATATTTCACAAACACTTAGAGGCCCTTTTTAAAAAAATTTAATAGTTGACCAGCATTCAAACAGCTGTGATGAATATTGGATGTATTTTATTTCATACAGCAATTTCCTTGGCCCCATTTAGTGGCCATATTTCAGTATTGTGCTATTTTTACTGATTGATGTTTTTTAGGAAATGTACCCCATTATAATCACTAGATGGAGCTGAAGATCATAGGAAATCGCTGTGTTAAAGCGGAGTTACACCCAAAAATGGAACTTCCACTTTTCAGAATCCCCCCTCCTGTGTCACATTGTGCACCTTTCAGGGGGGAGGGGGGAGCAGATACCTGTCTATCCAGGTATTTGCTCCCACTTCCAGGCATAGATAGCCGCAGGCTCCGCTGGGATCTATGCCATGTCCGGCGCCTCCTCCATCCCCATCCTCCACAGGTCCCAGAAGACAGCAGGGTCCAGTGGGATCGCGCATGCGCAGTAGGGAACCAGGCTGTGAAGCTGCAAAGCCTCACTTCCTGATTCCCTTACTGAAGATGACGGCACCTCCACCCGAGAGCTGAGGGACAGATCAGCTTCAGGTGCCGACATCGCGGGCGCCCTGGACAGGTAAGTGTCTATATTTTAAAAGTCAGGAGCTGCAGTATTTGTAGCTGCTGACTTTAAATAAAAAATTGGCAGAACTCTGCTTTAAATTACAGGTATAATATGTAATGGCTGAATGAATGATTTTCACATTCATCCAACAAATTTTCGATCAAAAGACCCCTTTGTTTCCTTTGTCTGGCATGATTTTATATAATGACTGAGATCATAGTCATGCACTTAACCCCCCTGGCGGTATTCCCGATTCTGGCTCGGGGTGAAAATTTTGTACCAAAAGCTGTAACCCCGAGCCAGACTCGGGATTGCATCGCTGAATCCAGGGAGAGCTTATTTACCTTGTCCCCTGGATCCAGCAATGTCCCCCCCGCTGTACGAGCGAGCCGTCCTCCGCTCGATCTATCACGGAGCTGAGCTCCGTTCCCTGCGAGCGTTGCGACGCACGGGGACGGAGAACGGCGCCAAATTCAAAAAGTTAAACGCACACATATTACATACAGTATAATGTAATCTTACAGATTACATTGCTGTATGTAATTATTTCACATCCCCTTTGTCCCTAATGTTCTGTCCAGTGTCCTGCATGCAGTTTTATAATTATAAAAACTGTTCTTTATGCCTGGAAACTGGAGATTGTCCATAGCAACCAAAACTGTCCCTTTACATCAAAAATGGTTTTAGACCAGCTAGAAAACAGCGATAATAAATTAGAATCACTCGCAGAATTGAGCGATAGCGATTTGTGGTGAGATCCGTCATCAAATACTGAAAGTAATGACAGTGACAATTCTGCAACTGAGCAAATTTCAGTGTTTTTGATTTGATTACATTCTTGAATATTTTTTATTATTGTTATATTATTATTATTTGGCTTAATTATTTATAGTTATTTATTATATTATAATTTATGATTTAATTTTTCAAACTTTATCATACCCGGGATGTCTACTAGACTCTGGTTTGGACAGATTTAAGAATTACAGGACTACAATATAAAACGCCAAATTTCCATGCAAAATAATGGTACCGCTTTCAGCACCTAAAATTGGAACTAATCATACCGCCAGGGAGGTTAAAGTGTTACTAAACCCAAAACCCGCATTCACTATATCTGGTCACCCACAGTACATAGAACATTGAAATGCAATTATTTTAGTAAATATAAACAGCTAAATATCTTTTTTCATCAGCAGTATATAGCAGTCTTGTGACTTCTATCTGTCTCTGCTTAAAGCTTGTAAGAGGGGTTTTCATTCTCCCCTAACCCTCTGTTTGGACAGTGCTGATTGGCCCTGTGCTGATCACATGCAATTTCCCAAGAAAAAAAAAACTAACTCTCTAGCAATACACACCAAACTGAGCTTGTGCAGCCTGACTTCTAATGCTCTTTTCTAACACAAGATAATTTGGAGTCAGTTAAAGAAGAGGAGGATCAGAGAAGACAGTATCACACAACCTTTATACACAATGTAGAGGATTACCCCTTTAGGTTCCACAGTGAGTATAACAAGCATGCTTTCCTGCATAAACACACTGATTTTACTGTTGTGGGTTTAGTAGCACTTTAAGAGTACAGTGGACATTGAAGGCTAAAAGTTATTTAAGCTAACAGTATTAAACCAAACATTGATTTAAAATGGAAAATAATAGGATTTTTGTACTCACCATAAAATCCTTTTCTCTGTAATTCACGGACCAACACAGCTCCTCTCTGTAACTAAATGGGTTTGTTAGCCTGCCTTTAGGAGAATTAGGCAAAATTGTAACACAATACACTGAACTTTCAGTACCGCCCCGGGTGGCGGACCCTGTGCTAACAACCCTCCCTGCTGCCCCAGCAGACTCAGTACGTCAACAAGCAGTATAACATAGGGAAAAAGGAGGGGTGGGTGCTGTGTCGTTCGGTGAATTACAGAGAAAAGGATTTTACGGTGAGTACAAAAATCCTATTTTCTCTTATATTCACCGACCAACACAGCTCCTCTCTGTAACTAAATGGGATGTCCCCAAGCAGTGCCAAACGAGGGGTGGGAAAAAACAGCATTAAAACTTCATCCACCATGGCAAGTGGGAACTAGTGAAACTAAACCCACAAAAAAAACGCAGTGTACAGAAAAACACACCGGATATCCTCAACAGGAAAGATCCCCAACACCGCAAACTTTATGCGGAAGTAATGCAACAGTGCATTAACAAACAGTACTGCGTTTTTATCGAAAAATCGGGAAAAAAATCTGAATTGCAACTACACGGCCGCCTGCCAAACTTTGCGGCCAAAACAGGCATCAGCCGATAAACTAACATCTACCTTGTAGAACTTGGTAAACGTATGAACAGATGACCAGGTCGCCACCTTACATACCTGAGCGACCGACGCTTGGTGTCGGAAGGCCGAAGGCGTTCCGATTGCCCTTCTAGAGTGGGCTGTGACCGGAAAGGGGGGCACCTGCCCCTTCAAGGCGTAGGCTTGTACTACAATCTGTCTGATCCACCTAGAAATGGTGGCAGACGAGACCGTCATACCCTTCTTTTGACCAGCCACAGAAACAAACAGCGAGTCTGACTTCCGAAAGGGAGCTGTGGCACACAAATACACGTTTAGAGCCCTAATCACGTTAAGAGCGTGAAGGGCCACCTCTTTGGGGTGCTTCGGCTTAGGACACAACAATGGTAACACAATGTCCTCATTGATATGAAAGGCCGAGACCACCTTAGGTAGAAAGGACGGTTGCGGACGCAACACCACCTTATCCCTATGGATGACCAGATAAGGCGACTTGCAGGACAAGGCCGCCAACTCCGAAACCCTCCTGGCCGATGTTATGGCCACTAGGAAAACAACCTTCTGTGAAAGGGTCAACAAGGGAATCTCCCTGATATTCTCACACAGCGGCTTTTGAAGCGCCGACAACACCAGGTTCAAATCCCACGGAGGTAACGGTGGATGCACCGGAGGGACTACATGTCGTACCCCCTGAACAAAGGTACTCACTAATGAATGAGACTCCAGGGATCACTGAAAAAGACAGCCAGAGCTGAAATTTGCCCCGCTTGTGCTCAACACCAACTTCTGGTCCACACCTTGCTGAAGAAACAGCAGGATGCTGGATATAGAAAATAAGCACGGATGCCACCCTTTCTCCTCACACATGGAGATATAGGCCTTCCAGGTACGATGGTATATCTTCCTTGAAGAAGATTTCCGGGCCCTCAACATAGTTGGAATCACCCAGTCCGACAGACCCCGATTCCTCAGCACCTGGCTCTCAACAGCCATGCTGTTAAAGCCAGCAATGGTAAAGCAGGGTGAAAGATTGGACCTTGACATAGGAGGTCCTCTCGCAGCGGCAGCCGCCAGGGAGCATCTGCCACCAGACGCACCAGGGCAGCTGAGGCCAATCTGGGGCCACCAGGATCACCGGGGTTCCCTCAGCTTCCACTCTGCGCAGCAGGCGTGGCAACAGTTTTAGCGGAGGAAAGGCGTAGATCAGCTGGTACTGATCCCATGGAGCCACTAGCGCGTCTGCCCACGGATCTCTTGTCCTGGACACGAATCACGGTACCTTCCGGTTCTCCTGGGTCCAGCATCTGTCGACTCAGATAGTCCACCTGCCAATTTTCCACCCCCAGGATGTAAATGGCTGATAGGGCCGGAACGTGTCGCTCTGCCCACTGAAGTATGTGAGTGACCTCCTAAGCAGCGGCTGAGCTTCTTGTTCCCCCGTGGCGTTGTCTGACTGTGTCCTGGTCAGACAGCCTTGAAGACATGTCGACCATGTGTGGAGGCACAGCCTGATCACTCTCAATTCGAGCAGATTGATCAGCAACTTGGATTCGTCCGTCGACCAGAGGCCCTGAGCCGACTGAATCCCCATCACTCCACGCCAGCCTGATAGACTGGCGTCCGTAGTGATCACTGTCCATTTCAGAGGAAGGAAGGATTTTCTGGACTGAATTACCGGGGACCTCAACCACCAGATCAGAGAGTCCCTGACTGGCTGGCTCACCTGGATCTGTCGATCCAGGGACAATGGAAATTTGTCCCATTTTGTCAAAATCTCCTTCCGCAGGACTCTGGTGTGGAACTGGGCATAAGGTACTGCCTCGAAAGAGGCTACCATGAGCCCCAGCACTCGCATGCAGAAGCGGAGCGACGACCACTTGTGGTTCATCAGTAGTTTGACCGCAGATCTGAGAGTTTGCAATTTGTCTGAGGGGAGAAAGACCCTCGCTTCCCTGGAGTCCAATAGTAAACCCAGGTACTCCAGACGTTGGGTCGGTACAACCACCGACTTCCTTAGGTTCAACAGCCACCCAAATTCTCGCAGAGTCTGCATGGTGATCGCCACATCCTCCTCTAATTCTGAGGCGGAAGATGCCCTCAGGAGGAGATCGTCTAGGTAACCCACGATCGCGATCCCGTGTTGTCGCAGCAACGCCAATACTAGAGCCAGTACTTTGGTAAAGACTCGGGGCTGATGCCAGGCTGATCCCCGACTGCCAAACGCAGACATTTTTGATGCCAAAGGCATTTGGGTATGTGCAGGTACGCATCCTGGATGTCCAAGGACGCCAGGGAGTCCCCTTGATGGAGTGCAGCGACTACTAAGCGAACTGATTCCATTCTGAACCTCTGCACTTTTACAAAGTGATTGAGGGATTTTAAGTCCAAGATTGGACGTACCCCTTCCTTCTTGGGAACCACAAACAGATTTGAGTAGAAACCCTGGAAGCGTTCCGATTCCGGAACTGGTACAATCGCCCCCTGATTCAGCAAGTCCCTCACCGCCCCTAACAGGGCCTCCCAGCGAACCGGGGACGCAGGTATGCTGGAGGGGAAGAATCTGTTTGGCGGCCAAGAGAGAAACTCTATCTTGTAGCCTGTGGAAATCAGGTTGCAGGTCCATTGGTCGGATAACCAAGAGGTCCACCGGGCTGCAAATTCCCGAAGGCGACCCCCCACCCGATATGTGGGCGGGGCAAACCTTCATGCGGTAGCACTTTTGTTTGCAGGCTTGTTAGGCTTGCGGTTCCAGGGATGCTTTTGACTGTCCGTGGACGTCCTGTCAGGCTGGAAAGGTTTTGTCGAAGCACCGGGCGACCGAAAAAGCCGCTTGTGAGCGGAAAAAGAGGGCCCTTGCCTGTGGCGTGGCTCCTTAGCCTTCCTGGCCTGTGGGAGTAGTGTACTCTTACCACCCATGGCATTTTTAATAATGTCATCCAACGAAGCTCCAAAGAGCCAGTCGCCAAGGAAGGGAATATCCGTCAGGGCTTTCTTGGATGCCCGGTCAGCAGACCAGCCAAAGCAGGCGCCTCAGCACCACAGCTGACACTGAAGCCTTGGATAACATGGGGAGAGTATCAAGGGCTGCGTCACAAACTAACTTAAGGCCTTGCACTAGTTGGTCTGCTAGTTCCACGCAGACAGGGGAGGCGTTCTGCTCTCCCAATTTGCGGTGCAAATGTTTTGCCCACTCAGTCAGTCTCTGCGACACCAGTGCGGATGGCAGTACTGGTCGCACGGCTGACCCCACAACCGTAAACAAGGAATGAGCCACCTCCTCGGCCTTCCTATCCTTGGGATCCTTGAATGCAGGAGTCCCCTCAACCGGGATCGTGGTTACTTTTATTTAACCTAGATACTGGGGGGTCCACGACCGGACCTTCTTGAGAAGGCTTTTCTCAAAGGGGTAGCGCGCCGCCATGTTTTTGGGGACCGAAAGGGTCCGTTGTGGCCGACCCCATTCACTGTAGATGAACTTGTGAAAATAAGTCAAATACGGGAACACCTTAGGTGAACATGCTGGCTTGCGGGACCCAAAAGGGACCGATACATCAGCAGAGGGATCCGCTGGCTCCTGGATCTCCAGGGTATCACCCACAGCTGTGATATGTGCTCCAACAAGCATTTTGTCACGCCCGGACCCGGACGGGGACTCATCCTCGCTGTCCGAATGGTCCTGGTCAGCCTCGTCTGATAGGTCAGAGCAGGGGTCACCAGCCGCAGCAGGGCCCGAGTCTGCAACAGAGCTTTCCCCAGAGGACGGGGGGCAGGGGCTTTTTACGCGCACCTTTCCTTCCACGCACCGCCTCTATTTTAACAACAAAAGAGTTAAGGACCGCCGTCAGGGTGTCCATGGGCACAGCGCTATCCGCAGGTGACCCTGCTGCAATAGCCTGGATTTCGGGGGAAGAAACACCAGTTTCTGAAGCCATGCTGACCCTACCCTGTCTGCCACCTGCAAGGGGGCTTAGGACAGTGAAGGTCCCACCCTCCTGCTGCCGCCGCCTGGGGGGGTTCCTAGCGCCAGACTCACCACCCTGGGGCATTCTGTGATGGTCACTAGCCGTGCCTGTAGTCCCCAGGAGGTTACCCAAGTGCAGTATGAGGAAACTGTGTCGGCAGTAGCTGTAGAAAATAGCGGTGAAACGATCTGCAGAGCTTGCACCAGCATTCAGGAAATGGCCATCCAGCGTCCTGTATACACAGTGGACACGGGAAACAGCATGTGAGAGCACATGTAATGCTGTCACAAGAGAACTGCGGTGAAAAGAGTGCACAGGCTTCAAAAAAATGGCCACCAATGCAACTAATAGGAAAATCTCCTGGAAAATGGCCGCCGAGGCTCACAAGGGGAATCTGCTCTGCCCTCAATCAAAATGACTGCCGGACAGCGCCATGCGGTGAACCCACAGACACCTTTTGGGACCCCCCACACAGGGACCAGGACCATTGCTAGCCGCACAGACCCCCCACAGGTGAAAGACCCAGTGATCCCAATACACACACCACATGCAGCCCCCGCCCCCACGGGGGAAGGAGGGAAGATAGGGACGTGGGAGAGAAGGAGGTAAGGTGGCCCCCGAATCGACCTCCCAGGGAATGCCCAGCTGCTCAACCCCCCGAGGAGGGAGAGCCGTACTTAGCAGTCCTGAAGAGCTGGGAGACATTCCATCACAGACCCACTCCTGTGCAGTTACAGGGTGGCTGCTGGCCCGGTATACTGTGATCCAGACATCAGTAGCCCGGTCATATGTATACCCCGGAGCATTGAAGCTCACGGACCACCTCTGGAGCTGAGGTATGTCGTGGCCTGCCGAGCCTTAGCTGCGACCTGCACTCGCTCGATGACCGGACTGGGGGACTACAAGGATAACTCAACCAGCCTGTCATCCAGCCGGCAGTTGATAGAAGATCCCAGGATCTTTCATCTTGCGCAAAATATATAAATCCTGCATCAAAAAAATTGACCAAACAGCCCGCAGGCTTACTAGGTCATTCTCCTTCACTAGGGGCAGCAGGGAGGGTTCTTAGCACAGGGTCCACCCCCCGGGGTGGTACTGAAAGTTCTGTGTATTGTGTTACAATTTTGCCTAGTTCTAAAGGCAGGCTAACAAACCCATTTAGTTACAGAGAGGAGATGTGTCGGTCGGTGAATATAAGAGAAACTGCATTTGGCCTTTAGATGGCCTGTCAAACAAGTGCGTAAAAATGTGTCCTTAGGTGTTAAAGTGGTTGTAAAGGAAGAAAGTGCATTCTATGCATTAAGGTTCAAAACCTGTGTGTAGCAGCCCCCCCCCCAGCCCCCCTAATACTTACCTGATCCCATCTTTATCCAGTGATGTTGCAGGAGAGACTCAGCTGCCTGAGACTCTACCTCCTCATTGGCTGACACAGCAGCAGAGTGCCATTGGCTCACGCTGCTCTCAGAGTCAGTGAGCCAATGAGGAAAGAGAGGGGCGGGGCCTAGCCACGGCTCCATGTTTGAATGGACAAATGTACTTGCGGTTTGGCTTGGGTGCCCCCATAGCAAGCTGCCTGCTGTGGAGTCACTCAGTAGGAAGTTGGGACTAGGAGCGCTTAAGAGGGACCCGAGAAGAGTAGGGTCTGGACTGCCCTGAGCAAAACCACTGCACAGAGCAGGTAAGTATGACATGTTTGTTATTTTTATACACAAAGAAACAAGACTTTAGTATCACTCTAATTGTGCCCATAAAACCTATACCAAAAAATTACTGTAAGATAAAATCAACACCCATGAATCTAGAGAGTCTTGCAGAGATTCCAGAGCCAAAAAAACATTTAATCAGTGACATTGGCATCAGGGCCTTGATAGCTGCTGCTAATCCAGGACTGATTCATTTTGATAAATGTCAGCCGGTCAATGGAGCCTGTGGACAGACACACTCTTATATCTGTCACAAAACTTCCAGCAGCACTGAATGCCCATTCGGAAAGCATGCTGGCTGCAGGGCAGCCCAGAAGCTTAATTGCATACTGGGCAAGTTCTAGCCAGTGGTCTATTCTTATAACCCAGTAACCCAGTGGATCATCTACCGGAACGCTGTCCATGTCTGTTTTTACCTCTTTGCTAAATCAGGCTAGAGAGTCTCCAAACAAGAGCATTCAGATGAGATAGTAGATCCAAATCTTGTAAAATAAAATGAGGTGCTTTTCTCAGCAATAGAAACAAAAATGCCTAAGGAAAGTAAGAAACAAGCGTATTATAAATGATTAAAGTGACAGTATGTGTGTGTGTGTGTGTATATATATATATATATATATATATATATATATATATATATATAATATATATCAACATTATCAAACTCCCATAATTCTACTCACTCTTGATAATTTTCTACCATATATGATTTAGACACCGTCAATGGGATGTTGAAGCTAACAGCCTTGGGCGTCGACTAAAAAAAATAATTATGAAATCCATGACTTAGGCGGCCCTCTTCTCCACCTCTCCTTTGGCCAACTGAAGCCTCAAAACTAGCTTTTCTATGAGAAAGTAACCTACCAGAGTCTGGAAAGACATTACATAAACTCCTCTTTAAGGTGTCCTTGAGATATTTCATCCTGTGCTCCCTCTGCGAGGGCAGAATAAGTTCCAAAACATTACCCCTGTAACAGTGGTCAAGGAGGATTGCCAACCAATAATGATCCTTCCATTTGACAGAGCCAAGCGAGGGTCCCGGTCATCTTGCAGAGTGGAGCAGCGTGACGGTGCTGGCTGGCTGCAGGACTGAGACAACCGCAGCGGAGATTCCCAGCTTTCCATGCCTGGTGTGGTGAGAGGGCTGAAGCCCAGAAGTTATTTAACGCACCTAATAAACTTAGCCCCTGTACACACGGTCGGAGAATCCGTCGGAATGTGTCCTATCGGACCGTGTTGTCGGATAATCCGACTGTGTGTGGTCCGTCGGACCAAATTTTCCAACTTGTTGGAAATATTTTCCAACAAACTGGTCCGATAGGACATACTCTGATCATGTGTAGAGAATTCCGATCGGACAAAGTGCCACGCATGCTCAGATCAAATTCCTACATCAAAGCTATTGGCTACTAGCCTGAACGTAGTCCCATCGTAACGAAATGACGTCATCACGTTCTGAAAGATCGGATTTTTCGACAACTTTGTCCGACCGTGTGTATGCAACAGTTTCGGACACAATCCGACGAACAAAATCAGACAGACAAAATCCGACGGGTTTGGTTGGCAGAATGTCCGACCGTGTGTACGGGGGCTAAGACTGATTGCGCAGTGTTGCTGAGACCTGCAGTTCCACAGCAGAGGTCTCATCCCTATAGACTGAGTTCAATCAGGCCTTAATGCCTACACTTCATTGATAGGTGACTGACCGTTAAGTTATATCTACACCGGAGACATTTACAAGCGTGTCTTATTAAGGCATTTGGCGCGTTGTCCAGATTTTCTATTAACTGGAATAAATCAGTACTGGAGAAATCATTAATAACCTCAGCGTGATTCAATTTCCAATTGTGATCTATTGCAGGGAATATTCATTTTCTTTGTGAAATATTAAAAGACGATCTATCAAAGATTTAATTTATTTTAGTATAAGAAGCGCCAGTTACACATACAGTATAGCACCAGCCAGTAATGTATTGCCTGCTGCACAACGTTAATTTTTGGTTGACTTTGCCACAATTTCAAACGATGCAGCAAGAGACAGGTGGAATACACCACCGCAATCGTGCCAAATATTTCTTTTTTTTATTTTGATTATTCTTGAACTGCATGTTTTATCCAGACATAGCATGCTTATAAGTAGCTGGTCTAATTTTGAAAAACTATAATTTTTTTTTCTTTACAAAATTAATGAGATATTCATGTGTTACTTCCACTTGCACATCACCCACACTTTCTAGTAAACCGATTTCAGTTTTACGCGGTGTTTCAACATCAGATTCATGGAAAGTTGGGTCATCATAATAGTTAAGTTTTCATTTTGTTGCTATTTCTGGACTATCTGACGTTAAATTGAAAATGGACTTGACAGTTTCTGTTCTCAGAGGAGTAGGCAAACCAGATGATCCTGGGGATACTGCATGCAATGGTTCGACTTCTGGGAAAGTCATGATGTCTTCCATGGCTTCTGCATGTGTTGTAATACTTTTTGAGTGTGCATCGGGTGTTGAAGCTTGCAGTGGTGACATTTAGACATATGCACTGAGAAAAAAATTTGTTCGTTTTCGTTTCATTCTTTTTTCGGAAATTCGAAAATCTGAATTTTCAGAATTCTGAATTTTGAAAACTTGGAAATTCCAAAATTAGAAAATCTGAAAAAAAGAAAGAAAATCAGTGAAATTTGAAATATTAACCAACTAATAATAACTAACTATTAAATTATAGGTATTTATTCCTTTCAAATTTGGCTGTTAGTGAACGTAACAAATTCATCCAAAGTTACAAATTACCTGAAATAACAAATGCTGCATCTAAACAAGTGGAATGGAACAAATTAATAATAATAATAATAAAAAGGTTTTATTATTATTATTTATTATTATTAGATTGTTATGTTCCATTCGTTATTTCAGATAATTTGTAACTTCAGATAAATTTGTACTCATTACGTTCACTGACAGCCAAATTTTAAAGAAACTTCCACTACCTATAATTTAATAATTGGTATTAGTTATTTCAGATTTTTGAATTTTCATTGTTTTGAATTTTCAGATTTTTCATTCTTATTTTTGGATTTTCAAATTTCCAAATTTTTGAATTTTCCAATTTCCGAACTTCCTAATTCCGAATTTCCAAAGTTTAAAAATTTTCCAATTTCCAAAACTTTTGAATTTCCGAAATTCTGAAAATTCCGAAATTAACGAATTTGTTAAAATTCATTAAACGAATTTGGTCGTAAACGAATTGCACATGTCTAGTGACATTAAATATATGTATGGTCGAAGTTTAAATATTCTATATTTGCTTTTTTTAAATAGCTTTCTTGGGACTTGTCACAGGGAAAGTCATATAGTCCTGTTTGTGTAGTGATCTCATTTCTTTATTGCAGTTGCAAGTGCACATTGTCATGCAAATTAGTCGATGACTGCGAACTTCCCGCCATCATGAAATCTGTTCTGGCTCTTTTTGATACTCTTGTTTGCCACTTATGTTCCGTAGATTTTTGAGGGCAGTTGTCTTAAAACATGGTTGGTACTGAACCTATTCAAAGTTTTTTTCTTTCACCTTGCATATAAAAGCAATCATGACTAAAGTAATGCAATTGAATGTTTTTATAAACGTGATTACGTAGGTATCACATTAATATTACAATTGTACGTTTATGGTAACAAGGGGCGTAACATAGGCAGGCTAATTTTAATCAAGACTCAAAAGAATGAAAACATGTAGTTAAAACATTATTAGTGTGCACAGTGAAGGCAGTGTGCAATACATGCAAAATAGAACACAATTATATACAAAACGTACAAATTTCCTTTACAGACAGGTGGCTTGATCTGATGAGATCACCATCTGCTATGAGTTTCCCCAGTGTTGAGCAGTCATGGCTGGTAATGTACCATCTAGGCCTTTAACATGGATCCCAACCTAGACTCCCAGAGTCTATGTTCAGGGGAGACATGAATTTGAATCAGAAACAAGACCACTCCACAGATCCCCCAGGCATACACCTTCCAAAGTGTAGTGTTCCCTTAAATGCCAGGGCCCATAGTCAGTAGGTAAGAGGCTTGCTCCCAGTCCTCTCCAAAAGCCCAGGTATGTCTGTCACACACATCCACTCTAAATTCTGAACAACATGGCTGCCCTGATTCTTCTCACAGATTTTTTGGGGTGCCCAGTTCACATTATCATCACAACAAGCCAGGGACAGACTGACAACTCACGGGGTCACTGGGCAATCGGAGATCATGGGGCCTCCTGTGTCCACACCCACACCAAGCTCCACCTACAAATTGCAGCTCAGCGGCATAGAAGGAGCATTTAAATATCTAAAGCAGCATAGCCTGCATGGAAGTTCCCAGCTTCTTTCCATAGAAGCCACTGGGCTTTTCCAGGTTTAATGAAACTGCCAAGCGTGCCATGGCAAACATTGGGTGTGTTTTTTGGGGACAGTAGGTAGTGCCTGCTGGTTACATAGTGCAGTAAAGGTGCTTGATGACTGAGAGGTTAATTGCGTTGTGTGGAGAGGAGAGATGAGTAGGGGTGGTGAGTGAGAAAGGGGGGACAAGATAGAAAGGGGATAAAAGAGAGAAGGGGTGAGAAAGAGGGATCCACATTCCCGACAGTTCCCAGCTCATTCTGCCTCCTCATCAGCTCCCATCTCTGCCTCCACTCAACTTCCTAACAGGCTAAGCACGAGCCACATTCCTTTATAGTAAATGTGTCAGGCAGACACATTATTTAGATGGACCTAAATATACTACCCCTTTATGATGTGTGGAGCCTCTTATGGAGCCCCCTACTGACCCCGGGCCTGAATGGTCAGTCTGCCCCTGCAACAAGCATTTCTCCAGACGTTACAAAATCTGGCTGCAGATTAACACAGGGATTTGTATTTTTTATAGCTTGTGCATAGCTGATAATCATAGGAAATCAATATATGAAATAAATGTGATTAAAATTCCTCACAGATGGGCAAATTCTGGTAACATTGTTGAAATAATTTTATATAGACCTCCAAGTGTTTATGAAAGCTTGGACCACAAATGAAAGGTTATTCTTCTACTGCTATCAATGGCCAACACTTCACCCATGTTTTTGGTGATCTCTGATCGCCTTATGAACTGTTTCTTACATGATGAAGATCAGCCATGGAGTATATCTGAGGTGTATATCAGGGTGTGCTTCTTCCCCACATGAGAGCTGTGATGTCCAGCAACATTCATATAGAAGACATTTCCCACACTCAAGTCACTAATACACCCCCAGGGTTGTGTGGGATCCCTGATGTATGGGAAGACAGGACTTCAGTGAGGAACAATTCCCTCACTCAGGACAGGAATACGGCTTCTCCTCCATGTGCAATTGCTGATGTTTGTAAAGATGGGACTTCTGTGAAAAACATTTCCCACACTCAGGACAGGAATATGGCTTCTCCCCCGTGTGAGATCTCTGATGTGTGTAAAGATTAGACTTCTGTGAAAAACATTTCCCACACTCAGGACAAGAATACGGCTTCTCCCCCGTGTGAGTTCTCTGATGGCTGTAAAGATTGGACTTCATTGAAAAACATTTCCCGCACTCAGGACAGGAATACGGCTTCTCCCCTGTGTGAGATCTTTTATGCACGTTAAGATTGGATTTAAAAGGGAAACACTTCCCGCACTCAGTACAGAAAAAACTCTTCTCTGTTGGAAAGATGGCACAGTCCCTCACAGTCCGAGGTTCCTCAGGATAAGAGGAATACGATGGTCCATCTACACTGTGTGGTGCCGGATGGACATTTGAGGTAGCCGGGTTTTCTCCTGGACTATACTGTGTGATGTCCTCATCTTCTACTTTACAGTCTGGATACAAAGTGAGACAATCCTCTGAGGTTTTCCTCATCTCCCGTCCATCTACTAAAATAGAAATACAAAGATTATTACTAGACATGAGCTGATTGGTTCCCCTAAACCAGGACTCCGCCCACATCAGGCAGCTTTGTCTCTGAGGATCTTACAATTCCCCCCTCAAGGTAACTAGTAAATGGGTCCTCTGATCTCCTACCAGTTCATTTCTTTTTTCATGGACCTTAGTCAGAGAGTGAGGAAATATTATAAGGAAATAAAGAAGGGTGCAAACGCCTAGTGCATTACTTTTAACACCATAGATTAACACCATGTATTAAAAAGCCAAAAGCATACTTGCAAACATGAGGAAATCACAAACATAAAATCACAACTCCAACATGTGCGTGGGCAGTATAGTGGTTAGCACTCTCACCTATTAGTAAAAAGGGTCGATGGTTCAAATCCCAACCATGACACTACCTGCCTGGAGTTTGCATGTTCTCCCTGTGTGGGTTTCCTCCAGGTACTCCAGTTTCCTCCCACACTCCAAAGACATGCTGATAGGTTAATTGGCTTCTGTCCAAAAAAACTGGCCCTAGTATATGAATGGGGACCTTGGATTGTGGGCTCCTTGAGGGTAGGGACCGATGTGAGCGTGCAATGTACAGGGATAGGGACAATTGTAGAAGGTTCAGACCTTATATTTTCCAATTTGCCTGGCTTCCGATGTGCGTCAGAGCCTAAATTGGTGGTTGATATCCAGCAACTTCCAAAAGGGAAAATCGTTTCTACCAGTCTCCTGGAAAGTGGGGACAATGGACGCCAGTCTTCTAGGCTGGGGAGCAGTCCTGGAAGAGGATTCTGTCCAGGGGAGGTGGTCCAAGTTGGAAAGGACCTTGCCTATCAACATTTTGGATATTCGGGCAGTTCGTCTGGCTCTAAAGTCCTGGACGGTCAGACTGCGGGACTGTCCTGTCAGGATTCATTCCGACAATGCCACGGCTGTGGCTTACATCAATCACCAGGGGGAGACGAGGAGTCGTGCAGCCCAAGAAGAGGTGAATCATGTTCTGTCTTGGGCAGAACACAACGTCCCTTGCCTATCGGCAATTTTTATTCCAGGAATAGAGAATTGGCAGGCGGACTACTTGAGTCGCCAACAATCATTTCCGGGAGAATTGCCTCTTCACCACGACATCTTCCTAGCGATATGTCAGAGATGGGGTACTCCGGACGTGGACCTGTTTCGCGTCCAGATTCAACAAGGTCGACAACTTTGTGTCGAGAACAAAGGATCCGCTAGCTTGTGAAACAGATGCACTCGGGTTGAACTGGATGGACTGGTGTCTTTATTCAACCTTACATGTAAGCATGTAAACATGGTGGATACCAGGTTGCTGTGTTAGGAAAGCTGACTTATTTTGGGAGACAGGCCCTAGCTTTCCACATTCCTTTATAGTAAATTTGTCAGGCAGACACATTTAGATAGACCTAAATATACTACCCCTTTATGACGTATGGAGCCCCCTACTGACCCCGAGACCTCGGGCATTGCCCGAGAGCCTGAATGGTCAGTCCGCCCCTGCAACAAGCATTTCTCCAGACATTACAAAATCTGGGTGCAGATTAGCACAGGAATTTGTATATTTTATAGCTTGTGTATAGCTGATAATCATAAGTGTCAATAAATAAATACTTCAAAGCTGACGTATTTTGGGAGACAGCCCCCAGCTTTCCTAACAAAGCGACCTAGTATCCATCATGTTGGAGTTGTAATTTTATATGTTTGTGATTTACTCATACTTGTGAGTATGCTTTTTAATACATTCTATGGTGTTAAAGGTAATGCACTAGGCGCTTGCACCCTTCTTTATTTCCATATTGCTTTGTAGTTTCCCCACTCAAGAAGAGCTGCATTGCCTGATACACATTTTTTGTAATCTTGGATGTGAGGAGGAGGGAGCATTGAGGCTTGACAGGTTTAGAGAGTGAGGAAACAACGAGGACTGTCTTTTATAGGAGTGACAGTGATGAGGGGATTATAGGACGAGTGTCCCCTCCCCCTCTATCACTCATTGCCATCTTCCCAACACAAGAAGTCCTGACCTTCCTTATTTAGTCCATGATTTAGTCATGAATAACAGCGGGGCTGAGCCCCACCAGAGGTCAGAGAGTGAGGATGGGGGGAGAACAACCAAGATGAAGACTGGACTGATCCTGAAGACCCCCATCATTGGGTTATTGACTCCTCCCTCATTATCACTTTCTGTTTAAGGTTCCAATGTTGGAGGATGTTATCACATTATTAGCAACATGTAAAAGTCTGTGCTCCAATCACATCATCAGATATAAAATGTCCAGCTGGTAGGAAATGGGTGTAACAAAAGAGAATACATATTATGTGTATACATAGCAGTGGGTAGAGGGGAGAGAGCAGAACTCAGGACTATGTAATGTACAACATATTGTATAAGATACAACAGATAGGACTATATAGTATCAGAATGATGTAATGTACAACATAGAGTATATAGCGCAAGGGTCAGGAGTATGTAATGTACAACACAGCGTAAATAGTGCAGGGGTCAGTAATGTACAACATAGAGTATATAGTGTAGGGTCAGGAGTATGTAATGTACAACATAGAGTATATATTGTAATGGTCAGGTTTCATAATATTGGTAATCAGAGGTTGCAGATGTCCCACGCCGCTAGATATATAAATTGTGTCTGCAGCAGAGAAGGAAATACAGAGAAACAAAGAAATACAGGATGGGGAACACAGCTCAGGAAAGTGACCAGGGGATTACAGGCTGATATCACCCAGTCCTTGCCCCTTTCTGGACCAATCAGTGAGCAGTATGGGTGGAGGGATGTATTTAGTGTTAATGACCCACCTGTGCTGATCTCTGTAGGAGTGTCCTCCTCTATAAATGTCCCCGTTATTCCATCCTCCTCCATAGACTGCTGATCATCCCTCACATACATCTCTTCTTCTTCTGATTTAACCTCAATTTTTATACCTATCAGATCTTCGCCCTAAACCAGGAAAATATTAGAAGAGATCATCTGTAAAAGGTATCCTTCAATATTGTGACATCACATTTTTTTAAAAATGACATAACCTTGATGAGTCCATGTTCTAGATGCCACCAACCTTGTAAAGGTAAGGGATGGTGTGACCTTCCTGTGTGGAATCCCGGGAATACAGAGGACGGGGACATCTCTCTGGTGGGTTCCCATTACTGGATCCATCTGTAGGAAACACACACACTGACTGAATACATTGTTTCTATGTGTTTATCAGATGATGGGGGATCTAGGCGGAGCCTCCGTACTGCTCTCTCCTTTACAATAAAGTCTCCTCTTACCCGGTGATGTGAGGGGCGGCTGATTGTCCATCATGACGTCCTTGTAGAGATCCTTGTGTCCTTCTAAATACTCCCACTCCTCCATGGAGAAATAGACAGTGACATCCTGACACCTTATAGGAACCTGACACACACAATGATACAGTCACCATCCAGACACATCCCTTGTCTGTTACTGGATAATCTCCCAGAATTCCCAGAATCCTCCTCACCTCTCCTGTCAGCAGCTCCATCATCTTCTTGGCGACTTCTAGAATCTTCTCCATGTTGTGTCTCTCAGGTTTTAGGGAGTCACATGGAGGCACTGTGATGGTCATATGATCACCAGACTTCACAAGAGGAAATCTCTGTATTGAGGAACCAATAGAAATATCATGTTAGAATCCCAGAATCCTCCTCATCTCTCCGGTCAGGTCTGTGTTTTATTAATAGAGATAAGAGTGATGTCATGTGACCTCCCAGAATCCTCCTCACCTCTCCGGTCAGCAGGTAGATGATCTCCAGGGTGAGGTTTAGTATCTTCTCAGTCATGTGACTCCGGTCCTCCTTAATCCTCATTGAAGCCGTCATTTGATCTATACAGGTCTCCTTGTAGACGGATAACTGTGGGAAATTAAAGTAAGAAATATTTGAATAATATTGGTCACACAATGATGTTGCTGTACATTTAAGAACTACACCCCCCATGGGAACACGGGGGACCCGGGAGCCTCTTGGCCTGTATTTTCCTCCCTCTGACACCAATGATGGAACATAAGCTTCTGGAGAATGTTTTCTTCCTCCTGACCAGCAATGTAAGGGGCTCTATGCTCCATACTCCTGAACCCTGCACTCCATCATTGTGTTGGCTGCATAGTGTAATGATTGCCTGTTTGCTGCCTGTGTAGTGTAATAATTGCCCTTTTTAGGCCATGTATGGTCATTGTCTATATATTGTCAGTGCTGTTTATTACTAGAATTTATCTCCAAAATGAAGAGAATGTTCTGGCCCCGTAAATGGGGAAATGTTTGCAAGACTTTACCCTTTACAAATCTGCCCTTCTCAAATACAACTCCTGCCCCCACACTGCTAAACAAACCTACTACTACTACTCCCAGTTGAAGTCACGTGTGTTGTGACGTAACGCGTAGGATACTAAGAGGCATACGGACACCGGAAAGGACAGTCGGGTACGAGCTCGGTGCTCGTTTTTTACATTGTGCGATCTACACACTGAAATGTGAGTTTTTTTTACTGTTTCATTAATAAAGTTCAGCTTTTATTAAAAACGTACTACACCATGGTAGGCTCTTTATCCCCTCTCTTTACCCCAGTATATCGAGCATCTGAGCGATCCCTGATACCTATTCACAGGAAGGATAGGAAAGGATCCCCTCTGGCTCTGCTCCATACCCATTAGGAACGCACAGGAATATACCAATCCGAAGGTATTCTCCCCCCTCTCTCTTCTACATGCTGTTTACCTTACAGCAGTAAGGTAATAATTTAGCACATTCACGGGTGTCAGTGACACTGAAGAAACACTCTGAACTTAAAGTCACAGTGACACTGGATATTACTGCATCACCACTTAGTGTTCACATCTGCATTTTTTTGCACACTGGACCCTGAAGAGCGCCCAACGTCTCACTTTGGCCTTTTGTGTTCATGTCATTTACGGCAATTTATTTATCTTATACTTTGCATATTTGCACATTTATTTATTGCACACAGTAACATCGTTGATGACGTTTGCCTTTATTTGCACATTGCTCATTACATTTGCTTCTATTTGCACATTGATCTTGCACAGTAGCACTTTGTTGTGAGAGATTTAACTTGGTATTGCCTCTTCTGTGTGGATTTTATCCCCACTTTGATTTATGGCAATTGTATATATTTATTTCAAACATTAACTTTAGGAGCACAACACCGCCCACTGCTTTAAACCTACTACAACACTCTCATCAAAACCCTCTCATCCAAACCTTGTCAACTCTTTTCTACCCTTAATTTCTTACTTCACCCCCCCCCTCCACTGCCCCCACCAACCAACTTGCTTACCAATCAGCAGATTGCCAACCATTTCAATAGCAAAAATCGACACAATTCGCAAGGAGATATCCAGCATTCAACTTCCTCCCCTACCCAACAGGTCCAACACCACGTTCAATACTCTCCTCCTTCTGCCCAGTTACCACAGATGAAGTTGATAAACTCCTCTCCATGGCCCACCTCACCACCTGTCCTCTGGACCCTGTCCCCCCACAATTGCTGCGACCACCTTCCCACTCTATCCTAAACTCCCTAACCCACATCTTCAATCTCTCCCTCTGCTCCGGCACCTTTCCTTCCCTGCTCAAACATGCACTGGTTACCCCCATACTTAAAATACCCTCACTAGACCCCACCTGTTTGAATAACTAAGACCCATCTCCCTGCTCCCATTTGCCTCCAAGCTCATCAAACGCCTTGTCCCTGACCGAATGAGTCGCTACCTCATGGACAACAACCTTCTTGACCCCCAAAACTGCCCTACTAAAACTCACCAATGACCTACTAACTGCTAAAACCAATGGCCATTACTCCAGGGCTCGACAAACCCTGGGCGCCAGGTCGCATTTGTGACTAGAATTAGCGACATGGCGCCTGGGGCAGCACAGCTGGGGGTATCCTGTCTCCCTGTACAACCCCCCCCCAGGCGTGATCGCGTCGGGCCGCGCCGCCGCCGGACGGTAATTGAGGCCTTCTGCGGTCCTATGTTTCCTTCTGGAATCTGCCGCTCTCTAGTGGTAACTGCTAATGGAGCTTCCCCTGCCTGTTTTCACTGCAGGCCCTAAACATTATATATATTTTTTATTCTAACAACCTAGAAAATAAAATGTCGGTCGTTGCAATACTGTCTGTCACACCGTATTTGCGCAGAGGACTTACAAGTGCACTTTTTTGGGGAAAAATAATTTATTTAATTAAAAAAATAATACAACAGTAACGTTACCCCAATTTTTTTTATATTGTGAAAGATAATGTTACGCTGAGTAAATTGATACCCAACATGTCACGTTTCAAAATTGTGTCCGCTCATGGAATGGCGACAAACTTTTACCCTTTAAAATCTAGGCGACGTTTAAAAAAATTCTACAGGTTACATGTTTTGAGTTACAGAGGAGGTCTGGGGCTAGAATTATTGCTCTTGCTCTACCAATCGCGGTGATACCTCACATGTGTGGTTTGAACACCGCTTTCATATGCGGGCGCTACTCACGTATGCAGTCGCTTCTGCACGCAAGCTTGGCGGGACGGGGCGCATTTAAAATTATTTTTTTTTTCTTATTTTAACTTTTTAATTTTTCACTGTTCTTTTAAAAAAAATTGTCACTTTTATTCCTATTACAAGGAATGTAAAAATCCCTTGTAATAGAAAAAAGCATGACAGGTCCTCTTAAATCTGAGATCTGGGGTCAGAGAGACCTCACATCTCATATTTACACTAAAATGCAATAAAAAAATGTCATTTGAAAAAAATAAAATAAATAAAATGTCCCTCCAAGAGCTATGGGCAATGACTTGGAGACGGGCTATCTTCCCCTCACTCGTCTCCATGTCAGGCCAGGGACAGGTCCAGATTGACCTGGCTCCTAACTTTTATAGCTGGATCCTAGATTCCAAGCAAATTTGTCAAGCCCTGCATTACTCCATACTCATATGCCCCGTACACACGAGAGGGATTAAGTCTGACAGACCTCCAAAGGAGTTCCGCCGGAGTTCCGACGGAGTTCTGGCGGACTTTTCGACCGAACGGACTTGACCACACACCATCACACCAAACTCCGACGGAGTCGAACGTGATGACGTACGACTGGATTCGACGTAGGAAGTTCATAGACAGTAGCCAATAGCTGCCCTAGCGTCGGTTTTAGTCCGTCGGAGTAGCACACACACGAGCAAATTTTTCGAAGGGGACCGGGTCCGGCGGAGTTCCGTCGGGAAAATTTGAAGCATGCTTCATTTCTAAAGTCCGTTGCAGCCCACACACGATCGGATAGTCTGACGGACTCAGTCCGTCGGAGTTTGGATGTCGAAAAGTCCGCTCGTGTGTACGGGGCTTTAGACCTCTTTGCTGCCTTCGACACAGTTGACCACCTGCTCCTCCTCAGCAAATTACACTCCCTTGGCCTCTGCGATTCTGTTTTATCCTGGTTCTCCTACCTATCTCAGCGCACTTTTAGTGTCCCTTACAACTCCATCTACTCCGCTCCTCTTCCTGATAACCTCCCATGGCTTCCAATACCACCTCTACGCCGATGACACCCAGATCTATCTCTCCACTCCTCAACTCACCCCCTCAATCTACTCCTGGATCTCAAATTTACCGAATGACATATCAGTATGGATGTCACACCACTTTCTCAAACTCAATCTTTCTAAATTTGAGCTTGTAATATTTCCTCCTTTCCGGTCCTCCCCCATGACTTAACCAATGGTCCCTCCACACATGCCAGGGTCCTGGGTGTAATCCTTGACTCTGATCTCTCCTTCAGCCCCCACATTCAATCGCTGGCTAAATCCTGCCGCCTTCACCTCCGCAACATCTCCAGAATTCGACCCTTCCCGACTAATGACACCACAGAGCAACTCGTTCACTCCTTGATTATTTCCCGCCTCGACTACTGCAACTCTCTCCTTAATGGCCTACTCTTAGGCAGGCTCCTCCCCCCTTCAGTCTGTTATGAATCCTACTGCTAGACTAATACACCTCACTAACCGATCCGTGACTGCTGCCCCTCTCTGCCAATCCCTTCACTGGCTTCCCCTCCCCCACTGTATAAAATTCTAAATGCTAACCACAACATACAAGGGCATCCATAACATCGCCCCCAGCTACATCACTAACCTCATCTGCACATATCGCCCAAATCCTCCCCTCCGCTCCTCCCAGGACCTCCTGCTCTCTAGCTCCCTTGTTACCTCCTCTCATGCTCGCCTTCAAGACTTCTCCAAAGCCTCTCCCATCCTCTAGAATTCCCTGCCCCAGTATATCTGATCAGCCCCTAACCTGTCCAACTTTAGGAGATCCCTGAAAACTCACTTATTCAGGGAAGCCGATCGCACACCCACCTAACAACTGTCAACGAGCCGTCCCCATCAAATCATTCTCTGCAGCTATTACCTTTTGTACCACCACCCCCTCCCTTTAGAATGTAAGTTCTATGAGCCGGGCCCTCCTGTATTGAACTGGACTGTAATTGTGTTGTCCCCCCTCTACATTGTAAAGCACTGCGTAAACTCTTGGCGCTATGTAAATCGTGTATAATAATGTTCTGACCCTGAAGGGGTTAATCTAGGTTTCCACACTATATATGTGTGTATCATCATCTTCTGGAGATAAAAGACTTCACAGTGACTATGGAGGAAGAGGACGGACATGACGGGGGGTTACTGGGTGTAACTAGTGTAGCACTTAACCCCGAAAGAGCTGTTGGTTTTTGTTGGGCTTACCGTTACCTCACCTGCTCACTGTGTCCGTTTTAGGGGTCCCGTTGTAGAGTGGATTAAAGAATGTCAGCTCCAACACTTAGTCCTTTTTTCAAAGATTTATTTGAAAGAACATGAAGTTTTTCAATAGAGGGATAAGGGGAGTTCAGGTACCTTGTGTAGCACTAACCCCCGAAGGAGCTGCTGGTTATTTTTGTGCTTACCGCTACCTTTCGTTCTCCTTGTGACACGTCTAGGGCAGGGGTTGACAAATTTGCTTGGAATCTAGGAGCCAGCTTAAAAAGTTAGGAGCCAGGTCCGTGACGGTGATCCGGACCTGTCCCTGGCCTGACATGGAGACGAGTGAGGGGAAGATAGCAGCGCCGTCGCCGCCCCCCCCCCGTCTCCAAGTCATTGCCCATAGCTCTTAGAGGGGCATTTTATTTATTTATTTCAAATGACAATTTTTTTTTCAATTGCATTTTAGTGTAAATATGAGATCCGAGGTCTCTCTGACCCCAGATCTCATATTTAAGAGGACCTGTCATGCTTTTTCTATTACAAGGGATTTTTACATTCCTTGTAATAAGAATAAAAGTGATACAACATTTTTTTTAAAAGAACAGTGGGGAAAAAAAAAAAGTTAAAATAAGCAGAAAAAATAATAATTTTTAAACGCGCCCTGTCCTGCCCGCATATAAAATCGGTGTTCGAACCACACATAGGAGGTAGCGCCGTGATCGGTAGAGCGAGAGCAATAATTCTAGCCCCAGACCTCCTCTGTAACTCAAAACGTGCAACCTGTAGAATTTTTTTAAACGTCGCCTATGAAGATTTTAAAGGGTTAAAGTCTGTCGCCATTCCATGAGCGGGTGCAATTTTAAAGCGTGACATGTTGGGTATCAATTTACTCGGCGTAACATTATCTTTCACAATATAAAAAATAATTGGGCTAACTTTACTGTTGTCTTATTTTTTTATTAACTAAATTATTTTTCCCAACAAAAGTGCGCTTGTAAGTCCGCTGCACAAATACGGTGTGACAGACAGTATTGCAACAACCACCCTTTTATTCTCTAGGGTGTTAGAATAAAAAATATATATAATGTTTAGGGGGTTCTAAATAAAGGGAAGAAGAGGCAGGTAATATAAAACAGGCAGAGGAAGCTTCATTAACATTGCTGGTTTGTCATACCAACGGCGACCACAAGAGGGCGCCAGATTCCATAAGGAATCATAGGACCGCAGAAGGCCTCAAAGCCGCGGCCTAAATTTTCGGCCGCCGGCGGAACGGCCCGACGCGATCACGCTGGGGGGGGTCCACAGAGACAGGATACCCCCAGCTGTGCTGCCCCAGGCGCGAGGTCACTATTTCTAGTCGCCAATGCGACCTGGCGCCCGGGTTTTGTCGAGCCCTGGTCTAGGGGATGTCCCGTGGTAGATGGCCCAGTAACTTGAGACTGACAATAGATCCAGTTGAATGGATTTTATTTGCAAATGTCAACCATTGAACAGTCTTTTAACTTGGGATCAGAGGGTTGGAAAGGAAAGTTCAGGTCCTCTCAATATCAAAGTCAATAAACGTTAAGGAACTTTCTTACTTCGACTGCATCCAGAGAATAGCCATTCGCAGCTGGATGGTCGCTCAGGTTGGACAGTCCTTCTCTCACAAGGCCTAGCCGCCAACAAGGCGCTTACTCAGGAACAAAGTCTTTATCACCGACATTGTTGCAGAACACGTAGGGAAAACTAAGCGGTAGAACACTTGTAGGATACCTGGATCTTTCAGCCCACTTGCCGATATCCCCCACCCAAGACCGGATTCTCTCAGTTACATAGTTAGTAAGGTTGAATAAAGACACCAGTCCATCCAGTTGAACCTGAGTGAGTGTCTACAATTGTCCTTATCCCTGTGCATTGCACACCCACATCGGTTCCTTCCCTCAAGGAGCCCACGATCCAAGGTCCCCATTCATATACTAGGGTCAATTTTGGACTGTAGCCAATTAGCCTACCTGCATGTCTTTGGAGTGTGGGAGGAAACCCATGCAGGCACAGGGAGAACATGCAAACTCCAGGCAGGTAGTGTCGTGGTTGGGATTCGAACCAGCGACCCTTCTTACTGCTAGGAGAGAGTGCTAACCACTACATCACTGTGCTCCCATATTACACCACTGTGCTCCCAGTTACTTCAGCCCTTCCAGGCTCTTGTTAAAAAAACAACCCATACGTGGTGTTCTTCTAAAGAGTCCTCCCCCTGGAATGCTCGAAGTACACTGGGTCTCTCCCGGACCGGAGACGGCACCCAACCACCTCAGAATCCTTCCTCAGTTCTCTTGCCTTGGGCTAGCCAGCCCCGAGGCATCAAAGTCAGGTGGAACCGCACCCCAGGCCATAGCCTTCCTGGGGGCTGGTCAGGAAGACCAGGACCATATACTCAGCACAGCATAGTGGACCGGAACCCAGAACCACGTTACGTCCGTGTCTTAAATACCCTCTCCCATAGGGCACAGCAGGAGGGCCACTCCCACTGACCTGACTCCGAGAGGGAATAATTCAAGCGCCCAACCAGACCATAGTTCCACGCCTGCCACCAGAGACAGTGCCCCCTGTGGCCAGGCTGAACATCTCACAGTCCAGTCAGACTGACACAGAAGCCAAATTTAGTCAAATAGGCCCAAACCAAACTGTAGTTTGGGTAAAGCTTTGAACTTTGAAAAACACATAGCGCGTGCTCTTCAGGAGCCCACCGCTACACTTGTAATTGCGGGTTAGAGGTATTTCCTTGATCCAGAGGACAAATGGTTTCCACAGACTGGATCTGGCAGTGGCAACCACCAGATAGGCCTCTCTCACTGACCTAGCAGCCGGTGAGATGCTCAAACAAAGTCTCTGCCACAGACTTGTCAGTATAACGGAATCGTTGTGCAATCTTCTGCCACAGGAAGGTACAACCATCAGCTTGTTGAGAAATTAAAGAACTGTCACACAGCACCAGTTTCTTTCAGCCAGTCCGGCGGTACTGTGTGGTAGGTGACCCGGGATGCGTCTTCCAACTGAGTCTCCAGGCTCCTCCAGCCTTGTTGCTTGGTCCTCTCCTGAAAAAGTCCTCCCCTGGATTGTCCAGTAGCTTGGCTTCTCCCCGCGGGCAAGACAGCAAAGGACCACCCCTGGATCGGTAGTCCCCAAGACTTTTGGGCCCACCCTTCCAGTTGCAAAGCCTCGGGCCAGCCGGCATCCGAGACATAGAGACAGGTGGCACACACCTCAGGCCAGGAGGGCCATGAGGTCGGAATAACGAACCCCAAAAATATGACGCCTGTACCTTAAGTACCCTTACCCAGAATGCACAGCAGGTGGACCACTCCCACTGGGCTACTTCTGAGTAAAAGGGGTGCCCAATGCATTCAGTCTGTTGCATTTTCAACACTTACCGGTGGTGACAGCGACACCCACAGCCAAGTGGAAAATAGCACAACCCAGCTGAACTGATACAGAAACCAGAACTTTGACATAATTAGTCTGAGCCAAACTGCAGCTTCAGACAAACTTACATTTATAAAAACAATAGCGTCTGCTCATTAGGAGGAGGGCGCTACACTAGAAAATAAGATCTTATTACCTCCTCTGCTGCCACTTCCAGCAACGTCTCCTCTCTACTTCCTCCCAACTCACCTCTCACCCCAAACTTCCTGTCTATACCTGACGTCACTTCCTGTCTGTATTCCATAGAGACTTCCAGTCTAGAAAGAAGTTAGATCACCACCCTGTGGAGATCAGAGGAACTGCAGCCCCGGGAAACGTCTCGTAGCGTGAACACGGCCTTGTGCTGTGTGTATGTACTGTATATCCACCAATATAAATAGAAAAAAAACCCGCGCTATGTGTAACAACTCAAATACCTACAGAAATAACTTATACCGGACTGCTGCTGTAACAAAGGTAAGTGTTCCCTTTATCAACTAAAAGAGCATTATGTGTCACAGCGCTGTCCTATTGTGTGTGCACATAAATCATCACAAATACACTAAAATATGTGGAGACATTCATATATAAAGTGCTAGGGGCACTTTACACCTACTTCATTGATATTATGGTGTTTATCAATAATCAATAAATTAAATAAACTGAACCATGTGAAAATTCATATACAACATAAAGTGCTTTGTGGTCTTGATGCAGTTCCCTGCAAATCCACTGCTTCCACTTTGCAGCCACTTCTTTAAACTTATAATATTTCCTGCTATATTATTTTATTTTAAACTGAGCTTGGGGTTTAGCTGCAGTCTTAGATGACATTTTCATTTTCTCTGGATCACTTGACCAGCACCAGAGACATGTTTGCAGAGTTTTATACTGTCTCCGTCAGCACGGACTGTATGCGAAGGCTGAGAAATGACAGTCCTAAGGATTTATCCATACCAGACACTATCCTACTTGCAAGCAACTATTTACTCTTACAAACAGATCTTCTTTAACAGATCAGAGAAGCATCCACAAACTCTCCAAAACCCCTGGAATCACTTTAACATCCAGAGAGGGTCTTTTTTGGAGGGTGAGCCAAATTTTTGTTCCAGAAACCGTCCGGGTCAGAGTCCCAACACTTCTCCACGATCACCCACCGGCAGGTCATTTTGGGGCTCGCAAGACTCTGGAGCTTGTGCAACACACGTTTTGGTGGCCTGGTCTAGGAGAATTCTGCAAAAATATGTCAGCTCATGTCCTGTCTGCATTCGGAACAAGACAACCAGAAACTGAGCTTGGGGTTTAGATGCAGTCTTAGATGACATTTTAATTTTCTCTGGATCACTTGACCAGCACCGGCATTATACTGTGTCCGTCAGCACGGACTGTATGCGAAGGCTGAGAAATGCAAATTTGAGCAGCAGAACATCCAGTTTCTCAGGCTGGAGATCTCCTCAACAGATATCAAGATGGATCCCCAAAAAGTGTCTGCTATACTTCATTGGCCTGTACCCTTAGATAAAAAAAGGGATACGATGCTTCGTAGGCTTTGCAAACTTTTATAGAAAATGTATTAAAGGTTCCTCTGCTATAATCACTCCCATTACACAACTGACCAAGCAAAACGCATGCTTTCACTGGAGCCCGGAGGCCCAAGACGCCTTTGAAAGACTCAAGAGACTTTTCACCACAGTCCCAATCCTCAGCCACCCTGATCCTTCACTACCATACATCCTGGAAGTAGACGCCTCTGAGATAGCTGTGGGAGCAGACGTTTCACAACGGCAAGGTAGTAAGGATTTGATGCATCTTGTGGGTTGTTCTCTCAGAAACTCTCTCCTGCTGAGAGAAATTATGATGTTGGTGACCGAGAATTACTTGCCAATAAATCTGTATTAGAAGAATGGGGATACTTGTTAGAGGGCGCGGTTCACCCAGTATTGATTTACACTGACCACAAGAACCTAGAATACTTAAAGGGGTTGTAAAGATTTTTTTTTTTTTAAATAACAAACATATTATACTTACCTCCACTGTGCAAATTGTTTTGCACAGAGTGGCCCCGAACCTGCTCTTCTGGGGTCCCTCGGCGGCTGTCTCTGCTTCTCCCCGCAAGTACTTCTCACATTCATGCGAGCTCCCTCGCGTGGTGAGAAGCACTTGCGAGCGCGCTCCCGTGATACAGCAGGTGGCTATAGCTGCTCACTGTATCGCTCGGCCCCGCCTCCCGGCGCGCCGCGTCATTGGATGTGATTGACAGCAGCGCGAGCCAATAGCTGCGCTGCTTTTAATCCATCCACTGCAGCCAATCAATGGCCAGGCTGAGCGGCGAAGAGGACGCCGGGGGCGAGCGCGGGACTTTTGAGGAGTCAGATAAGTAAAACAGGGGGGCTGGGGAGGCCGGCACTGTCAGATGTTTTTCCACCTTAATGCATAGAATGCATTAAGGTGAAAAAACCTTTACCTTTACAACCCCTTTAAGATCAGCCAAGCAACTAAAACCTCTGCAAGCTCTTTGGGCTTTATTTTTCTCACATTTCTGTTTCCACATCACGTACCGACCGGAATCAAAGAATGTGAAACCAGATGCGCTCTCGCGCATGTATGACAGTCTAAGCCCTTGTACACACGGTCGGAGATTGCGACGGAATGTGTCCGATCGGACCGTTTTGTCGGATATTCCGACTGTGTGTGGTCTCCATCGGACTGTTTCCGTCTGAGTATCCGACGGACCAAGTTTTCCAACTTGTTGGTAAAATTTTACGACAAAATGCTCCGATCGGACATACTCCGATCATGTGTAGAGAATTCCAATCGGACAAAGTGCGACGCATGCTCAGATCAAATTCCTACATCAAAGCTATTGGCTATTAGCCTGAACGTAGTTCCGTCGTAACGAAATAACGTCATCACGTTCTGAACGATCGGATTTTCCGACAACTTTGTCCGACTGTGTGTATGCAACAGTTTTGGACAAAATCCGTCGGACAAAATCCGATGAATTTGGTTGTCGGAATGTCCAACCGTGTGTACAAGGGCTTAAGGATTTTTCCATACCAGACACTATCCTACCTGCAAGCAACTATTTACTCTTACAAACAGATCTTCTTTAACAGATCAGAGAAGCATCCACAAACTCTCCAAAACCCCTGGAATCACTTTAACATCCAGAGAGGGTCTTTTTTGGAAGGGGAGTCAAATTTTTGTTCCAGAAACCGTCCGGGCCAGAGTCCCAACACTTCTCCACGATCACCCACTGGCAGGACATTTTGGGGCTCGCAAGACTCTGGAGCTTGTACAACACATGTTTTGGTGGCCTGGTCTAGGAGAATTCTGCAAAAAAATATATGTCAGCTCATGTCCTGTCTGCATTCAGAACAAGACAACAAGAATCCGAGCTTGGGGGATACTGAAACCCCTACCCGCACCTGATATGGAAGATAATCACCATGGACTTTATAGTCGAACTGCCATGTTCCAACGGATGTACAGCCATCTTTGTGGTCATAGACCGACTATCTAAGATGGCCCATTTTCTACCTTTAAAGGGGACTCCATCCACTGTTGAAACTGCCTAAATATCCATCAAAGTAATTGTTAGATTACATGGGGTTCCTGCTAACATAGTATCAGATAGGGGGGGTACAATTCACTTCACGTTTCTGGAGGGCCCTGTGTGAGATTCTGAAGATTGAACTAGCTCTGTCATCAGCTTATCATCCCCAGACCAATGAGCAGACAGAAAGAACGAACCAGACTCTCGAACAGTACATTAGATGTTTCACATCCTATGTACAGTATGACTGGGTGTCCCTGCTGCCCCCAGCGGAATTTGCGTATAATAATGCTAGTCACTTGGCCACAGGACAGTTCCCCTTTTTTGTCAATTACGGTTTTCATTTATCATTTCTACCTGATCTTCTTCCATAGTCTCCAGTTCCGGCAGTCCAGGACATGGTATACTTCCTCAGCTGCAACGATTGAGTATTGCAGGAGGCAGTAGCCAAGGCCCAGGCAGACAGCAAAAGAGTCTTTGACCGGAAGAGAAAAGGAGAATTGAATCTGCAGATCGGCGATCAGGTATGGCTCTACCAATAATCTTAAATTAGCCTGTCCTTCGAAGAAACTTGCACACAAATTTTTGGGAACTTTAACAGTGAAAAGAAAAATGAATGAAGTTTCTTACGAACTATCTTTACCCGATTCGCTGCAGATCCATCCAGTGTTTCATGTTTCTCTGTTAAAACCTTCCATGGCCGATCCTTTCCCCGATAGAGGAGCCAGACCTCCTGAGCCTGTCCTAGTTGATAGAAGTGAAGAGTATGAGGTGGAGGCCATTCTTGATTGTAGAAGGCGGCAAGGGCAAAGACAGTTCCTGATTAAATGGAAGGGGTATGGTCCAGAGAGCAACTCCTGGGAGCCCGATAGTAACGTACACGTTAAAAGGTTGAGCCGTGTTTTTTCTCTTCCCACCCAGAAAAGAATGACTTGTTGGGCATCCGGAGGCTGCTTCTTGGGAGGGGGCAATGTCAGGGATCCACCAGCATGGGATGTGCGAATATGCGTGCCACTGGGTGATCTGAGCATCAGCACGCGTGTGTGTGTGCGCCGGTGCGCACCTCAGGCACGCGTCAGGTGTGCGCACGCGCATTTGCGCTAGCGCCGTTTGGTGCCAATGGCCCTTTAAGAGGATCACAGCTACACTTCTGCAGCGCTGTTCGATCCTGTGATTACCAACCTGGTTCCTGTCTGACCGCTCTGACCTCTCCTGTCCCGATCCCGGCTTGCCTGACCCTGCTGATGGACTTCTGCCCGACCTCTGCTGCCGAACCTCTGCCTGCCATCTGACCTAGCTCCAGCCTGCTGCATCTGCCTGCTCGTCTACCTGTTTTGATCCGGCTTGCCTGACTATTCTTCTGCCTTGCTTCGAGTGTGCTGTATCCTATCCAGGTCCTGTAGCCACTGCTCCGGCATCCGCCTGTCCTCTGGTCACTGATCCGCTGTCATCTCAGCCATATCCTGCAGTTCCAACCTTCCTGGAGTATCTTCACCCTGCTTCACATCAGCCGGTGCAACCTTCTCAGACACTCCTACCCTGCTGTGCTCACGGGACCACTGTCTCCATTCCAGTGGCCCTTGAACCAGAGTCGTAAGAGAGGTCTTCTCCTACCAAGTCAGGCTCATCACCAGGTACATAACAGAGGCCTGGGGTTTTGGGAGATATCTCCAGAGGTTAGGAGAAGCAGGAGGGTGAGGGAGGTAATATGGGAGTGGGATTTATATGAAGGGACATGCTCCAGGGTCTTGGAGATTTTTTGTGTGTGTGGATTTAGAATTAACAGGAGTTGGTGGGTGCAGTAATATGGAGAGGACAGAAGTGAGGGTGACATATATATGCTGTGGGTGGGGAGAAGAGGGGTGATGGAGAGATAGTTTAAGGATAGAGGACAGAGCTGTCAAAAGGAGTGGTACATGACGATTAGATTGCTAGTGTTCCAACTGTTGTACAAGATTTGTTAGTTGTGTTCCTATTCTCTTGTTAACCGCTTCAGCCCCGGAAGATCTTACCCCCTTCCTGACCAGAGCACTTTTTGTGAATCGGCACTGCGTCGCTTTAACTGAAAATTGCGCGGTTGTGCGACGTTGCACCCAAACAAAATTGATGTCCTTTTTTTCCCACAAATAGAGCTTTCTTTTGGTGGTATTTGATCACCTCTGCGTTTTTTATTATTTGCGCTATAAACAAAAAAAGAGCGACAATTTAAAAGAAAAAAAGCAATATTTTTAACTTTTTGCTATAATAAATATCCCCCAAAAATATATATATAAAAAAAATGTTCCTCAGTTTAGGCCAATATGTATTCTTTTACATACTGTATTTTTTGGAAAAAAAATCGCAATAAGCGTATATCGATTGGTTTGTGCAAAACTACAAAATAGGGGTTGGTTTTTTGACATTTTTATTATTTTTTTATTAGTAATGGCAGCGATCTGCAATTTTTATCGGGACTGCGACATCATGGCGGACACATCGGACACTATTTTTGGACCACTGTCATTTATACAGCGATCAGTGCTATAAAAATGCACTGATTGCTGTGTAAATGACACTGGCAGGGAAGGGATTAACCACTAGGGGGCAATAAAGGGGTTAAGTGTGTCCTAGGGAGTGATTCTAACTGTGGGAAGAATGGGCTTCCACTCACATGACAGTGATCACCGTTCCCGATGACAGGGAGCAGTGATCTCTGTCATGTCACAAGGCAGAATGGGGAAACTCCTTGTTTACATAGGCACTTCCCCTTTCTGCGGCTCCGTGACATGATCGCAGGGAGACTGGTGGACACTGAGTCTGCAGGTCCTTTGTGCACGGTCACACTGTACGTGGTGGATGACCACTAGCCCCGCCATTTAAAGGGGACATACAGGTATGCCCATTTGCCCACTGCTGCCATTGTGCCGACATATATCGGTGTGCAGCGGCTGTCAAGTGGCTAAATATGCTGAGAGCAACCTTCCATGTGTGTTCGCTCACAGCAGATTAACCTGTATGTTTTGTAAAATGCACTAAACATGTATTGCTAAAGAAATCCAAATCAAAAATATGGTGGTTTTCAGGATCAGTCCAGTCTTCATCTTGGTTGTTCTCCCCCCATCCTCACTCTCTGACCTCTGGTGGGGCTCAGCCCCGCTGTTATTCATGACTAAATCATGGAGTAAATAAGGAAGTGCAGGACTTCTTGTGTTGGGAAGATGGCAATGAGTGATAGAGGGGGAGGGGACACTCGTCCTATAATCCCCTCATCACTGTCACTCCTATAAAAGACAGTTCTCGTTGTTTCCTCACTCTCTGACTAAGGTCCATGAAAAAAGAAATGAACTGGTAGGAGATCAGGGGACCCATTTACTAGTTACCTTGAGGGGGAAATTGTAAGATCCTCAGAGACAAAGCTGCCTGATGTGGGCGGAGTCCTGGTTTAGGGGAACCAATCAGCTCATGTCTAGTAATAATCTTTGTATTTCTATTTTAGTAGATGGACGGGAGATGAGGAAAACCTCAGAGGATTGTCTCACTTTGTCTCCAGACTGTAAAGTAGAAGATGAGGACTAGTGATGGATGAACTTCCGATGGGACGTTTCGTGAACGCGGCCAAAAGTTTGCGAACCGCAAAGTTAGCGGCAGGCCCCATTGACTTTAATGGCAGGCGAACCTTAAAAACCTCCAGGTCATATTTTCAGCCACAAAATACTTACTAGCTGTGCACACATAGTCCCACCACATGGACACTGACATAACAGAAGTATGAAGTGAATCTGGGATCGACAACGACAAGCATTCTTTTTTTATCTGTGAAATTTTGACAATTCAGGAGCGCATGAAGGCCATGGAGGAGAGACAAGGTCAGGCCAGGCTATGAAGGGGGTGCAGGAGATGATCTGCCAGTGTCCCAGTGTGCCAACCTGTGCTTGATAGGTGACATCAGTTTTTAGCATCAGTTATGCCGCGTACACACGAGCGGATTGTATGGCGTACTTAGTTCGTCATACAATCCGACGGACAATCCGTCATAGTTTCCACTGAACGGACTTGACCACACACGGATGCACAAACAGTCCGTCGAAAGCTTGCGCGATGACGTGTACAGCACGTACGACGGGACTAGAAATAGGAAGTCCAAGACACAGCAAAGCACCCTTCCGCCGTGTAAATCCTTTCTGGGCATGCGCCATTCTTAGTCCGTCGAACTAGCATACTGACGACCGTATTGTCCGCTGAAACCAAAGTACGACGGACAGAATTTCGGAAAAACCGAAATTCTTAGTACTCCGGACTGCACGCTGAAAAAGTCAGCTGAAGCCCACACACGAGCGGATTGTCCGCTGAAATGTGTTTCAACGGACTAAGTACGTCATACAATCCGCTCGTGTGTACGCGGCATTAAGGTCAGCATTAGTCCCGGGCAGTGTCATATCAGTGCCATTAGCGCTAATACCCACGCAAGCACCATACACCTCCCTTAGTAGTATAGTGTCTGAATGGACCAATATCTTTGAACTGATCAGACCTATATTAGCGCTCCCAGTATTTTAGTGTTCCCAAAAACACTGCATTAGCGGGATCAACCCAGATACCTTCTAGCACCTGTGTTTAGCCCCTCTGCCCAGCCCAGCCCAGCCCTCCCAAGTGCAGTATCACTCGATCGCTGTCACTTACAAAACACAACTGCAGAGTCTATCCCCTATTTTGTAAACGCTATAACTTTTGTGCAAACCAACCAATAAACACTTATTGCAATTTTTTTTTACCAAAAATATGTAGAAGAATACGTATCGGCCTAAACTGAGGGGAAAATTATTATTTTTGATATATTTTTGGGGGATATTTATTACAGCACGCACCTTCCTCCCTGCCAGTCCCGCCTCCGTCCCAGTGTTACAATCCTGGGTACAAGCCAGCGGCGCTGGTGTATTCTCATGAGAATACAGTGACGCTCATGTGACCAGTCGCGTCCTCCTCTCTGATGTAATCGGGATAATCTCAGCCCGGCCCGCTGCTGCCGCAAGGGAATACAGAGAGTAGAGAAGCAGCTGTTAGTTCTGAGCTGCACCTGCGATATAAGGTAGCGGCTATTACTCAGTGTATTGTACTATGAGAGTGAACTTGGCAAAACATTAATTTAGGTATTTCTGTGAGGACAAGTGCCCCATCATAAGTATTTCTGGGGGGATAGTGCCCCATCATTGATGTACCGGGGGAATAGTGCCCCATCATTGGTGTTCCTGGGAGGAATAGTGCCGCATGATTGATGTACCGGGGGAAATAGTGCCCCATCATTGGTGTTCCTGGGAGGAATAGTGCCCCATGATTCATGTCAGTGGGAGGAATAGTGCCCCATCATTGGTGTTCCTAGGGGGGATAGTGCCCCATCATTGGTGTTCCTGGGAGGAATAGCGTGCCCCATCATTGGGGTTCCTGGGAAGAATATTGGGCCCCATCATTGGTGTTCCTGGGAGGAATAATGGGCCCCATTATTGTTTTTTCTGGGGGGGAATAGTGCCCCATCATTGGTGTTCCTGATGGGAATAGTGCCCCATCATTGGTGTTCCTGGGGGAGGGAATAGTGCCCCATCATTGGTGTTCCTGGGGGAGGGAATAGTGCCCCATTATTGGTGTTCCTGGGGAGGGAATAGTGCCCCATCATTGGTTTTCCTAGGGGGGAATAGTGCCTGATCATTGGTTTTCCTAGGGGGAATAGTGCCCCATCATTGGTGTTCCTGGGGGGGATAGTGCCCCATCATTGGTGTTCCTGGGAGGAATGGTGTGCCCCATCATTGGTGTTCCTGGGAAGAATATTGGGCCCCATCATTGGTGTTCCTGGGAGGAATATTGGTCCACATAATTGGTTTTCCTGGGGGGGAATAGTGCCCCATCATTGGTGTTCCTGGGGGAGGGAATAGTGCCCCATCATTGGTGTTCCTGGGGGAGGGAATAGTGCCCCATCATTGGTGTTCCTGGGGGAGGGAATAGTGCCCCATCATTGGTGTTCCTGGGGGAGGGAATAGTGCCCCATCATTGGTGTTCCTGGGGGGAATAGTGCCCCATCATTGGTTTTCCTAGGGGGGAATAGTGCCCCATCATTGGTGTTCCTGGGCAGGGGGGGTAGTGCCCCATCATTGGTGTCAGTTTGAGGCATACACAGACCTCTCCCTCCCACACTCTGGTCCGGAGCCACCACCTCTCCTCCCCACACTCTGGTCCGGTTCCTCCAGCCCGCTCTCCCCCTTTTGGGAGGGGTCCCCTGTCCAAACAGACTCCCTTTCTATCGCAACCCCCGCTGGACCAGTTCTGTTCTACATGCCTCTCTTCCAAACTCCCTCCCTCCCAACCTACTCCCTCTAACGCCTGGTCTCCAAACTAGCCAACTCCCTCCCACCCTCCAGTACGGTCTCCTCTCCCATTCAGGGCCAGCCCCCTCACTGCATTGTCAGTAATGCATGAGGAATTTACTTTAGTAGTTATGTCACGATGCAGTTTGAGTTTAAAACTCAAGTTTTTTTTCATAATTATTTGAAATAAATGAAAAAATGGCATATTAATGTTTTTTTTTTAATGATTTTATCCGATTAATCGAAACAATAATCGCCCAACTAATCAATAATGAAAATAATTGTTAGTTGCAGCCCTAGTTTGCAGATGCAGCTATGGTTGGTGGAAGGAAGTACGAGTAAATGGGATAATTATGCACTATAAATGAAAAAAAAATGAATATTTAGAATTTCTTGCTCTGGGGAAGTGGGTGGGAAATGGATGGAAGGAGGGTATTTTTATTATCTGTATGTAAATAAAAAAAGTTTCAATAAAGAAAAAGGCAGAGAGAATATATAATTCATTTAATTCTCTATTCTTCATTTATACACACACACAATTGTTATCTCAACAACATAACTATACTTTTTGACTTTGTTTTATATTCTTTTTCTTGTAATCTTAGGCTATTTCGTTATTAAATCTATTCAGAATTTTTGCTCAAAAACTTGAAGGACATTTTCCATTTGAGCAAATCTCACCAATAAAAATAGGATTTTTATAACAGCTTACCTGTAAAATCCTTTTCTTTTGAGGTACAGCACGGGACACAGAGACTCAGTAATTACTGGTGGGTCATAGGGTATCACTAGGTGATTGGATACTGGCACACCCTAGACAGGAAGTTCAATCCCCCATATAACCCCTTCCCATACTGGAGGTACCTCAGTTTTGTAGCAAAGCAATATAAGTGTATTAGAAGAGGGGAGGGACCTCTGTGTCCCGTGATGTACCTCAAAAGAAAAGGATTTTACAGGTAAGCTGTTATAAAAATCCTATTTTCTTTCTCGTACATCACGGGACACAGTGACTCCGTAATTACTGGTGGGATGTCCCAGAGCAATGCTATCTGAGGGGAGGGGAACCACACAACATAGGGTATACTCAGACCTGAGGACCCTATACCGCTGCCTGCAGCACACTACGCCCAAAGGCGAAGTCCTCATGCCTTCTCACATCCACCTGATAAAAATTTGGTGAATGTATGGGTTGATGACCAGGTTGCGGCCTGGAACAGTCGACTGTTCCAGGACTGCCCCCCAACCCGAAAGACTGCCATCTGTTGTTACCAATGTCCAGGTAACTGGTAAAAAGGATTTTCCTTTCTGCAGTTTTTCGGGTATCAACCACCAGCTGAGGCCCCGACGCGTTGTAGGGGACAGATGGATCGGAAAATCTAACTCCTGAACCTTCTTGTTCCAGGCCAATAGGATACTGTTTTGCAGTAGCCTTGAATGAAACTGAGCGTAGGGAACTGCTTAGAATGAAGCCACCATCTTCCCCAACAACCTCATGCCCTGACCACCTGAATCGGTTCTCTTATAGCACTGATCTTTGCTTGGGGTAGGAATACCCTCTGCTGGGCTGTATCTATGACCAGACCCAAATACTCTAGTCTTCTTACTGGTTTTAAAGAAGACTTCTCTAAGTTGCGGACCCAACCTAGGCATTCCAGGTAGTTGATTGTGGTGACCAAATTTTGGTCCAGGCGGGCTACCGACCAGTCTATCAAGAGCAAGTTGTCTAGGTATGCTATTGTCACGTACCTGGTGAAGGAGCCCAGAATGCAGGGAGCGGCCTCTCGTAAGCCTCCGGCTCGAGAACCCCTGAAAATGGGGACAGGGATTCTAGAGTTCAGAGGGCACAAGTGCCAGGCAAGGTGTAGGACTGGTCCGGACCTCAGAGGAAGCGTGGGTAACACAGAACCACAGAATCAGCAGGCAGCACACAGGAGCTTGGCAGAGGCACTGGAACAGCTGGCAGGTAGAAGATGTCCTGAAGCGCAGAAGAAGCCGGAGGCCGGAACAACCAGTAGGCAGGCTGGTAGCAGAAGAAACACGGCAGTCAAGCAGGAACAGCAGATAGCCAGGAGTAGTCAAGGTACAAGCCGGGTCGGAAACAGGCGGGCAGCAAACGGTTCCAAGGGAGAGGCAAAAGCGTAGTCAGACAGGCCAAAGGTCAAAGGCTGGCAGCAAACAGGAACAGGCCGGGTAAACAGGGTAGCAAAAGCAGGAACACCGGACACACTGTAGACTGGACAGCAAGGAGGCACAGTGGCAGATTCCTTAAGTAGCCCTTTGGGCGCCAAAAACGGTCGCACGGCGTGTCTGCCCGCCCCCGCGAGTAACCGTGCGCCTGTTCATGACCCCGCGCGAGTCCGTTTGTAAAATCGCGCACCCGCGTGCGTCCGTTCGCGCTAACGCGCGCCCATGGATACCGACTAGTTCTTAACATGGGGATTCTGCGGGCAGGTCTCCCATATGCCACTGGATTACTGGAACGACCATGACAGCTATTATCGTTATACCTTGGGCCCTTAATCTGGCCAGAGGAGGGGACAAGATCTTTGCAAACACCCGAGGTTCAGTAGCTAGCCCGAAAGGCAGAGCTACGAACTGAAAGTGGCGTTTGTCTACTTCGAAAAGCAGGAACTTTTGATGAGCAGGGAAAATAGGTACATGCAGGTACGCATCCTTGATGTCTATTGATGCCAGAAATTCTCCTCCTTGTAGGATGGAGACTACCGATCGGATCAATTACATTCGAAAGGACCGTATCTCTAGAAATCGGTTTAGATCTTTGAGATCTAGAATGTCATGGTTATGCAATAGAGTTGGTCTGCTTACCTGTTTCCATGTGTTCATCTCTAGAGACCAGCCGAACCTTTACCTGACTGCTTTTGTAATCCATCCTCTGGCATGACTCCACCCTAGCTCCTATCAGAGAACTCTATATTAACCTGTGCACTGCAGGCCAACCCCGCTGATCAACCATTGTGTATTCCTTTGTGTGTTAGCGTCCTGTTACCTGCTGTGTGCTCTTCTGTTGTTTCGTTACCGACTTTGGCGTGTCTTTGACTATCCCTGTTTGCCTGTGATACTGACTTTTTGGCGTGTCCCTGACTATTCCTGTCTGCTTGTGGCCCCGACCTTGGCTTTGTCCCTCACCATCCCTATCCTCCTGTTGCCTACTGTGGGTGTGAGTTAGGGGACCCTGGGGGTCGTGACCTGGAGCCAGTTGCAGCCTGGAAGGTGGAGTATTAGACCCTGAAATATCACCTTCACTTTCTTGTCTTCTCCTTTCTGTGTTGCTTCATGTCGGTGCTTCCTCTCGTTCGGTCTCAGCACATCTGGATTCCGGAGCCGCTGCCAATTTCATGGATTGGGAAACTGCATCCTCCATGAGACTTACCCTTTTGCCCCTTACAACGCCATTGGTGGTCTTGGCGATTGGTGGCACTGTTCTCCCAGGGGGCCCTATCTGCTTCCAGACTCTTTCTGTTAAGATGTCAGTAGGGACACTCCACCAGGAGTGGATATCCTTCCTTGTCTTACCTAAGGCTTCATCTCCTATCATATTAGGTCTTCCTTGGTTACGACTCCATTCTCCACACGTTGACTGGTCTGCTGGACAGATCCTGGCTTGGGGTCCCTCCTGTTCCTCTTCCTGCCTACTCAAGGGTACCACAAAAGAGAAACTTCCTGTTACCACCATCCCAGTATCTTCTGCTCTTCCCGCTGTATATAGCGATCTCTGGGATGCGTCCTGCAATAGTCGGACTGATGCACTCATGTGGTACTCGGGATGAGGGGCCCACCTATGAACCTGAGTCGACCATTCACTCCAGTTTGCATAACCATTTACCTGTCCCTAATCTCCCTTGGACGCACAGCCAGGCTAACTTGTCTGCAAGTTCCACAGTTGCTATGCCCTGTGATGCGATTGAGATGGTCGCTACACCTGACAATATTAGTCAGTCGGCCACTGCACCAGTTATGCCAGTCCAGCCCATGATCTTCCTGCTTCTTGTTTAGGACCTTCTGTGACCTGGCCTCACCCTACTGCTACTATGTCCGTTCAAACCCGTTTAAGAGGCTCAATCCATCCTTTGGATAGAATACCTCATTCGGCCAGGTGGGGTTTTCAATCTTTTTCTCAGGGTTCTCTGCATTCCGTTTGTGTTTCAGCTATCCAGCTTGACTCTTGTGACATGTCACCTTCTAACCAACCCGACCTCAGGGATCCACTGACCTCTGCCCAGTCTGGTGGTCCTGTTATGGATGCCCAGCTCATCTTTAAGGGTCTGGGGGACCCTGCTCAGACTCCTGATCTTCTCATGCCCTTACCCATTCCTAAAAAGCCTTTAGTCCTCTCGTCCTCTTCCTACCTCGGTTCCAGTCTCTGAGGATAATCTAAAGAATGAGGTTAGTCAAGTTTTGGATTCCCGGCTCTGTAAAGGCATTCTTCAGTACCTCGTACATTGGAAAGGGTTTGGCCCTGAGGAGAGGTCTTGGATCACTGCATCTGAGGTCTTTGCTCCTAGTCTGTTGAGGAGGTTCCATCTGGAGTTTCCCTTTAAGCCTGGACCCAGGCGGGGGAGGGGGAGGCCTCGTAAGAGGGAGGGTACTGTCATGGTTATGCAATAGAGTTGGTCTGCTTATCTGTTTCCATCTCTAGAGACCAGCCGACCCTGTACCTGACTGCTTTTGTAATCCATCCTCTGGCATGACTCCACCCTAGCTCCTATCAGAGAACTCTATATTAACCTGTGCACTGCAGGCCAACCCCGCTGATCAACCATTGTGTATTCCTTTGTGTGTTAGCGTCCTGTTACCTGCTGTGTGCTCTTCTGTTGTTGCGTTACCGACTTTGGCGTGTCTTTGACTATCCCTGTTTGCCTGTGATCCTGACCTTTTTAGTGTGTCCCTGACTATTCCTGTCTGCTTGTGGCCCTGACCTTGGCTTTGTCCCTCATCATCCCTATCCTCCTTTGCCTACTGTGGGACCCTGGGGGTCATGACCTGGAGCCAGTTGCAGCCAAGTCCAAGTCCATCCTCACCACTTAAGGCTCTGGTGAACACCTGCTGGCTCTTAAGCCCCGTACACACTATCAGATTGTCTGCTGAGTTTTTCCTTCAGATTTACCAAAACCATGTAGTAGAAGGGCCTGCCTGATTGCATACACATTGAAACTCCTAAGGTTTGACCTCATATTATATGGTTTTGGTAAATCTGAAGGAAAAACTCAGCAGACAATCTGATAGTGTGTACGGGGCTTTAGACTCCGTGCCCCAAGGAATCTTACGCTCTAACCCCGGTGGGACCTGTCTCCTGTCCGCAGCAGTCAGCCGTAGGGTCCACAACCTTGCGGTGCACTCCTGATCCCTACGGTGTGCATCTGTCACCTCGCCTCAAGGTGACCTGACATAGAATGGGTCTGACATCTCCGTTTGGTTTCGGTACCGTGAAAAGGTTTGAATAAAACCCCATTCCCTGCTCTTGCATGGGAACTACCATGATAACTTTTTGCCACAATAGTCGCTTCAACGCTAGCAGGAGAGACTGCTTTTTCTCTGGGTCTCTGGGTACATTTGATCTGAGGAAATGAGAAGGGAATTCTAGTTTGTAACATAGAGTTATTGTGGAGACCACCCATTTGTCCCGAAATTCCTCCTGCCAGAGCCCTGAGAATTTTAGTAATCTTCCCCCCACTCGAGTGAGCAGGGGCACCCCTTCATAAGGAGGTCTTAGCATTTTGTCTTGAACACCTTCTCCCCCAGGACTTCTTTTGTCCCTGGGGTTGACTCTGAGTTTTAACCTTAGAGCCTGACAGAGGAGGCCGTCATGACTGCCTGGAGGCTGATGAAGTTGGCACTAGAGAAAGCGCCCGTTTAAAGGAGGAACGTTTACTCCTTTTCTTGACTGGTAAAAGGGTGCTTTTCCCACTAGAGATCCTTAGGATATAATTGTCCAAGTCCTCTCCAAACAGTTTTGCACCACGAAAGGGAAATCCCGCCAGGAGTTTCTTACATGGTGATTCGGCTGACCAATTTTTTCAGCCACAAGATTCTACGCATGTGTACCAATCCAAGCGTAAGGCGAGAGGTCTGAAGGACAGAATCTCTGATAGCATCAACAGCAAAACACAGAGCCGCTGGAAGGTTAGCTAACCCCCGGGCTTGCTGTTCAGGTAAAGCTTTAAGCACCTGTTTAACATGGTCTCTCAAATATTGACAGACTCCAATTGCTGCCACTGCAGGTTGAGCTACTGAACCTGCCAAGGAGAAAACATTTTTTAATAGAAATTCCATTTTCTTATCAGTTGGATCCCTAAGCATCTGAGCGTTGTCAACAGGACAAGTCAGGATTTTGTTTACGGAGGAAATGCCGGCGTCAACTGCCGGTATACCCCACATCTTAGTACATTTTTCCTCCATAGGATAAAGTGTAGAAAACTTTTTAGCAGGAAAAAATGTTTATCTGCGTGATCCCACTCAGAATAGATAAGCCTTTCCAGCAAACCATGAACAGGAAAGGCATGTGCAGTTTGAGGTTTCATTGAACCCAGAAAAGAAGTGGGTTCTTTCACTGACTCAGGTACGGGAATTTTTTCCCCTGCTTTAGCAAATTGGATCATGGCTCTGCTGGGTTTTTTTGCCTTCCTCTGGATCAACTGTGGGTATAGAATTGGGTATATGGGATTGTATTATAGTATTATTATTTTTTTGTGGTTGAACTTGTGTCTTTTTTCAACCTGACTAACTATGTAACTTAAACGTGGAACGGACCAATCCAGCAAGAATTTGAACCAACATTTTCTCATCCTGAGAAGCTGAAGAGGGCCCTTCTCTACTAGATTCCTCAGACGTGGAATCAGTTTCCTCCCCATCCTCTGAGGGGGATTCCTCTCCTTTATCCCAGAGTTCCTCACTCTGAGGGTCCTGGGTGACAGAGGGGGGCCTAGTGCGTTTTTTTCCACTGAGTGAAGGTGCGATTAAGGCCACTAATCTTTCCTCTAAACCGTTTATGGTTGAGGAAAAAACCTCCTATGTAATGTACACAGAGGCTGAAGTGCCAGAAGCAGCTGCAGCCCCTGACCCCGACGGCTCTCCCTGGCCAGCCTCCCCGGGTCCTGCAGGGGGGGAAGGTGCTGCAGAGGGGGTCCTCAGAGCCTGAAGGGGACCCCTTAGAGCCCCTATTCTTTGGGGTACGTGTACCTCTTTTACCCATAGTGCAAAGCAACAAAAGGTAGAGGTACCACAAAAAAATGCGCTGACTGCGGAGCCCTGTAGTTCAGCAACTGCCGCGGCTACTTAAGACTCCGCCTGGTGCCTAAGTAAATGCTGCCTGGGAATGCCTGTGTCTCCCACACTCACATGTGCCTGTCAGCTCTGTGTCCCTCCATAGGTTGTGTGCATCTGAAAAAGAGTGCACTTTAAAGCCTGTGTAGCCTAGTGCTCCGCCCCCTGTCCTCCGACCACTTCTGCCCGCCCCCGCCTGTTTTTAAAAACTAGCGTTTCCCACGCGAGCAGAGGCTCTAACCCTGCTGGCAGGCATGGAGGAGGCTGGGACAGAGGAAAGGGAAGGGGCAGTGGATGTGAAGCCATTGTACTGGTGGCGGCAGTGGACGGGAGCGGGTGGTGGGGTATATTACCGCTCTCTGCCCAGGCCTGTCTCAGCCCCCTAATCCGTGGAGGGAGAATCCCGGAAGGAAAAAAAACCCTTACCTTCATCCTTCCTGGAGCATGGCTGGAGGAGCATAGAGCGTGGACACCCAGCAGACAGATCAGAGATTAAAAGGTATGTGCTCTTAGCAGCCTCCGGTGGCGACTATAGGCACAGCATACATTCACTTAAAAGGAGAAAACCTACTAGAACTAGAAAAACTATGGAGGAGTCTCCCTTACCTTATCCAGCTGCAGGGTCTGAATAACAGACCCAATCTTCACCTCTCATGGTGGGCTCCGTTAGTAAAAAAAACCTTCAGAGACTGGGGCCCCCTTAAATAGGGGGATCCGCAGTTCTGGGCCCGTAAAGCACCCTGCCAGGAATGTGGCTGTAAAATACCCAATACTGGATCCCAGGGTCCAGTTCTCTAAAAAGAGAAGCGTTACAGGTAAAACCTTGTTTCTTCTGACACGAGGCTCGGGTACCGTCCAATTCGGCCTGGAAAAGACACCTTGAATGGATCCAGTTGCATAGCTGGCCCCAGTAAGGATATTCCAGCGGAGCTCAGCACAGCACATCTTTACTTGTGACCAACACCTAAAAAACTGGCGAAAAAATTGAGGTACCTCCTGTAGGGGGAGGGGTTGTATGGGGGATTGAACTTCCTGTCTAGGGTGTGCCAGTGTCCAATCACCTAGTGATACCCTATAACCCACCAGCAATTACTGAGTCTCTGTATCCCGTGATGTACGAGAAAGAAAAAGGTATTTCCGTAAGTTAAGGAATATCAAATATTCTAACAGAGTTGTATGAAAGAGAGTACTTCTTCCCCACATGAGAGCTGTGATGTCCAGCAACATTCATATAGAAGACATTTCCCACACTCAAGGCACTAATACACCTCAACAGTTGTGTGGAATCCCTGATGTACAGGAAGACAGGACTTCAGAGAGGAACAATTCCCTCACTCAGGACAGGAATACGGCTTCTCCCCCGTGTGAGTTCTCTGATGTCTGTAAAGATAAGACTTCTGTGAAAAACATTTCCCACACTCAGGACAGGAATGTGGCTTCTCTTCCGTGTGAGATCTCTGATGTGTGTAAAGATAGGACTTGTCTGAAAAACATTTCCCGCACTCAGGACAGGAATACGGCTTCTCCCCCGTGTGAGATCTCCGATGTGTGGAAAGACTGGACTTCTGTGAAAAACATTTCCCACACTCAGGACAGGAATACGGCTTCTCCCCTGTGTGAGATCTCTGATGTGTGTAAAGATAGGACTTGTCTGAAAAACATTTCCCACACTCAGGACAGGAATACGGCTTCTCCCCCGTGTGAGATCTCTGATGTCTGTAAAGATGGGACTTCACTGAAAAACATTTCCCACACGCAGGACAGGAAAATGGCTTTTCTCCTGTGTGAGATCTCTGATGTACAACAAATTCTGACTTTTGTAAAAAACATTTCCCACACTCAGAACAGGAAAATGGCTTCTCCTCCGTGTGAGAACTCTGATGCTTGTAAAGACCGGACTTCTGTGGAAAACATTTCCCACACTCAGGACAGGAATACGGCTTCTCCCCCATGTGAGATTTTTGATGTTTGTAAAGACTGGATTTCTCCGAAAAACATTTCCCGCACTCAGGACACGAGTAAGGCTTTTCTCCTGTGTGAGACCTCTGGTGTTTGACAAGAACTGATTTTTGTGCAAAACATTTCCCACACTCAGAACAGAAATATGGCTTCTCTCCCGTGTGCAATCTATGATGATTAGAAAGATTGGACTTATCTGAAAAGCATTTCCCACATACAGGACAGGAATATGGCTTTTCCCCTGTATGAGTTCTTTTATGCACATTAAGTTTTGATTTAGAATGGAAACCCTTCCCGCACTCAGTACAGGAAAAAATCTTCTCTGTTGGAAGGACGGCCCCGTCCCTCACAGTCTGAGGTTCCTCAGGATAAGAGGAATACGATGGTCCATCTACACTGTGTGGTGCCGGATGGACATTTGAGGTAGTCGGGTTTTCTCCTGGACTATACTGTGTGATGTCCTCATCTTCTACTTTACAGTCTGGAGACAAAGTGAGACAATCCTCTGAGGTTTTCCTCATCTCCCGTCCATCTACTAAAATAGAAATAAAGAGATTATTACTAGACATGAGCTGATTGGTTCCCCTAAACCAGGACTCCGCCCACATCAGGCAGCTTTGTCTCTGAGGATCTTACAATTCCCCCCTCAAGGTAACTAGTAAATGGATCCTCTGATCTCCTACCAGATCATTTCTTTATTCATGGACCTTAGTCAGAGAGTGAGGAAACAACGAGAACTGTCTTTTATAGGAGTGACAGTGATGAGGGGATTGTAGGACGAGTGTCCCCTCCCCCTCTATCACTCATTGCCATCTTCCCAACACAAGAAGTCCTGCACTTCCTTATTTAGTCCATGATTTAGTCATGAATAACAGCGGGGCTGAGCCCCACCAGAGGTCAGAGTGAGGATGGGGGGAGAAAACAAAGATGAAGACTGGACTGATCCTGAAGACCCCCATCATTGGGTTATTGACTCCTCCCTCATTATCACTTTCTGTTTAAGGTTCCAAAGTCTGAGGATGTTATCACATTATTATCATCATGTAAAAGTCTGTGCTCCAATCAAATCATCAGATATAAAATGCCCAGCTGGTAGGAAATGGGTGTAACAAAAGAAAATACATATTATGTGTATATATAGCAGTGGGTAGAGGGGAGAGAGCAGAAGTCAGGACTATGTAATATACATCATATTGTATAAGATACAACAGATAGGACTATATAGTATCAGAATGATGTAATGTACAACACAGAGTATATAGTGCAGGGGTCAGGAGTATATAATGTACAGCATATAATATATAGTGTAGGGGTCAGGAGTATGTAATGTACAACATAGAGTATATAGTGCAGGGGCCAGACTGCTGGTTGGAAGCTAAAAAGTGGGGACCTTAAGTGGAGAGTGTGAACAAGATTTGCTTTTTGACTGCCGGTGATTGCTGAGTTGCATTTTTAGGTTCTTTTGTTGGGGTTTTTCCTTGTAGCTTTTTAACACCTTTTTCTGTCACTTTTTAAACAGCTTTTTTTTTTTGCTTCCTTTTGAGTACCTGTGTATTGCCTTGTTGAGTGCCTGTGTATTGTCTTGTTGAGTACCTGTGTATTGTCTTGTTGAGTACCTGTGTATTGTCTTGTTGAGTATTAGTTTTAGGAAGTTAGTTGTTAGGTAATTTGGACAGGGTATAATCCCCAATCCTCATTAAATTAGTAGGTATGATGGAGGTGTGGAGATGCGGCTTTGGTGTATATCTTTTGGCATGTATGCATTCCTTGATCATCTGATGGAGGGTGAATACTGCTGTGCAAAATGTAAGCGTATTGTTTCCCTGGAATCCCAGGTTCTGAATCTGAGGAAGCAACTGTCAGCACTCAGAAGTCCCTCCATACTAAAGAGCCAGGAACGTACACAGTAGGTGCCACCACAGAGGTAGGTGTAGACAAAGAGGTGCAGGCACTAGGAAAGAGTAGATGGGTGACAGTCAGGAAGGGTAGAGGGGGAAGTGCCAGGGAAGCCAATCCAGGGCTGGAGCATTCCAATAAGTACACTCCATTGAGTGACATTGGTGAAACCAGTCAGAGACCAGCACTGCTGGAGATGAGGGACTCTCCTAGCCACCGGGGGAAGAACTCCTCCAGTGAGAGTGGGGGGAAGTGAAGGGAAAGGAAAGACAGATTCTTGTGGTAGGGGACTCAATTCTTAGGCCGCGTACACACGGGCGGACTGTTCGCCCAACTTAGTTTGTCAAACAATCCGACAAACAGTCCGCTCAAAATTTGCATGAGCGGACTTGACCACACACGATGAACGAACAGTCCGCTGAAAGCGTGCGCGATGACGTAAATGGCACGTACGACAGGACTAGAAAAACGACGTCCTATACACTGCAATGCAACCTTCGGCGTGTAAATCCTTTCTGAGCATGCGCGGAACTTAGTTTGACGAACAAGCCTACACACGAGCGGACTGTCCGCTCAAACCAAGTTTCAGCGGACTGTCTTACGGGAATTCCGAAAAACTTTGTTCGCCAGACTGTCCGCTGAAACTGTCCGCTGAAGCCCACACACGAGCGGACTGTCCGCTGAAACACTGTTCAGCGGACAAAGTTGGGCGAACAGTCCGCCCGTGTGTACGCGGCCTTAGAAGGACAGGAAGGCCAATCTGTAACAAAGACCAGAAGTGTCGAACAGTATGTTGTCTACCGGGCATTCGGGGTCAATTGGCTTCAGTATAAATCACACAAATAGGAAACATAAGGGAAATACAAAGACATTGAATTTCAAAACAGCCAACTTCCCTAAACTATGAACCTTGCTAAAAGGCATAAACTGGGATAAAATCTTAGGAACAAAGAACGCGGAGGAGAGATAGGTTTGCTTTAAGAACATATTAAATAAGGGCATTAGCCAATGCATCCCATTGGGCAATACATTTAAAAGAGCGAACAAAAGTCCTGGATGGCTTAACTCCAATGTAAAAATGCATATAAAAGCAAAGGAGAAGGCCTTAAAAAAAACACAAGGTTGAGGGATCATCATCAGCATTCAGACTTGATAAAGAATGCAATAACAAATGTAAGGGTGCAATTAGGACGGCTAAGATAGAACATAAAATACACATAGCGGAGGAGAGCAAAAAAAAAATCTCAAGAAATTCTTTATGTAAACAGTAAAAAAGGGAGGACAGACCATATTGGCCCCATAAAGAATGAGGAAGGACATCTGGTTGCAAAGGATGGGGAGATGGCGAAGGTATTGAATTTATTCTTCTCCTCTTCACAAGAGAATCAAGGGGCTTCAGTAACCAAAACTGCAGTGTTTATCTTCATTACACATCACAGGAAGCACCTCCATGGTTAACAGAGGACTTTTACTGACAGTCTACTGACTGGAATGGTATCAAGTGATTGGAGAAAATCCAATGTAGCACCAATATTTAAAAAGGGGCCAAAATACATCCCTGGGAATTACAGACCAGTTAGCCTAACATCAATAGTATGTAAACTCTTGGAGGGGATGATGAGGGACTATATACAAGATTTTAGTAATGAGAACGGTGTCATTAGCAGTAATCAGCATGGATTCATGAAGAATCGTTCTTGCCAAACCCATCTATTAACCTTCTATGAGAAGGTGAGTTGCCATCTAGATAAAGGAAGGCCCGTAGACGTGGTGTATCTGGATTTTGCAAAAGCATTTGACACAGTTCCCCATAAACGTTTACTGTACAAAGTAAGGTCTGTTGGCATGGACCATAGGGTGAGTACATGGATTTAAAACTGGCTACAAGTGTGAGTTCAGAGGGTGGTGATAAATGGGGAGTAGTCGAAATGGTCAGGGGTGGGTAGTGGGGTCCCCCAGGGTTCTGTGCTGGGACCAATCCTAGTTTATTTATTCATAAACAACCTGGAGGATGGGGTAAACAGAGCAATCTCTGTATTTGTGGACGATATTAAGTTAAGCAGGACAATAACTTCTCCGCAGGATGTGAAAACCTTGCAAAAAGATCTGAACAAATGAATGGGGTGGGCAACTACATGGCAAATGAGGTTAAATGTAGAAAAATGTAAAATAATGCATTTGGATAGCAAAAAGTTAAAAGCAATCTATATACTGGGGGGGAAAACCTCTGGGGGAATCTAGGATGGAAACTGACCTGGGGGTCCTAGTAGATGATAGGCTCAGCAATGCCAAGCTGCTGCTAACAAAGCAAACAGAATATTGGCATTAAAAAGGGGATCAACTCCAGAGATAAAATGATAATTCTGCTGCTCTACAAGACTCTGGTCCGGCTGCACCTAGAGTATGCTGTCCAGTTTTGAGCACCAGTCCTCAGGAAGGATGTACTGGAAATGGAGCAACTACAAAGAAGGGCAACAAAGCTAATAAAGGGTCTGGAGGACATTAGTTATGAGGAAAGGTTGTGAGCACTGAACTTATTCTCTCTGGAGAAGAGACGCTTGAGAGGGGATATGATTTCAATTTATAAATACCGTACTGGTGACCCCACAATAGGGAGAAAACTTTTTCACAGAAAGGAGTTTAACAAGACTCGTGGCCACTCATTAAAATGAGAAGAAAAGAGGTTTAACCTTAAACTACGTAGAGGGTTCTTTACAGTAAAAGCGGCAAGGATGTGGAATTCCCTTCCATAGGCGGTGGTCCCAGTGGGGGACATCGATAGTTTCAAAAAACTATTAGATAAGCACCCGAATGACCACAATGTTGGATACAGCGATATACAATGTAATACTGAGATACTGTATAATCACACACATAGGTTGCACTTGATGGACTTGTGTCTTTTTTTCAACCTCACCTACTATGTAACTATGCATCCAATGTAGACTATAAAGTATACAGTGTAAGGGTCAGGACTCATAATATTGGTATTCAGTAATCAGTGGAAGATGAAATGATTACATGAGACAAGTTGCAGAGGCCCCACACCGCTGCCTCCCATCTCCTGAGACTGCACTCAGTGACTTGGGTCTGAGACTATACAGACATATCCCTCCACCCGGCACAGCCAGCAGACAACAGAGCAAGTAATCCTGGGGGGTTGTTCTGTTAAGCCCCATACACACTATCAGATTTTCTGCTGATTTTTGTCTTCGGATTTACCAAAACCATATAATATGAGGTCAAACCTTAGGAGTTTCAATTTGTATGCAATTGGGCAGGCCCTTGTACTAAATGGTTTTGGTAAATCTGAAGACAAAAATCTGCAGAAAATCTGATAGTGTGTATGGGGCTTTAGTGATCTTACTAGACCCAGGCATGGGGAAGAAGACCCAAAGCACTTCTATGGTGAAAATGAACATTTTGCTGTCAGCTAGACCCCAGAATCTCCATAAATCCAGTCTAGATACATAAATTGTGTCTGAAGCACAGAGAAGGAAGATTATCCGAGAGAAATCCAGGAATACAGGACGGGGAACACAGCTCAGGAAAGTGACCAGGGGATTACAGGCTGATATCACCCAGCCCCCGCCCTACTCTGGACCAATCAGTGAGCAGTATGGGTGGAGAAATGTATTTAGTGTTAATGACCCACCTGTGCTGATCTCTGTAGGAGTGTCCTCCTCTATAAATGTCCCCGTTATTCCATCCTCCTTCATAGACTGCTGATCATCCCTCACATACCTCTCTTCTTCTTCTGATTTCACCTCAAATTCTATATCCATTGGATCTCCACTCTAAACCAAGAAAATTTGAGAGAATATCATCTGTAAAATTTAAGCTCATGTAAAAAATCCACACACCATCTCTACGAATCCATGTTCTAGTTGTTCAGTCCCACCAACCTTGTAACAGTGGGGGATGGTGTGATCTTCCTGTGTGGAATTTCGGGAATACAGAGGACGGGGACATCTCTCTGGTGGGTTCCTGGTATTTGGAGGTTCCATCATATCCTTGTGTCCTCCTGAAAACTCCTCCATCACTCCATACTCCTCATCCTCCTCTTTATACTCTTCTTTAACTTCAATATTATCATCCCCGAGGTTTCCACTCTGAAAGACATGATACAACATTCATTGTAACAATCATGCTGTGTATAAATCAGAATTATCTGTGATTGTTCCTTATCTACCTGATGATGGTGGGGGATGGTGTGACCTTCCTGTGTGGAATCCCGGGAATACAGAGGACGGGGACATCTCTCTGGTGGGTTTCTGTAGCTGGATGACTCCACCATGGTGTCCTGGTACAGATCTTTGTGTTCTTTTAGAGACTCCTCCATCCATAATGGGTTCCCATTACTGGATCCATCTGTAGGAAACACACACACTGACTGAATACATTGTTTCTATGTGTTTATCAGATGATGGGGGATCTAGGTGGAGCCTCCGTACTGCTCTCTCCTTTACAATAAAGTCTCCTCTTACCCGGTGATGTGAGGGGCGGCTGATTGTCCATCATGACGTCCTTGTAGAGATCCTTGTGTCCTTCTAAATACTCCCACTCCTCCATGGAGAAATAGACAGTGACATCCTGACACCTTATAGGAACCTGACACACACAATGATACAGTCACCATCCAGACACATCCCTTGTCTGTTACTGGATAATGTCCCACAATTCCCAGAATCCTCCTCACCTCTCCTCCATCATCTCTCTGGTGACTTCTAGAATCTTCTTTGTATTTCTCTATTCTATCAGGGAGGGAGGTGGAGGCAATGTGATGGTCATATGATCTCCAGACTTCACAGGAGGAAAACTCTAGATCTGAACACAAATAGCAAAATCAAATGATATTCCCAGAATCCTCCTCACCTCTCCATTCAGGTCTCCATTTTATTAAAGTCCCACTTCAGACTGAGATATAATTCACCCACACAGGACCCCCACATTCTGCTGGTTCAAAGCTTGTAGCAGGTATTCTGATGTCATTACATACAATGCAGGACTAACAGACCCACTTTGCTAGTGAGGATACCAAGGGACCGCCCACATCCTAAGGGGATCAGTAAGAATACAATACAAAGAATACAATAGTGCAGCGGGGAGAATTCCCCCATCCCCCTCCAATGTGTGGATGGGGGAATCACTTCAATTTTTTTCCTCTCATCCTGCTGGATGAACAATAAAACTGAACCATGTATGGCCAGATTCGGAAGAAAAATATATTAATTGTCAACCGATCCCCCTGAAGGGGTTAATCTATGTATTACCTCCTCTGCCACCAGTTCATGCAGTGTCTTCTCTCTACGTCTTTCCAAATGGAATGTCCTTTGTCCTGTTTGTAGCTGATATCACTTCCTGTCTGTACCTGATATCACTTCCTGTCTGTATTCAATAGAGACTTCCTGTCTGGGTAGAGGTGAGATTACCACCTTGTGGAGATCAGAGGAACTGCAGCTCAAGAAACATATAATGTGATCATGCCCTTGTGCTGTGTGTGTGTGTATGTACAGTGGTACCTTTGATTACCAGCCTAGTCCGTTCCAGGAGTAAGGTACCAGGCCCTTCTGAGAGAGAGACCAGCCTTCATCCTAGCTCTCTCCAGCAAGGGTCCTCCCCTGGATTTCCTCATCTTGGCTCGGCTTCTTCCATTCCGGCAAGACAGCCTAAGGACGACCTCTGCGGTAGTAGGCCCCAGACAGGCTTCTGGGCCTACTTGCACAGCTGCAGCAACATAGCCTCCAGGCCTAGAGGGCCACAAGGTCAGGACTGCCTAGAGCACATGGCGTCTGTCCCATAAATACTCCCTCCCAGAATGCACAGCGGCAGGAACCTCCTACTGGGCTGTTTCTGGAAAAGAATATGTATCACAGCTCAACCCTGTTGCTATTCTCACACTGTCCTGTGGTATCAGTGACACCTACTGGCAAAAGTGGGAAATGCACAACACAGTCAAGATTAGAACAGATTCAATAAACGATGTACATTTAATCTGAGCTGGTTATAGCTCAGCAAACTAAATTTACAGTGTAGCCCCATATTTTAGGATCAGGGGGCTACACTTGTAATCCAAAGCACTCACATATCAGAGTTTCCCCATAGAAGTCAATGGAAATGAAGATAATTTGTTCCACACTGACTTCTATTGCATGCAATACCGCATATGGCCAGAGGTTGGGGGGCGCCAGAGAGACTCAGAAATACTCTGAGACTGCTCGACTACATTCAGAAAGGCTTGGAAACATTCCGGAACGGAGTATTTCCGAGTGTTTCTGAGTATTTCCGAATGGCTCCGAGTGTCACCGGCGCCCCCGCACCTGTGGCCAAATGGCCAAATTTGGTACTGCACACCGCAGAAGCTTGAATCCTACTCGTCTTGTGAGACAACACATTTGCAAACCGAGTCAGGATTTTAAAAAAATAATTGTTTGCATTGTGAAACGCTCGTTACCGGGTTACTCGCAATCCAAGGTTCCACTGTACTGAATATCCGTCCACTTTCTCCCTGAGTGTGTATAAAGAGGCGGAGCTCTGAGTGTGTATGAAGAGGCTGAGCTCTGAGTGTGTATGAAGAGGTGGAGCCCTGAGTGTGTATGAAGAGGCGGAGCTCTGAGTGTGTATGAAGAGGAGGAGCTCTGAGTGTTTATGAAGAGGGTGAGCTCTGAGTGTGTATGAAGAGGCTGAGCTCTGAGTGTGTATGAAGAGGCTGAGCTCTGAGTGTGTATGAAGAGGAGGAGCTCTGAGTGTGTATGAAGAGGCGGAGCTCTGAGCGTGTATGAAGAGACGGAGCTCTGAGTGTGTATAAAGAGGCGGAGCCCGAGCGTGTATGAAGAGGCGGAGCTCTGAGTGTGTATGAAGAGGAGCTCTGAGTGTGTATGAAGAGGCGGAGCTCTGAGTGTGTATGAAGAGGCGGAGCACTGAGTGTGTATGAAGAGGCGGAGCTCTGTGTATAAAGAGGCGGAGCTCCTGCTGGAACAGCAGTCAGAGAAGGAGGAGTCTCGGATGGAGATGACAGGAAGCGCAGCAGACTTGCAGGAGTGAGCGAGGAGGATCCGTTTCCTTTGCCATCGGAGGTGAGGAGAGTGTGAAGGATGTTGGTGACTCTGGTAGATGAAAAGCTGGGAGTCATATTGCTCTGGTGAGTGGGGAAGCACCACTAAGGGGGCGCCCTCACCATCACGTGTGGAAGAGGAGGAAGAAGGCGTGGCTACACTACAGCTGCCACAGTTTGGGGCACTGAGAACTTTACACCTTATCAACTTTTCACTGATTGGTGGATTTTTGTTTAGCAAAATAAGTTCATTTAAGTAGATGCAAAGTGGAAACAGGGGACTTGCAGAGAACACTATATTGAGTACAAAATATTGTATGATTACATGAATTTGCACAGAGTAGGTGTAAAGTGGAAGCAGTAGATCTGCAGAGAATATTATTTGAGCCCCTAGCACTTTATATATGAATGTCTCCACATATTGTAGTGTATTTGTGATGATTTATGTGCACACACAATAGGATAGCGCTGTGACACATAATGCTCTTCTAGGTGATAAAGGGAACACTTACCTTTATTACAGCAGCAGTCCGGTATAAGTTATTTCTGTAGGTATTTGAGTTGTTATACATAGCGCGGGTTTTATTCTATTTATATTGGGGACATAATTGGCCAAATCTGGGGATCAGGAGCCATTTCCACCCTTTACTCTCGGCTGGGGCTCTTTGTATCCATATAACAGTTTTTTTTTCTTTTTTCTTTTTTTATTTAGCTCACGGTGTGTGAACACACTCAAAAACATCACCTGGTGCCCAAGAAATGTCCACACACATAAAGAGTGAAACACAAAAATGTGCAACTGGTGTACACAAGTCCTCTAAAATCAGAGGACCTTGCCCTGATCCCCCCCGGGGGCGTTAGGCTCTAGACGGGGACTGGGGTACTTACACTTGGTCTGGCTGAAACCAGACGGACCCCATCCTCTAGAGGGTCTGCCGGGAAAACAAACCCATCCAAGTACTAGGTGGGGCTCCGTCGAAGGGAGACCCCATGAGAGAGGGCAAACTAAGCCAAAAGGCCATGTCCACCCCCCTACCAAGACTTTCAGGGCAGGCCCGAGGACCCACACCCTACCAATCACACGTGCAAAAACACACAAAAAAGTGACAAACATGGGATTTAACTAAAAGAAAGTGGGGGGAAGGAAGTGGAGTGGAGAGTGAAAGGTGCTCATTGTGTGATACAATGACCATGTCCTCCGGCCAGGAATCAAAAATTCCTCTGGTCCCAGCCAAAAGGCCAGGCCCTGGACGAATATGGGGGAAAAAAGTGTGATATGGTGTCGTGACCGTGTTGCTATAAATGAAAGTGACCCTCACTCACAGTGATATTACGGCACCCCTGCACTGCCACTCCAGGGGAACATACACCATGGACTTCTTTTTGGGCCCGACCCTCAGCCAGACCATAGTTGCCGAATTTCCCGGGACATTCCCGGGATTAGGACATTTGTCCCAAATTAATTTTGTCCCGGGAAATGTCCCGGGAAATTCGGTTTGTATTGAATTAAATTTCCCGTTTTTTGCCACCGGCCGCTAGAGGTCAGCGGCCGGCGGGGGCAATGTCTCCGCTGGCCGCCATTTTTAAGAAGACCAGAAGTTGGTCTACACCTGTGGCGCCGCCCACCCCGCCAGTGTGTGTGTAAAGTGTAGTGGGCGGCGCCACAGTTAAATCTCTCCGCGCGGCAACGGCGGCATGTCCGGGGCCAGTCTGTCACTGTTGTCGGGGCGGGGGCCAGTCAGATGTCGGGGGCCAATCTGTGAATGTATGTGGGGGCCAGGATGTGGGGGGTCAGTCTGTGGATGTCGGGGGCCTGTCTGTGGATGTCGGGGGCCAGTCTGTGGATGTGGGGGCCAGTCTATGGATGTCGGGGGCCAGTCTGTGGATGTCGGGGCCAGTGGTATGTCAGGGGCCAGTCTGTGGATGTGGGGGCTAGTCTGTGGATGTCGGGGGCCAGTCTGTGGATGTGGGGGCCAGTCTGTGGATGTCGGGGGCCAGTCTGTGGATGTGGGGGCTAGACTGTGGATGTCGGGGCCAGTGGTATGTTGGGGGCCAGTCTGTGGATGTCGGGGGCCAGTCTGTGGATGACGGGGGCCAGTCTGTGGATGTCGGGCTAGTCTGTGGATGTGGGGGCCAGTGGTATGTCGGGGGCCAGTCTGTGGATGTGGGGGCTAGTCTGTGGATGTCGGGGCCAGTGGTATGTTGGGGGCCAGTCTGTGGATGTGGGGGGCCAGTCTGTGGATGTGGGGGCCAGTCTGTGGATGTGGGGGCTAGTCTGTGGATGTCGGGGGCCAGTGGTATGTCGGGGGCCAGTCTGTGGATGTCGGGGGCCGGTCTGTAGATGTCGGGGGCCGGTCCGCGGATGTTGGGGCTAGTCTGTGGATGTCGGGGCCAGTGGTATGTCGGGGGCCAGTCTGTGGATGTGGGGGCTAGTCTGTGGATGTCGGGGCCAGTGTTATGTTGGGGGCCAGTCTGTGGATGTCGGGGGCCAGTCTGTGGATGGTGGGGGCTAGTCTGTGGATGTCGGGGGCCAGTGGTGTGTCGGGCCAGTCTGTGGATGTCGGGGGCTAGTCTGTGGATGTGGGGGGCTAGTCTGTGGATGTGGGGGCCAGTCTGTAGATGTGGGGGGCCAGTCTGTGGATGTCGGGGGGCCGGTCTGTGGAGTATGTGGGGGCCAGTCTGTGGAGTATGTGGGGGCCGGTCTGTGGAGGATGTGGGGGGGCAGTCTGTGGATGTGGGGGGGGGCGGTCTGTGGATATCAGAGGGGCACCAGATGTAAGGAGGGGTTCCGCTGATGGACACAGATGTGAGAAAGGTACCTCTGATGGGGCACCTGATGTAAGGACAGACTCCGCTTGGGACACCTGATGGCCTCTGGTAGCAGGCAACGTGGCTAGTGACGCGCTCATGGCTCCCACTGATTCTGCATTATGGTGAGTTGAATGATTTCATTTCATATTACAATGTAATAATAGAAATAATGCGCTTCTATTATCCTGACACCATAACAATCATGGCGCCGGGATAATTGAAGCGCCAACACCAGTTATTTGGAGTATCTTTATCTGCTGATTGTCAAACTCTGGAAAACACATATTGCTATTATGGTGTAGGATCGGGGGGCTGCTGTCCCTCCTTTCCCTCTCCCCCCTCCTTTCCCTCTCCATCCCCCTCCTTTCCCTCTCCACCCCCCTCCTTTCCCTCTCCATCCCCCTCCTTTCCCTCTCCATCCCGCATTCATCTCAGACTCTAACCACACCCCTTTGAGCCACGCTCATCCAAGCCACGCCCACTATTTACCGTAAACCACGCCCACATTTTGCCACGCCCCCTAATTATAACACGACTCCGCCTACTGCCAAAAAAGTGTCCCGATTTTTTTTTTTACAATGTTGGCAACTATGTTAGACCAGTGCAGCCCTCCGTCCCTTCCAGATAGAGAGCCCTTTCAGGTTTTCTGGGGGAGAGCCACGGGCATCAGCGCAGCCTCCACTGGTACTAGCCTTTCCAGGCCCCCATCAATCCAGCAGATTTGCATAACACCACCCCCAGCCCTCATTCAGGGTGATGACAGCTAGACATGCGCACACCAAAAGAATGTGTTTTGTTTCATTTTGTTTCTTTACGTTCCTGTTGATTCGTAATGATTTGTAATTTCGTAAGATGCAGGTTTTCATATTCAGACTCGTTCGTATTTTGTAACAGTTTTATTTTCATTGATACGAAATGATTCGTAATTCCGTTAGTCTAAGCCCTTGTACACATGGTCGGACGGAAAATGTCCAATTGGACTGTGTTGTCGGATAATCCGACAGTGTGTGGGCTCCATCGGACTGTTTCCGTTGGAATGTCCAACCGACAAAGTTTTAGAGCTGGGCTATAAAATTTTCCGACAACATGGTCCGATGGGACTTTGTCCGATCGTTTGTAGAGAATTTCGATCAGACAAAGTGCCACGCATGCTCAGATCAAATTCCTAGACCAAAGCTATTGGCTACTAGCCTCAACGTAGTCCCATCGTAATGAAATAACGTCATCACGTTACGTACGATCGGATTTTCCGACAACTTTGTCCGACTGTGTGTATGCAACACCAGTTTCGGACAAAATCCGTCGGACAAAATCTGACGGATTTTGTTGTCGGAATGTCCGACCGTGTGTACAAGGGCTTATGATTCGTAATTTCGTAAGACGTGAGGTTTCATATTCTGACTCGTTCGTATTTTCGTAACAGTTTTATTTTCATTGATACGAAATGATTCGTAATTCCGTTTTTTAATTTGCTTTGATTAAAAATTCATAATTTTGTTAGATAATAATTTTTGTTTATTGGTAGTAATTTAGTAATTGTTACTTTTGTGAGATTGCCTTTTTCGTTGATTCGTACTTTTGTAGGAAATAAAGAATAATAATCTTATGCTTGCCTTTCTAATAAGTCCTTGTTGTGGAAATTTTTATTACTGTATGGTTGTCAGATGCCCACCAGTGTCAGTTTTGCTGTAATACGCTCATGTGAGGGTATTCGCTCATACAGATGTTGGTGGAAGACCATTGACTGCGGAAACCTTCCCTTGGACACGGCGGATCTGTTCGCTCTTTTGAGGATATTTGTTTATGCCTCACCAAGGGACTGGCCACTCCATGGCGACCGCATCTAAACTCCTAAGTAAGCAGATCTGCGTACATGGGAACCATAGCATAACCATACAAAATTATGGCCCACTGAGCAATGACAGAGTACGGCTCACATCATTGGTAGCAGTGGGAATGTGCACATGATCGTGTTCAGAGCCATATGCTTGCCGCATGGCTCAGCAAACGAACATCTGCACACGTCACTACTGTATTTCTATTTGAATATATACATGTGTTTGGTTCTTTTAAATGAATAAAAGTGTCTGATTGGCTGATTCTGAAGCCACCACCTTCTTTTGTTTTTTTTTCCATAGATTTTTATGACATTTTTGCACACTTACAGAAATAAGAAACATGGTCATTGATAACATTTTACATACATTATCCACTTACAGACCGGACCATTTTGCTGGTCAAAGACCAGGCCACTTTTTACGATTCGGCACTGCGTTGCTTTAACTGACAATTGCGCGGTCGTGCGACGTGGCTCCCAAACAAAATTGACGTCCTTTTTTTCCCACAAATAGAGCTTTCTTTTGGTGGTATTTGATCACCCCTGCTGTTTTTATTTTTTGCGCTATAAACAAAAATAGAGCGGCAATTTTGAAAAAAACGCATTATTTTTTACTTTTTGTTATAATAAATATCCCTCAAAAATATATAAAAAAAAATTTTTCCCTCAGTTTAGGCTGATACGTATTCTTCTACATATTTTTGGTAAAAAATATCACAATAAGCGATTATTGATTGGTTTGCGCAAAAGTTATAGCGTTTACAAAATAGGGATAGTTTTATGGCATTTTTATTATTTTATTTTTTTTACTAGTAATGGCGGCGATCAGCAATTTTTATTGTGACTGCGACATTGCGGCAGACACATCGGCCATTTTTGACACATTTTTGGGACCATTGTCATTTATACAGCAATTACTGCTATATAAATGCAGTGATTCCTGTGTAAATGACACTGGCAGTGAAGGGGTTAACCAGTGGGTGGCAGTGTAGGGGTTAAGTGTTCCTAGGGGCGTGTTACTAACTGTGGGGGGGTTGGGCTTTCATTTAGTGAACACTGATCTCTGCTCCAATCACATGGAGCAGAGATCAGCGTCACTAGTTGCTAGGCAGAACGGGGAGATGCTGTTTACACTGCATTTCCTCCATTCAGCCATCCCGTGAGACAATCGCGGGTATGCCCGCGGTGATCGAGTCTGCGGGACCCGCAACCGGACTCACGGGGGTCCCGACTGGCACGCGAGCGTGCCGCCGGCGGCGCTCTCGCGATGGCAGGGCGGCATTGAAGATTGGACGTACCTGTATGCCAATATGCCTGCCCGTGCCATTCTGCCAACGTACATCGGCGTGCGCCGGTCGGGAACCGGTTATAGTATTATAAAATGAATACAATACTGTCGGAATTCAACAAGAAGAAATATGCAGTTAAAAGTTGATGCTTTTTGTTCAAACTGTTGCGCTAATTGTAAACACAACGGGGGTAGTAACATTATCTAAATATGAAGGATTCCTTTGGTGGGAGAGTTTCCGGTATATATGTCTGCCTTGAGCCTAAGTATTAAGAGGTGAGGGGTGAAGTAATGGGGTATTGAGTGAAATAAGCAGTTAAACCTGTACAGGTCGACCCAATACTTGCTCACTTCTAAAGGGTTCTAACTGTGACTGGGAGGGGACCTATAGTTGCCCCATGGTGGTTCCTGCAGATATGGTTTACCAAACAAAATGTAGATCTTGTCCCCTGTATATAATTGGATTCCTCTGTAGTTTATGTGAACGTTGAAGATTGCTGCTGGTCCAGCCAGCAAGATTCAATGTGCATGAATGGAGTTAGGGTATGTCATGCATGTTTCAGCATGGGCCTAGTGTAAAGTCTAACAGTAACCTAAAGGTTGGGTAGAGTGGGAAAAGGTAAGGGGGGTTGAAGTGACAGAGTTCTCATGCATCCTAGTTGATTGGGGCTTGGCTTACCCCTGAAGAGGGTACAGGTGTGACTTGAGGGGTGTTAGTTCCTGTGGAGTCCCTGTAGTGTATCCAGCAAGCCCACGTGTTTCCATATTTAGTGTGATTGTCTTTAGCTTGGTGTATGAGCCTTTCCATTTCTGCTGTTTTTTTTCCACTCTGCCAAGCCATTCAGCAATAGTAGGGGGGGGGGGGGGGGGGGGGGTGGTTAGTACTTCTCCAATGGACAGGAATGCATTCAGTGGCAGCATTAATGAGGTGTAAGGTGAGGGATTTCCGGTATGCTGACCTTAGTATGGATGTGTGGTGGAGGAGATACTGTGCTGAGGTGAATTCCGGGGGATGGGAAGTGATTTGCACTATGAGGTCACGTACGTCCTTCCAGAATGATTGAATCAGTGGACATTCCCACCATATATATATGAGAGAACCGCGGGCGGAATTACATCGCCAGCATGGCGATGGAGGGACAGTTGGAAAGAATTAATTTATCTTATCAGGTGTTCGGTACCATCTAGAGTAAAGTTTGTATCTATTCTCTTGCGGCGATATGTTGAGGGACCCTTTGGGTCAGTTCACACAGGGGCAACTCAGATCCGACTTCAGGTCGCCCCTAGTCGCCTCAGGTCGGACAACATTTAAAAATCAATGTAAGTGAATGAGAGCCGTCTTAATGCACACTACTGAAGTCGCTCCGACTTCAGAAAAGGTTCCTGTACTACTTCAATCCGACTTGCAGGCGACTTGTACCCATTGATTTCAATGGAGGTCGCCTCCAAGTCGGATCTCCGTCTATACGGAGGCGACTCTGACAGAATTATAAGCTCTCAAGAGGGAACTCCACGCCAAATTTATGAAAAAAATGTGGCGTGGGTTCCCCCTCCGAGAGCATACCAGGCCCTTAGGTCTGGTATGGATTCTAAGGGGAACCCCCTACGCCGAAAAAAAGGGCGTGGGGTCCCCCCAAATCCAAACCAGACCCTTATCCGAGCACGATACCCGGATGGCCAGGAATGGGGGTGGGGGCGAGCGTGCGCCCCCCCTCCTGAGCCGTACCAGGCTGCGTGCCCTCAACATGGGGGGGTGCCTTGGGGAAGGGGGGCAGCGCGGCCCCCCCACCCCAAAGCACCTTGTCCCCATGTTGATGAGGACAAGGGCCTCTTCCCGACAACCCTGGCCGTTGGTTGTCGGGGTTTGCGGGTGGGAGGCTTATCGGAATCCGGGAGCCCCCTTTAATAAGGGGGCCCCCGGATACCGTCCCCCCACCCTATGTGAATGAGTATGGGGTACAACGTACCCCTACCCATTCACCTGTGAAAAAAAATGTAAAAAAAACACAACACAGGGTTAAAATAGTTTATTGCACAGCTCCGAGGGTCTTCCGTCTTCGGGGGTCTTCTCGCCGCACTCCTCCGCTATCTTCTGCTAGCTCTTTTGCTAGCGGAGGAGCCCGGCTTTCTTCTTCGTTGCCGCCCTCTTCTTCTGACTTCGGGGGTCTTGTCCCCCTCTTCGGTTATTCTTGCCGGGCCACCGCTTCTTCTTCCAGCTCTTTTACTAGCGGTGGCCCGGTCTTCTACTAATGGAGGGGGGGTTGTCTTGGGGGGATCTGTACTAATGGAGGGGGTGGTTTGTCCTGGGGATCTATACTAATGGAGGGGGGATTGTCCTGGGGGGATCTGTACTAATGGAGGGGGGGTTTGTCCTGGGGGATCTGTAATAATGGAGGGGGGTTTGTCCTGGGAGGGTCTGTACTAATGGAGGGGGTGGTTTGTCCTGGGGGATCTGTACTAACGGAGGGGGTTTGTCCTTGGAGGTCTGTACTAATGGAGGGGGGTAGTTTGTCCTGGGGGGAATCTGCATTAATGGAGGAGGTCGTTTGTCCTGGGGATCTGTACTAATGGAGGGGGGGGGGGGTTTGTCCAGGGGGGTCTGTACTAATGGAGGGAGGGTGGTTTGTCCTGGGAGGTCTGTACTATTGGAGGGGGGTGGTTTGCCCTGGGGGAGATCTGTACTAATGGAGGGGGGTGGTTTGTCCTGGGGGGGTCTGTGCTAATGGAGGGGGGTTGTTTGTCCTGGGGGGTCTGTACTAATGGAGGGGCGGTCTGTACTAATGGAGCGGGGTTTGTCCTGAGGGGATCTGTACTAATGGAGGGGGGCGGTTTGTCCTGGATTCTGTGCTAATAGGGGGGGGCGGTTTGTCCTGGAGGGGTCTGTAGTAATGGAGGGGGGTGGTTTGTCCTGGGGAATCTGTACTAATGGAGGGGGTGGTTTATCCTGGGGGGTCTGTACTAATGAGGGGTGGTTTGTCCTGGGGGGTCTGTACTAATGGAGGGGGGTTTGTCCTGGGGGGATCTATACTAATGGAAGGGGGATTGTCCTGGGGGGGATCTGTACTAATGGAGGGGGGGGTTTGTCCTGGGGGATCTGTAATAATGGAGGGGGGTTTGTCCTGGGAGGGTCTGTACTAATGGAGGAGGTGGTTTGTCCTGGGGGATCTGTACTAACGGAGGGGGTTTGTCCTTGGAGGTCTGTACTAATGGAGGGGGAAATTTGTCCTGGGGGTATGTACTAATGGAAGGGGGTTTGTCCTGGGGGCTGTGCTAATGGAGGGGAGTGATTTGTCTTGGGGGAGTCTGTACTAATGGAGGGGGTGGTTTGTCCTGGGGGGAATCTGTACTAATGGAGTGGAGTGGTTTGTCTTGGGGGGAGTCTGTACTAATGAAGGGGGTGGTTTGTCCTGTGGGGAATCTGTACTAATGGAGGGGGTGGTTTGTCCTGCGGGGAATCTGTACTAATGGAGGGGGTGTGGTTTATCCTGGGGAGCCTCTACTAATGGAGGGGGATTGGTTTGTCCTGGGGGGAATCTGTACTAATGGAGGGGGGGTGATTTATCCTGGGGGTCTGTACTAATGAGGGGTGGTTTCTCCTGGGGGTCTGTACTAATGGAGGGAGGGTTTGTCCTGGGGGGAATCTGTACTAATGGAGGGGGTGTGGTTTATCCTGGGGAGCCTGTACTAATGGAGGGGGATTGGTTTGTCCTGGGGGGAATCTGTACTAATGGAGGGGGGTGGTTAGTCCTGGGGGGTCTGTACTAATGGAGGGGGGGGCGGCCCTGTAGACTGTCACTGTCATCAGCGGCACACACACAGTGCAGCAGTGCCAGTGCTGATTGGCTCTCCTCTACTCGCACCATGTCAGCATGAATAAAGGAAAGCCAATATCCGGCACTTCCTGATTATAATGTGATTAGCTTGGATTGGACACAGCTGATCACACCGATCGCCACGTGCCCGAGCGGCTTATTCTTCTGGACGTCATATGACATCCAGTTAGGATAATGGAACCTCCGCCTGGCTGTCATTCTGCTATAAGCCGGGTGGGAAGGAGTTAAAAAATCATTTTAGGCCTGAAGATTATATAAAACCCCCAAAACGTGATATATTTTCTGAAAGCAGATACCATAGAGAATAAAATAGTGGTAGTTCCAATTTTTTATGTCACACAATATTACCGCAAAAGTCTCGGAAAAGCAAAATTTCTGTAAAAAAAATACACTAAAGTTCATTTCAGGGGCACAAAAACACAAAAAATTACCAATTTTTTTGGTAAAATATAAAAGGTTGTACCGAGTAAATAGATACCCAACATGTCAAACTTTAAATTAATGTGTGTCTGTGAAATGGCAACAGAATTTAGTACCCTATATTTTCTATAGGTGAAGCTTTAAAAGCTCCCTATAGGTCATCAGTTTAGTATTATGGAGGAGGTCTGGTGATAGAATTATTGCTCTCATTCCGTTGTGCGCGGCGATATGTAACATGTGTATCACAATCAACGTTTTCAGGCATAGGCGCCCCAATGTATTTGTTTGTACATGTGTATATGTGGGGGGTGGGGCCTTTTTTGGGGGGAGGGGTGATGTGCCTGGATTTAAATGTATATTTGTACAATTAAAAACTATATATAAAAAAAAAATCATCACATAGAGCAGCCTTTTTCAACCAGGATGCCTTGAGGCTTCTTCACAGGCGCCTTGGCAAAATGGCAAACAATTTCCCTAAAATGGGCAGAGGAAGTCTTTTAGTTACACAAAGCCTCAGGGTTGCATTGTACACCATTACAACCTTCAAGCTGCCAAACTCCTAACGACCAATGACATCATGAGTTGATAAGGAGGATGTCAGTTGTCTGAATATCATCCTTGTGCTTGCCCGCAGCAGGGCTAAATGTTAAAAAAACAAGGGGGATTCCCTTGAGAAAGTCACGTCACCTGTGACGCAACGTGTCGGGAGGAGCCGGCGATGATACTTCCGGTGGCTCGTATCCTAGGAAGTGCAGTAAGGAGAGTCATCCTGTTTTAAATTAATCTTACAAGGCTGTTTTACAACTATTAAAATGTGAGTGCATCTTTATAGAATATTCATAATAAATCAAGTATTTTATACAATCTTGCACGATGATCTTTTCGTTTTGCTTTGAGAATTTATACTTGGAGATTTTGATTGCAATATATGGGCAGAAGTTTTGCTGGATCCTGAATCAAACAGCTGATGTCTGTCACTCCTTGTTTTGGCTGATTTTCTGGATTATTATGTAGCACTGACCCCCGAAGGAGCTGCTGATTTGAATTGGGCCTGCACTCTACTGAGAAACCCCCCTTCTGAATGACTCAGTTCCCTTGGCACAGCTGTGGTGCAATAATAATACAGTACAGTGTAAACAGTATAATGTACCTGTGTCTATCCCTCAGGATCCTCTGGCTCCACCTGGTGGGGAAAGACAGTAAACCACACACTTGTACTCTTAAACAGAAATACTTTTACTGAAAATATAGCAAATAAGTGGTTACAGAGTTTGCACTGTTGTTCCAACGTAGAACATCAGCACAACATAAGTCAATAGGCAAATACAATAAATAACATGCAAGTATGTTACTATCTAGACCTGGGAGCTCCCCTTATTTAAAGTCTACATGAGGCCTCACTTAATGTATTTCTTCCTTTTTCTTCTTTCTTCGCTAGCTTAAATAGTTCCTCAAATAATTATAATCCAAAGGGGTAAGTAGAGAAAGTTAACTTAGAACACTCCAGGTATAACTCCAGAAACTTGTAATCACACTTAGGTACTAAAGTGAAACGGGCCTCGAGCCTATTAAGTGTCAGTTGCTAAATTACGCTTCCATGGAACAACAGGTCCCAGCAAGGCCTATTAGTAAGTCTAAGTACGTGTAATAGATTAAACAGTGGGCCGCAACCCGCTCACCAATCGGATCAGAGTTCTTAGTGATGGCTTGAGTCCTACAACTGCAGCTTGCTTCCACTGACTAGGCCAGATGCTCCGTGTCACTCCACCGACTGGATCCGGCTCTCCGCTGCTCCAACAAGCGTCTCCAATCCTCGTCGGTCTGATCACCAGCTCTTGGCTCCGTCAAGTCGCCCAGCAAACAGTCCGGTTTGCACTCCGCGGTGACTATCTACCGATGCGTCCGAGAACCTTACACACAGTGCCACACAGGCAGGCAACGTGGTTCCAAAAGACCAAATATGGCTACTACAGTCCCTTTTATACCCTACCCAGCATGCACTGCATATCAAAGTGTTCTTGGGTAGGTCACACAGACTCCAGGGTAGATGAGGTCAAATGACCAAAGTAAACACAGTTACATCCTGTTATGTTTCCAACACCATAGAAAAGGAAAATAGTTAAAGTCCATTTCCAGTTTTGGTCACTAGATGGCATCTAATACTAGTGAATAACATTGTCCATAGATTTACATTGTACTTCACATTAATTGCATTAAAACACAATTATAGCCCCGCTACAATTACAAAAAAGTGTGATTAGACCCAAGAGGGTCTTTGTTGGAGGTGAGCAGGCATTCCACACAGAGGTGGTGGTGACTATTATCCTCTCTATCACCTGTATTCTTCAGAGTGTGTCACAGAATATGGAGACATTGGAATTCCCGTTTTTTCATCATTGAAGTTTTTATTTTCATCTGTTTGCACGTGGACTATTGCACAATAATTTATATTTTTATTTTCATATATTGCATATATATATTGCAACATATATTGTATTACATTTTACACAATATTTTGGGGTTTAGCACACTATTATATATATATATATATATATATATATATATATATATATATATATATATATATATATATATAAATAATTCTTTTTTGGTGTCAGATCCCTTGTGAATAGTTGCAGCTGCCCCCTCTTATTTAATATTGCCATCCTATATCAGCGCTTAAGTAAATGTATCTTATATTATCCTGCCGGGTGCCGGACACCGGACACATTGCACTATGGGAAGTGCCACGTCTATGCAAACATGAGATTGCAGACGAGACACTTCATTGGCGGGTTTTGGAGCTGCTTTGTGGCGCAATACATTGCACCGAGCAGCATCCGCCCGGCGCCCATAGTATATCACTACGGCCGGGTGCTTTGTTCTCAGTGTAAGAACAAATCACTTACAGTGGGCTACAAAAAGATGGCCACCGCCTAATCCCCTTGTGTTCATTGGAGAGGGGAGGCCCCTTCCCTCTCCACTGAACACACAGAGAAAGATAGGAACCTAGCTGCAGCTGAAGGGGAGAGACAGACGCAACATGAAGGAGTGTTGTGCTGCCAGGGACACAGATGTGAGGAGGACCCTGCTCTTATGATGGGGACACAGATGTAAGGGGGGACTCTGCTAGGGACACAGATGTAAGGAGGGACTCTGCTGGGGACACAGATGTAAGGAGGGACTCCGCTGGGGCACAGATGTAAGGAGGGGCTCTACTGATGGGGACACAGATGTAAGGAGGGGCTCTGCTGATGGGGACACAGATGTAAGGAGGGGCTCTGCTGATGGGGCACAGATGTAAGAAGGGGCTCCACTGATGGGGACACGGATGTAAGGAAGGGCTCCGCTCGGGACACGGATGTAAGGAGGGACTCCACTGGGGACACAGATGTAAGGAGGGGCTCCACTAGGGACACTGATGTAAGTAGGGACTCCGATAATGGGGACAGAGATGTAAGGTGGGGCTCCACTGGGGACACAGATGTAAGAATGGGCTCCGCTGATGGGGACACCGATGTAAGGAGGGACTCTGCTGGGGCACCTGATCTAAGGAGGGACTCTGTTGGGGGCACCTGAGGTAAGAATGGATCAGCTATGACTAAGCACCGTGTTCGGTGTGAAACATGTCAGCGGCTGTGCAGTTAGTCTGTTTGCCAGCCTAGATGCTATGATTTTAATTACATTTTTGAAATAAAGTTGAATAATTTGGAGTGCGGCTATCCAGCTACATCTTTTCTACTTCAGTTCCTGTTGCAAACAGAGCCCGCACCCTGTGGGATTGTGGAGACAGCTGTTTTGGGAGAAGTCATTACCTTAGAGCGGTAATTCTTTGTAAGAATGGATTCCACTGGGGCCACCAGATGTAAGGAGGGACTCCACTGATGTGGACACAGATGTAAGGAGGGGCACCGCTGATGGGGCACAGATGTAAGGAGGGGCTCTGCTGATGGGGGCACAGACTTAAGGAGGGGCTCCACTGATGGGGACACAGATGTAAGAAGAGGCTCCGCTGGGGACAAAGATGTAAGGAGGGGCTCTAATGATGGGGACACAGATGTAAGGAGGGGCTCCACTGGGGACACTGATGTAAGTAGGGACTCCGCTGATGGGGACACAGATGTAAGTAGGGACTCCGCTGATGGGGACACAGATGTAAGGAGGGGCTCCACTGGGGACATGGATGTAAGGAGGGGCTCCACTGGGTAAACTGATGTAAGGAGGGACTCCGCTGATGGGGACACAGATGTAAGGAGGGGCTCCGCTGGGGAAACAGATGTAAGAAGGGGCTCCTCTGATGGGGACACAGATGTAAGGAGGGACTCTGCTGGGGCACCTGATATAAGGAGGGACTCCGCTGGGGCACCTGATGTAAGGAGGGTCTCTGTTGGGGGCACCTGATGTAAGGACGAATTCCGCTGGGGCCACCAGATGTAAGGAGGGACTCCACTGATGGCGACACAGATGTAAGGAGGGACTCCGCTGGGCACACTGATGTAAGGAGGGACTCTGCTGGGGCACCTGATGTAAGGAGGGACTCCGATAATGGGGACAGAGATGTAAGGTGGGGCTCCACTGGGGACACAGATGTAAGAATGGGCTCCGCTGATGGGGACACCGATGTAAGGAGGGACTCTGCTGGGGCACCTGATATAAGGAGGGACTCTGCTGGGGCACCTGATATAAGGAGGGACTCCGCTGGGGCACCTGATGTAAGGAGGGTCTCTGTTGGGGGCACCTGATGTAAGGACGAATTCCGCTGGGGCCACCAGATGTAAGGAGGGACTCCACTGATGGCGACACAGATGTAAGGAGGGACTCCGCTGGGCACACTGATGTAAGGAGGGACTCTGCTGGGGCACCTGATGTAAGGAGGGACTCCGCTAGGGGCACCTTATGTAAAGAGGGACTCTGTTGGAGCACCTGATGTAAGGACGGATTCCGCTGGGGGCACCTGATGTAAGGAGGGACTCTGATGGGAACACCTGATGTAAGGATGGACTCTGCTGGGAGCACCTGATTGCATCTGGTGGCAGGCGACGTGGCAGGTGACATGCTCAGGGCTCCCACTGATTCTGCATTATGGTGAGTTGAATGATTTCATTTTATATTACAATGTAATAATATAAATAATGTGCTTCAATCATCCTGACACCATAACAACCATGGTGCCGGGATGATTGAAGTGCCAACACCAGGTGTTTGGAGTATCTTTATCTGCTGATTGTTAAACTTTCTAGAATACACATATTGTTGTGTAGGATCTGGGCCTGCTGTCCCTCCATCTCCTTCCAGCCCTCGTTCATCTCAGCTGCTAACCACACCCCCTTAGAGACCTACCTTTTAAGCCATGCCCACTATTCCGCTGAAATCACGCCCACTTTTCAAAGTGGGAGGGGTCAACAAGGAAAGACGAGGTCTGGCACCCTCCCATCCTAAAACGTCACCAGCCGCCACAGTGCTGGACATCATATGATGTCCATTTAGGATAACTTAACCACTTAGCACATATCATTTGGTTATATGGCAGATGGGAAGAGGTTAATATTACTACATAGAGATAAAATGTTGATTCATATATAATGGCATTGACCTCATCCTATAGGTATACCCGATATGGTCATTTATATACCTTTTATTATTTACAATAAAGGTTAAGTTTTAGTTTTTTAGGGAAGTTCTAAACCATTATTATTTACAGAAATTGCTTATGGCTCAAGGAACCCCTAGAAACCTTTGGAGGAACCCTGGCTGAGAAAGGGAGGACTAGGCAGTAATATATTTCTATCCCCCTTGGTGGGAGTGGAGATGACCCCCATCTATAAGGATATACAGTGCCTACACACAGCACAAGGCCGTTGTAGTGTCACAGTTTGATGCCTATCACAGGATGGTGCGGAAGTGACGTTGTTGCGTACTGCGCATGCGCGATGCGCTCCAAACGCTCGCGCCGTGCGTTCCAACATAGTTTCGGCAATACAGTTCAGCGAAACCATCACATAATGTTACGGAAGTGATGTTACACACAACACAAACACGGGCCACGTTGTTGCGTACTGCGCATGCGCGATGCGTTCCAAACACTCGCGCCGTGCGTTCCAACATAGTTTCGGCAATACAGTTCAGCGAAACCATCACATAATGTTACGGAAGTGAAGTTACACACAACACAAACACTGGGCCGTTCGTTACAACACTAATACTTCCCTTGTTACCTAGTAGGTTTTGCATTGCTGGGACTTGTAGTGCCTATCCTGAGCTACATGCTTCAATGTTCAGTGTCCTCATCCCTATCCCCATGCTTCAATGTTCAGTGTCCTCATCCCTATCCCCGAGCTTCAATGTTCAGTGTCCTCATCCTTATCCCCGAGCTTCAATGTTCAGTGTCCATCCTTATCCCCGTGCTTCAATGTTCAGTGTCCTCATCCCTATCCGCGAGCTTCAATGTTCAGTGTCCTCATCCTTATCCCTGTGCTTCAATGTTCAGTGTCCTCATCCCTATCCCCATGCTTCAATGTTCAGTGTCCTCATCCTTATCCCCGAGCTTCAATGTTCAGTGTCCTCATCCTTATCCCCGAGCTTCAATGTTCAGTGTCCATCCTTATCCCCGTGCTTCAATGTTCAGTGTCCTCATCCCTATCCGCGAGCTTCAATGTTCAGTGTCCTCATCCTTATCCCTGTGCTTCAATGTTCAGTGTCCTCATCCCTATCCCCATGCTTCAATGTTCAGTGTCCTCATCCTTATCCCCGAGCTTCAATGTTCAGTGTCCTCATCCCTATCCCCCTGCTTCAATGTTCAGTGTCCTCATCCTTATCCCCGAGCTTCAATGTTCAGTGTCCTCATCCCTATCCCCCTGCTTCAATGTTCAGTGTCCTCATCCCTATCCCCGAGCTTCAATGTTCAGTGTCCATCCTTATCCCTGTGCTTCAATGTTCAGTGTCCTCATCCCTATCCGCAAGCTTCAATGTTCAGTGTCCTCATCCTTATCCCTGTGCTTCAATGTTCAGTGTCCTCATCCCTATCCGCAAGCTTTAAATGTTCAGTGTCCTCATCCTTATCCCTGTGCTTCAATGTTCAGTGTCCTCATCCTTATCCCTGAGCTTCAATGTTCAGTGTCCTCATCCCTATCCCCGTGCTTCAATGTTCAGTGTCCTCATCCCTATCCGCGAGCTTCAATGTTCAGTGTCCTCATCCTTATCCCCGAGCTTCAATGTTCAGTGGCCTCATCCCTATCCCCCTGCTTCAATGTTCAGTGTCCTCATCCCTATCCCCGAGCTTCAATGTTCAGTGTCCTCATCCTTATCCCCCTGCTTCAATGTTCAGGGTCCTCATCCTTATCCCCGAGCTTCAATGTTCAGTGTCCTCATCCCTATCCCCCTGCTTCAATGTTCAGTGTCCTCATCCCTATCCGCGAGCTTCAATGTTCAGTGTCCTCATCCTTATCCCCCTGCTTCAATGTTCAGGGTCCTCATCCTTATCCCCGAGCTTCAATGTTCAGTGTCCTCATCCCTATCCCCCTGCTTCAATGTTCAGTGTCCTCATCCCTATCCGCGAGCTTCAATGTTCAGTGTCCTCATCCTTATCCCCCTGCTTCGATGAGGACACTGAACATCGAAGCATGGGGATAAGGATGAGGACACTGAACATTGAAGCTTGCGGATAGGGATGAGGACACTGAACATTGAAGCACAGGGATAAGGATGGACACTGAACATTGAAGCTCGGGGATAGGGATGAGGACACTGAACATTGAAGCAGGGGGATAAGGATGAGGACACTGAACATTGAAGCAGGGGGATAGGGATGAGGACACTGAACATTGAAGCTCGGGGATAAGGATGAGGACACTGAACATTGAAGCAGGGGGATAGGGATGAGGACACTGAACATTGAAGCTCGGGGATAAGGATGAGGACACTGAACATTGAAGCATGGGGATAGGGATGAGGACACTGAACATTGAAGCACAGGGATAAGGATGAGGACACTGAACATTGAAGCTCGCGGATAGGGATGAGGACACTGAACATTGAAGCACGGGGATAAGGATGGACACTGAACATTGAAGCTCGGGGATAAGGATGAGGACACTGAACATTGAAGCACGGGGATAAGGATGGACACTGAACATTGAAGCATGGGGATAGGGATGAGGACACTGAACATTGAAGCATGTAGCTCAGGATAGGCACTACAAGTCCCAGCAATGCAAAACCTACTAGGTAACAAGGGAAGTATTAGTGTTGTAACGAACGGCCCAGTGTTTGTGTTGTGTGTAACTTCACTTCCGTAACATTATGTGATGGTTTCGCTGAACTGTATTGCCGAAACTATGTTGGAACGCACGGCGCGAGTGTTTGGAACGCATCGCGCATGCGCAGTACGCAACAACGTGGCCCGTGTTTGTGTTGTGTGTAACATCACTTCCGTAACATTATGTGATGGTTTCGCTGAACTGTATTGCCGAAACTATGTTGGAACGCACGGCGCGAGCGTTTGGAGCGCATCGCGCATGCGCAGTACGCAACAACGTCACTTCCGCACCATCCTGTGATAGGCATCAAACTGTGACACTACACCGTGTTCACACTATGAGATGTTTCTCAGGGCTGCAGTTGCTCTGAGCTCCACAAGGTGGAGATATCACTTTTACACAGGAAGTCTCTATGGAAGACAGGAAATGAGTTCAGGAACAGGCAGGAAGTGATGTCAGGTGCAGACAGGAAGTTCCAGGTGAGGGGTTAGTCAGGAGGAAGTAGAGGGGAGACATTGCTGGAGGAGAGAAGACATTACTGGAAGAGGCAGCAGAGGAGGTAATAAGATCTTATTTTCTATTTACACCCAGTAACCCCCCGTCATGTCCGTCCTCTTCCTCCATAGTCACTGTGATGTCTTTTATCTCCAGCAGATGATGATGCACACATATATAGTGTGGAAATGTAGATTAACCCCTTCAGGGTCAGAACATTTACCCACTTATGGGGCCGGAACATTCTCTTCATTTTGAAGTTGTGCCATCTTTCCCACCAATCACCTTCTCACCTCATCAGTCTATACTAACGGGTTATATGACTTTTATTAGTGATGGAGGGGGGTATTTAGGGGGGATTGGAATATGTATGTCTTTATTTTATAAGATTCAAATAGGAAAAAAGAGGGAAAAATATAATTTGTAGTAAATGTCCTGGAAACGAATGTCTCCGTAATGATCCCAGTCTCAGATATTCATCCTAAAATGTGATCAGTAAAGTCTCCAGAGTACACGGAGATCACAGGAATATGATGTGTCCCGGCAAAGCCTAAAGACAACGTTCATCTTTTATTTAGTAGAGGTGTGACGCACCCGGGAGAAATGACTCTGTGTGTACAGATGCCTCACAGAGCGCCCCTCACACCTCCTTCTACCTATGTCCCTCCAATCCAAGTCAGAATCCTATGACATCACACTGGCCTGACAGCTCCTCCTACCAATGTCCCTTCAACCAGAGCAAGAGAATCCTTTGACATCACACTGACCTCACCGCTCCTCCTCCCAATGTCCCTCTAACAAGCAAAAACACAGTTGTTGGATGGTCCCAGATTTCCTTGCAACAAGCACTTAACAGAGTGGGGGGCCCTGTCTGGGTAAATTATATCCCAGTGGAGTTTTGATAAAAATGGAGACCTGATTGGTGAGGTGAGGAGGATTCTGGGAATGTCATTTGATTCTACTATATGTGTTCAAATCTAGTTTTCCTCCTGTGAAGTTTGGAGATCCTATGATAATCACATTGCCTCCACCTCCCTCCCTTTCTGATAGAATAGAGAAATAAGAAGATTCTAGAAGTCACCAGAGAGGATGGAGCTGCTGACAGGAGACGTGAGCAGTGCAGGGAAGGAGATCATGATGGCCAATCAGCCGCCCCTCACATCACCAGGTAAGAGGAGACTTTATTGTAAAGGAGAGAGCAGTACGGAGGCTCCACCTAGATCCCCCATCATCTGATAAACACATAGAAACAATGTATTCAGTCAGTGTGTGTGTTTCCTACAGATGGATCCAGTAATGGGAACCCACCAGAGAGATGTCCCCGTCCTCTGTATTCCCGGGATTCCACACAGGAAGATCACACCATCCCCCACCATCATCAGGTAGATGAGGAACAATCACTGATAGTATCATTAGGATCTGTACATTATCTGCATTGTTACAAATGATGTCATTTTTATTATATATTCAGAGTGGAAACCTGAGAGATTCTAAAGTTGAAGTTAAAGAAGAGATAAAAGAGGAGGGGGATGAGGATGGGGTGATGGAGGAGTCCGAGTTTCTAAAAGTACACAAAGATCTGTACCAGGACACCATGGTGAAGTCATTGAGCTTCAGGAACCCACCAGAGAGATGTCCCCGTCCTCTGTATTCCCGGGATTCCACACAGGAAGATCACACCATCCCTCACCATCATCGGGTAGATGATTGATAATTATTGGTAGTTCTGATTTATACACAGCATGTTTGTTACAATTAATGTTTTATTATATATTCAGAGTGGAAACATCGGGGATGATAATATTGATGTTAAAGAAGAGTATAAAAAGGAGGATGAGGAGTATGGAGTGATGGAGGAGATTTCAGAAGGACAAAAGGATATGATGGAGCCACCAAATACCAGGAACCCACCAGAGGGATGTTCCCATCCTCTGTATTCCCGGGATTCCACACAGGAAGATCACACCATCCCCCACTGTTACAAGGTTGGTGAGACGGAGGATATAAAACACACTTATGCCCTTTACACACGGTCGGACATTCTGGCGGAAAATGTGCGATTGGATTGTGTTGTCGGAAAATTCGATCGTGTGTGGGCTCCATCTGGCTTTTTCCGTCGGAATTTCTGACACACAAAGTTTGAGAGCTGGATCTAAAATTTTCCGACAACAAAATCTGATAGTTTAAATTCTGATTGTTTGTAGATAAATCCAACGCCCAAAATGCCACGCATGCTCAGAATAAATTAGGAGTCGAAAGCTATTGGCTACTGGCCCATTTATAGTCCCGTCGTACGTGTTGTACGTCACCTTGTTCTGAACGATCGCATTTTCCGAAAACTTTGTGCGACCGTGTGTATGCAAGACAAGTTTAGGCCAAAATCTGTCTGAAAAAATCAGATGGATTTTGTCGTCGGAATATCCGACTGTGTATACAGGGCATTATAGAGACAATGCGTGGATTTTTTATGTGATGTCTCACTATTAAAGCTTATATCTCACAGATGATATTTTTCCTATTTCTTGATTTAGAGTGGAGATCCAATCGATATAGAATTTGAGGTTAAAGCAGAAGAAGAAGAGAGGTATGTGAGGGATGATCAGCAGTCTAAGGAGGAGGATGGAATAATGGGGACATTTATAGAGGAGGACACTCCTACAGAGATCAGCACAGGTGGGTCAAACAATAAATACATTCCTCCACCCATACTGCTCACTGATTGGTCCAGAGTAGGGCAAGGACTGGGTGATATTAGCCTGTAATACCCTGGTCACTTTCCTGAGATGTGTTCCCCTTCCTGTATTTTTCTCGGCTAATCTTCCTTCTCTATGCTTCAGACACAATTTATGTATCTAGACTGGATTTATGGAGATTCTGGGGTTCAGCTGGCAGTTAAATGTTCATTTTCACCATAGATGTTATTAGACCCAGGCACCTGGGGTGTGTGCTTTGTGTATTCTGCCCCATACGGATTATGGAAAGATTTCTGACAAAACAATTCTCCCAGGGCTACTTGTTCTATTGTTTGCTGGCTGTGCCGGGTGGAGGGATATGCCTGTATAGTCTCAGACCCAAGTCACTGCGTGCAGTCTCAGGATATGGGAGGCAGCGGTGTGGGACCTCTATAACTTGTCTCATATTAAAAATTAATCTACCACTGATTACTGAATACCAATATTATAAGTCCTGATCCTTACACTATATAATTTATATTGTATATTACATACTCCTGACCCCTGCAATAAATACTCTATGTTGTACATTACATCATTCTGATACTATATAGTCCTATCTGTTGTATCTTATACAATCTGTTGTACATTAAATAGTCCTGACTTCCCCTCTACCCACTGCTACAGTATCTCACAAAAGTGAGTACACCCCTAAGTGAAAATGTTGAAATTGGGCCCAAAGTGTCAATATTTTGTGTGGTCACCATTGTTTTCCAGCACTGCCTTAATCCTCTTGGGCATGGAGTTCACCGGAGCTTCACAGGTTGCCACTGGAGTCATCTTCCACTCCTCAAATGATGACATCATGGAGATGGTGGATGTTAGAGACCTTGTGCTCCTCCACCTTCTGTTTGAGGATGCCCCACAGAGGCTCAATAGGGTTTGGGTCTGGAGACATGCTTGGCCAGTCCATCACCTTTCACCCTCAGCTTCTTTAGCAAGGCAGTGATCATCTTGGAGGTGTTTTTGGGGTCGGTATTAGTCATTTGTTTTTGTAATCCTCACCTGGTTGCTGCCACACATGCTTGACACCATCTGAACCAAATAAGCTTATCTTGATCTCATCAGACCACAGGACATGGTTCCAGTAATCCATGTCCTTAGTCTGCCTGTCTTCACCAACCTGTTTGCGGACTTTCTTGTGCATCATCTTTAGAAGAGGCTTCCTTCCGGGACAACAGCCATGCAGACCAATTTGATGCAGTGTGTGGTATATGGTCTAAGCACTGACCGGCTGATCCCCCACCTCTTCAACCTCTGCAGCAATGCTGGCAGCACTCATACCTCTATTTCCCAAAGACAACCTCTGGATATGATGCTAACTTCTTTGGTCGACCATGGTCAGGCCTGTTCTGAGTGGAACCTGTCCTGTTAAACCGCTATATGGTCTTGGCCACCATGCTGTAGCTCAGTTTCAGGGTCTTGGCAATGTTCTTATAGCCTAGGCCATCTTTATGTAGACAAACAATTCTTTTTTTCAGCTCCATAGAGAGTCACATGACACCGGGGAGGGAAAATGGCTAATTGGGCCCAATTGGGACATTTTCACTTACAGGTGTACTCTCTTTTGTTGCCAGCAGTTTAGACATTAATGGCTGTGTGTTGAGTTATTTTGAGGGGACAGCAAATTTACACTGTTATACAAGCTGTACACTCACTACTTTACATTGTAGCAAAATGTAATTTTTTCAGTGTTGTCACATGAAAAGATAGAAGAAAATATTTACAAAAATGTGAGGGGAGTACTCACCTTTGTGTGATACTTTATATATACACATAATATGTATTCTCTTTTGTTACACCCATTTCCTACCAGCTGGACATTTTATAGCTGATGATTTGATTGGAGCACAGACTTTTACATGTTGCCAATAATGTGATAACATCCTCAAACTTTGGAACCTTAAAGCATAAGTAAACCCATCCACCTAAGTTACATTTCCAGCACATGCCAGAAATGTAACCATCCCATTGGTTGTGCTCTCAACCAGACTGCCAAACCATCTGATGGCTAGTGTCATAACTGATCACATGTGCAGCATCATGGCAGTTGTAGCTTAAACAGAGGTCAAGATGGCAGCTTCTTTGGCTGAAAACAATAGGAGGGATTACTTCCACTTTAAACAGTGATAATGAGGGAGGAGTCAATAACCCAATGATGGTGGTCTTCAGGATCAGTCCAGTCTTCATCTTGGTTGTTCTCCCCCCCATCCTCACTCTCTGACCTCTGGTGGGACTCAGCCTCACTGTTATTCATGACTAAATCATGGACTAAATAAGGAAGTGCAGAACTTCTTGTATTGGGAAGATGGCAATGAGTGATAGAGGGGGAGGGGACACTCATCCTATAATCCCCTCATCACTGTCACTCCTATAAAAGACAGTTCTCGTTGTTTCCTCACTCTCTGACTAAGGTCCATGAATAAAGAAATGAACTGGTAGGAGATTTAGAGATGTAGGGCTGAAACAACTAACCGATTATAATAAATTATGAAAATAGTAGTCAACAATTAGTTGGTCAGTTGATTAATTGGCCTGCCTACAGAATGCATTGCTTCTTTACATAGAAAATACAGCTCAGTACACCATCCATACATGTTAGTAAATGCCTAAGAACTTGAATGCATGAGGAGCAATGCCTCATGGGACATCTAATCCTGGGCAAGAGAAGGAAGCAAGTGATTCTAAAGGCAGAAGTTTTTTTATCTTCCTATAGGGGAACGCTATACTATACTTTGTGGCTTCCTATAGGGGAACTCTATACTATACTTTATGGCTTCCTATAGGGGAACTCTATACCATACTTTGCATCTTCCTATAGGAAAAATCTATACTATACTTTGTGGCTTCCTATAGGTGGGCAGAAGATGGAAATTGGGCTGCTCTGTGCAAAACCATTACACAGAGCAGGTAAGTATGACAAGTTTGTTTTAAAAAAAAAAAGAAATTAAACATGTACAATGTCTTTAAGGTAGGTCTCTGTGCAGGGAAAATCAGCATCTGACCCCAGAGAAGGTGTAGGCTGATAGACTGGTGCATTATATATAAAATTATTATATCCATGAAAAAAAAGTCTCAGCTTTCAGTACTACTTTAATATAAAAGTTTTTTCCCCCTCTAACCTCCATATATCTTCATGTGTGACTCCCAGGGAAAATCCTCATATCCCACTTCTGGGTATATTTATTATTATATATATGATATAAGATATATTACTTTCACTATTTCACAGTATAAATGAATCACTTATAGTAGTGATTATCTGCTGTTTTTGTTCTATAAAGGACTATTTTGTTTAACCCCATCATAACATATGACTAAACAAAATCATACTGCTGCTACTAAATGTCCTATACTGGCCATACACAGATTGATTTTTGGACAAGAATATTCACACAAATATTTGTATGAAATTTATTTCTACATTCGATGAATGGATGAGTGTAGTTTGAAAATTCCACTTGCATTTAACATTCAGTTTTAAAATGAATGTAAATTCTGAGCAAAAACCACATACACTATTTGAAAATTTGTTCGATAGAGAAAAGTTTTCTGTTCTGCTCCTTCGAATTTTCCTGTCACTGTGGTGGAAAATGAACGCCAATTTGACCCCACTAATGGTTAGAAAATTGGATGAACGTTTTTTGGAAAGAGAAATTAGTTTGTGTACGGCCAGCATAAGTGACATCAGATGCAGGGAGCTTGTACCCACCTACCTGTCTATGACAAGGGAGTCTGTCATCCATCATATTATATTACACTCCTGTCTGATCATCTACAAAACAGCATTTTACCTCTTTTTTTACATTCTAATAATGTTGATCTCTGATTCTGATATGTAGTGTAGAGTGGATTAAATATCCAACAATATATCTTGATATTTATATTTACCGCTGTATATAGATATTCAAGAATATTAACTAAATTATACACCAACCTTTTTTTCAGCTTTTTATCCAATTAGTCGATTAATCAAAACAATAATAGGCCAACTAATCAATTCTTAAAATAATCATTAGTTGTCGCCCTACAGAGGACCCATTTACAAGTTACCTTGAGGGGGGAATTGTAAGATCCTCAAAGACAAAGCTGCCTGATGTGGGCGGAGTCCTGGTTTAGGGGAACCAATCAGCTCATGTCTAGTAATAATCTTTGTATTTCTATTTTAGTAGATGGACAGGAGATGAGGAAAACCTCAGAGGATTGTCTCACTTTGTCTCCAGACTGTAAAGTAGAAGATGAGGACATCACACAGTATAGTCCAGGAGAAAACCCGACTACCTTAAATGTCCATCCGGCACCACACAGTGTAGATGGACCATCGTATTCCTCCTATCCTGAGGAACCTCAGACTGTGAGGAACAGTGCCATCCTTCCAACAGAGAAGAGGCTTTCCTGTACTGAGTGCGGGAAGTGTTTCCGTTTTAAATCCCATCTTAATAGGCATAAAAGATCTCACACAGGCGAGAAACCATATTCCTGTCCTGAGTGCGGGAAATGTTTTTCAGAGAAGTTCCATCTTTTCACACATCAGAGATCTCACACAGGGGAGAAGCCGCATTCCTGTCCTGAGTGTGGGAAATGTTTTTCACAGAAGGCCAGTCTTTCCTCACATCAGAGATCTCACACGGGGGAGAAGCCGTATTCCTGTCCTGAGTGCAGGAAATTGTTTTCAGATAAATCAAATCTTTACACACATCAGAGATCTCACACGGGGGATAAGCCGTATTCCTGCCCTGAGTGTGGTAAATGTTTTTCAAAGAAGTCCACTCTTTACACACATCAGAGATCTCACACAGGGGAGAAGCCGCATTCATGTTCTGAGTGCGAAAAATGTTTTTCACAAAGAGCAGATCTTGTTACACATCAGAGGTCTCACACGGGGGAGAAGCCGTATTGCTGTCCTGAGTGTGGGAAATGTTTTTCAGGTAAATCCAATCTATACATACATCAGAGATTTCACACGGGGGAGAGGTTGTATTCTTGTCCTGAGTGCGGGAAATATTTTATAACAAAATCAGACCTTGCCAAACATCAGAGGTCTCACACTGGGAAAAAGCCATATTCCTGTTCTGAGTGTGGAAAATGTTTTTCAGAGAAGTCCAGTCTTTACAGACATCAGAGATCTCACGTGAGGGAGAAGCCATATTCCTGTTCTGAGTGTGGGAAATGTTTTCCACAGAAGTCCTATCTTTACATACATCAGAGATCTCACACGGGGGAGAAGCCGCATTCCTGTCCTGAGTGTGGGAAATGTTTTTCAGTGAAGTCTAGTCTTTACACACATCAAAGATCTCATACGGGGGAGAAACCACATTCCTGTTCTGAGTGCGGGAAATGTTTTGTACAAAAAGCAGATCTTGTTAAACATCAGAGGACTCACACGGGGGAGAAGCCGCATTGCTGTCCTGAGTGCGGGAAATGTTTTTCAGATAAGTCCAATCTTTACAGACATCGGAGATTTCACACAGGGGAGAAACCACTTTCCTGTCCCGAGTGCGGGAAATGTTTTTCACAGAAGTCCCATCTTTCCAGACATCAGAGATCTCACACGGAGAGAAGCCACTTTCCTGTCCTGAGTGAGGGAATTTTTCCTCACTGAAGTCCTGTCTTCCTGTACATCAGGGATCCCACACAACCCTTGAGGTGTATTTGTGCCTTGAGTGTGGGAAATGTCTTCTATATGAATGTTGCTGGACATCACAGCTCTCATGTGGGGAAGAAGCACACCCTCATATACACCTCAGATATACTCCATGGCTGATCTTCATCATGTAAGAAACAGTTCCAGGGGTGTGGACATTTTTTGAAAAAAAGACTTGTCCGAGGGACTAAATTGGGGGCCCAATCACCTTGTCCCTTATGACAATCTCCTTGTTCCTCATCTACCAGAAAGCTCAGCAACGGTGTGGGAGTTCATTGAAAACTACAAGCCGACATCGGCAAAGGACAGAACTCTGTGAATGAATGGCACGGGCACGCTCTTTTCATAAAGTGACAGCCGATGTGGGGAACTTCTCCCCGCACTGCTGTCACACAGAGGACTCGCTGACCAGCTACAGGAACATGTAACATTTTCCCGAAGAGGAATGTTTCCTTTAACCCTTTCACTGCCATAGCTGTTTTTGTCCACATACTGTACACTTTTACCCCTTCCTCCCCAGGCCAATTTTCATCTTTCAGCGCTCTCACACTTTGAATGATAATTGCGCGGTCATGTAACACTGTACCCATATGACATTTGTATCTTTTCTTCCCACAAATAGAGCTTTCTTTTGGTGGTAGTTGATCACCACTGGGGTTTTTATTTTATGTGCTACAAATGAAAAAGTTTTTCTTTGTTTCTGTTATAAAATTTTGTAAATAAGTACGTTTTCTCCTTCACTGATGAGGCGGGACTAATATGCAGCACAGATGGGGGACACTGATGAGGAGGCACTGACAAGCATCCCTGGTGATCATCACTGATGGGCCTGTACTGATAATCAATGCTGAATATCAGTGCAGATCCCCCTTTCAGGAGAGGTGCTGATTGGCTCTCCTCTACTCGTACCTTATCAGCATTAATAAAGGAAAGCCGATAACTGGCACTTCCTGGTTATGATGTGATTAGCTTTGATTGGACACAGCTGATCACATGGTAAAGAGCCTATGTCATAGGCTCTTTACCGAGATTGGGGATGCAGTGTCAGACCAACACACTGCACCAACGATCGACGCACGTCCGAGCCGCTTATTCTTCTGGCTGTCATATGACATCCATTCAGGATAATGGAACCCCCGCCTGGCCGTCATTCTGCTATAGGACAGGCTTGAAGGAGTTGAAAAATCTTTTTAGGCCTGAAGATTATATTACACCCCAAAGCATGATATATTTTCTTAAAGCAGACACCATAGAGAATAAAATAGTGGTAGTTCTAATTTTTTATGTCACACAATTTTGCAAAAGTCTAGGAAACAACATTTCTGTAAAAAACACACTAAAGCTCATTTTAGGGGTTACAGCACAATAAATTACCCAATTTTTTGGTAAAATACAAAGTCAAAGTTGCACCAAGTAAATAGATACCCAACATATAAAACCTTAAATTTGAAGCCTCTGAAATGGTGACAAACTTCAGTAGCCTACATTCTCTATAGGAGACGCTTGAAAAGCCCCCTATAGTTCATCAGGTTAGTGTTACAGAGGAGGTCTGGTGATAGAATTATTGCTCTCATTCTGGTGTGTGTGGTGATATGTACCGTGTAGATGCCCCAATGTGTGAGTTTGTTTGCACGTGCGTATATGTGGGGGTGGGGCCTCAGATTTTTTTTGGAGGGTTATGTGGCTGGGTTTAAATTTGATTTTGTACAATTAAAAAACTTTTTTTATCACATAGAGCAGCCTTTTTCTACACATCATCACCCACTATGCTGATCCCAGGTCCCAGATGGGTAAAAGGAGCCTGGGATACATAGTGGGGGTGTGTCACTTTACTGGGGGGTATGGAAACATTCGCTCAGCCACCCGAATGCTTCCATCCAACAAGTAAACCTGCTCCTTGCTTACCCACAGCAGGGCTAAATGTTAACAAAAAAAAAACTACCTGTCCGGCTTTCAGATGTCCCGGGTGTCAGGTGATGGGAATTGTACATCCCTGAGTTGATAATGATATCAGAGATCACCAAAGACATGGATGAAGTTTTGTACCATGCTAGCCATTGATAGCAGTAGAAAAATTGAACGAATGTGAGCATTATTCACCCAGCTGTGGTGAATATTGGATGTATTTTATTTCATACACTGATTTCCTTAGCTCCATCTAGTGGCCATAATGCAGTATTGTTCTATTTTTACTAATGGAGGTTAGGGATGAGCCGGTTCGGTTCGTGGCAGAACATAGGAACAGGCAAAAAATTTGTACGAACACCATTAAAGTCTATGGGACTCGAGAGTGAAAAATCAAAAGTGCTAATTTTAAAGGATAATATGCAAGTTATTGTCATAAAAAGTGTTTGTGGACCTGGGTCCTGCCCCAGGGGACATGTATCAATGGAAAAAAAAAGTTTTAAAAACGGACGTTTTTTCTGGAGCAGTGATTTTATTAATGCTTAAAGTGAAACAATAAAAGTGAAATATTCCTTTAACTATCGTGCCTGGGGGTGACTATAGTATCCCTGTAAAGTGGTGCATTTGTGTTTAGAACAGTCCCTGCACAAAATGACATTTCTAAAGGAATACAAGTCATTTAAAACTGCTTGTGGCTTTAATGTAATGTCGAGTCCTGGCAATGGGTAATCCCCCAGCCCATTACAAGGCCCTTTGGGTCTGGTATGGATATTAAGGGGAACCCCGCACCCAAATTAGAAAAAAAAAAGGCATGGGGCCCCCAGGCCCTATATACTATGAACAGCAGTATACAGTCGGTCCCCGGGTTACAAATAAGATAGGGATTGTAGGTTTGTTCTTAAATTGAATGTGTTTGTAATTTGGAACATGTACATTTTTAAAGTGTAGCTCCAGCCAAAAAATAAATTTTTAAGCTTTTTGGGTAACATAGGGAAGGGTTATCACCCCTGCAACATTTGTTTTGCTGTCTGTGCACCTGTTCAGAAGATTTCATCTCACTTTCTGTCCCAATGACAATTGGATTTTGAAAAATTTGGGCTGTAGAAAAAAGGATTGGTGATAAAGCATCAGTGGAGACACCTTTTTCCCATATTAACTCTTACAGGAGAGAATTTCCCTTCCTAGGGGTAGATTTCCTCTCACTTTCTGTTGTCTCTGTTTTTAAGTAGGAGTCGTTTGTAAGGCTGGATTCACACCTATGCAGTTTTAGTGCTTTTTGCCTTTTCCAGATTTGCACTACAGTCCATTTAACATGGTTTCCTATGGAACACGTTCTGCAGTGCAAATCTGAAAAATGCACAAAGCACTAAAAATGCAAAGGTGTAAATCCAGCCTTAGTCAGATGTTTGATGCCCTATACACTCTGCGGTAAATCGGGCCTTAGGTGTTGGTGGTACCAGAACACTGTAAGCCCTTACAGTTACTCTTGGTGGGCGCTGGAATGGGCCCTGCTGTGAAATATTATATCAAGAATTGTAATTACATGTCCCTGCTAAACAGGGGCAGAAAAATTGGGCCTTAGGCAGTGGTGGTGGTGGTGCCACAACACTGTAACCCCCCTCACAGATATTCTTGTTGGGGAGCAGGAATGGGCCCTGCTGTGAAATATTAGATCAAAATTTGTAATTAATATACAGTGCAACCGTTGTGCAGTTGCTACTACTTTTCTGGTTGTGTACACAATACAGTGCAGCAGTAGTGCAGTTGCTACTACATTTCTGGTGATGTACACAATACAGTCTAATGTGGTGTTGCAAAACAAATTATACATGTCCAGAAGGTCACTGAGGAGAGGGCCACTAAAAGAGGGCAAGTGGGCTCTCTGTCTACAGTCAACAGTGCTGGTCGTGGACATCCTCTGCAGGTGGCCGTGGGGCACACTTGTCCTTTTTTTCTGCTGCTGACCATGTTATTGAGCCAGAACATGCAGAAGAGTTGGTGGAATGGATAACAAAGCTGTCCTCATCCTCTGTCACCCAGGCTCAGAGTAGTTTTTCGTCCTATGCAGCTGCCAAATCGGCCTATTCCACCGGCTCCTTGTCCGCAGTCACTCCTTCCGTAGCCCCACCATCATGCACGGAGGAGTCCCCCGAACTATTCGACCACAGTGTCGGGTACATGCTGGAGGATGTGCAGTGATTTGAAGGCTCCGATGTTGGTTCCCAGGTTGAGGAAGGGAGTAACATGAGCCTAGAGATGGGTAGGCAGGTACAGCAGGCAGGAACTGAATCAGTGGACTGGAACCAGGAACAAGCTGGATCAGCAAACAGGCACAGCAGGCTGGAACTAGATCAGTGAAATAGAAGCAGGAACAAGTTGGATAGGGACTTTAGGGAAGTCAGGCAAGCCGGGTTGTATTCAGGTGGGCAGCAGAAGGATCAGAGGAGCAGGCAGAAGAGTTGTCAGACAGGCCGAGGGTCAGATGCAGGTGGATAGCAGGGATGGTCACAGGCAAGCCAGATAAAAACAGGAAGAGGTTTCAGATGAGCAAGGAACACAGGGAACGCTGTAGAGCAGACAGCAAAGTTCACATGTGTCAGTCAGGTTTAAATAGCCCGTCTGGCACTAATGGGCACGCGTTCCCGTGTGCACGCATTGGCACCCATGATCGTGCACCAGCAGGTCTGGATCGTCTCTTGCTGGCAGGATCTTCCTGACAATACTCCAGATGCGGCCGGACCAGAGTCTTGTAGAGCGGGAGAATTATTATTTTATATTTTTAATGCATGCCAATATTCTGTTTGCTTGTTTACAGCAGCTTGGCATTGCATGCCATTGCTGAGCCTATCATCTACTAGGACCCCCAGGTCCTTTTCCAGCTTAGATTCCCCCAGAGGTTCTCCCCCCAGTGTATAGATTGCATTCATATTTTTGCCACCCAAATGCATTATTTAAAAAATGTCTACATTAAACCTCATTTGCCATGTAGTTGCCCACCCCATTCATTTGTTCAATCTTTTTGCAAGGTTTCCATATCCTGTGGAGAAGTTATTTACAATATTTGTTTAGTATCATCCACAAATACAGAGATTGAACTGTTAACCCCATCCTCCGGGTCATTTATGAACAAATTAAATAGGATTGGTCCCAGCACAGAACTCTGGGGGACCCCACTACCCATCCCCCAACCATTCCGAGTACTCCCCATTTATCACCATCCTCTGAACTCGCCCTTGTAGTCAGTTTTCAATCCATGTACTCACCCTATGGTCCATGCCAACGGATCTTACTGTGTACAATAAATGTTTATGGGGAACTGTGTCAAATGCTTTTACAAAATCCAGATACACCACATCTACGGGCCTTCCAGCAATATTCTCTTTACCAATCACAGCGCAGATATTTCCCAGTACAGGTCAGGAGGGGGATGGGTTATAGTACAATAAGGGATCCATAGACATGACAGAGACCATCATAGATACGACTTTGTCATCTGATCTATCAGGAAATGACCAGATTGGAGGACAGTCTTATGTCTGGGGAGTACCTGCACACAGTGGGGTCTCCTCAGGAGATATTGTGATTGGACAGGTCAGAATACCGTATAGTTCTCCTTCATAAACCAACACTGGGAGGAGTCCTCCCCCTCCCCTCTGCAAACAATTAAGGTAGACCTGTCATGAGACCAATATGTAGAAATGCTCCAAACCATCAGGAGACCGCAAAAAGAGGATGAAAGATGATGGAAGAGATGGGACTATCCAGAAGACTTGTACCCCTCAGGTACAGACTGAGGTAGGGCTTGATGTCTTCCCTCTTAAACTTAAAAAGCTGATGAAGTAAATAATCAAATCTTGGATGGCATGTGCAATTTTTCCATCATTTGATGTAACTGATGTTACCTTTCGTGAAAAATGGGAAACACATTTATCATTATGCTCAGCTGCCATGATGGAAATGTTGAGGGACAAACATAGGCAGGATTTTGCAGATCTAGATAGGGATATTGAAACACTGCGTACCAGTGGTAATCCGTTGACTCAAAGCCCTGATTTAAAAAAAGAAAGAAAGAGCAGGATTTAATACAACATCTGGAAAGATATAACATAAATGTAGTGCTTAAAAAGGACCAAAAATTCTACAAAGATAAATTGGCCTTCTCGGGTGGTTATGCATATAGATGGCAGAAAGGGTTTTCAAATAGAAGAGCTAAAACGTTTCATAAAAATATTCACCAAGAGACATCTATGTATAGATCTGATTCTGATATTTCTGCCTCATCTTCTGTCTCCTCCCACAGATCACGGAATATGGCACAAAAAGGAACTTCAGGAAACTGATGAGTACAAAAACGTGGTAAAGGTGGTGGGTATGATACACAAGGTGGTACAAACAAAAAGCGCATTGTCTCACCCCAGGCACCCACTTTAGAATCAAAACAAGGGGGCAATGTGTGCACACCTATGGGTGCATGTGGGGAACCAGTGATGGGTATAGCATCAATGTCTATGGTCGGTGACGAACATATGAGTAATCAAACTACACATAAAGAGTTGGGAGCTACTCCCAAAATCAATACAACTAAGCCCAATATTAACTCAGATTCAGTCCCTTTGGGCCCAGGTCACACCCCTCATACCTCCATGGCACAGATATGTACAGGCAAGATAGACCCATTTGTGGTCAAACAGACACAGTTCAATCAGGATTAGATAAAGTAAATTCCTCCTCCTACCCTCTGTCTCCAGTCGAAACTCAGGTACTTAAATTGGGCCTCAGCTTTTGTCCCTTTCAGAAGATTGATAAGTTTGAACTCATAAAGATTTGCATCTGTTTGCAAGGAACTTAACATACAAATATATTTTTGATAAAGATTGGGGACAAACAGGAGCATGGGAAGAAAATATATACAAAGGATTTAAGGCCCTAGACTTTCGCACGTTGAGAGTGAGAGATGTGATGGAGATGAGCAAGTGATCATCCTTAGATGAGGAGGATGCAAACTTGTAAGTAGATTCTGAACCATTAAGATTCAAAGCCAAATGTAAAAAAATGTCCCCAACTTCAGACCTGCCAAGCTGTATTTGCATTTCTTAAACTTTGAAGCAAATTGAGAGCTTCTCCTTCCCTTTTCATTTTGCGGGCAATTTGACATGCGTGCAACAATCGGTTCTGAAGAGTTTGACTCTAAATGACCAGATCATTGTGAAACCGGCCAATAAGGGTGGGAACGTGGTCATAATGGATAGGGACCAATACATACAGATGTGCGAGACAATTCTGAACAATAATGATTGGTATCAGCAGGTCCCTGTGGATCTGTTGATTTAGTTAAGGTCTCAATATAAAGCCATTTTGGCTGAAGTATATCAGCAGGCCCTTATTGATAAGGACCTTTGTGAATACTTAGAAGTAAAATGGCCCACTACACCTACCTTCTATGCCAAGAAAGTCCACAAAAGCCTTAAGAATCCTCCTGGACGCACGATTGTCTTTGGTAACGGATACCATACTGAAACGGCTAGCAAATATGTGGATAGCCAGCTAAGACCTCATGTTATGGGACTTCCATCGTACCTTAAAGATACCTTGGAATTGCTTAAAGTGATTGAAAGACTTACTATTCCAACTGGAGCTATACTAGTAGCCATTGGCATAGAGGCCCTCTACTCTAGTATCCCCCATCACAAGGGAATTGAGGTAATCACAGGCTTTCTGCGGGAATGGGATAAAAATAATTGGAAACTTTTCAACTTTGTTGCAACTCTTTTGAAACATATTTTGACTTCCAATGTTTTTCTATTCAATGGGTCCACATACTTCCAGGTACAGGGGGTTGCGATCAGGACTGCTTGTGCCCCATTGTATGCCAACCTGTACCTGGGGGGGTGGTAGAGAGCACTGTTTTTGGATGATGGTGCGTCGATGTATAAAATGTGGTGGAGGTACATCGACGACGTGCTGGTCATCTGGATGGGTACCATCAATGAACTCTCTGAATTTACGACATTTATATCCGTCAACCAATTTAATCTTAAATTTACTATGCAATCTGATACATACAGCATCCCCTTTCTTGATTTACGCCTTTTCTTGAATCACAAGGGCTCTATTTATAGCACCTTATACCGCAAAGAAACTGACGATAATACCATCTTACACAATTATAGTTAAGAAAGGAAGGGATTCCGGCGCTCCAGTTTTTGTAATGTCTTATTACAATGGTGCAATATAAGCTTAAATGGCTCATTAACCACTTTCAGACCGGACCAATTTGCTGGTCAAAGACCAGACCACTTTTTGCGATTCGGCACTGCGTCGCTTTAACTGACAATTGCGCGGTCGTGCGACGTGGCTCCCAAACAAAATTGACGTCCTTTTTTTTCCCACAAATAGAGCTTTCTTTTGGTGGTATTTGATCACCCCTGCGGTTTTTATTTTTTGCGCTATAAACAAAAATAGAGCGACAATTTTGAAAAAAACGCATTATTTTTTACTTTTTGTTATAATAAAGATCCCCCAAAAATATATAAAAAAACATTTTTTTCCCTCAATTTAGGCCGATACGTATTCTTCTACATATTTTTGGTAAAAAAAATCGCAATAAGCGATTATTGATTGGTTTGCGCAAAAGTTATAGCGTTTACAAAATAGGGATAGTTTTATAGCATTTTTATTAATAATTTTTTATTTTTATTTTTTTTACTAGTAATGGCGGCGATCTGCGATTTTTATTGTGACTGCGACATTGTCGGGGACCCATCGGACATTTTTGACACATTTTTGGGACCATTGTCATTTATACAGTAATCACTGCTATATAAATGCAGTGATTCCTGTGTAAATGACACTGGCAGTGAAAGGGTTAACCAGTGGGTGGCAGTGTAGGGGTTAAGTGTTCCTAGGGGTGTGTTACTAACTGTGGGGGGGTTGGGCTTTCATTTAGTGTACACTGATCTCTGCTCCAATCACATGGAGCAGAGATCAGCGTCACTAGTTGCTAGGCAGAATGGAAAAATGTTGTTTATACAGCATTTCCTCCATTCGGCCGCTCCGTGAGACGATCGCGGTGGATGCCCGCGGTGATCGAGTCCGCGGGTCCCGCGACCGGACTCACGGGGGTCCCGACCAGCGCGGGAGCGCGCCGCCGGCGGCGCGCTCCCGATGGCAGGGCGGCATCGAATATTGGACGTACATGTACGCCAATATGCCTGCCCGTGCCATTCTGTCGACGTACATCGTCGTGCGCTGGTCGGGAAGTGGTTAAAATCAGTCACTATTTATTTGCAGGTGAGAAGACAGCCATCCTCCAGAGGGTGTCCATAACCTCAGTATACAAGAAAAAAAGACAGGAAGGGGGGTTTTTGGAGGCACCAACTCCAGTAGTTCTATCACATAAATATATATTGTTTTTTTAACTTACTGGTTTGCAGGTTCATAAGGTGGTGATGTCCATCAAAGGTTAAAAAATCCTGGAGTGTGTTGGTGATAGGGTGCAGGCTCCGCTGGCCAGTAGAAGGAGCTGTGAGCCCCGTGCGCGTAGCCTGTAGGTTCAATACTCTGTCTGGATTCTTGCTGAGCACTGCTGACATCACTTCCTCCCCCGCATTCCAGGGTGGTTAGCGTGGAGCTTCCCACACCATGTACAACACGGACTAGCTGCTAAAACAACCAAGACTAACATCCTTACAGCAAAAGGACTGCCAGCGGAGCCTGCACCCTATCACCAACATACTCCAGAATTTTTTAACCTGTGATGGACATCACCACCTTATGAACCTGCAAACCAGTAAGTTAATATTCTCTCCTTCCTTTTTCCAGAATACTGATGTTATCTCCAATATTGTTCTATGGGTGTGATTTGTAGGAAGATTCTGTAGAGAGGCTCCTATTCATTCACAAAACTGAAGCACAGTAACACCCTGCACTATGCCTCCATGATGAATGAACACAGGAGTGATTGGTAGCAATTGCTCACTGTATTCATTCAGGAAGAGGCTGGTAATCATGCCCCCCCTCTCCATCTTGAACACTGCACGAATCTCCAACTCCAGCAGCAGCTGCAGCCAATAGGCAAGGAGAATGGGAAGCTGGCCAGCAGCAATGAATGGAGGGGACTCAGGGGCATCTGTAGGAGGTCCCAGCACAGGAGGGTGGGGACTTTCAGTAATGGGGAAGTATTTGGACATTTTGATCTCCCTGTGGCTCCTCTGCAGCAGCTGAATCCAGTGGGAGGGGAGAGGAGAGGCCAAAAGCAGCCACAGGTGAATCGCTGCTGTGGGGGAGGTTAGAACTGTGGGAGGACGTCTTAGAGGACAGGCAGAGGGGCTGTGGAGTAGAGGGAAGCTCAGGAGACCATAAGCTTATAGCAGAAGGGAGAATGCCATGGACATATGTTGTATTGACCTGGTCAGTTGGAAGCAGTTCTGTAGGTAATTACGACATATGAACATGGCAGTAAAAGGGTTAAAGTGTCACCTATGGACCATTTGTTAATAGCCTAATTTCTCATCATTTCATGTTTGGTATCTATTTACTCGGCACAACCTCAACTTTTCTATTTTACCAAAACAAGTGGGTAAAATATTGCATCTGTGTGCTCTACAATTACATTTAGTATATTTTTCACTGAAATGTACCCTTTATATCCTTCAGTGTGTACTGTTCTGACAAGTGCATGAAAATATCCTCAAGTATTAGTATGAAACCATGCCTGATGAAGGAAACAAAAGGTCTACTTATAGAAAATCCATGGGATGAACGTGACAAGCAATCGCGAACCCATGAAAAATTAGTACTGTATTTTAATAAAACAGTGATTTCCTATGATGGTGAGGTCCATCTAGTGGCCATAATATGGTATTTTTCCTAAAATACCCACATCAGCAAAAATAGCGCAATATGACTTTAAAGCCACTAGATTAATCCAATGATCATATGAAAAAAAACATGGCCAGCTGGGTGAATGCCGGTCACGTTCATTTAACTACTTTCTAAAAAATAGACCTCTAAGCCCTTGTACACACGATCGGAGATTCCGACAACCAAATCCGACGGATTTTGTCTGACGGATTTTGTCCGAAACTGTTGCATACACACGGTCAGGCAAAGTTGTTGGAAAATCCGATCGTTCAGAACGTGATGACGTTATTTCGTTACGATGGGACTAAGTTCAGGCTAGTAGCCAATAGCTTTGATGTAGGAATTTGATCTGAGCATGCGTGGCACTTTGTCCGATCGGAATACTCTACACATGATCGGAGTATGTCCGATCGGAGCATTTTGTCGGAAAATATTTCCGGCAAGTTGGAAAATTTGGTCCAACGGATATTCCGACGGAAACAGTCCGATGCAGACCACACACAGTCAGAATATCCGATCGTGTGTACAAGGGCTAAGTGTTTGTGAATCTTACACCACAAAAGGTACTCATCCAATGAAAGGTAATGACTCCATTTTTATTTTTCTACTGCTATCAATGGTCAACACAGTACAACACTTCATCCATGTCTTTGGTGATCTCTGATCTCCTTATGAACTGTTAAGGAGATTGTCATAAGGGACAAGGAGATTGGGCCCCCGATTTAGTCCCTTGGACAAGTCTTTTTTTCAAAAAATGCCCACACCCCTGGAACTGTTTCTTACATGATGAAACTCAGCCATGGAGTATATCTGAGGTGTATATCAAGGTGTGCTTCTTCCCCACATGAGAGCTGTGATGTCCAGCAACATTCATATAGAACACTTTTCCCACACTCAAGTCACTAATACACCTCGAGGGTTGTGTGGGATCCCCGAAGTACAGGAAGACAGGACTTCAGTGAGCAATTCCCTCAATCAGGACAGGAATACGGCTTCTCCCTCGTGTGAGATCTCTGATGTGTGGAAAGATTAGACTTATGTGAAAAACATTTCCCACACTCAGGACAGGAATAAGGCTTCTCCCCTGTGTGAGATCTCTGATGTTTGGAAAGATTGGACTTATGTGAAAAACATTTCCCGCACTCAGGACAGGAATATGGCTTCTCCCCCGTGTGAGATCTCTGATGTATGGAAAGATTGCACTTCTGTGAAAAACATTTGCCGCACTGAGGACAGGAATACGGCTTCTCCCCTGTGTGCATTCTCTGATGCTTGGCAAGATCTGCCTTTGTTACAAAACAATTCCCACACTCATAACAGGAATACGGTTTCTCCCCCGTGTGAGATCTCTGATGTCTGTAAAGATCAGATGTCTGTGAAAAACATTTCCCACATTCATAACAGGAATATGGCTTATCCCCCGTGTGAGATCTCTGATGTCTGTAAAGACTGGAATTACGCAAAAAATATTTCCCACACTCAGTACAGGAATACAGCTTCTGCACCATGTGAGACCTCTGATGTGTGTTAAGAATGGATTTATTCAGAAAACATTTCCCGCACTCAGAACAGGAAAGTGGCTTCTCCCCCATGTGGGATCTCTGATGTCTGTAAAGATCAGACTTCTGTGAAAAACATTTCCCGCACACGGGACAGGAATACGGCTTCTCTCCCGTATGCAATCTCTGATGTATGTAAAGACTGGACTTTCGTGTAAAACATTTCCCGCATTCAGAACAGGAATGCGGCTTCTCACCTGTGTGAGATCTTTTATGCACATTAAAATTGTATTTAGAATGGAAACACTTCCCGCACTCAGTACAGGAAAAGCTCTTCTCTGTTGGAAGGACGGCCCCGTCCCGCACAGTCTGAGGTTCCTCAGGATAAGAGGAATACGATGGTCCATCTACACTGTGTGGTGTCGGATGGACATTTGAGGTAGTCGGGTTTTCTCCTGGACTATACTGTGTGATGTCCTCATCTTCTACTTTACAGTCTGGAGACAAAGTGAGACAATCCTCTGAGGTTTTCCTCATCTCCCGTCCATCTACTAAAATAGAAATACAAAGATTATTACTAGACATGAGCTGATTGGTTCCCCTAAACCAGGACTCCGCCCACATCAGGCAGCTTTGTCTCTGAGGATTTCACAATTCCCCCCTCAAGGTAACTAGTAAATGGGTCCTCTGATCTCCTACCAGATCATTTCTTTATTCATGGACCTTAGTCAGAGAGTGAGGAAACAACGAGAACTGTCTTTTATAGGAGTGACAGTGATGAGGGGATTATAGGACGAGTGTCCCCTCCCCCTCTATCACTCATTGCCATCTTCCCAACACAAGAAGTCCTGCACTTCCTTATTTAGTCCATGATTTAGTCATGAATAACAGTGGGGCTGAGCCCCACCAGAGGTCAAAGAGTGAGGATGGGGGGGAGAACAACCAAGATGAAGACTGGACTGATCCTGAAGACCCCCATCATTGGGTTATTGACTCCTCCATCATTATCACTTTCTGTTTAACAGCTTGCCGCCCGCCCATCGTCAAATGATGGAAGGATGGTGCGGCTTTCATTCTGGGATGACGTCACATGACGTCGGCAGAAGGGGGCGCTCAGCTCAGCGATCATGGCCACTCTGTGTTGCTAGGACACATCGTGATCTCGATCTCTGTAAAGAGCCGATCACGCGGCTCTTTAACCATGTGATTGGCTATGTCCAATCCCAGCAGGTCACATGTAAACACGGAAGTGCCGTGATCGGCTCTCATCGCCTCACACTGACAGAGTGTGAGGAGAGCTCATTAGCGGCATCTCCTCACAGGGAAATCCCGGACATGTAATCAGAGCACTGATCATCAGTGCCCTGATTACAGTAAAGCTCCCCAGTGCCACCAAATTTATGGCATTTTTATTGTTGTTGTTGTTTTTTTTTTTTTTTTACTAGTAATGGCAGCAATCTCCGATTTCTATCGTGACTGCGATATTGCAGCGGACACTTTTGACACCATTCACATTTAGACAGCGATCAGAGCTATAAAAAATGCACGGATTACTGTGTAAATGTGACTGCCAGGGAAGGGGTTAACACTAGGGGGCGAGGAAGGGGTTAAATGTGTATCCTAGGTAGTGATTCTAACTGTAGGGGGGAGGGGACTCACAAGTGGAGACCGATCGGTGTTCCTCTGTACTGGGAACACACCATCGGTCTCTTCTCCTCTGACAGGACGTGGATCTGTGTGTTTACACACACGGATTCATGGTCCTGCTGTGTTCACGGGCAATTGCAGGTGCCCAGCGGACATTGAGGGCCCCCGGCACACGCATCGGGCGACTAGTGACGCACCCCTAGAGACTCAGGAATTAAAAGATGTCATATGACGGCACCCCGTAGGGACAAAGGGTTCTTGCCGCCGTCATATCACTATGCACGGTAAAGAAGTGGTTAAAATAAAGAACCAAACAATGTTTATTTTTATCTCTGCTTAAGTGATGCTGTGATAAACTTGGCAGGCTGCCTTTTTTTTTTTTTTTACAGCTGTCAGCAGTGAGCAGAGAATGTCTCTGCACTGAATCGTAGAAATGCTGTTTTAAGATTGTGAGGGGGTTGATTCTTTAACGATTAAACGTGCGGCTCTAGTTAGGAGTATGTAATGTAAAACACAGAGTATATAGTGCAGGGGTCAGGAGTATGTAATGTACAATAGAGTATATAATGCAGGGGTCAGGAGTATGTAATGTAGAATATAAAGTATACAGTGTAAGGGTCAGGACTCATAATATTGGTATTCAGTAATCAGTGGAAGATGAAATGATTACATGAGACAAGTTGCAGAGGTCCCACACCGCTGCCTCCCATCTCCTGAGACTGCACTCAGTGACTTGGGTCTGAGACTATACAGACATATCCCTCCACCCGGCACAGCCAGCAGACAACAGCAAGTAACACTGGGGGGATTGTTCTGTTTTACTAGACTCAGGCATGGGTCAGAAGTCCCACAGCACATACCCCAGAAGGAAGATTATCGGAGAGAAATCCAGGAATACAGGACGGGGAACACAGCTCAGGAAAGTGACCAGGGGATTACAGGCTGATATCACCCAGCCCCCGCCCTACTCTGGACCAATCAGTGAGCAGTATGGGTGGAGGAATGTATTCAGTGTTAATGACCCACCTGTGCTGATCTCTGTAGGAGTGTCCTCCTCTATAAATATCCCCGTTATTCCATCCTCCTCCACAGACTGCTGATCATCCCTCACATACCTCTCTTCTTCTTTTGATTTCACCTCAAATTCTATATCGATTGGATCTCCACTCTAAACCAAGAAAATGAGAGAGAATATCATCTGTAAGATATAAGCTTTCATATTGTAACATCACATAACAAATCCACACATTGTCTCTATAAGTGTGTTTTATAACCTCCATCCCACCAACCTTGTAACAGTGGGGGATGGTGTGATCTTCCTGTGTGGAATCCCGGGAATACAGAGGACGGGGACATCTCTCTGGTGGGTTCCTGGTATTTGGTGTCTCCATCATATCCTTGTGTCCTTCTGAAAACTCCTCCATCACTCCATACTCCTCATCCTCCTCTTTATACTCTTCTTTAACAAAAATATTATCATCCCCGAGGTTTCCACTCTGTGTTTAAATTATTTTTATTAAGATATTTTTCACATACAAACATTCCATAGCATTTTAAGTCCTTATACAAAAACATACTTATCATCATTATTTTATGTGTGTGTGTGTGTAGCGGCCGCTCCTGAAGAGCATGCGCTATGCGTTTTTCTAAAGTTATGCCTAAACTGCAGTTTGGTTTAGGTACAATTATCTAAATTGGGCCTCGGCATCAGTCTAACTGAACTGTGAGATGTTCAGCCTGGCCACAGGGGGCACTGTCTCCTCTGGCAGACATGGAACTATGGTCTGGTCATGTGCTTAAGTTACTCTCTCTTGGAGCCCGCCCAGTGGGAGTGACGCTCTCGCTGTGCTTTCTGGGAGAGGGTATTTAAGATACAGACGTCACGTGGTTCTGGGTTCTGGTCCAGAATGATGTACTGACTTCATGGTTCTGGTCCTCCTGACCAGCCCCCAGGAAGGCTATGGCCTGGGGTGCGGATCCACCCGATTTTAATGTCTCGGTGCTGGCTAGCCCGAGGCAAGGAAACTAAAGGAAGGATTCTGAATTGGTTGGGTGCCGTCTCCGGTTCGGGAGAGACCCAGTGTACTTCAAGCATTACAGGGGAGGACTCTTCAGAAGAACACCACGTACGGGTTGGTTTTCTTAGCAAGAGCCTGGAAGGGCTGAAGTAACTGAGTGAATCCGGTCTTGTGGATATCGCCAAGCAGGCTGAGAGATCCAGGTATCCTACAAGTGTTCTCAAGCTTAGTTTTCCTACGGATTTTACAACAACGTCTGTGGCAGAGACATTATCTTCCACGTTTCTACAACGTCTGTGGCAGAGACTTTGTTCCTGAGTAAGCACCTTGTTGGCTGCTAGGCCTTGTGAGAGAGGGACTGTCCAACCTGAGTGACCATCCAGCTGCGAATGGCTATTCTCTGGATGCAGTCAAAGTAAGCAAGTTCTTCAATGTTTTATTTGACTTTGACACTAAGAGTACCTGAACTTCCTTTCCAACCCTCTGATCCCAATTTGAAAGACTGTTCAATTGTCTGAGTTTTGCAAATAAAATCCATTCAAGTGGATCTATTGTCAGTCTCAAGTTACTGGGCCATCTACCATGGGACATCCCCTGGACGTGCAACAAGGAGAAAGGAAGGTAACGGTAAGCCCAAAAATAAACAGCAGCTCCTTCGAGGGTTAACAAAACCGTCATCTGTTTTGTTAAGTTCTCTGAGTGATTTCCTTTTTATGTGTATCCAAAAAAATAAAAATATTAAAAAAGAAGGGGTGGGGGGGGGGGGGAGGAGACGGGGAGCAGCAAAACCCCTAATTATCACCCATATATTTCACGTATACCTGAGTTTGTCCAAATTCCAGCCAGCACTTCCAAATGTTGGCATATTTTATTTCAGAATTATTTTGCACATGCATTACCTCTTCCATGAACCTAATTTTATCTATCTCCCTACTGCTGCCTTGTGATATTTTTCAAAATCTGGGAGAGATTATCCCCCCCCCTCTTTTTATCTACTTAGAGTACTGTAGACTATACAATTCCCTCTATTACTCCATATACATTTTTGAAATATCAGTCTAATGCCGCATACACACGGTCGGATTTTACGACGGGAAATGTTCGATGGGACCTTGGGGACCTTGTTGTCGGAAATTCCTACCGTGTGTAGGCTCCATCGGACACTTTCCGTCGGAATTTCCGACAAACAAAAATTGAGATCTGGATCTCAAATTTTCCAACAACAAAATCAGTTGTCGGAAATTCCGATCGTGTGTAGACAATTATGACGCACAAAACGGAAAATTTATGTCAAAATACTTACTGTAATTTTTCTTTCCTGATGGACTCCATGGCAGCCAACATGTGGGTTTAGTCCCGCCTCCATTACCCTATAGGATGATACTCCCATAAATCTTTGCTCCCTGCCACAGGCCATGTTCAGTAACTATCCTACTCCAGCCATTTGGGAGGGAACTCCTGCTGCCATGGAGTCCATCAGGAAAGGAAAATTACGGTAAGTATTTTGACATAAATTTTCAGTTTTCCTGACAGACTCCATGGCAGCCAACGTGTGGGAAATAACTCGCCAAAACACACCCGGGTGGGCAAAATGCTGCATAACAAAGATTTATTTGACACCGTCAACCGACAGAACTTTAACACCAAAGTCAACTGAGGATAGAGCCGCCGGCTCAACACAATAATGAGACATAAAGGTGTGTATTGAAGACCACGAAGCCGCCCTGCATATCACGTCAGGAGCCACATGGCGAGAGGCCGCCCACGAGGTAGAAAGACTTCTGGTCGAATGCGCCGCCACCGTCTGAGGAGGAGCCAAGCCCTTTTCTCTGTACGCCCATTGGATTGCTTGAACTATCCATGCCGCAATTGACCTGACTGATGCCCTAGTGCCCTTGTTCTTCCCATAGAACAGAACGAACAGGAAATCCGACTGCCGGAATGGAGCTGTACCCTCCAAAGATAGCTTTAATGAGCGACCAACATCAAGCGGATGAACTTCGAGGATCTGAATTTGGGTAGAGATATTTCCTGAAAAACCGAGGTGACCTTTGGGTTTGACCCCACCATTGGGACTAGGACCACCCTGTCCATAAAAAAAGTTAGAAAGGGTTCTTTGACTCCTAGAACCTGAATCTCTTATCCCTGTTTTGCTGAGGTGACCGCCACCAGGAATGCAGTTTTCAAGGTGAGTTCTCTGATGGAAAGAGCCTTATTGAAATGAGAAAAAAAGTCCAGAACTAGTGGCAGATCCCATTTAGGGAATCTGGGTTTTCTCTGGGGTCTCAATCTTACTGCGCCTTTGAAGAACTGTTGGATAAGGGCATGCTTGGCCCAAGAAACCCCTGTAAATGTGGAGATAGCCGAGACTTGAACCCGAAGGGAACTAACTGACAAGGGTAAGTCCATGCCTAATTGCAGGAAACCCAAAACGTCTTGAACTGCAGGTGAAACATAGAAACTAGTTCTGGAAGACATATAGGATACAAATTTGGCCCAGATCTGTTCATATACTTTATTAGTACTTCGTCTCCTTGCACTTAAGAGAGTAGAAATGGCCTTCTTAGGACACCCTAGTGCTTCCAGCCTTCCCCTCTCAAGAACCAGGCCCTCAACTGAAGGTGAGCTGGACATGGGTGGAGAATCGAGCCTTGGGAGAGCAGGTCTCGTCTGGATGGGAGAGGAACTGGGTCCCGAAAACTGAGGAGGGATAGGAGAGGAAACCAAGGCTGTTGGGCCAATGCGGAATTATTGCCAACACTTCTATTTCTTCCCATCTGAGTCTCTTCAGAAACTGAAAAATAATCGGAATTGGAGGGAAGGCGTATGCCTTGTGGAACCACCACTGTTCTGTTAGGGCATCTATCCCGTAGGCCTGCGGATCCTTGAACCTCGAATAGAACCTCGTTAGCTTCCTGTTGAAATGGGAGGCAAAGAGATCTACTTCTGGAGAAATCCCCAGGGATAGAACCCACTGAAACACATCTTCGTGAAGGGCCCACTCGTTGTTGTCCAAGTGGACTCGTGAGAGAAAGTCCGCTTGGACGTTGAGAACTCCAGGCACATAGGCTGCTGTTAAGTTGGCCAGATTCTTCTGGGCCCAACGCATTATTGGATCCACTTCTCGCAGCAGAGACCGACTTCTGGTGCCCCCCTTGCTTCCTTACGTAGGCGACGGCAGTCGTATTGTCCAGCCTGAGGACTACGGATGTTCCCACTATCAGATGCGGAAATGCCAACAACGCTAGGAAGGCTGCCCGTAGTTCTAGCACATTTGACACTATTCCCGGAGAGGGAAAGTCCCAAATGCCCTGAGCCACTTCCGACAGACAATGCGCCCCCCAGCCCCTGTTGCTGGCATCTAGAGTCACTGTGATCTATTTGATTGGAAGAAGGGAGTGGCAATTCAACAGGTTCTCCCGACTAAGCCACCAGAGGAGGGAACCTCTCATGGTCTGAGTAATATCGATGGACTGGACCTTCTCTCCTGACCATTGGCGAAGGAAACCCATTTGAAAGGGGCGCATCCTCCACTGTGCCCACTTCACCATTGGTATGGTGGACACCATGGTGCCTATGATCTTTAGGCAATGAAGAGCACTGAGGCGAGACGAAGAGAGGGCCAGGCGGATCCTGTCCCGTACTACCGTAACCTTCTCCTCGGGCAGAGAGATGGTACCTTTTCCCGTATCGAAAACAGCACCGAGGAACACGAGAGACTGTGTAGGAACTAACTGGCTTTTCTCTAAATTCAGGAGCTAGCAGGACCTTCGAGAAAGTGCGAGGGGAGGTTGACAGACCGAAGGGAAGGCAGGTAAACTAAATGAAGCTGGCCAATGGAGAAACGAAGAAACTGTTGGAACTCTGTTGCCACCGGGACGTGGAAATAGGCGCCTTTAAGATCTATTGAGACAAGCCAGTCCCCTGGCTGCACTAACTGTTGGATCGTGGACAGAGTTTCCATTTTGAACTTCTCCTTTCTTATGAAGCGATTTAGACGCGTCAAGTCTATTACAGGTCTCCACGTACCGTTCTTCTTCTGGACCAGGAAAAGAGGGGAATACATTCCCATGCCGCGTTGGTTGTCTGGAACAGAAATAGTGGCGCCTTGATCCAACAAAGATTTTATGTAGGCTAAAAGAATTTGTCTTTTTTCTTCTGACCTTGGAATGGATGTGGGGACACACTTGAGTTTGGGGACACTGCTGAACAACCAAGTGTGCCCGAAGGAGACCGTCTTGACGGTCCAAAAATTCTGGATCGAGGCCGCCCAGACGTGCCGAAAGTGGAACAAACGAGCTCCCACCCGGACGGGCCCGATCTCAAAAGGACTTAGTAGGCTCCTTTTCCCCCATCGAACTGCCCTTTGCAGACTTTTTGAGAGATGTCTGTCTGGACCTCCAAGATCTGGAGAATTCCCGTCCAGGTCTGTAACTGCGTGCCTCCCTGGCATGGTCTTGACCCTGCTTTCTTGGGAACGATCTCCTTTTGACTCTGCAGGCGCCTATCCTGGGGGAGAAACCCCGACTTACCCCCGGTGGCCCGAGTTATAGCACTATCTAGCTTATTGCCGAAAAGGGAAGAACCATCAAAGGGAATACGGCACCAAACCTGCTTAGAAGCGGGGTCGGCTAGCCAAGGCCGGAGCCACATGGCACGCTTGGCAGTTACAGAAGAGAGCACAACTCGAGCCACCAGACGGATAATATCAATCGAGGCCTCCCCCAAGAAAGCCGAAGCCAGCCTTAGTTCTTGAATGGGAGAACCCTTGGCAAGATCTTCTGAGACGTTTCTGAGTGTCTCATCAACACTATCAGACCAAACTTCCATCGCTCTAGACAGAGCCGCTAAGGCCAGAGCTGGCTTACGGGCCATGCCAGCCGTAAGATAGATCCTCTTCAGGTCAGAATCAATTCTCCTGTCCAGAGCATCCTTAAAAGAGACTGTGTCCTCAAGAGGAAGGGTCACATGTCTGACCAGTCTCATTACTGCCGCATCCACCAAAGGAGAAGACTCCAAATATTTAACTTCTTCCTCCTTGAAAGGGAAAAGTCTCTGGATCTTAGATAGAAGAGAATTCTTTTTCTCTACCTTGCCCCACTCATCCGAGATCACTTCTCCCAACTCTGAGAGGAAAGGGAAGCTAATACGCTCCTTCTTTAGTTGTTTAAAAAACTTCCTTTGCTTTGCCGGAGCCACTACCGGCTCTTCCCAGTTCAGCGTTTCCTTAATGGCTTTGACCAAAGGAGGGAGCAAGGAAAAGTCAAAACCCGAACCAGACTCTTCTTCCTCAGATTCACTATCTGAGAGGACAGCAGACAGATGGTTAGGCAGAGAGAAATCCCATGTGTCCTGGGCCTGGGCATCCCTCTCCGGAGACCTTGGAGACTCTATGGGAGACAAATGGGGGGCTTCAAATTTCTTTAGACTGTCCTTGACCAATTTTTCAACCATAGACTTCAGCTGTTGGTCAGAGTCACTCCTTTCGTCTGTCGCTTTGACATAACAGGCATCACAAAGGGACTTGTCAGCAGGAACCTGCGTCCTACACCCCCAACATAAACCTTCAGCTGCGTGACTTGAGCAAGCTGTAGAAGGGACAGGAAGGTTCCCGGCTACGGAGACTAGTTCTCGCAGGAGAATCATGACATCTGAATCTGGAAGAGGAATGCCGGCGGTGGGACTTAGACGAATCACTTCCTCGGTGAGAACTCCGGCATTGAGTAGACCTAGAAGGGCTGAAAAAGGGAGAAACCAACAGTGTTAGTGGAACATCCCCTAATGTTCCACTGTCGTCGCCCCCCCCCCCCCCCCCCCGGCAAATAACCCAGGAAAAAAGTACCTGCTACGAGAGGGCTGGCCACTAGCAGGCAGTGAGGCATCCAAGGGATCCATCAGGGCTGGAATAAAACAGCCCCAATTAAACACAGAGAACAGCTAGGATAAGCAAAGATAAACTGACCTTTTCCCCATAGACACATACCTATTGCTGAAGAAATCAGGGCTCAGGAATGGCACTGCAGGCTTTACAAGCATCCCAAAAGCTCTGCAAGCTGTTCTCCGTTTTTAAAACCGCCGCCTTAATGACGTCATCAATTCCGCCAAAAAACGCTAGTGCGCATGTGCGAAGCCCGCAACGCGCATGCGCGAACCAAGCCTTCTCCTCGCGCATGCGCAGAACGACCGAGCAGCGAACGAGGAAGTAGCTGGGCGGCTGGAACGCAAGGAAACCAGCCGCCCAGCTTGCCAGATACACCGCAGAAACGATGTATGAGGGAAAAAGAGACACAGAGCAAAGACAAAAAAAAACACACAGAAAAAACGACATAGAATGGCTGCCATGGACAACATAAAGCTCACCACTCCTGTACACGGACACCAGCCGAGGTAGGTCCCCAAACACATGCCGGACTTCTGGGGGGGGGGGCGATAGTCACCCACTAGTAGCTAGGCTCACGACTAACACGCGGTTTCACCTGTCAGTGACCAGGCATAGGATAATAAAAACAGTGTAGCGCTTCAATGATAGTGAACGTGATCAACATAAAAAACAATAATATGTCAAAAATCACATAAATATAAATGCCTAGAGAAAAGTCCAACATTGGGCGCTCATTCCACTATGTAGCTGGCATGGGGGTGACCGGACCGTCACAGAGAAAGAAGGTAAAACACTAGGCGAATGTATTCATATGGATCTGCTTGACTGTAAACATCAGTAAAGAGTGGATAAATACTTCTTACCGGAACAGTTGGACTCACGCAGTCATATGACGGTTGAGTCTAGAAAGCTTGAGGTCACAATCTGGGACCAAGGGGTATAAGGAGGGAGATCCGTTGAGCTGGTGGTGGAGCTCCAGGCGGTTGTAGGCCCAATAGTGGATCTTTACAGATGGAACATCAAGGTAGTCAAACTCAGACGCAGCCTGTTGTACCAATACTCCAATCTCCCCCGAATGGGGAGGGAAGTGATGTGAAGGTTTAAACCAAAGGAACAGAAAAAATGAAAAAGAGAAAAAGGCTCCACATGGTGCGGGTCAAACGATATAAAAAAGTTGATTTATTGAAGTCAAAAGGTAATTAATGACTTGGTGATCACATAAAAAATATAAAATGAAATTAAAAGCAATGTGGGGTGCCAACAGGTTGGCACCCCACATTGCTTTTAATTTCATTTTATATTTTTTATGTGATCACCAAGTCATTAATTACCTTTTGACTTCAATAAATCAACTTTTTTATATCGTTTGACCCGCACCATGTGGAGCCTTTTTCTCTTTTTCATTTTTTCTGTTCCTTTGGTTTAAACCTTCACATCACTTCCCTCCCCATTCGGGGGAGATTGGAGTATTGGTACAACAGGCTGCGTCTGAGTTTGACTACCTTGATGTTCCATCTGTAAAGATCCACTATTGGGCCTACAACCGCCTGGAGCTCCACCACCAGCTCAACGGATCTCCCTCCTTATACCCCTTGGTCCCAGATTGTGACCTCAAGCTTTCTAGACTCAACCGTCATATGACTGCGTGAGTCCAACTGTTCCGGTAAGAAGTATTTATCCACTCTTTACTGATGTTTACAGTCAAGCAGATCCATATGAATACATTCGCCTAGTGTTTTACCTTCTTTCTCTGTGACGGTCCGGTCACCCCCATGCCAGCTACATAGTGGAATGAGCGCCCAATGTTGGACTTTTCTCTAGGCATTTATATTTATGTGATTTTTGACATATTATTGTTTTTTATGTTGATCACGTTCACTATCATTGAAGCGCTACACTGTTTTTATTATCCTATTTGTTGAACTTTGTTTGTTTCTGGTGTTGGCTGCTCTTCTGGCTATTGTGGCCATTCTTCACTTATATCAAATCACAGCGCAGTGTTTTTCTTTTTAATTGTATTTTTCCGAGTGACCAGGCATACACCTCTTCAGCGCCTCTTCCATATGCCCCTTTTCCATACTCCGCTAGTAGCTAGAGCTTATTGGAAATATGCGACTCCAAGTCGCTCGGCCGGTCCGCATCGCAGAAAAAAATGCAAGTCTTCAGGGTAAAAAGACACATGCTAGGTCCTATGGAGGAGGACAAAAAAAGAACACGGCCTCTGGCAGGGAGCAAAGATTTATGGGAGTATCATCCTATAGGGTAATGGAGGCGGGGCTAAACCCACACGTTGGCTGCCATGGAGTCTGTCAGGAAAGTTCCATTATTGATGTCGACAGAAACACTCCTAGATATTTCAATCCTCTCTTCCTCCATTTAAAAGGGTGTACGATTTTAAAAAGGTCCCTACCTTCATCTGAAGGAACCGAGATATCTAATATCTCAGTCTTCTCCATATTTATCTTGAGGTTTGAGAAACTCCTGTAATTATTTAATTCTGTCAAAACCTCCGGGAGTGTTTTTTTGGGATACATTATGTATAACATAACGTCATCCGCAAAACGCGGATATCTTATGTTCCTGTCCCGCAACTTCTATACCCATGATTTTTTTATTAGCTCTTATAGAGGCTAAGAGGGGCTCCAAAGAGAGCACATAAAGTAAGGGCGAAAGTGGGCAACCCTGTCCTGTAACATTAAACAAATGAAAGGACTCGGATAGACTTCCGTTAACTTGAATTTTTGCCATAGGATTTGAGTACAAAGCCTCTAATCCATCTCAGCATTCGTGGGCCCATACCGAATCTATGTAATGTTCGTAACATAAAATCCCAATCTAATCTATCAAAGGCCTTTTTCGGCGTCTATTGATAGAAAAAGAGCAGGTTTTTCCCCCTTTTTTGCAACATGCATCAATAAAGTTGTTCTTAATACGTTATCTCTTGCCTCCCTCCCATGGACAAAACTCGCTCGATCATTCTCAATATAATACAGGCATTAGTGGTCTCAAACTTTCGGCCAAAATCTGGGCGTATATTTTAACATCCTCATTAATCAAGGATATTGGCCTAAAGCAGTGATGGCGAACCTTGGCACCCCAGATGTTTTGGAACTATATTTCCCATGATGCTCTACTACACTGTAGAGTGGATAAGCATCATGGGAAATGTAGTTCCAAAACATCTGGGGTGCCAAGGTTCGCCATCACTGGCCTAAAGCTTAAGCACAATGCTGGATCCTTTCCTTCCTTACATAGAAGTGAAATGTATGTCCCTAGTACTCCTTGACAAATTTTCAGACCTTATCTGATGGAATTCATATATAAAAGTGGAAAAAAGGGGTCAGGATATCTATAAACTTTTTAAAGTATAAAGAAGTGTATCCATCCGGACCTGGACTTTTACCCACCTTACTTTTTCTAATTGCTTGCTCGATTTCATCTCTGGAGATATCTTTTTCCAATTTACTTGAATCCTCCTCCGATATTTCCTGCGGCTTAATCTTCCGTAAATACTGGTCTATTTTATTCCCTCTATTTTGTCTATCTTCAAGGTTTTAATTCAGTATTTACTTTATATAGTGATTGATAATACTCCAACATTTTTTTTACTTATATCCCTAGTAGAGTATTTCATCTCTCCTTTTTTTTTATCTTTCATTTTTGCAATATAGTTTAGGTTCCTTCGAGGTTTAATCACCCCGCCAACATTTTCCCAGGTCTGTTACCAAGTTCACACTGTCTTGTAGCTGTTCTAATAAATGCAAGTTTAGTTTCTTGTTCCAACAAGTCCCTCAGTGCCTCTCATTTTCCTATCAAATCCTTCTTTACTTTATGGTCAATACAATTTTTATGTACATGCCCCAAATCCTGAATCTCTTGTAAAAGAGATTGTTTATGAGCTGTCCATATTTTTTTTTCCTCTTAACTCCTTCTATTAATCTTCCTCGTATGAATACCTTATGTGTTTCCCATAGAATAGTTGGATCGATATTCTCTACATTATTCTCTTCAAAGAACAATTTTATATCCCTTTCCAGATCCTCCACTATGCCCTGATCATATAGAAATGATCCTCCAGGTTCTGTGCCTATCTGGTATATTTTTCAGATCCAAATGTACCACTGACCCCCGAAGGAGCGGCTGGTTTTCTTGGGCTTACCGTTTACCTCCTCTGCCTTGTAGCTCGTCGTTCTTGTCTAGGGGTTCCCGAGGTTGATGGCCCAGTAACTGCAGAGACCGACACTTGAATTCCTTTAGGAATTTTTATTTGCTTAAAACGTTGAACAGAAACTCAGTCTCTCAGTTGGGAATAGAGGGTATAGGAATGGAAGCTCAGGCACTTTGAAAACTACTGACACTTAATAAATGTCGCTCTCTAGGTAATCCAGGGAGTAGCCACTCGCAACTGGATATTTCCGTTGTCGGATAAGTCCTGGTTTTAGTAACTTACATCCTACACATGAATCAAACTTAGCAAAGTCTCTGCCACAGACTTGGTTGCAAACTTTTAGATGAACACAAAGTCTCTCACAGGAACTTAGTTGTAACAGAAGGATAGGAATAGGAACTTTCTTGTGGTACCAGTATCTTGCAGCCGGTCCGGCGATACCGTAAGAAACGTGGATTCAATTAGTGTCCATACAGCTCAGCATCCAGGTTCTTACCGAGCAGCCAGCCTCGAGCGTGGCCCTCTTCCGAAGAGTCCTCCCCTGGTTGCATGACGAGTTGTTGGGCCTCTCCAAAAGACGGCACCGGACCACTTTATAATCCTCCTTCCAGTTACTGTGCCTCAGACTAGCCAGTTCCGAGACTTGGAAACAGATGGATCCGCACCCCAGGCCATGAGGGCTTCTGGGGGCTGGTCAGGAGGACCAGGACCATGGAGTCAGAACATACTTCTGGACCGAAACCCAGAACCACGTGACTTCAGCACCTTAAGTACTCTCTCCGGGAATAAACAGCGAGACAAAGCACCCACTGATTGGCTCCGAGAGAGAGATTGGTACCAAATGCGTCCAACCAGACTGCGTTCCAATGTCTGTCAAAGGTGATACATGCACCTATGACCAGGTAGAACATTAGTAAAGCCCAGCCAAACTGATGCCAAAACCACAATTTAAAGCAATTAACCCCAAGACTCAACTATAGTCTTGGGAAAAAACTGAATTTACAGACATAGTGGGTACTCTTCAGGAGTACCGGCGCTACACAAATTAACAATGACCGGGGCATGATCCGACAGGGTGACCGATTTCACCTCTGCCTTTAATAACCCCTCTAATAATTGGTGGTCCAGAAAAACAAAATTGATTCTCGAATATGAGGAATGTATATGAGAATAGTACGTATAGTCCCTAGCTTTAGGATGCATGATTCTCCAGGCCCCCACAAGCTGCTGTTGATGTAGCTTTTGTTTTACTGCCTTAAGGTGTTTGCCCTCTGAACATAGGGAGAAAGGTTGGGTATCCAGGGTTGGATTGAGCACAACATCTTGTGCTCGATCCAACTGAGGTTTCCACTCTGAATATTTAATAAATCATCATCATTGTATCAAACAAGCTTGTGTATAAATCACAACTACCGAGGATTATTATTCATCTACCTGATGATGGTGAGGGATGGTGTGATCTTCCTTTGTGGAATCCCGGGAATACAGAGGACGGGGACCTCCATCTGGTGGGTTCATGTAGCTGGATGACTCCACCATGGTGTCCTGGTACAGATCTTTGTGTTCTTTTAGAAACTCCTCCAACACCCCATCCTCATCATCCTCCTCTTTTATCTCAACTTTAGAATCTCTCAGGTTTCCACTCTGAATATATAATAAAAATGACATCGATGGTAACAATGCAGATAATGTACAGATCCTAATGATACTATCAGTGATTGTTCCTCATCTACCTGATGATGGTGGGGGATGGTGTGACCTTCCTGTGTGGAATCCCGGGAATACAGAGGACGGGGACATCTCTCTGGTGGGTTCCCATTACTGGATCCATCTGTAGGAAACACACACACTGACTGAATACATTGTTTCTATGTGTTTATCAGATGATGGGGGATCTAGGTGGAGCCTCCGTACTGCTCTCTCCTTTACAATAAAGTCTCCTCTTACCCGGTGATGTGAGGGGCGGCTGATTGTCCATCATGACGTCCTTGTAGAGATCCTTGTGTCCTTCTAAATACTCCCACTCCTCCATGGAGAAATAGACAGTGACATCCTGACACCTTATAGGAACCTGACACACACAATGATACAGTCACCATCCAGACACATCCCTTGTCTGTTACTGGATAATGTCCCAGAATTCCCAGAATCCTCCTCACCTCTCCTCCATCATCTCTCTGGTGACTTCTAGAATCTTCTTTGTATTTCTCTATTCTATCAGGGAGGGAGGTGGAGGCAATGTGATGGTCATATGATCTCCAGACTTCACAGGAGGAAAACTCTAGATCTGAACACAAATAGAAAAATCAAATGATATTCCCAGAATCCTCCTCACCTCTCCATTTTATTAAAGCCCCACTTCAGACTGAGGTATAATTTACCCACACAGGACCCCCACACTATGCAGGGAAAAAGCTTGTTGCAGGCATTCTGATGTCATTACATACAATGCAGGACCAACAGCCCCATTTTGCTAGTGAGGATACCAAGGGTCCGCCCACATCCTAAGAGCATCAGAAAAAGAAAAGCCATATGGTGGGACATTGGGAGGAGCTGTGAGGTCAGTGTGATGTCATAGGACATATAGACTCTGGATGGAGGGACATTGGGAGGGGGAGCTGTGAGGTCAGTGTGATGTCATAGGACATATAGACTCTGGATGGAGGGACATTGGGAGGGGGAGCTGTGAGGTCAGTGTGATGTCATAGGACATATAGACTCTGGATGGAGGGACATTGGGAGGAGGAGCTGTGAGGTCAGTGTGATGTCATAGGACATATAGACTCTGGATGGAGGGACATTGGGAGGGGGAGCTGTGAGGTCAGTGTGATGTCATAGGACATATAGACTCTGGATGGAGGGACATTGGGAGGGGGAGCTGTGAGGTCAGTGTGATGTCATAGGACATATAGACTCTGGATGGAGGGACATTGGGAGGAGGAGCTGTGAGGTCAGTGTGATGTCATAGGACATATAGACTCTGGATGGAGGGACATTTGGATGGAGAAATGAGGGGTCCTCTATATGAGGCTCCTGTGAAAACCAAATCATTGTTCCTGGGTGTGTCCTTCCTCTCCTAAACTGAAGAGTGAACTTTGACCTTTACCATACAGAAATCTGTCAGGAATGTGTGAAAGTAAGCTCTCATGTGATCAGGTGACGTGCGGAGGAACGGAGTGTAAATAGCAGACAATTTTCTCCAGAGCTCCTAATGGTGGGGATGGATTTTGCTGAGTGCTGGTACCAAGTTTCCACCCCCCAGGATCACTGCAGGTGTGGAGAAAAGCTGTGTAAGAGGATATGGAGGAGAGATGAGGAGGAGATCCAGGAATCAGGATAAAGGTCAGGACAAGCAACAGACGAGCGCATCCAAGAGATGAAGCCGGGGTCACTACACAGAAAATCAATCCAAGGAAACAACAGGCAGGACGAGGAATAGCAAGAAGGAGCTCAGAGACAAATGAGAATATTGCTCAGCCAATGGGAGATGATCTCAGCATGACTTACATAATGAAGGAGATGAGGGGGAGGGGAGGAAGTCACTTATGGTGACCATAGAGACATGGAAATTCAGCTGGTTCAGCAGGGATCGGTCACATTTCCATCCATGTGTGGTCACTGCCGGATAAAAGTCACTCCATCAGCGGCTGCAGCCAATAGCATCATCACTGATCTGTGTATTCTGAGAGCGGAGGAGCGCCCCCCATTGTCAGAATACAATAGTGCAGCGGGGAGGATTCCCCCATCGCCCTCCAATGTGTGGATGGGGGAATCACTTCAGTTTTTTCCTCTCATCCCGCTGGATGAACGATAAAACTGAACCATGTATGGCCAGATTTGGAAGGAAGATATATTCATCATCAACTGATCCCCCTGAAGGGGTTAATCTACATATTACCTCCTCTGCCGCCAGATCCAGCAATGTCTTCTCTTACAAATGGAACTTCTTTCTTGTACCTGACATCACTTCCTGTCTTCCATAGAGACTTCCTGTCTGTCTTCCATAGAGACTTCCGGTCTGGGTAGAGGTGAGATCACCATCTTGTGGAGATCAGAGGAACTGCAGCTCCGAGAAACATCTCGTAGTGTGAACATGGTGTTTCATCAGATTCAGTAGGCAGTCAGAATGTGTAACAGAAGTGACGTTCCGTCTTGCTACACCCTGCACTCGTCCACAGTAAGGATACACTGAGAAGGCGGTGTAGTGTCACAGTTTGCTGCCTATCACAGGATGGTGCGGAAGTGACGTTGTTGCGTACTGCGCATGCGCGATGCGTTCCAAACGCTCGCGCCGTGCGTTCCAACATAGTTTCGGCAATACAGTTCAGCGAAACCATCACATAATGTTACGGAAGTGATGTTACACACAACACAAACACGGGCCACGTTGTTGCGTACTGCGCATGCGCGATGCGTTCCAAACACTTGCGCCGTGCGTTCCAACATAGTTTCGGCAATACAGTTCAGCGTAACCATCACATAATGTTACGGAAGTGTTCGTTACAACACTAATACTTCCCTTGTTACCTAGTAGGTTTTGCATTGCTGGGACTTGTAGTGCCTATCCTGAGCTACATGCTTCAATGTTCAGTGTCCTCATCCCTATCCCCATGCTTCAATGTTCAGTGTCCATCCTTATCCCCGTGCTTCAATGTTCAGTGTCCTCATCCTTATCCCCGAGCTTCAATGTTCAGTGTCCTCATCCTTATCCCTGTGCTTCAATGTTCAGTGTCCTCATCCCTATCCCCATGCTTCAATGTTCAGTGTCCTCATCCCTATCCGCGAGCTTCAATGTTCAGTGTCCTCATCCTTATCCCTGTGCTTCAATGTTCAGTGTCCTCATCCCTATCCCCATGCTTCAATGTTCAGTGTCCTCATCCCTATCCGCAAGCTTCAATGTTCAGTGTCCTCATCCTTATCCCTGTGCTTCAATGTTCAGTGTCCTCATCCCTATCCGCAAGCTTTAAATGTTCAGTGTCCTCATCCTTATCCCTGTGCTTCAATGTTCAGTGTCCTCATCCTTATCCCTGAGCTTCAATGTTCAGTGTCCTCATCCCTATCCCCCTGCTTCAATGTTCAGTGTCCTCATCCCTATCCGCGAGCTTCAATGTTCAGTGTCCTCATCCTTATCCCTGAGCTTCAATGTTCAGTGTCCTCATCCCTATCCCCCTGCTTCAATGTTCAGTGTCCTCATCCCTATCCGCGAGCTTCAATGTTCAGTGTCCTCATCCTTATCCCCCTGCTTCAATGTTCAGGGTCCTCATCCTTATCCCCGAGCTTCAATGTTCAGTGTCCTCATCCCTATCCCCCTGCTTCAATGTTCAGTGTCCTCATCCCTATCCGCGAGCTTCAATGTTCAGTGTCCTCATCCTTATCCCCCTGCTTCGATGAGGACACTGAACATCGAAGCATGGGGATAAGGATGAGGACACTGAACATTGAAGCTTGCGGATAGGGATGAGGACACTGAACATTGAAGCACAGGGATAAGGATGGACACTGAACATTGAAGCTCGGGGATAGGGATGAGGACACTGAACATTGAAGCTCGGGGATAGGGATGAGGACACTGAACATTGAAGCTCGGGGATAGGGATGAGGACACTGAACATTGAAGCAGGGGGATAGGGATGAGGACACTGAACATTGAAGCTCGGGGATAAGGATGAGGACACTGAACATTGAAGCTCGGGGATAGGGATGAGGACACTGAACATTGAAGCTCGGGGATAGGGATGAGGACACTGAACATTGAAGCATGGGGATAGGGATGAGGACACTGAACATTGAAGCATGTAGCTCAGGATAGGCACTACAAGTCCCAGCAATGCAAAACCTACTAGGTAACAAGGGAAGTATTAGTGTTGTAACGAACGGCCCAGTGTTTGTGTTGTGTGTAACATCACTTCCGTAACATTATGTGATGGTTTCGCTGAACTGTATTGCCGAAACTATGTTGGAACGCACGGCGTGAGTGTTTGGAACGCATCGCGCATGCGCAGTACGCAACAACGTGGCCCGTGTTTGTGTTGTGTGTAACATCACTTCCGTAACATTATGTGATGGTTTCGCTGAACTGTATTGCCGAAACTATGTTGGAACGCACGGCGCGAGCGTTTGGAACGCATCGCGCATGCGCAGTACGCAACAACGTCACTTCCGCACCATCCTGTGATAGGCAGCAAACTGTGACACTACAGCGGCAAGCGGACATCTTGTTACACCCACCGGAGTCTGGCATTTCACACTTATTTTTATCAATAAACAGAGCTTATATAGTAAAATACAGTATTTGGAAAACCATATGACTGTTTTGATGTTGAATTGTAAAATCAGTGTTGTTCTGTCAGATCAGCAAACCTGTGAGATAAGCAGGCTCACCGCTGCTTTTTACAATGTAACATCAAAACAGTCAGACGGATTTAAAAACACTGAATGTCACTATATAAGCTCCATTTAGTGGTTAAAATAAGTGTGAAATGCCAAACTTTAATGAGTGTAACAAGATGTTCGCTTGTCCCCTTCTCACTGTATCCTTACTGCGGAAGAATGTGGGGTGTAGCAAGATGGCGACGATGGAACGTCACTTACAAATTAGGTTGCCGAATGTGACGAAACAGCAGCTTTGTGCTGTGTGTGTATGTACTGTATATCCTTATAGATGGGTCATCTCCACTCACACCAAGGGGGATAGAAATATATTACTGCTCGGGGGGGGGGACATTTTGGCCCCTTTGATTTTGCAGTAAAATTGATGTCAGATTTAGTCATGTAGAACATCTGTTATATGGATACAAAGAACCCCAGCCGAGAGTAAAGGGTGGAAATGGCTCCTGATCCCCAGATTTGGGCAATTATGTCCCCAATATAAATAGAATAAAACCCGCGCTATGTGTAACAACTCAAATACCTACAGAAATAACTTATACCGGACTGCTGCTGTAACAAAGGTAAGTGTTCCCTTTATCAACTAGAAGAGCATTATGTGTCACAGCGCTGTCCTATTGTGTGTGCACATAAATCATCACAAATACACTACAATATGTGGAGACATTCATATATAAAGTGCTAGGGGCTCAATAATATTATCTGCAGATCCACTGCTTCCACTTTACACCTACTTCATTGGTCTTATAATATTTGCTGCTATATTAATGTAGCGGCCATAACCCTTGGCAGGGCAGCCTTAACTGTTTAGGCTTACCGGTTACCTCTGCTTGGCTTGTTCTTCCACATCTAGGGGTTCCCAGGGTTGATACCCAACAACTTTGGATGCTGACACCAATAAAATCCTTTTGAAAGGTTTTATTTTGCAGGGGTAACATCCAACAACACAGTCTCGTATAGGAACAGAGGGCAAGGGTGAAGAAACTCAGGCACTTTGAACTGCAGACATAACAAAGTCTCTAGTACCGTCCAGAGAGTAGCCACTCACAGCTGGGCGCTTCAAGGTTGAATAAATCTTTAACCGGAGATTATGGCAGTCAGCACTTTGATTCAGAACTTGAGAAAACTCTGACCTTGAACAAGTTGTAACTGAAAGGGAACAGGAACCTTTTTCCTCAGTACCTGGAATGTTCTCTGTCATCTTGATAGTACTGGAAAAAGTGTGAATTTGTCAATGTCCTTCCCAATTCAGTAACCAGGCACTTCTCAGGATGGCATCTTGTTGGCCCTCCTCCGAAGAGTCCTCCCCCAGTCCCTTTCACAAGCTGTGGTGCCGCTCCAAGCCGAGAGCACCTTCCTTAGTAACTGCACCTCGGACCAGCCGGTTCCGAGACTCTGGAACAGACAGATCCCTACCCCAGACCAGGCGGGTCTATTGGAGGTAACCAACAGAACCAACAGAAGCATGTTGCGGAGCGTCGAACCCTCCGTGACCAGGACCCCTCGCGGGGCTACCCCGGTCCAGGAAACAGGAACAGGCCGCTATGGCCTCACGAACGAACCTCCCATAACACGTGACCTCAACATCTTAAGTACCCTTCCCCAGACTACTCAGCGGGGCCCGGCACACCCACTGATTGGCTCAGAGGAAGCTGATACCCAAAATGTCCAACCAGGCCTGGTTCTGGCCTGTTATGTGCACCTCACCACACACATGGCCAAGCAGAACTCGAAGCCCTTGTACACAAGATCGGAGATTCCGATGGAATGTGTCCGATCGGAGCATTTTGTCGGATATTCCGACTGTGTGTGGTCTGCATCGGACTGTTTCCGTCTGAATATCCGTCGGACCAAATTTTCCAACTTGCCGGAAATATTTTCCGACAAAAAGCTCCGATCGTACATTCTCCGATCATGTGTAGAGAATTCCGATCGGACAAAGTGCCACGCATGCTCAGATCAAATTCCTACATCAAAGCTATTGGCTACTAGCCTGAACGTAGTCCCGTCGTAACAAAATAACATCATCACGTTCTGAACGATCGGATTTTCCGACAACTTCGTCCGACCATGAGCATGCAACAGGTTCGGACAAAATCCGTCGGACAAAATCCGACGCATTTGGTTGTCGGAATCTCCGATCGTGTGTACAAGGGCTAACACAGCCCAGCCAAACTGATGTCAAAGTTAAACCTACATAATTAACCCTCAGAACCCCATTACCGTTCTAAGGCAAAAACGAAATTTACAATCGAATGACACTTTAGTTATTTAGACGATGTCCCCATTGTCTAGGTAACAACCAGGGTAAAAATCCTATCAAAAAAAAAAAAAAAAATATGCAGTGCCTGAATTTTATTTTATTTTTTCTTGGGTGTTGGGGAAGGGAAAGAAGGGAAAACATATTCAAACATATACATATACCACCCAGCTGACTGACTAAAGCCTTACACTATCTGAGATGAATTATCCTGTCCACAAGTTGGAGTTCATGGACAGCAGTAGACAAACTGAAGGACTATTTGTACGTGTATGGAGCTGAGTTTGTTGTAGACTGATAATAATCCTTTAACATACCTATTGACATCCGCCAAACTAGATGCTACAGGGCACAGATTGCTGGCAGGCTTGGCTGGGTTCAAGTTCAGTTTGAAGTACCAACCTGATGCAGATGCTTTGTCTCATAGGCCTCATATGAAAAAAGAAGAGTCAGAGGATTGGGCCTACGTTACAGCGAAGCGGGCGCAGCACGATGGGCCGGTTTTCGGGCAGTCCGGAAATGCATGGAGGGCTCGCGGGGATCGCCGGTGGGCAGCGCGGGATCAGGGGGGATCTGGATCAGGCAGACGGGGCGGGGGGGGGCCTGGGCACTTGGATGGACGGCCGGCTGTGCCGGCGGGGGGGCGGGGCCATGGTAAAGGACTTCCACGCAAAGATGGAGGCAAGAGCGGGCGGCACACAGCTAAGGTGCCCAGTAGGTCGGGTTTGCGGCGCCAGTCTGCTGGGGGCTTTGTGGCGGCCAAAGGACAGACAGACTCTCAAAAAGGCGCCGCGGCCTCCGGGGGCCCCACACTTTCCCGCCCTTGAGTGTCATGGAGGACCGTTCCGAGGGGGAGCTCTCAGAGGAGGAGGATCCACAGGCCGCGCACTTCGGCTGATCCCGCGCACTTTCTCTAATTGGCTCCAGGCATTCGCCATACTTGCTAGTGTGATTGGGGAAAAGAACCCCGATCATTGCTCGGTGTTGTTCTGCTATCTGGATGCCATAGGGGAAGCGTATAGGGTTTATGGGGGGGGGAGTCCTGGCTTAGGTACGACGAACAGTTCCGGCAGCGGAAGGCGGTCCGGCCGGAGTTGCGTTGGGACCACAAGGACATCAGCCTCTGGATGAGGCTCATGTCCGCGCCGAGGGCCCCGCCTCAGTTTTTTCAGGGGGGGGCCGGGAGTGCACCATGCTTGCGGGTTTCCGGATCCCTTGTGCTCTGGCGGAGATACCACCGGTGGCGAAGAACCTGCGTTCGTCTTTGATGCACCCGGAGGTGGTGGACGAGAAGCTGGGGAAGGAGGTGGCGCTGGGGCGGATGGGGGGGCCTTACGGTGAGAAGCCTTGGGAGGGCTTGGTGGTGTCGCCGTTAAGTGTTGTTCCCAAGAAGGAGCCTGGGAAATTCTGCCTGATTCACCACTTGTCCTTTCCAAAGGGGGGATCGGTCAATGACTTTATTGACCCGGATGCGTGCACAGTCTCGTATACGTCCTTTGACGCAGCGGTCCGCTGGGTGAGGCGATACGGGTGGGGATCGCTCATGGCGAAGGCAGATATTAAATCTGCTTTTCGCTTGTTGCCAGTGCACCCGGACAGCTTTCGGCTGTTAGGGTGTCACTGGCGGGACAAGTTCTACGTGGACAAGTGTTTACCGATGGGCTGTTCCATTTCGTGTGCGTATTTTGAGACCTTCAGCTCCTTCTTGGAGTGGGTGGGGAGGGACGTTTCGGGCCTGGAGTCGGTCATCCATTATTTGGATGACTTCCTGTGCATGGGCCCACCTGCCTCCGCTGTGTGTGCGATCCTTCTCTCTACGTTGCAGCACATCGCAGACAGGTTTGGGGTCCCCTTGGCGGCGGACAAAATGGAAGGGCCCACGTCTGAGTTAAGCTTCCTGGGCATTGTTATCGATTCCATGGCTATGGAGTGCAGGTTGCCCGACAACAAATCGGAGGAATTGCAGGCAGATCTCTGGGAGATTCAGGGGAGACAAAAGGTGCAGCTGCGGTCGTTGCAGTCATTGCTGGGCAAGCTGAATTTCATGTGCCGGACCATTCCCATGGGACAGGTGTTCTGCCGACGGCTGTCGGCGGCTACGGCCGGGATCAGCGTGCCTACCCATTTTGTTTGTTTGTGGAGGGAGCACCGGGAGGATCTCCAGGTGTGGCATGACTTTTTGTCCACCTACAACCGGAGGGCTATGTGGATGTCGGGCCCGGTGAGCAACTTCGACGTGGAGTTGGTCACTGACGCAGCAGGCTCTACTGGATATTGGACATTCTTTCGCGTCGCTGGAGTGCGTAACCCTGGCCGCAGTCGTGGAGGGAGGCGGGGTTCCTGGGGAACCTAGTGTTGCTTGAGCTTTTCCCAGTGGTGCTGGCATTGGAGCTGTGGGGCGAGGAATTTGGCAACCTGAAGTTACGCATTAATTGCGACAACATGGGGGTTGTGCAGGTGGTTAACCGCATGACGGCCTCTTCTCCCCTGGTTATTCGACTCCTGCGGCAGCTGGTGTTCCGGTGCTTGCAGCTCAATGTTTTTGTATATGCCATTCACATTCCTGGGGTCGAGAACTCATTGGCTGATTCGCTCTCTCGTTTTCAGTGGGCCAAGTTCCGGGAACTGGCACCTGGCGCGGAGGAAGCGGGGGTTCAATGCCCGGACTGGCTGTGGAAGCTGCCTTTGGACTCGCAGCGGGCTGGATCCGGCGGTCGTTGAGTGAGGCTACTTGGTCGGCTTACTCACGGGTGTGGACGGAATGGTTTGAGTTGATTTGCGAGGTGGGGGTAAGTGATCGGGGCTCCGATCAGTAGTGGCTGGTGCTCTATATGATGACCAGGAACATGGAACTGGGTTTGTCAGCTGCGTCCATTGATCGTAAGTTGGCGGGGCTGGCTTTTTTATTCAAGTTGTTGGGGGGTGTGGATTGGACCAAGGAGTTTTGGGTCAGACAAACGCTACGGGGCTATCGGAGACAGTGGCCTAGGAAGGATACCAGGCGGCCGGTCACGTTCGCCAACTTGCTGGCGATTTGTAGCCGCCTCCGCTCGGTATGTACAACCAATTATGAGACATTGCTGTTTACAGCTGCATTTTCCTTGGCATTTTATGGGGCATTTCGGGTGGGGGAGTTGGTGAGCCCGTCCAAGCGGCTGGGCGGGGGACTGTTGGATCAGGACATACAGGTGAGCGCCAGTAGGGTGAGTATTCATTTGCGGAGGTCAAAAACTGATCAGCAGGGCAGGGGGACGGTTGTGTCCCTATTTGCTTTGCAAGGTTCTGAAGTGTGCCCGGTGACGGTGGTGCGGGAATTCCGGGCGGTGAGAGGGGTTGGGCTGGGGCCGTTCTTAAGGCACGAGGACGGTTCGCTTTTGTCTAGATTCCAATTCATATCGGTGTTTAGGCTCTGTCTGCGGGAAGTGGGTTTGGATTACAAGGCTTATGCGTCCCACTCTTTCCGCATTGGGGCGGCCACGGAGGCCACAAAATGTGGGTTGGATGAGGCGACAGTACGTAGGATCGGGCGCTGGGAGTCCAGGCGCTTCCGATTGTACATTCAGCCGCAGTTAATCAGGGAATAGTTCAGTCAAGTGGCGGTGTGTGTTGTTTGGGGCGATGCGTCTGGGTTGTGTGTCTTTTGTGTTTGTGGCAACTTGTGACGCATTTTGGTTCTTTCGTTCCAGATGGAGGTTCACCACGCTTCGTTTGGATCCTGGGGCACTCCTACGTCTGTTGGGGGGCCAGGAGAGGTGATGCACGCCCGGATGGAAGGCAATTGGGGATTTCCAGGAGGGTGGATTGTTTGAAATGGCTGGGCTTCCCAGGGATGCAGTGGGAGAGAGTGATTCGGGAGGTGGAGAGGTTTGCATGGAGGGAGAGGCCCCCGGACGTGCTCGTGATACATGCTGGGGGGAATGATCTGGGGGTGAGAAAAGTGAAGGAGATAATGGCGGACATGAAGGCTGACATCCTGCGTTTGCGGGCCCGTTTCCCTGCGACCATTCTGGTCTGGTCTGACATTGTGGCCAGAACGGTTTGGCGGCGGGCTCGGTCCATCGACAGCATTAATAAGACCAGGATCTGGGTTAACAAGGTGATGGGCAGGTTTATGGTGCAGAATGGCGGGCTCGTGGTTCGGCACCGGGACCTGGAGGTCAATGTGGGGCAATATTTGCGGAAGGATGGTGTGCATCTTTCGGATGTCGGGATAGACTTATGGTTGTTGGGTTTACAGGAGGGTATTCAGATGGCTCTGTGGGTGTGGGGTTGGCCGCAAGATTGAGGTAGTCCCCCTTTTGGGCTGTGGCGGTGTTTCTGGTGGTTTCTGACGGTAGACGGTTAATCAGAAAATGGTCTGCAGGTGTGGGGGGCTCATCGAAAGATCGGCCCCTCTGGTGTATTCCGGAACGGTGGATGGAATACTTGTATGTGCACTGATGGAAGTTGTCTCCGACCGGCTACAGGTGGAGGCCTTGGTAAAAGTTATACAGAGGTACCGCAGTGCTTTGGTGTTTGGTATAAGTATGGGTCACCGTCAGAGATCACCAGACTGGGCATGTTATTTATATTTGGGTTGTTTATAATATGTTTATATATATTTATTGATATATATATATATATATATATTTGTTGGAGTGAGTTTTTAAGACGTGTTTAATAAAGGCTGTTGTGGCCAGTTTACTCCAAATAAAGGTGTGGTCTCGTCCTTAAGTGGGAAATTAAGGGTGAAGGTCAAGGTATGTCCAGATGGGGTAGTACAAAGTGGGAGGAGAGCATTCAGGCTACACTGGTCAAGAGAAGCAAGGAATATAGCCTGAAAGGGTTAATGGAGTGCTGGCATGACAGGGGTGACTGAGGATCTAGGAAGAAATGGTGGGTGGAGCAAAGCTGTACATTGGCATGGTTGAAGGAGGAAGGGGAGGAGCAATATAAAGTACAGGGGCGGAGCTAGAGAGGCATTCGGTGGAAGAAGATCACAGAGGAGGCAGCTTTCCCACCCTCCCTCCCTAGTTTAACTGGTGTTGTTGTGTTTTTCTGGGATACTTTGGTTGTTTCTTTCTTTTTCAGGTGTTCGGTTGCGGGTCGTCACGACAGCGGATGGGCTTCAACAGTTTTGGGGGCAGTGTTTTTTTGTGGTTTCTGACGGTAGACGTTAATCAGAAAATGGTCTGAAGGTGTGGGGGGCTCATCGAAAGATCGTCCCCTCTGGTGTATTCCGGAACGGTGGATGGAATACTTGTATGCGCACTGACGGAAGTTTTCTCCGACCGGCTACAGGTGGAGGCCTTGGTAAAAGTTATGCAGAGGTACTGCAGTGCTTTGGTGTTTGGTATAAGTATGGGTCACCGTCAGAGATCACCAGACTGGGCATGTTATTTATATTTGGGTTGTTTATAATATGTTTATATATATTTATTGATAGATATATATATATTTTTGTTGGAGTGAGTTTTTAAGACGTGTTTAATAAAGGCTGTTGTGGCCAGTTTACTCCAAATAAAGGTGTGGTCTTGTCCTTAAGTGGGAAATTAAGGGTGAAGGTCAAGGTATGTCCAGATGGGGTAGTACAAAGTGGGAGGAGAGCATTCAGGCTACACTGGTCAAGAGTTTCCGGCTGGAGTCTTCTCATCATCTGCACCATGATCTATCCTTATGATATTTGGAGTGGTGAGCGGGCATAGCCCTTGTCATAGTTAAGGGCACTGCTGTTAAACAACACCCACACAGATTGCCTGGTGGTACTTGTAGTCCCACACAAGTTAAACTCTCTGTTATACAGGCCACAGCCAGTAGATGCCTATGCTCATCACACATTACTGTTTCCTGTAGCCAAATCAGATGACATCTTTAGGATTATAAGAAAGAAGGAAGCTATACCTTTTTTGGATTACTTTATTTACAACTAAAAAAAGAGGCTAGCTGAAGACATACGGATTTCAAGGAATAGCCCTTCCTCACCCTTTTGTATAACTTTCTCTCCCCATCTGCTCAAATTGCATTGAACTGCTACAGGGAGCCATCCTACTGAATATAATATTGTTTATACTGTTTTCAATATTGTGCAGGATTGCTGGCTTGTGAGTTGAGGCAGAAGGGAGAGACCTGACACATAAGATATAGTGCCAGGTGTTTACTCTTCTGTTAACCTGTTCACATAGGTCTCTGTATTGAGTTAATACTTGTGTTCATTCATAATTCAGGAAACCTTACACCAATATATTGTGTTTACTAGACAAGTTTGACATAAAGGGCGGTGTATACAGTAGTGTTTTCATTATTGACCAAAGTTGATATACTTATGTATATTGTGTTTTTATACTACAGTAAACATATGTGAACTGTTTCTATAGTTACTACCACAGCTGGTGACATGATGGAACCCAGGGTGTCAGAGGTAAGAGAGGATTTGCAGAGTCAAGGTAATCAGTGAGGTACAGAGTCTATTGGCAGACCTTACGGGGGTACCGCTACACTCCCATATTAAGTTTGTATTCATGGACACAGAGGGGCTTCTCAACACCAGTTGCCGTTGGAATTTGGACTGTCATATCTGCCTGAAGAGAGGATAGAACGAAAACATTAGTATTATCCCTCCACTTCACTGCTAACAATTTATTACACTTTGAGCAGGCTCTCTCCCCCTGTCTAAGTCGGGACTCTACAACAAGATGGCACGGGGCCACAAATGTACCAATTCCACAATCAAAAGTGTGATAAAAGTGTCACGCTTGTGTAATAATTGTCCACGTACAAGTGGTACCCCTTTCCAAATAAGGTTTACACCAAGTCCCAAACAATCTTGCCAGAGCTCCCAATGTAGTCTGGGCAGTTCTTGGGCTCCACGTGACTATCTTTTCCCTCATAAACCATAAAACTATATGTATAACCTGTTGCCCTGACACAGAGCTTATACATCTTGACCCCATATCCGGCACACTTGCTGGGAAGATACTGTTTGAAAGACAAGCAGCCATAAAGCTTAATCAGGGACTCATCAATGCAGACAACTTGATTGGGAGTAAACAAGGCTGAAAACTGTTGGTTGAAGTGGTTTATGAGGGACCAATTTTTTGGAGCCGATCGTATTTAGGGTCACCCCAAGGATGACAGAGTTCATTGTCTTTGAAGTGCATAAACCGCAAGATCTGCTGGTATCTAGCACTGGCCATGGAAGCAGAGAACACGGGCATATGGTGAATCGGGTCACTGGACCAATATGACCGCAACTAACTTTTTTGAGTTATGCCCATGAGGAGGCCCAGGCCCAGAAAGATCTTAAATTCGAAACCGTAATTGGTTTCCATTCGCTGGCAATGGTCAACTGGGGATTAGCGGAGATTAATCGACCAGCATACAAATTGCTCTGGTCCACAATAGATCTAGAGAGATCTTCCATGAAAACAGTGAATAAAAATCAAGTGATGTAAAATTAACTGTTTCCACCTAAATTCTGGGTTAGCCAGTGAATAGAGGAAGTACAGGTGCTGCAGAAGTGGCGGGCTCCCAATTAGGATTGGCAAATGCAGCAGGAAGGGCACTATGGGCTCTATGGGCCTGTGTTTGTCTTCTTGGTGGCTGCAGGGCACCACTTGTGCTAGTCACCACCAGCTTGAACTGCACCTATGGGACTCGCCACATTACCACGTGTTACTGCAGTGCTGGTTTGACTACGACCAGGGTGTACTAGGCAGCTGGTGCTTGCCAGTTCACCAGAAGGATAAGCGACACTAGTACTGGCTCTCTGCTCCATATGAGAGCCCTGGGGTTCTTGCACCTCAACAACAGAAGAACAGGGTCTGGTATGCCCGAACCTTAGCAGGGACCACTACTCCATAGTCAGAGCTATCTGTCAGGGTGCCGCTGCTGTCTAATGGTATTCTGAGCCTGAATCTGACAGTGAGGCTTCCCTTTCGCTCTCATCTGTCATGCTCAGAAACATATAGGCCTCTTCACTACTGTACCTACAATTGGACATATTGGCCTCTAAATTTACTGGTACAACTAGTGCAACTCACAGGCAAAAAGAACACCTGATTGTCAGATCCTGCTTCAATAGCTGTTCACGTTCGCAGGGATCAGGCCTGACTCTGTGAACTCTGCAGTTATGTGTTTTGTAAGTGACAGTGATCGATTGATACTGCACTTGAGTGGTCTGGGCTGGGGGGAAGGGCTTAAACACAGGTACTAGCAGGTATCTGGGCTGATTACACTAACACTGTTTTTGGGAACCCTAAACTACCATATAGATCTGATCAGATCAAAGATATTGATCCATTCAGACCCTATACTAGTAACAGAGGTTGTATGCACTACTGGCACTAATCTGACACTGCCTGTGACTGACGCTGGCCCTAGCTGACGCTAAAAACTGATATTACCCGCTGGGCGATCAGAGGGTTTAACCTTTATTTGGTAATATATGGCTGGTCTCCTGACGCTACAAAAAACAAATGAACTAACCAGCGTCACCTGTTACACTAATACGGTGATCACTGGTGACAGGGGGTGGAATGGTTAACTAGGGGTTTAAAACCTTTGTTAGGTATTAAATGGGGTACCTGACACTATAAAAACCTGAAGGTGAAGCTAACCAACGAACTGGCTAACTAGCATTACCCGTGACACAAATTCTGTGATCAGAAAATAGATCTACTAGTGACAGGGGGTGAAAGGGTTAACTGGGGGGGGCGATCAAGGGGTTAAACCTTTATTACGGGGTTTAGGGGGGTACCCTAGACCTTCTTAGGCCTACTACTAAGTACCCTAACGCTGATTAGTGTCCAAGTGACACCAATACAACGATCAGTGAAACATCTGAAAACTGCACTTGGTGACACTGTGACAGGGAGTGAAGAGGTTAACGGGAGGGGTGAAATGTGTGCCTATGTATACTGTGTTAGTGTAGTGTTCTTCCATGCCCTGGAACCGAAATGGATTCCAGGACGGGAGATGACATCACTTCCCCTGCCTGTGTTTACACTTACAGGCAGGGGAAGCATTTCATTCATCAGAACCAGTCAGCAGGTCCGGGCCAGAAATAATTGGCCTGGACCTGAAGATAGATCGGTTCTGGAATTAATCCACTGCAAGAACTGCGGTGGCAACCGCGGCCCCTACCTGAGGGGGTGCGAGCGGCATATGGGTATGGCGGTTTGTACAGGAGAGCCACTTTAACGACATATATTGGCATGAGTCATTCGGCAAGTGGTCATGTTGTATATGAATTTGCATATGGTTCAGTTTACTTAAAGTGGTTGTAAACCCACATGAAAAAAAAACAAAAAACAGCAAGACAAAGGCATAATGAGCTAGTATGCATAGCTCATTAGCATAGCATACTAGCTCATTATGCAATACTCACCTGAGACCGAAGCCCCCGATGTGGTGCCCGTACACAGCACCGGCCGGTGAAATTTCTCCGGGGTAGCTACAGGTAAGGCTTATTATAGGCTTACCTATAGCAAAAACAACCACTTTAATTCATCAATAAACACCATAAGATCAGTGAAGTAGGTGTAAAGTGGAAGCAGTAGATCTGCAGAGAATATTATTTGAGCCCCTAGCACTTTATATATGAATGTCTCCACATATTGTAGTGTATTTGTGATGATTTATGTGCACACACAATAGGACAGCGCTGTGACACATAATGCTCTTCTAGTTGATAAAGGGAACACTTACCTTTGTTACAGCAGCAGTCCGGTATAAGTTATTTCTGTAGGTATTTGAGTTGTTACACATAGCGCGGGTTTTATTCTATTTATATTGGGGATATAATTGCCCAAATCTGGGGATCAGGAGCCATTTCCACTCTTTACTCTCGGTTGGGGCTCTTTGTATCCATATAACAGATGTTCTACATGACTAAATCTGACATCAATTTTACTGCAAAATCAAAGGGGCCAAAATGTCTCCCCCCGAGCAGTAATATATTTCTATCCCCCTTGGTGGGAGTGGAGATGACCCATCTATAAGGATATACAGTACACACAGCACAAGGCCGTGTTCACACTACGAGATGTTTCTCAGGGCTGCAGTTCCTCTGATCTCCATAAGATGGTGATCTCACTTCAATCCAAACAGGAAGTCTCTATGGAAGGTAGGAAGTGATGTCATGTACACACAGGAAGTCTCTATGGAATACAGACAGGAAGTGATGTCAGATGCAGACATGATGCTGCATGTGTTACAGGAGACGTTGCTGGAAGAAGAAGCAGCAGAGGAGGTAATAAGATCTTATTTTCTATTTACACCCAGTAACCCCCTGTCATATCCGTCCTCTTCCTCCATAGTCACTGTGATGTATTTTATCTCCAGCAGATGATGATACACACATTTATAGTGTGGATACAAACAGGGCTGTCTATAATATTGATTGGACCCTGGGCAAACATTTTCTTGGGCTCCCCTTCCATGCAATTAAGCTCATACAATAAATAGCTAGATTCAAAATCACTTACAGAATCAGATCAGGCAGCGATTGCGATTGGTTGGCAGAGGTTACAGTGTATTATTACTGCTCACTGACTGGATGCTCGAGGTTACAGCAAATGAGGCTCACTGATTATTTGCTAGAGGTTACAGCACATGACTTCTGCTTATTGATTGGTTGCTAGAGATTACTGTACATCAATACTGCTCACTGATTGGTTGCTAGAGGTTACTGGACATCCTTACCACTCACCAATTGGTGGCTAGAGGTTACTGCATGTTATTACTGCTCACTGATTGGTTTTTGAGGTTACTGGACATCCTTACCACTTACCAATTAGTTGCTAGAGGTTACTGCACATTATTACTGCTCACTGATTGGTTGCTAGAGTTACTACATATCCTTACCATTTAATGATTGGTTGCATGTGGTTAGTGCACATCATTACTGCTTACTAATTGGTTGCTATAGGTTACAGCACATCATCTCCTCACTTCCTGCACACTATGGGCTATGTAATAAGAGCATTTACACTAACCAGTTTTGGTTGAACTAGATGGACTTGTGTCTTTTTTTTCAACCTAACTATGTAACCACCAGTGTAAGGGGGTATATAAAATGACCTCCATGTAAGGGGGTATATACAATGATCTCCATGTAAGGGGGTATATACAATGACCTCCAAGTAAGGGGGAATTAACACTGACAACCATTGTCGAGATTTGTACTGGCCACCAATGTAAGGTGACACTTTTACACTCACCACCAATTTAAATGGAGCTTCTACATGGACCATCAATGTAAGGAAGAATTTGAAATTGACCACAAATGCAAGTTTGGATTTTTTTCAGCAATATAAAGAGGAGTTTCTACACTGGCCACCAATGTAATAGGAGTATTCACGGTAACCACCAATGTAAGGAGGGATTTACACTGACCACTAATGTAAGGGGGTCCTTCACACTGGCTGCTAGTTTGAATGAAAGGATTCTACACCAAGTGGCAATGTAATGAGAAGATTTACACTGACCACTAATGTAAGGGGGTCCTTCACACTGGCGCTGGTTTGAATGAAAGGATTCTACACCAAGTGCCAATGTAATGAGAAGATTTACACTGACCACTAATGTAAGGGGGTCCTTCATACTGGCCGCTAGTTTGAATGAAAGGATTCTACAGCAAGTGCCAATGTAATGAGAAGATTTACACTGACCACTAATGTAAGGGGGCCTTCACACTGGCCGCTAGTTTGAATGAAAGGATTCTACACCAAGTGCCAATGTAATGAGAAGATTTACACTGACCACCAATGTAACTGAGACATTTGTGTGTGTCGGGAACGCATGCAAAATCACTTAACTGACACCACAGAAACGTGCTGCCCTTTAGCACATACACAGCAGTGGCATTAATTGTTAATGACACCCTCACACATCTGCTGAGATTTGCGTATTCACATGTACCAAACTTCACTGTGCTGTGACACCATATTTTGAAAAAGGGTTCCACCTCCAATTTTCTTACCTTTTGCAGAACAGGCTGATGTGAGGCTTAATGACCACAGTTGTAGGCAGGTCTTTCAAGCATGCCCCTTTACCTGCCCAGTGGGCAGCATTCAGCAGAAGTGATGGTGGATATGACCTCAGGGGGGCATGATATACAGTACATATGAATGCAGGTTATTTACATGTAAACACAGAGTCTGTAGGCGAGTCATCTGTACACGGCAATAAGGCAGAGCTGGGCAGCATTAGTAACCAAACTTCACACTGAGATATTGGGACACAGCACGGGACTAAAGAGACAAGGGAATTTTAACTGAGATAGTTGGCAAGCATGAGACAGCTGCTTTGGGCCTCATAACAATGATGGGGTCCAGGGCAGCTGCGCCTTTTGCCCTGCCTTTAAGACGGACCTGGATACGAAGATTTAACCCCTTCAGGAGGGGATCAGTTCTTGATTAATATATCTTGCTTCCAAAGTTGGCCATACATGGTTTAATTTGATTGTTCTACCAGCAGGCTGAGTGAAAAAACTGAAGCAATTCCCCCATCCACACATTGGAGGGGGAATCCTTCCCGCTGCACTATTGTCCTGACAGTGGGGGGCGCTCCTCCGCTCTCAGAATACACAGATCAGTGATGAAGCTGCAGCTTCACTAGCAAAGTGGGACTGTAGGACCTGCATTGTATGTAATGACATCAGAATGCCTGCAACAAGCTTTTAACCTGCATAGTGTGGGAGTCCTGTGGGGTTGAATTATATCTCAGCCTGAAGTGGGACTTTAATAGAATGGAAACCCAAATGGTGAGGTGAAGAGGATTCTGGGAATATCATTTGATTTTACTATTTGTGTTCAGATCTAGAGTTTTCCTCCTGTGAAGTCTGGAGATCATATGACCATCACATTGCCTCCACCTCCCTCCCTGATAGAATAGAGAAATACAAAGAAGATTCTAGAAGTCACCAGAGAGATGATGGAGGAGAGGTGAGGAGGATTCTGGGAATTCTGGGACATTATCCAGTAACAGACAAGGGATGTGTCTGGATGGTGACTGTATCATTGTGTGTGTCAGGTTGCTATAAGGTGTCAGGATGTCACTGTCTATTTCTCCATGGAGGAGTGGGAGTATTTAGAAGGACACAAGGATCTCTACAAGGACGTCATGATGGCCAATCAAACGCCCCTCACATCACCGGGTAAGAGGAGACTTTATTGTAAAGGAGAGAGCAGTACGGAGGCTCCACCTAGATCCCCCATCATCTGATAAACACATAGAAACAATGTATTCAGTCAGTGTGTGTGTTTCCTACAGATGGATCCAGTAATGGGAACCCACCAGAGAGATGTCCTCATCCTCTGTATTCCCGGGATTCCACACAGGAAGGTCACACCATCCCTCACCATCATCAGGTAGATGAGAAACAATCACTGATAGTATCATTAGGATCTGTACATTATCTGCATTGTTACCATTGATGTCATTTTTATTATATATTCAGAGTGGAAACCTGAGAGATTCTAAAGTTGAAGCTAAAGAAGAGATAAAAGAGGAGGAAGGTCACACCATCCCTCACCGTCATCAGGTAGATGATGGACAATTATTAGTAGTTATAACTTATACACAGCATGTTTGTTATAATTAAAGTTTGGCAAAAAGTTTGGCCCGAACATTACCTGTTCACCCATTTGGCGAACACCCAAATTTGCAGGGCGTCCGGTGGGTGTTTGCCCCGCTGAATGCTCTGCAATGCGCTCCACAGTACATTCTAAGCCTTGATTGGGTAATGCTTTGGCCAATCGGGGTGCAGTGAATAGCTGGATATTAAGGAGTGGGGTCGGAAAGCCTGCCGTGGTGTCCTTCACAACCGATGAGTCATCAGCTGTCAATGGGCTTCCCTGCTGACAGCTGAATAAAAATGAAAAAAAAAAATCAATGTGGGAGCCCCCCTCCAATCCATACCAGACCCATATCCAAGCATGCAGCCTGATAGGGAAGGGGATATCACCGCTCCAGGTAGGTCAAACAAAAGTAATAAAAAAAACCCTGTCGTCCAGTTTAGAAGCCGACGTGCTGGCAATGCATATAGCGATTAAGACAGGAAGAAGTTCTGAACAGCCGCACTCCAAAAAAGTTTTTGCCTTTTGTAGGGATGCACCGAATGGGTTTTTTGGTGCCGAAACCGATACCGAAAATGAAAAATACACTAGGCCGAAAACCGAAACCGATACCGAAACAGCACCGATACCAAAAATGACTGTTTTTAAAAAATATTTTTATACAGGAGGTGGTCAGAGACTGGGGACATGGTGCAGGAGATGGTCAGAGACTGGGGACGTGGTGCAGGAGATGGTCAGAGACTGGGGACGTGGTGCAGGAGATGGTCAGAGACTGGGGACGTGGTGCAGGAGATGGTCAGAGACTGGGGACGTGGTACAGGAGATGGTCAGAGACTGGAGACGTGGTACAGGAGATGGTCAGAGACTGGAGACGTGGTACAGGAGATGGTCAGAGACTGGAGACGTGGTACAGGAGATGGTCAGAGACTGGGGACGTGGTACAGGAGATGGTCAGAGACTGGGGACGTGGTACAGGAGATGGTCAGAGACTGGGGACGTGGTACAGGAGATGGTCAGAGACTGGGGACGTGGTACAGGAGATGGTCAGAGACTGGGGACGTGGTACAGGAGATGGTCAGAGACTGGGGACGTGGTACAGGAGATGGTCAGAGACTGGGGACGTGGTACAGGAGATGGTCAGAGACTGGGGACGTGGTACAGGAGATGGTCAGAGACTGGGGACGTGGTACAGGAGATGGTCAGAGACTGGGGACGTGGTACAGGAGATGGTCAGAGACTGGGGACGTGGTACAGGAGATGGTCAGAGACTGGGGACGTGGTACAGGAGATGGTCAGAGACTGGGGACGTGGTACAGGAGATGGTCAGAGACTGGGGACGTGGTACAGGAGATGGTCAGAGACTGGGGACGTGGTACAGGAGATGGTCAGAGACTGGGGACGTGGTACAGGAGATGGTCAGAGACTGGGGACGTGGTACAGGAGATGGTCAGAGACTGGGGACGTGGTACAGGAGATGGTCAGAGACTGGGGACGTGGTACAGGAGATGGTCAGAAATTGCACACATGATACATGACACATGATACAATTGATACAATGCAGCCAGTGTCTCCCCTCATAGCAGCCAGTGTGTGTCCCCTCATAGCAGCCAGTGTGTGTGTCCCCTCATAGCAGCCAGTGTGTGTGTCCCCTCATAGCAGCCAGTGTGTGTGTCCCCTCATAGCAGCCAGTGTGTGTGTCCCCTCATAGCAGCCAGTGTGTGTCTCCCCTCATAGCAGCCAGTGTGTGTCTCCCCTCATAGCAGCCAGTGTGTGTCCCCTCATAGCAGCCAGTGTGTGTGTCCCCTCATAGCAGCCAGTGTGTGTGTCCCCTCATAGCAGCCAGTGTGTGTGTCCCCTCATAGCAGCCAGTGTGTGTGTCCCCTCATAGCAGCCAGTGTGTGTGTCCCCTCATAGCAGCCAGTGTGTGTCTCCCCTCATAGCAGCCAGTGTGTGTGTCCCCTCATAGCAGCCAGTGTGTGTGTCCCCTCATAGCAGCCAGTGTGTGTGTCCCCTCATAGCAGCCAGTGTGTGTCTCCCCTCATAGCAGCTAACCTGTGAAGAGAAAACAGAAGAGAGAAGAGGAGAGTCGCCTCCGTCGCCTGTTTGATCACAGCAGGGGAACATCACAGCTTTCAGTTCAATAGCTGTGTGTTCCCGGCCGCGCGCCGTCACGTAGGATTGGACGTCCAATCCTACGGGTGATCTGTCTATCAAAGTGCCCTGACAAGGGGGAGGGGCTATACGTGACGGCGCGCGGCCGGGAACACACAGCTATTGAACTGAAAGCTGTGATGTTCCCGCGCTGTGATCAAACAGGCGGCGGAGACGGCTCGCCTGCACTATAGCGTGATATAGCTCTTCATGATGGGCGCACCAGGGGCGGGGGGCGGAGCCCCGCCCCTACCCTGGCCCCGCCCCATTTTCGGCTCCATTATCTGCCGTTTTTCTCTTTCGGCAAATTGCCGAAAAGGGCATTTTCGGCCGATATGTTTCGGCGGCCGAAATTTCGGTGCATCCCTAGCCTTTTATTCAGAAAATTCTATCAAAAATACAAGCCACAGCAGGAACAGACAGGAGCTGATGCATTTCACACTTCAATACAGTGCTTAGTCATAGCTTCCATATCCTGATAGGCCAGGAAAGGGGGGGGGGCAAGAGAGCACCCCCTCCTCCTGAACCATTCCATGCCACACGCCCTCAACATAGGGGGATGCTTTGGGGCAATAGGGGCCTCCACCCCAAAGCGCCTTGTCCCCCATGTTGATAGGGACAAGTGCCTCTTCTCGATAACCCTGGGTGGTGGTTATGGGGATGTGCGGGCAGAAGCTTATCGGAATCTGGAAGACCGTTTAACATGGGGGCCTCCAGATCCTGGCCCCCCTATGTAAATGAGTATGGGGTATATAGTACTCCTACCCATTCACCAAAAAAAGTAATAAAAATACAGAGACCGTTTTTGTCAATTCCTTTATTAAAAAGTAAAAGTACAGTGTCCCCTGATGTAGTTCCATTATTAATCACACAGCACCGCCGACCCTTAAAAAAAAAAAAAAAAAAAAAAAATGTCTTCACGGTCAATATAGGTAAGGGGCGGAGCCACCCAGTGATGTCAACTTGTGGCTCAGCACCCCTTGTGATGTCACTGACCAGTGCATGCTGGGAACACTCCATGTTGAGGGAATGTGGCCCGTTATGGTTCTGGAGGGGTGCTCGTCCCTCCCCATATTTGTCCTGTCAAGCTGCATGCTCAGATAAGGGTCTGGTATAGATTTTTGGGGGACTCCGTGGTTGTTTTTTTTGGGTGGGGTTCCCCTTTAAAATCCATACCAAACCAGAAGGGCCTGATATGGATTAAGGGGACCGCCATGACATTTTTTTTAAATATATTTTTCTATTGCCGACAATGGTATTGTATTGCCAGAAATTTTAATGTAATTGCATTAGTTTTTTTTTTTTCCTTTAGAAATGTCAGTTTTGCTGCAGCAGGTTTTATACATGGTACAGATGCACTACTTTATAGGCAGACTAAGGGGTCCCCCAGGCACTATATTTAAAGGAAATTTTCCTTTTTAATTGGTTCACTTTAACTACTTGCCAACCGCACTACAATATATTCCCTATAGCTTCTGGGAGGGAGTCTCATGCTTGGGCTTCTCGAGCCCCCATTAGGGCGTGCACCTGGAAGTGTATGTTATCACGGGTCCGCCTGACCCAGCGCATCACGGGTAAAGGGCCAATTGCAGTGGCCATTTACCACGTGATTGCTCTGTGCAATGTCGGAGCGATCACTTTGTCAACAAACCGGGATCATGCCCAGTTCAGCTCATGCTGCTGCTGTTGTGTTTCTGTGTCCTCTCCTCACACAGTGTATCAGTGTGAGGAGAGGAAAGAAAAACACTCCAGAAGTGTGAGTTGGCATGATCCCGAGTGTTCCTACTGTGCCATCACAGTGTCCCTACAGTGCCATCAGTGCCACTACTATGTTGGGGTGTTTGCTTTCCACAATTAGGTCATTTTGTGGGTGATTCCATTGTCCTGGTGCTCCAGGGCCTTTAAAAGTCTAATGGGTAGTCAGGAAAGGAGATGTGCAATTTATGCACCTAGAACGCCTGAAGGTGCTCCTTGCATGTTGGGCCTCGTATATAGCCAGGCTGTGTAAAAGTCTCACACATGTGGTATCGCCATACTCAGGAGGAGTAGAATGTATTTTGGGGTGTAGTTGCAAGTACGTATATGCCATGTGAGAGAAATAACTTGCCAATATGAAAATTTGGGGGGGGGGGGGGGGCGTCACTTTGCGAATAATTGTGAGGAAAAAAATGACAACTGATAAAAACTCACCATGCCTCTTACTAAGGCTACTTTTACACCGAGGCGCTTTATCGCTAAAAATAGCACCTGTAAAGAGACTCTCCTCTAACTCCAGTGTGAAAGCCAGAGTGCTTCCACACTGGAGCGGTGAGCTAGCAGGACGGTAAACAAAGTCCTGCAAGCAGCATCTTTGCAGCACTTTAGGAGCGGTGTAAACATCGCTCCTAAAGCGCCACCTGCCCATTGAAATCAATGGGTAGCGCAGGTAAAGCGCGGCTGCAGCCCCGCTTTGCAGGCACTTTAACCCTTTTTATGCCTGCTAGCAGGGGTTAAAAGCACCCCGCTAGTGGCTAAAAAAAATGTGGGTTATTTTTACCAAAGAAATGTAGCAGTATAAATTCTAGCCAAAATATATGCAGAAAACTTACTAATTTTCAAAATTTTATAACAGAAATTAAGAATTTTTATTTATTTTTTTACAAAGTTTTCAGTCTTTTTTTATTTATAGTGCAATATATATATAAGTCCCCAGTAGGCAAGTGGTTAAGCATCATTAAAATTACTGCTCCTGAATTTTTTTTTCTTTTTTTTAAATGTTTGCATTGATACTTGTCCCCCAGGGCAGTACCCGGCCCCCATACCCTTTTTATGGCCAATTATTTGCATATAACACTTCAAAACGGGGACTTTTGATTTTTCAAGTTCAGGCCTCATAGACTAATGCTGCGTACACACGATTGCACATTCCAACAACAAAATCCATGTCCACCAATGTTGTCGGAAAAATTCCTAACGTCAAGAACGCAGTGATGTACAAGATGTATGACGAGCAGAGGCAAATGAAGTTCAATAGCCAGAGCGGCTCTTCTGCTTGATTCTGAGCATGCATGGAATTTTGTGCATCGGAATTGTGTACACACGATCGGAATTTCCGACAACGGATTTTGTTGTCTGAAAATTTGAGAACCAGCTCTCGAATTTTGTTTTGGTGAAAATTCCGACAGAAAATGTCTGATGGAGCCCACACATGGTTGGAATTTCCAACAACAAGCTCCCATCAAACATTTGTTGTCGGAAAATCCGACTGTGTGTACACGGCATAATAGGGTTCGCCATTTGGGTCAGAACTTTTTCTCTGTTTGGGAGTTATGGTGCAAACCAGACAGGGGGATGTTTGGCCCATCTGTAGCTACAATGAATGTTTTATTATATATTCAGAGTGGAAACCTCGGGGATGAATATATTGATGTTAAAGAAGAGTATAAAGAGGAGGATGAGGAGTATGGAGTGATGGAGGAGTTATCAGAAGGACACAAGGATATGATGGAGCCACCAAATACCAGGAACCCACCAGAGAGATGTCCCCGTCCTCTGTATGCCCGGGATTCCACACAGGAAGATCACACCATCCCTCACTGTTACAAGGTTGGTGGGATGGAGCTTATAAAACACACTTATAGAGACAATGTGTGGATTTTCTATGTGATGTCACAATAACAAAGCTTCTATCTTACAGATGATATTCTCTCTCATTTTCTTGGTTTAGAGTGGAGATCCAATCGATATAGAATTTGAGGTGAAATCAGAAGAAGAAGAGAGGTATGTGAGCGATGATCAGCGGTCTATGGAGGAGGATGGAATAACGGGGACATTTATAGAGGAGGACACTCCTACAGAGATCAGCACAGGTGGGTCATTAACACTAAATACGTTCCTCCACCCATACTGCTCACTGATTGGTCCAGAGTAGGGCGGGGGCTGGGTGATATCAGCCTGTAATCCCCTGGTCACTTTCCTGAGCTGTGTTCCCCCGTCCTGTATTCCTGGATTTCTCTCCGATAATCTTCCTTCTCTGTGCTGCCGACACAATTTATGTATCTAGACTGGATCTATGGAGATTCTGGGGATCAGCTGGCAGAAAAATGTTCATTTTCACCATAGGTTTTACTAGATCTAGGCACCTGGGGTATGTGCTTTGGGTCTTCTGCCCCATACCCGGGTATGACAAGATCTCTGACAGAACAATCCCCCCAGGATTACTTGCTCTGTTGTCTGCTGGCTGTGCCGGGTGGAGGGATATGTCTGTATAGTCTCAGACCCAAGTCACTGAGTGCAGTCTCAGGAGATGGGAGGCAGCGGTGTGGGACCTCTGCAACTTGTCTCATGTAATCATTTCATCTTCCACTGATTACTGAATACCAATATTATGAGTCCTGACCCTTAAACAATCAGCACAGACCCCCCAGTCAGGAGAGCAGCCGATCGGCTCTCCTCTACTCATGTCTGTCAGACGCGAGTAAGGAAAAGCAGATCAACGGCTCTTGCTGTTTAAATCATGATCAGCTGTGATTGGACACAGCTGATCACATGGTAAAGAGCCTCTTTAATGAGAAAGGTGTAGCGGTATATCAGACTGACACTGATCACCTTGATGCATGCCCCCATGGGTGCTTGGCGGCTGTTATCCTGCAGGACGTCATACGACACCCAGTCAGGATAACGGAACCACCGCCCAGCCATCATTCTGCTATAGGCTGGGTGGGAAGTGGTTAAATAGAAAGTGATAATGGGGGAGGAGTCAATAACCCAATGATCAGTCCAGTCTTCATCTAGGTTGTTCTCCCCCCATCCTCACTCTCTGACCTCTGGTGGGGCTCAGCCCCGCTGTTATTCATGACTAAATCATGGACTAAATAAGGAAGTGCAGGACTTCTTGTGTTGGGAAGATGGCAATGAGTGATAGAGGGGGAGGGGACACTCGTCCTATAATCCCCTCATCACTGTCACTCCTATAAAAGACAGTTCTCGTTGTTTCCTCACTCTCTGACTAAGGTCCATGAATAAAGAAATGATCTGGTAGGAGATCAGAGGACCCATTTACTAGTTACCTTGAGGGGGGAATTGTAAGATCCTCAGAGACAAAGCTGCCTGATGTGGGCGGAGTCCTGGTTTAGGGGAACCAATCAGCTCATGTCTAGTAATAATCTTTGTATTTCTATTTTAGTAGACGGACGGGAGATGAGGAAAACCTCAGAGGATTGTCTCACTTTGTCTCCAGACTGTAAAGTAGAAGATGAGGACATCACACAGTATAGTCCAGGAGAAAACCCGACTACCTCAAATGTCCATCCGGCACCACACAGTGTAGATGGACCATCGTATTCCTCTTATCCTGAGGTACCTCAGACTGTGCGGGACGGGGCCGTCCTTCCAACAGAGAAGAGCTTTTCCTGTACTGAGTGCGGGAAGTGTTTTGTAAAAAAATCTGAAATTGTCAGACATCAGAGATTGCACACAGGGGAAAAGCCGTATTCCTGTCTTGAGTGCGGGAAATGTTTTTCAAACCAGCCTAATCTTTACACACATCAGAGATTTCACACGGGTGAGAAACCGTATTCCTGTTCTTGGTGTGGAAAATGTTTTGTACAAAAAGTAGATCTTATTAAACATCAGAGGACTCACATGGGGGAGAAGCCATATTCCTGTGCTGAGTGTGGGAAATATTTTTCACAGAAGTCCAGTCTTTCCAGACATCAGACATCTCACACGGGGGAGAAGCCATATTCCTGTCCCGAGTGTGGGAAATGTTTTTCACGGAAGTGCCATCTTTACACACATCAGAGATTGCACACAGGGGAAAAGCCATATTCCTGTTCTGAGTGTGGGAAATGTTTTACAGACAAGTCCGCTCTTTACAGACATCAGAGATCTCACACGGGGGAGATGCCATATTCCTGTTCTGAGTGCGAGAAAAGTTTCCATGCTCAATCTTATCTTAATAGGCATAAAAGGTCTCACACAGGAGAGAAACCGTATCCTTGTCCTGAGTGCGGGAAATGTTTTTCACGGAAGTCCAGTCTTTACACACATCAGAGATCTCACACAGGAGAAAAGCTGTATCCTTGTCCTGAATGTGGGAAATGTTTTTCACAGAAGTCCAGCCTTTACACACATCAGAGATCTCACACAGGGGAGAAGCCGTATTCCTGTCCTGAGTGTGGGAAAAGTTTTTCAGAAAAGTCCAGTCTTTCCACACATCAGAGATCTCACACGGGGGAGAAACCGCATTCCTGTGCTGAGTGTGGAAAATGTTTTTCACGAAAGTCCAGTCTTTCGGTACATCAGAGATCTCACACAGGGGAGAAGCCGTATTCCTGTACTGAGTGTGGGAAATGTTTTTCACACAAGTCCAGTCTTTCCACACATCAGAGATCTCACATGGGGGAGAAGCCGTATACCTGTCCTGAGTGTGGGAAATGTTTTTCAGATAAGTCCAATCTTTCCATGCATCAGAGATCTCACACGGGGGAGAAGCCGTACTCCTGTCCTGAGTGCGGAAAAAGTTTTTCAGTGAATTCCCATCTTTACAGACATCAGAGATTGCACACGGGTGAGAAACCACTTTCCTATCCTGAGTGAGGGAATTGTTCCTCACTGAAGTCCTGTCTTCCTGTACATCAGGGATCCCACACAAACCTTGAGGTGTATTAGTGCCTTAAGTGGCACCGCCCCCCTTGCGACATCACAACCCTGCATGCACAGGTTAGTGATGTCACAAGGGGGCAGTGCCGCCAGGTGATGTCACTAGGTGGCCCGCTTATATTTTATTTATATATATATATATATATATATATATATATATATATATATATATATATATATATATAAACTTTGTTTCTTATTCGGGACTGCCAGTGGTGGCGACGTTGTGATTGACGATGGCTCTACATCGGGGGACATTTTTTTATATTTTTTTTAATAAAGGAATTTTACACTTTTTTTTGGTGAATGGGTGGGGGTATAATGTGCCTTATACTCATTCACATGGGGGGCTGGGATCTGGGGGCCCCCCTGCTAAAGGGGGCTTCCAGATTCTGATAAGCCCCCAGACCTCTACAAGCACAAGCCAGGGTTTTGGGGAAGAGACCCGTATCCTCATCCATAAGGTGCTTTGGGGCCCCCTGCCCCAAAGCACCCCCCCATGTTGAGGGCATGTGGCCTGGTATGTATCAGGAGAGGGTGGCACTCACTCACCCCCCCCCTTTCTTGGCCTGCCACGCTGCATGCTTGGATAAGGGTCTGGTATGGATTTTGGGGGACCCCATGCCGATTTTATTTTTGGCATAGGTTTTTCCTTAAAATCCATATCCAACCTGAAGGGCCTTCTATAGATTTTTTTTTCATACAAATTTTTTTTTTTACCTGCAAATGTTTTTATTTTTTTATTGAGCTGTCAGTGAGGAAGCCCATTGACAGCCGATGACTCACTGGTTGGTAAGGATGCCATGGCCAACTTTCTGGCCCACTTCTTAACCAGCTTTTACTGCACTCTGATTGGGCAAAGCCGGCTTATAGGATAGGAGGGGGAAGATCTTTTATTGATTTCAGGACTAAGAACAATGAGACATGGAAAGGAAATGTTTGCCCTTTAAATACATCTGATCCCTGAGAGCCATAGAAAGCCCTGAACAGGCTGACTGACAAGCAATATGTCCAGCTGAGACATTCTGTACATGGACATTTCATCTCATGTGCCATAAAGAGTTGGCTGCCAAAAACTTGAATGACAAGCGAGACATCTGAGACACTCGAGTGGAGATAACCTGAGCATGGACCTTCCATGTTATCTGCTACTAATTGTGAATCAGCTATATGCCAAATCACCATCTACAGCTGTGACTATGGAGCGTATGAGCACAACTAGACTGGAGGTGAAGATTGGAGCTGAGGGATCCAGCTATCCCCACCCCAACATCTCAATCTTTGCTTTTCTTGACATTTGCTACAGTCATGGATTTGTGCATAATACCAATGACACCGTCCTTGTTGTGGAGTTCACATACAAGACCAGACTACACCGATATCGGCCGATATAACTGCAGCTGAAGGAGAGAGTTTTTTGTGTTTGTCTGAGCATTTGTCAACAGCTGATCTGGGTGGGTGTCACAGCCCAAGGATTTCAATTGTCTTCTTCATATTGGATTGTTTTTTTTTCTACTTCACAGAGTATGCTATCATTGGTCAGTCCCTACCTGCATCTATTTACTACTACATACTGTATATCGTTACATTGGGTTGATTGCACAGATAACTGTTTTCCCTCATATTGATGCTCCCCTTTGAGTGGACGATCCACTCTCTATGTGTGGTGCTATTCCATCAACCCCTCTACTTTTGAGGGATCGATATTGCTCTTAATGAGCTTATCTCCCTGTAGATGGTGTGGATAGAGAATATTCCATCAGCTCACACAAGTCTGTGCTGCTTGGCTCTGTATGTGCCATATTTTAATGATACAATAACAACGTTGTTGTTTGCGGTGTTTGGTGGAGGTTTTGAACTGACTGCTTTTGTCTTTTTGTAACCAATGTTTTATGTCCAATAAACGATATATATCAGGGGTTGACAAATTTGCTTGGAATCTAGGAGCCAGCTAAAAAAGTTAGGAGCCAGGTCCGTGACGGCGATCTGGACCTGTCCCTGGCCTGACATGGAGACGAGTGAGGGGAAGATAGCCCCCAGCCCCCCACATATGAGATCACCTCTCATTGGACACACCGCTCGAGTGCTAAATGGCCGCTGTGATTGGCCATTTAGCATGATCTGTGATTGGCTGTATCCAAGGGACACGGCTAACACAGAACTTCCCGGATGCACGCCCATGGCGGCATGCAGAGGGGAGGTAAACAGGAGGATGTCCAGGGACGCCCTCCCGGCAATTGGTGTCCGCGCTGTAGACATCTTTCGTCTATAGCGCGGGCACGAAGTGGTTAACAAAAGAATGTGACTTCTTTTATTTCCGCCATATTCCCGCTAAGGGTTTGATCAGGTCCGCCTGAAAAACTGACAGGTGAACCTGATCAGACAGCCCTTGTGAAAGGGGCCAAGCAGGTAGGATTACAAATAATAATTTTTTTTTCCTTTAATTAAAATTATTTTTTTTTTACTTTTAAAAAATAAAAATAAAAGCTATTATGAAAAAAATAAAAAATAAAATTATATATATATATATATATATATATATATATATATATATATAAAGCTATTTACCAGCCACCACACTCATCGTTGGGCAAAAGGCGCCAGATGACGCCCACAATCACTTCCTTCTCTTCACTTTGGGAAGGAAATGGGCAGGCAGTGAAAAACAGGCAGGGCTTTGAAGCTCCATTAGGATTAGCATTATTGGATGGGTTGTAATTTCAACATCCACCACAAGATGGCGTCAGACTACGGAAAGACTTTAGAAGGCCGCAAAGCCGCGGCCTCAATTACTGGCCGGCGCCGCCCGATGCAATTGCACGGCGGAGTTCGGGGTCCACACAGAGACAGGATACCCCAGCTGTGTTGCCCCAGGCGCCAGGATGCGAATTCTAGACGCAAATGCGACCTGGTGCCTGGGGTTTGTCGAGCCCTGATATATATATAATATATATATATATATATATATTTTTTTTTTTTTTTTTTTTGATTGGTATACAGAGACCCCAGACAGTATACTATCTGCTGGGAATCTTCCCACCTTTTTTCACTGTGGAGCGTGCATTGCAGGGTGTTCGGTGGAGCGAACACCCTGCAAGTTCGGATGTTCCTCGAAAGGGGCGAACAGCCAATGTTCGGCCTGAACTCATGCTCTGGACAAACCAGTGGCCTAACACTACATGTGAAATCACTACCAGCTATCCACATAGGAGTGAATACCCTCATGTACCCTATTCAACCCCCCATGCCCCAAATTACATATCTTTTGCCTTCCCCCACCCTTCTGCTCTTCTCCACCCTGCTTGATTGCCGTGTATCCCTTTTCATCCATCATTCCCCGCTTCACCTCCTTTCCCCTCTTCACTGAACTGTCTCCATCTTCATCCTCCTATCATCCTCCCTTCACCCTCCTATCCTCTTCCCTTCCCCACCTTCACTCCCCTATCCTCCTCCCTTCCCCACCTTCACCCCCCTATCCTCCTCCCTTCCCCATCTTCACCCTCCTATCCTCCTCTCTTCCCCACCTTCACCCCCCCTATCCTCCTCCCTTCCCCACCTTCACCCCCCCTATCCTCCTCCCTTCCCCACCTTCACCCCCCCTATCCTCCTCCCTTCCCCACCTTCACCCTCCTATCCTCCTCCCTTTCCCACCTTCACCCTCCGATCCTCCTCCCTTCCCCACCTTCACCCTCCTATCCTCTTCCCTTCCCCACCTTCACCCCCTATCCTCCTCCCTTCACCCTCCTATCCTCCTCCCTTCACCCTCCTATCCTCCTCCCTTCCCACCTTCACCCTCCTGTCCTCCTCCCTTCCCACCTTCACCCTCCTGTCCTCTTCCCTTCACCCCCCTATCTTCCTCCCTTCGACACCTCCAATCTCCTATCTTCACCCTCCTCCCTTCCCCACCTTCATCCTCCTCCCTTCACCCTCCTAGTGACTGCAGGGTCCTGGGAAGACCAGATATAGTGACTGCAGGGTCCTGAGTTTAGTAACACTTTGACCCCTCCTCACCTCCCCCATTTCCATGTCAGCTCCCTGCTCCCTTTTCACTTATTTTTCCCCCTCTTCACCACCCTGAATCTGGCTTCACTCCCTCTTCCCCTCTACAGCTAGTGTTGCTACCTATCAGGGATTCACCTGGATAGTCTGGGTTTTGAATCATGTGTCTAGGTTTCAGTCTGCCTGAAACCCAGACAGGTTATTCAAAGCGGACTTATGAGTCACACATTATGAGGGTCTCTGTGGTGGGAGTTACCCATACAGGTGTCACCCTACCCCGCACTGTCTGGGGGCATCTCCCCCTGGTGCTGTATGAGTTGAACTTTAGAAGGGGTGCTGTGAGGGGGGGGGGGGGGAGCACGCCAGCCAGTTCAGTGCAGATGCTTAACCCAGGCTCTCTCCCTCTGCCAGCCGAGTATGTGACTTGTCCAGAGTGCAGGTGGTGCCGAGCCAGTGCATAGAGCCTGCCATGTGAACTGAGGAGACACTGAGACATCGACTGCTCAGTGAGTGCAGAGCCAAGGGCGCTTCCCCTCCTCCTCATATCTCTTTACTATCTATACTTTCCTGTAGGGATGAGCCGAACACCCACCCGGTTTGCAGGAGAACATGAAAACATGCAAAAAGTTTGTTCAAACAAGTGAACGCTATTAAAGTTTATAGGACACGACCATGAAGAATCAAAAGTGATAATTTTAAAGGCTTATATGCAAGTTATTGCCATAAAAGTGTTTGGGGACCCGGGTCCTGCTCCAGGGGATATGTATCAATGCAAAAAACGTTTTAAAATTATCAGTTTTTTCGGGAGCAGTGATATTAAGAATGCTTAAAGTGAAACAATAAAAATGTAATATTCCATCGTGCCTGGGAGGTGTCTATAGTATGCCTGTGGCACAGTTTTCCCGTGTTTAGAACAATACCACAGCAAAATTACATTTCTAAAGGAAAAAAAAGTCATTTAAAACTACTTGCGGCTGTAATGTATTGTTGGGTCACGGCATTATAGATGAAAATCATTGAGAAAAATGGCATGGGTCCCCCCCCCCCCTGGCCCATTACCAGGATCTTTGGGTCTGGTATGGATATTAAGGGGAACCCTGCACCCAAATTTTAAAAAAATGTAGTGGGGGCCCCCAGCACTATATACTTTGAACAGAAGTATACATACTATACAGCCTGCCCTATATACTCTGCAGAAAAGTGGCCCTTAGGTGTTGGTGGTACCAGAACACTGTAAGCCCTCACAGTTACTCTTGGTGAGAGCAGGAATGGGCCCTGCTGTGAAATATTATATCAAAAATTGTAATTACATGCCCCTGTTAAACAGGGGCAAAAAAATTAGGCCTTTGGTTGTGGTAGTGCCGTAAACCAAAAATATTGTCGGAAGCTTGCATCATCAAGATTGAGGAAGAATAGGATAGTCACTCAGCATAGGCAGTCTTCAAGGGATCTCACATCTATAGAAAAATCAGTTACATCAGAATCAGGTGCTTGATAGCTGCTGCTGATCCAAGATTCATTTTTATGAATTTAAGCCTATCAACGGAGTCTGTGGACAGGCGTACTCTATGATCCATTAACAATCCTCCAGCAGCACTGAATGTGCGTTCATTACGAACACTGGATGCAGGTCAGGCCAGTAGTTCAATTGCATATTGAGCAAGTTCCGGACAGTGATCCATCCTCAAGACCCAGTAACCCAGTGGATGGTCTGTTGGGAAGGTCTCCAAGTCTGCTCTTGCCCCTAGATATTCCTGCACCATGTAATGCAGACGCTGGGGATAGTTGCTTGAACCGATCAGACCTTGATGCCGAGGACTGAAAATTTGTCTAAAGGCATCGGTCAGCCGGCCACTTTCTCCACCGATCTTCCTCTGACTGAACAAAGCCTTAGCAACACGTTGTCTAGCACCAGGAAATTGTAACCTCCCAGGGTCTGGAAATGCATTGTACAAATCTTTCTTTAAGGCCTCCTGAAGATGTTTCATCCTCTGCAAAGGCAGGATGAGTTCTGCAACCTTACCCTTGTAACGTGGATCAAGAAGGGTTGCCAGCCAGTAATGATTCCTCTCCTTGATACCACAAATCCTACGGTCCTTTCGCAGGCTTTGCAGAATCAGGGAGGCCATGCAGCGTAAGTTTGCAGAAGCATTCTATTGAGTCACTAAGGATCACATGATCCATCACAACCTCCTCCCAGCCACGTACAACTCCTTGGGTTTCTGAGGTCTGAAAACTATCCCTTGAAGACTGCTGCTGAGTGTTATCCTCCACGACATAATCCTCCTCCTCTTCTTCCTTTGTGTTTGGTGGGCCCATAGGAATACTATCTGGATAAAGAGCGCCTTGAGAGGTATGGAAGTCCTTCTCTTCCTCCCGCCAGTCTGCCTCAAGTGCCCTGTCCATTATTCCAACAGGAACACAAGAGGGACAATATCACTGATGCATGCATTGTCACTGCTCACCATGCTTGTGGCCTCCTCAAATGGTGACAGGACAGTGCATGAACCCTGGCCACTGGCATGGTGAAAAGAGGCCAAGTTCCCCTGACCCTGTCCTGGTGCTATACTCACACAGGTACTCATTGATGGCCCTCTGCTGCAGCATTGTCAACGTTGAGTTCCACCTGGTGGGCATGTCACAAATGAGGTGGTTGGTGGTCAGGTTGCATTCCCTTTGAATGTCAGCCAGCCGAGCACAGGCATTGTATGACAACATGAAATGACCACACTTTTCTGGCCTACCTCAGGAGATTCTGTAAGCCTGGGTAGCTGCTCAAGAACTGCTGCACAACCAAATTCAGGGAGTGTGCCAAACATGGGACATGGGTCAAGTGTCCTTGTCGGAGGACGGATAGAAGGTTGGTGCCATTGTCGCATACAACCATTCCTGGTGGTTGACGCCATGCCAGCTCTGCTGAAGCTGGCGTGGCGTCAACCACCTTTGAGCCTGCCTCTGCAGAGCTGACAGAATCTCTGCCCCAGTGTGGCTCCTGTCCCCTAAGCAGACCAACTCAAGCACCGCATGCCATCTTTTTGCCTGAGTGCTTGCTTAGGCCCTTGAACGATTATGGAGCACAGCTGGTTCAGAGAACAAATCTGCAGAAGAGGCCATAGAGGAAGAAGAAGAGGAGGGGGGTGGAGGAGAGAGCTGTGGCAGAATCACCACTAGCATTTCTTTATTGTACATCACAGGACATAGAGCCACAGTATTTACTGTATGGATTATATAGGCACCTTTAGGTGATGAACACTCTAGACAGGAAGTTTAGCTCCATGTATAACCCCTCCCCTTACTTGGAGTAACTCAGTTGTCAGTGTCTTGGTCACAAGTAAAAACATGCTGTGCTGACCTCCGCTGGAGAAATCTTTGCTGAGGCAAGCCATGCAGCCGGATCCATTCAAAGTGTCTTTTCCAGGCCGAATCGAATGGTACCCGAGCGTCGTGTCTGAAGAAACAAGGTTCTGCCTGTAAAGCTTCTTTCTCTTCTATTCACCGACTGACACAGCTTCTCTCTTTAGACCATTGGGTTGTTATGCCACCTTCAGGAGAGGACTAGGCATTACATATTAACATGTGATAATAAAACTAGAACTTTCTAATTCCGCCCAAGGGGCGGTCCCTTAGGTAACAACCCCCCCCCCCTACCGCAGCCTTAATTTTATTTTTGCCTAGTGAAGGAGAAGGACCTAGGAACCCTGAAGGGCCCATCGGTCCGTGTTTTTTTCCGCAGAAGCTTTGCTTTTTGCTCAAGATGAATGATCCTGTGATCTGCTATCAACAGCCGGCTGGGCGTCAGGCTGGATACCCTTATCCTTGTAGTCTCCCCAGCCTGGCCAGTGAGCGTGTGCAGGTCGCAGGTACGCGCTAGGCCAGCCACGACATACCTCAGCTCCAGAGTTGGTCGGTGAGCTTTTATGCTCCAGGGCACACATATGACCGGGCTACTGATGTCTGCGTCACAGTGTGCTGAGGCCAGCAGCCACCCTGTACTAATCAGAGAGTGGGTCTGTGATGGAATGTCTCCCAGCTCTTCAGGACTGGTAAGTACAGCTCTCCCTGCCTTGGTGGGGCTGAGCAGCTGGGCATTCCCTGGGAGGTGGATTCAAGGGTTCCTCACCTCCATATCTTCCCTCCCCCTGTGGGGGATGCTGCTTGTGGCTGCTGAGCGGTGTGTGTGTGTCTGTACAGGGGCTCTCCAGGGGGGCTTTCACCTGTGGGGGGTTGCGCTGGCTGGCTGTGTCCTGTGATGTGTTTTTTTATTTCCCGGGAGGTGCCTGTGAGGCTGTTTCTGTGATCTCTGCAGTGCTGATCACCGCCATTTTCAGTCACTGTACCTCATGGTTTTTCAGTGTCAGCGGCCATCTTAGGTATGGGCAAGGGAAAGCATGCTCTCCTGTTTCTCGGCTGCCATTTTCCCTGTGAATTGTCCTTATACTGGATGCCGGTGGCCATTTTCTAGAAGCCTGAGCATGTTTTTTCAGCTTCTCTAGAGACAGCATGTGTTCCTGTAGTCCGGCAGCCATTTTCCCAGTGCTTTATGTCCTTATGCTGGACACTGAGCGGCCATTTTCTTTGAGCCTGAGCACACTGCAGAGCGGTTTCAGCACCATTAGCAGCAGCTTTGAATGACACAGAGTGGATTCCTCTGCACCTGGGAGCTGACAGAGAACATGGGCACTACTTGCTGGACAGCGCAGAACCTGTCAGGGTGGTGGATCCTGCGGGAAACAGCCCCTCAGCCAGCAGCAGTAAGGAGGGTGGGACAATCACTGTCCTAAGTCCCCTTCAGATTTTCAGTCACTGTACCTCATGGTTTTTCAGTGTCAGCGGCCATCTTAGGTATGGGCAAGGGCCAGCATGCTCTCCTGTTTCTCGGTGGCCATTTTCCCTGTGGTTTTCTCCTTTATACTGGATGCCCAGCGGCCATTTTCTTGAAGCCTGAGCAGGTTTTTTTCTGCATTCTCTAGAGACAGCATGTGTCCTTGTAGTCTGGCAGCCATTTTCCCAGCACCTTATGTCCTTATGCTGGACGCTTGGCGGCCATTTTCTTTGAGTCCGAGCACATTGCAGAGTGGTTTCAGCGTCCTAAGCAGCAGGAAATAGGAGGAGAGGGTGCTGTGTCAGTAGGTGAATTACAGAGAAAAGGATTTTACGGTGAGTACAAAAAATCCTATTTTCTCTTATATTCACTGACTGACACAGATTCTCTCTCTAGACCATCGATGTCCCCAAGCAGTGTCAAAACGAGGGGTGGGAAAACAGCAAAAAACTTGATCCACCATGGCATGTGGGAGCTAGTACAAACTTTACCCACAAAAACAACAGTGTGTGGAAAAAACCACCACAAAACCAGGGTACCCTCAACAGGATGGACTACCCACAACCGCACCAAAAAAAAAAAGAAAAAGGGGAAATTAATGCAACAGTGCATTAACTGAAAGGTACTGCGTTTTTACCCCCAACAAAACAGGAAAAGGGGAATTATTGCATACACAAATGCAACTATACAGCCGCCTGGAAAACTTTGCGGCCAAAACAGACATTAGCTGATGCACTGACATCTACCTTGTAGAACTTGGTAAACGTGTGGACAGATGACCAGGTCGCCGCTTTACACACTTGAGTGACAGACGCTTGGTGTCGGAAGGCCCAAGACATTCCGATTGCCCTTGTGGAATGGGCCGTAACTGGAAACGGAGGCACCTGCCCCTTCAAGGCGTAGGCTTGTACTACAATCTGTCTAATCCACCTGGAAATGGTGGCCGACGAGACCGTCATGCCTTTCTTTGGACCAGCCACCGAAACAAACAGTGAGTCTGACCTCCGAAAAGGAGCCATGGCAGACAAATACACATTCAGAGCCCTAACCACATCAAGAGCGTGAAGGGTCACCTCCTTAGGGTGTTTCGGCTTAGGACACAGAGATGGTAATACAATGTCCTCATTGATATGAAAAGCCGAGACCACTTTAGGTAGAAAAGACGGTTGCGGACACAACACCAACTAATCCTTGTGGATCGCCAGATAGGGCGACTTGCAGGACAAGGCCGCCAGTTCCAAAACCCTCCTGGCCGATGTGATGGCCACTAGAAAGACCACTTTCCAGGAAAGAGTCAACAGGGGAATCTCCCTGATATTTTCAAACGGCGGTTTTTGAAGCGCCGATAACACCAGGTTCAGATCCCACGGGGGTAACGGTGGACGGAGGGAGTACATGCTACTAGTGAATAAGACACCAAAGGTCGTTCAAACAAAGACAGCCAAGGCTGATATTTGTCCTTTAATGGTGATTAACGACAATTTCTGGTCCACCCCTTGCTGAAGAAACAGCAGGATCCTGGATATAGAAAAAGAGCGCGGATGCCATCCTTTCTCCTCACACATGGAGATGTAAGCCTTCAAGGTACGATAATATATCTTCCGAGAGGAAGATTTCCGTGGTCTCAGCATAGTAGGGATCACCGAATCCGACAGACCCGATTCCTCAACACCTGGCTCTCAATAGCCATGCTGTTAAAGCCAGCGAAGGTAAAGCAGGATGGAGAATCGGACCTTGAGACAGAAGGTCCTCTTGCAACGGCAGTCGCTCACTGTCCGTACGGTCCTGGTCAGCGTCATCTGAAATGACAGAGCAGAGGTCACCCGCCTCAGCGGGGCCAGAGTCTGTGTCAGAGCTCTCCCCAGAGGACGGGGGGGGGCAGGGGCCACTTTTTAACACCTTGGTAACGAACGAATTGAGGACCGTCGACAAGGCGTCCAAGGACACTGCACATTCCGCAGGTGAACTGGTTGCAATTTCCTGGATTTCAGGGGAAGAAACACCAGTTTCTGAAGCCATGCTGACCCTACCCTGTCTGCCACCTGAAGGGGATTTAGGACAGTGATGGTCCCACCTTCCTTACTGCTGCTGGCTAAGGGGCTGTTTCCCTGCAGGACTCACCACCCTGACAGGTTCTGCGCTGTCCAGCAAGTAGTGCCCATGTTCTCTGTCAGCTCCCAGGTGCAGAGGAATCCACTCTGTGTCATTCAAAGCTGCTGCTAATGGCGCTAAAACTGCTCTGCGGTGTGCTCAGACTCAAAGAAAATGGCCGCCCAGCATAAGGACATAAAGCACTGAGAAAATGGCCGCCGGACTACAGGAACACATGCTGTCTCTAGAGAAGCTGAAAAAACATGCTCAGGCTTCTAGAAAATGGCCACCGGTTTCCAGTATAAGGACAAATCACAGGGGAAATGGCCGCTGAGACACAGGAGAGCATGCTTTCCCTTGCCCATACCTAAGATGGCTGCTGACACTGAAAAACTATGAGGGACAGAGCTAGAATATGGCGGTGATCAGTGCTGCAGATATCACAGGCACCCCCGGGGACATGAAAAACATCACTCAGGACACAGCCAGCCAGCGCAGCCCCCCCCCCCCCCCCGGAGAGCCCCTGCACATGACACACACACCGCTAAGCAGCCACACACAGTATCCCCCACAGGGAGGGGGGGAGGGAATATAGGGACAGGGAGAGAAGAGAGGGAGGTGAGGGACCCCAGAATCTACCTCCCAGGGAATGCCCAGCTGCTCAGCCCCACCGAGGCAGGGAGAGCTGTACTTACCAGTCCTGAAGAGTTGGGAGACATTCCATTACAGACCCACTCTCTGATCAGTACAGGGTGGCTGCCCCGGAGCATAAAAGCTCACCGACCACCTCTGGAGCTGAGGTACGTCGTGGCCGGCCTAGCGCGTAACTGCAACCTGCACATGCTCGCTGGCTGGGCTGGGGAGACTACAAGGATAAGAGTATCCAGCAACTCACCCAGCTGGCTGTTGATAGCAGATCACAGGATCTTTCACCTTGCGCAAAAAGCAAAGCTTCTGCAGAAAAACAATGGACCGATGGGCCCGCAGGGTTCCTAGGTCCTTCTCCTTCACTAGGCAAAATAAAACTGATGACTGAATGGAAGGCTGTGGGGTTGTTACCTAAGGGACTGCCCCTTGGGTGGAACTGGAAAGTTCTGTGTTTTACATAACATGTAATGCCTAGTATTCTCCTAAAGGTGGCGTAACAACCCAATGGCTAAGAGAGGAGCTGTGTCAGTCTGTGAATATAAGAGAAAAAATACTTCCATCAGTAAAAATAGTGCAATAGAGCGTTATGGAGACTAAATGGAGCAAATTATTGTATGAAATAAAATAAGAGCAAAATTTGTGAAAGCTGGGTGCGTGCTGGTTACATTCATTCAACTATTTTTTTTTACTTTAAATAGACCTCTTAGTATTTGTGAAATCTTACGCCACAAAATGTACTCGGCCAATGAAAGGTAATGACTCAATTTTTATTTTTATACTGCTATCAATGGCCGACACGGTACAACACTTCATCCATGTCTTTGGTGATCTCTGATCTCCTTATCAACTGTTTCTTACATGCTGAAGATCAGCCATGGAGTATATCTGAGGTGTATATCAGGGTGTGCTTCTTCCCCACATGAGAGCTGTGATGTCCAGCAACATTCATATAGAAGACATTTCCCGCACTCAAGGAACTAATACACCTCGAGGGTTGTGTGGGATCCCTGATGTACAGGAAGACAGGACTTCAGTGAGGAACAATTCCCTCACTCAGGACAGGAATACGGCTTCTCCCCCGTGTGAGATCTCAGATGTCTTTGAAGATGGGACTTATCTGAATAACATTTACCACACTCAGGACAGGAATACGGCTTCTCTCCCGTGTGCAATCTCTGATGTCTGTAAAGATTGTACTTCTGTGAAAAACATTTCCCGCACTCAGGACAGGAAAGTGGCTTCTCCCCTGTGTGGGATCTCTGATGTTGGTAAAGATGAGACTTCCTAGAAAAACATTTTGCACACTCAGGACAGAAATACGGCTTCTCCCCTGTGTGAGATCTCTGATGTATGTAAAGATTGGACTTCACTGAAAAAGATTTCCCGCACTCAGGACAGGAATAAGGCTTCTCCCCCGTGTGAGACCTTTGATGTGTAACAAGACTTGATTTCTGTGCAAAAATTTTCCCGCACTCAGAGCAGGATAGTGCCTTCTCCCCTGTGTGCAATCTCTGGTGTGTGTAAAGACCAGACTTCTGCGAAAAAGATTTCCCACACTCAGAACAGCAATGTAGCTTCTGCCTTGTGTGAGATCTTTGATGTTTAACAAAATAAGATTTTGTTGCAAAACATTTCCCACACTCAGGACAGGAATACGGCTTCTGCCCTGTGTGCAATCTCTGATGTATGTAAAGATGGTACTTCCGTAAAAAACATTTCCCACACTCAGTACAGGAAAGTGGCTTCTCTCCTGTGTGCGATTTCTGGTGTGTGTAAAGATGGGACTTCTGTGAAAAACATTTCCCACACTCAGGACAGGAATATGGCTTCTCCCCTGTGTGAGATCTCTGATGTCTGTAAAGACTAGAATTTTCGGAAAAACATTTCCCACACTCAGGACAGGAATGCAGCTTCACCCCTGTGTGAGATCTTTTATGAACATTAAGATTGGATTTAAATTGGAAACACTTCCCGCACTCAGTACAGGAAAAGCTCTTCTCTGTTGGAAGGACGGCCCCGTCTTGCACAGTCTGAGGTTCCTCAGGATAAGAGGAATACGATGGTCCATCTACACTGTGTGGTGCCGGATGGACATTTGAGGTAGTCGGGTTTTCTCCTGGACTATACTGTGTGATGTCCTCATCTTCTACTTTACAGTCTGGAGACAAAGTGAGACAATCCTCTGAGGTTTTCCTCATCTCCCGTCCATCTACTAAAATAGAAATACAAAGATTATTACTAGACATGAGCTGATTGGTTCCCCTAAACCAGGACTCCGCCCACATCAGGCAGCTTTGTCTCTGAGGATCTTACAATTCCCCCCTCAAGGTAACTAGTAAATGGGTCCTCTGATCTCCTACCAGATCATTTCTTTATTCATGGACCTTAGTCAGAGAGTGAGGAAACAACGAGAACTGTCTTTTATAGGAGTGACAGTGATGAGGGGATTATAGGACGAGTGTCCCCTCCCCCTCTATCACTCATTGCCATCTTCCCAACACAAGAAGTCCTGACCTTCCTTATTTAGTCCATGATTTAGTCATGAATAACAGCGGGGCTGAGCCCCACCAGAGGTCAGAGAGTGAGGATGGGGGGAGAACAACCAAGATGAAGACTGGACTGATCCTGAAGACCCCCATCATTGGGTTATTGACTCCTCCCTCATTATCACTTTCTGTTTAAGGTTCCAAAGTTTGTGGATGTTATCACATTATTATCACCATGTAAAAGTCTGTGCTCCAATCACATCATCCGATATAAAATGTCCAGCTGGTAGGAAATGGGCGTAACAAAAGAGAATACATATTATGTGTATATATAGCTGTGGGGGGAGGGGAGAAAGCAGAAGTCAGGACTATGTAATGTACAACATATTGTATAAGATACAAGAGATAGGACTATATAGTATCAGAATGATGTCATGTACAACATAGAGTATATAGTGCAGGGGTCAGGAGTATGTCATGTAGAATATAAAGTATACAGTGTAAGGGTCAGGACTCATAATATTGGTATTCAGTAATCAGTGGAAGATGAAATGATTACATGAGACAAGTTGCAGAGGTCCCACACCGCTGCCTCCCATCTCCTGAGACTGCACTCAGTGACTTGGGTCTGAGACTATACAGACATATCCCTCCACCCGGCACAGCCAGCAGACAACACAACAAGTAATCCTGGGGGGATTGTTCTGTCAGAGATCTTGTCATACCCGGGTATGGGGCAGAAGACCCAAAACACATACCCCAGGTGCCTAGATCTAGTAAAGTCTAGAGTGAAAATGAACATTTTGCTGCCAGCTGATCCCCAGAATCTCCATAAATCCAGTCTAGATACATAAATTGTGTCGGCAGCACAGAGAAGGAAGATTATCGGAGAGAAATACAGGAATACAGGAGGGGGAACACAGCTCAGGAAAGTGACCAGGGGATTACAGGCTGATATCACCCAGCCCCCGCCCTACTCTGCACCAATCAGTGAGCAGTATGGGTGGAGGAATGTATTTAGTGTTAATGACCCACCTGTGCTGATCTCTGTAGGAGTGTCCTCCTCTATAAATGTCCCCGTTATTCCATCCTCCTCCATAGACTGCTGATCATCCCTCACATACCTCTCTTCTTCTTCTGATTTCACCTCAAATTTTATGTCAATTGGATCTCCACTCTAAACCAAGAAAAAAATAATTGATAAAATATAATCTGTAAACTATAAGCATACATAAAAAAATTCACACCTCATCTCTACAAGTCTAGTCATATTCTAGAACAGGGATATGCAATTAGCGGACCTACAGCTGTTGCAAAACTACAAGTCCCATCATGCCTCTGGGTGTTATGCTTGTGGCTGTCAGTCTTGCTATGGCTCATGGGACTTGTAGTTCTGCAACAGCTGGAGGTCCTCTAATTGCAAATCCCTGTTCTAGAAGCTTCATTCCACCAACCTTGTAACAGTGAGGGATGGTGTGATCTTCCTGTGTGGAATCCCGGGAATACAGAGGACGGGGACATCTCTCTGGTGGGTTCCTGGTATTTGGTGGCTCCATCATATCCTTGTGTCCTTCTGAAAACCTCTCCATCACTCCATACTCCTCATCCTCCTCTTTATACTCTTCTTTAACATCAATATTATCATCCCCGAGGTTTCCACTCTGAACATATAATAAAACATTCATTGTAACAATCATGCTGCGTATAAATCAGAACTACCAATAATTGTCAATCATCTACCTGATGATGCTGGGGGATGGTGTGATCTTCCTGTGTGGAATCCTGGGAATACAGAGGATGGGGACATCTCTCTGGTGGGTTTCTGTAGCTGGATGACTCCACCATGGTGTCCTGGTACAGATCTTTGTGTTCTTTTAGAGAATCAGACTCTTTCGTCACCCCATCCTCATCATCCTCCTCTTTTATCTCTTCTTTAACCTCAACTTTAGAATCTCTCAGGTTTCCATTCTGAATGTAGAATAAAAATGACATCAATGGTAACAATGCAGATAATGTACAGATCCTAATGATACTATCAGTGATTGTTCCTCATCTACCTGATGATGGTGGGGGATGGTGTGACCTTCCTGTGTGGAATCCCGGGAATACAGAGGACGGGGACATCTCTCTGGTGGGTTCCCATTACTGGATCCATCTGTAGGAAACACACACACTGACTGAATACATTGTTTCTATGTGTTTATCAGATGATGGGGGATCGAGGTGGAGCCTCCGTACTGCTCTCTCCTTTACAATAAAGTCTCCTCTTACCCGGTGATGTGAGGGGCGGCTGATTGTCCATCATGACGTCCTTGTAGAGATCCTCGTGTCCTTCTAAATACTCCCACTCCTCCATGGAGAAATAGACAGTGACATCCTGACACCTTATAGGAACCTGACACACACAATGATACAGTCACCATCCAGACACATCCCTTGTCTGTTACTGGATAATGTCCCAGAATTCCCAGAATCCTCCTCACCTCTCCTGTCAGCAGCTCCATCATCTTCTTGGTGACTTCTAGAATCATCTCCATGTTGTGTCTCTCAGGTTTTAGGGAGTCACATGGAGGCACTGTGATGGTCATATGATCACCGGACTTCACAAGAGGAAATCTCTGTATTGAGGAACCAATAGGAATATTATGTTAGAATCTCAGAATCCTCCTCACCTCTCCGGTCAGGTCTGTGTTTTTCTTAATAGAGATAAGAGTGATGTCATGTGACCTCCCAGAATTCTCCTCACCTCTCCGGTCAGCAGGTAGATGATCTCCAGGGTGAGGTTTAGTATCTTCTCAGTCATGTGACTCCGACCCTCCTTCATCCTCATTGGTGCCGTCATTTGATCTATACAGGTCTCCTTGTAGAAGGATAAGTGTGAGAAGCAGGTTATTTCTCACACACAGCATAGGCATACTTCGAATTGCACCTCAAAACACATTCTGATATGCCTCGTAAAAAGGGTACCACATACTGTATGTGAGACTTTTTCACAGCCTAGATGTATAGAGGGACCTAAAATCCAAGGAGCACCTTTGGGCTTTCAAGGAACATAAATTATGCATCTAATTTCCTGACTACCCATCACAGTTGCTCTCCTTGGATCCCTGACTTCCGGCCTGGCTGATTACCCAATCTGGTTAATGAACTTTGGACTGGCTGACTACCCGATCTGGCTACAGGACTTTGGCTATGCTTGACTATGCTTTTTTCTATTTACCTTTTTATTTTTATTAATAAACAAGTGTGATTTGATTGTACATCTGTCTCAGTCTGTTTCATGGTTTCTGACAGTACGTGAAGGCCATGAATTCAGAAGATACAGTCAATCCACTCGTCGGTAATATTTTTTCCAGATTGGATGAGCAAGATCACCGCATGGATCAGTTTGCCTTGGCATTACAAACGCTACTGAATCGCACGGCTCACCTGGAATCCCCCACAGTGGCTGCTCCGTTACAACCTGAGTCACAGGCTGTCCCTGCTGCCGCGCCAGTCTCTGTGCAGGCACCCGTCTCGAGTATTACCTCTATAAGAGGTATGTCTGGTTCTGCTCCACTTCCCCAGCGATTTGGGGGTGATCCAGTTCAATGCAGAGGGTTTCTCAATCAGGTTGAGATATACTTCAAAATGCTGCCCTAGGCATTTCCCACGGACAGAAGCAAAGTAGGGCTCTGGGCTAACCCTCTATGGGAGACGTAAAAACCTGTTGTCTTGAGTTACCCTCAGCTTGTGGCCTCCTTTAAAAGGGTTTTTGACGTTCCCGCACGCTCCGCTTCTGCTGCCAAGTGCCTCATGTCCATCAGAGTACGAGAACTGTTGCCAACTACGCCATTGAATTCCGTACTCTGGCAGCAGAGGTTGCTTGGAACAATGAAGCCCTCGTGGCTTTTTCTCATGGTCTCTCGGATTCCATCAAGGATGAGATAGCAGCCCGAGATATACCCACTGAGCTGGAGAGCTTGATCTCGTTTACCATCCTCATTGACTCCAGACTCAGAGAAAGACTTTCTCGTAAGGAGCACTTGAGGAAGCCTCCTGTATGCTTGCCTTCAAGCTTTGTAGTCCCACCCATGCCTCCCTCACCTCCCATGCCTCCCTCACCTCCCATGCCTCCTGGTACCGAGTTGGTCAGTGAAGATGAACCCATGCACCTGGGCTTCACGTGTCTCTCTGCGGATGAGAGAGCCTTTAGGAGGAGGGAGAGATTGTGCCTTTATTGTGTCCAGGCAGGTCACTTTTTGAAGTCTTGTCCTACCCGTCCAGGGAATGCCCGAACCTTGAGGTCCTGTCATGGACAGACCTTAGGTGGCGTTGTTTCGTCCCCAGTTATCCAGAAGGATAAGCCCCTGGTTTTGGTCACCCTTTCTTGGGCTGAGTCGTCCATTGATATACAGGCTCTAATCGACTCTGGGGCTGCAGGCCTGTTCATTGATGCTGCATTTGTTTCGCAACACTCGATTCCGCTGCAGCTGCGTGACACTCCACTTGCCATTGAGGCTCTTGACGGGAGACCTTTACAGCCTGTCCATGTGACTCATGAGACGGTTCCATTGTCCATGGCCGTAGGGGCTCTTCACCATGAGATAATCCAATTCCAAGTTATTTCCTCATCCGGATTTCCACTGGTTATTGGTTATCCTTGGTTACAGAGGCTCTTTTGATTGGCTCCGTGCTGAGGTTCTCTCCTGGTCACCACAATGCAGTGAGACATGCTTCCTGAAGGTATCCAAGGTCCTGTACACCTCTTCACTCCCCTCCTTGCAGGAGGAGTACCACGATTTTAGCGATGTCTTTGATAAAGGTCAAGCCGGTAGTGTTCCTCCACACCGGCCTTATGATTGCACAATTGACCTTCAACCTGGTGCCATACCTCCTCGTGGCCGGGTTTACCCTTTGTCGGTCTTGGAGGATAAGGCCATGGAGGAGTATGTTGCTGACACACTTTCTCGAGGTTTGATCCGCAAGTCCTCTTCTCCTGCTGGTGCTGGTTTCTTCTTTGTGAAAAAGAAGAGCGTGAACTGAGACCTTGTATAGATTATAGGGGTCTCAATCGTGTCACGATTAAGAATGCCTACCCAATTCCATTGATTACTGAGTTATTTGACCGCCTCAAGGGAGCAAAGGTTTTCACAAAGCTTGACCTGAGAGGGGCATACAATCTTGTGTGCATTAAGGAGGACGATAAGGGGAAAACTGCGTTTAATACCAGAATAGGCCATTATGAATACCTGGTAATGCCTTTTGGCCTTTGTAACGCCTCTGCAGTTTTCCAGGAATTTATTAACAATGTCCTCCGAGATTTGTTGCAATTGTGTGTGGTGGTTTATCTCGATGATATCCTCATATTTTCCAAGTCCCTGGAGAGCCACCACACAGATGTCTGTTGTGTACTTCAGAAACTAAGAGAGAACAATCTCTATTGTAAACTGGAGAAGTGCGAGTTCCATCGTGAACAGGTTACATTCCTGGGCTATGTCATTTCCACTGCTGATTTTTTGATGGACCCAGAAAACCTACAGTGGCCTCGACCCGTGGGTTTTTGTCCTCTGCAGCGTTTCCTGGGCTTTGCCAACTACTATCGGAAGTTTATTCGTAACTTCTCGTCTCTGGTCAAGCCTCTGACTGATATGACCAAAAAGCCACAGAGTTGTAAAAGTGAATAAATAGTCCTGCATATATCTGCCCAAAAAAGTCCTTTAAAAGTGGTAAGTGCTGAATGAATAAAAAACGGATAAATGTATATAAAGAATATAAAGCAAAAAATTAAAAGTCCATATAGTGTAATTCACAGGCACCAATGGTGGAAATTTGTGGATGAAAGCAGTGATATAAATCCCAGGATTAAAGGCTCTCAGAACTCTCACCTCCAAATGTAGGAAAACAGGCACATCAGAGAAAAACTGGCCAGCTCCACTCCTCGTCTCCAGCCACCAGGGGGGTCCTTCACGGCAGCAGACTAAGAAGCGATGGTCTCCATACCAGGCCACCAGGGGGCCATATAATGCATGTAAACACTACTGTAGTAGCGGAGATGTTCACAGTGGTATGTGGCTCAAATAAATAATAAAAGACATGGAGAGAGAGGGAAGGCTCTGATAGGGTAGTAGTTGGTTAAAAAATGACGATTTAATAGAAGAAATAAAAATCGGACTCTCACATTAACAAACAAAAACAACAGCACAAGAAGTAAAATGGTGATATGGCGTCTTCCGCCAGTCCTACTTCACTTCCGGTACGACGTATGGGCACTCCCTACGCGTTGCGTCAATCACGTGACTTCTTTTTTTGGCACATTTGCGCAGGACTATTTATTCACTTTTATTTATGCTGGGTAGTTTGTGTATACTATCAGGTTTTGCTGCATTTTTTGCACCTTATATTTGCACGTGCACTTTTCTGATTATTTATATATATTTCCTATATTTATTTCTTTACACTGATTTGTTGAAGAGGTATTTTTACCCTGTTTAGTGTTTTCTGATTAGTAGCGCGAAGGCCTCTTTTCACTAACCCACAGAGTTGGTCTCCGGAGTCCATTAATGCCTTTGAGACTCTCAAGGCTGCCTTTGTTTCTGCTCCTGTGTTGGCACATCCTGATCCTACATTGCCTTTTATCCTAGAAGTTGATGCTTCTGGGACGGGAGTTGGCGCCCTTCTGTCTCAACGTCCTAACTCTGAGAGCGCTATGTATCTGTGTGGCTACTTTTCCAAGAAATTGTCACCTGCTGAGTGCAATTATGAGAATGGTGACAGAGAGCTGTTGGCGATTATTTTAGCCCTGAAAGAATGGAGACATCTCCTTGAAGGTACCACTGTGCCCATTCTTATTCTTACTGACCATAAGAATCTTACATTCTTGTCTGAGGCTAAGCAACTCTCTCCCAGAAGGGCGCGATTGCTGCTCAGGTCCATGCTCCTCCTGATAAACCTTGTGACCGCTGCTTTGTCCCAGAGAGTCTCCGTACTGCAGTGCTCCAGACTTACCATTCTCCCAAGGCAGCTGGCCATCCTGGTAAGAATCAACTCATTTGGGCCATCTCCCAACAATTCTGGTGGCCTAGTCTACGGGCTGATGTTACTGCCTTCGTAGTTGCCTGTCCTGTGTGTGCTCAGAGTAAGACTCCACGACACCTTCCAGTGGACCTCCTACAACCCATACCCAATGGAGAGAGGCCCTGGACTCACCTGTCTATGGATTTCATTGTGGAATTGCCTAACTCCCAAGGCAACACTGTTATCCTTATGGTAGTTGACCGGTTCTCAAAGATGTGCCATTGTATTCCACTTAAGAAATTGCCCACCTCTAAGGAATTGGCTTACATTTTTGCTCGGGAGATCTTTCGCTTACATGGGCTACCCAAGGCGATTGTCTCGGATAGGGGCAGTCAGTTTGTCTCCCGGTTCTGGCGAGCCTTTTGTGCACAGTTGGGAATCCAGCTTGCATTCTCTTCTGCGTATCACCCGCAGTCTAATGTGGCCGCAGAACGAGCCAATCAGTCCTTGGAGCAATTCCTACGTTGCTATATTTCTGACCATCATAACAACTGGTCTGACCTATTACCTTGGGTAGAGTTTGCACACAACAGTGCCTTGAATTCTGCCTCCCGATTGTCTCCATTTATGGCGAATTATGGTTTCCAACCTTCCATGTTGCCTGACTCGTTTGTTCCGCAGAGTATTCCTGCGTTAGAGGAGCATCTCTGTGGTCTTTGTTCCACTTGGGTACAAGTCCAGGAGGCTTTGCGTCATGCTAATGATAGGTACAGACTCCATGCTGACCGCAGATGCCTGTCTGTGCCTTCTTACCAGGTTGGGGACAGGGTCTGGCTGTCATCTCGCAACCTCCGGCTTCGTGTTCCCTCACTGAAGTTTGCACCTCGGTTTATTGGGCCGTTCCGTATCCTTCGCAAGATTAAGCCAGTAGCTTGTGCGTTGGACCTTCCTCCTAGTATGCGCATCTCTAATGTGTTTCATTGAAACCGTTGGTCTGTAACCGATTTACCACCTCGGTGCCACGTCCTCACCCTATTCTGGTTGAGAACCATGAGGAGTATGAGGTACAATGCATTGTTGACTCCCGTAGGTTCCGTGGGCGCATACAGTACTTGGTGCATTGGAAGGGGTACGGTCCGGAGGAACGCTCCTGGGTTTCATCCTCTGATGTACATGCCCCTGTTCTCCTCCACATGTTCCATAGACGGTTTCCCCTTAAGCCCGGTGGCCTTCCGAGGGAGAGGGGTCATTGAGAGGGGGTACTGTCAGGGCTTCCTCCTCTGGGCTGGCCACTCAGCTGTCGGCTAATTGCCAGTTCTCTTCTCTTTCCAGTTACCAGCTGTTCCGATGATGCTCGTCTGACCTGCCTATTTAAAGTCTTCCTGTGGACTTTTTAATTTGCCTTCGCGTTGGTCAAATCACAGGGAACCATCTCCTGCTGTTTGTTTCAAGACTGGCTTGCTGACATCCCACCTGGCTTCTTATCCTGTTTCATGGTTTCTGACACACCATGATAGAGAGAACTGACACCAGCACCGTGATGGAGAGCACTGACACCAGCACCAAGATAGAGAGCACTGACAGCAGCACTGATACCAGCAACTCGCTGCGGGACCCAACAATTTGACACCGCTCAACCTCTTCAAACAGGAAGGTACGGGCATATAGTACGGTGTGATTTTTTTGTACAAGGAAGTGAGCCAAAGGTAGAAAAAAGGTCAGTGTGCTCAATCAAATAAATTGTTTATAGAGTTATGCATATACATGGTCTACTGGTCACACGTGTTGAATTCCTCCAAGATCCATGCCGCATTCATTTTTCTAAATTTGAGGTAGTCAACACCGTCGTGAGCTAGGCGAGTACGCCTATCAGTCACGATCCCCCCTGCTGCACGGAACGTCTTTTCGGACAGGACACTGGATGAGGGGCAAGCCAACAGTTCGATTGCAAATTGTGCAAGCTCTGGCCAGAGGTCAAGCCTGCCCACCCGTAGTCCAGGGGTTCATCACTTCTCAGAGCTTCCACATTGGCCGTTAACCCGATGTAGCCGGACACCTGTCGGTCTAGGCGTTCCCTGATGCTGGATCCGGATGACACCTGTTGATGGCTCAGCTGAAAGAATGATCTCATATTAGAAGTGACAAACACATCTTCAAACCGCCCTCTTCTTACAGGCACTGTTGGATTGGTACCCGCAACTCTTTCCTAGGGAGTGGGAATTCCTCTGCCAGCACACGCAAAAGCAGAATGCAGCATTTCTCTAAGCAAGGCCTGTAAGTGCTCCATTCTGACAGCCCTCTGTGATGGTGGTAACATTTACGCCATTTTGTGTTTGTACCGGGGGTCTAAGTACGTTGCCACCCAGTACTGGTCCTTGACCTTTATGCTTTTTATACGGGGGTCCCTGTTAAAACACTGGAGCATGAAGGCCCCCATTTGCACTAAACTGGAAGCAGTGTGGTGGCCTGGCTCCTGCTCATCATCCAGGATAATGTCATCGTCCTCTCCCCATCCACGGACAACAACAGGGATCCCAGAAAGGTTTAAAACATGCTCTTCTTGCTCCTCCTTATCCGCCCCGGCACCATCCTCCTCTGGCTCCTCTTCAGACTCCTGTTGTTGACTTGTCTCAGATAGAGTAGCCCCCATTGGAAATTCATCCAGCATTGCGACTTCCTCATCTTCCTGCTCCTGCACGGCTTGATCAATGACACGACGCAATGCACGCTCCATGAAGAAGGCATAAGGTACGATGTCACTGATGGCACCATGGATGCGACTGACCAGTTTGGTGATTTCATCAATTGGCCGCAGAAGTCTGCATGCGTCGTGCATGAGCAGCCACTGGCGCGATGAAAAAAACCAAGCTCCCCAGAACCTGTTCTGGTGCAGAGTTCGTACAGGTAATCGTTAACTGCACGTTTCTGCTATCAAGCATATAGAAGGTTGAGTTCCATCGCATCGGGCAATCGCAAATAAGACGTCTGACCGGCAGATTGTGTCGTCACTGAATGTCAGCAAGGCGAGCCATGGCCGTGTAAGACCTTCTGAAATGGGCAGAGATTTTCCTTGCCTGCCGCAAGATGTCCTGGACCCCAGAGTATTTGACAACGAATCGCTGCACGACCAAGTTTAAGACGTGTGCCATGCATGGCACGTGTGTAATTTTGCCCTGTTTCAATGCGCTAAGCAGAACTGTCAAATTGAGCGTTGTTAGCCACTGATCTGCCTGTGAACGCAAAGCTGAAAGGAGTGCAGGGCCAGTGTGGCTCTTGGCTTCCAGGCACAACAGATGCAGCACAGCATGGCAATGTCTCACCTGGCATGTCGAATAGGTTCTGGGGATCTTGGGCGTCGCAGAGGAAGAGACGCTAGCAGCGGAAAAGGAGGAGTCAGCCGAGGAGGAGAGGGATGATGGAGTAGAAGGAGAAGAAGAGGCAGGCCTGCATGCAATCCATGGCGGTAAAACCAAATCTACACGGGTGCCACGGGTTACATGCTTGACGGCCGTCAGAAGGTTCACCCAGTGGGCAATAAAAGTTATATACCTTCCCTGCCTGTGTTTGCTAGACCACGTGTCTGTGGTCAGATGTATCTTGGCACCGACACTGTGTGCCAGAGATACATTCACTTGCTGCTGAACATGGCCATATAGCTCTGGGATGCCCTTCAGTGAGAAATACTTCCTTCCTGGGACCTTCCATTGTGGTGTACCAATGGCCACAAATTTTCTAAAGGCCTCCGAGTCCACCAGTTTATATGGCAGTAGTTGGTGGGCTATCAGTTCTGACAAGCCAGCGGTCAACCGTTGGGCAAGAGGGTTATCCGGCATCATCATTTTTTTTACGCTCAAACATTAGGCCCACGGAAGCCTGCCTTTTTCCAGAAAAACGTGATGACGGCATGATGAAAGGTGGAGTGGAGGACAATTCTGAGGAGAGGAGAAGGAGAAGTAGAAGAGGCTGGACGGTGAGAGCCTGGAGTGTGGCTTTGTGGGTTCCGTTGCTCCCACTGGGCTCGGTGATGGCAGCTCATGTGCCTTCTTAAGGCGGTCGTCCCTAGGTGAGTGTTGGGCTTACCGCGATTTATTCGTTGACTGCAAAGGCTGCAGATGGCAACACTATTGTCAGCAGCGGACACATTAAAAAAAGCCCACACTGCGGAGCCATGTGCCGGCATTCTGGGAGCGCCAGATATGACCATACATGGTTGATGCCTCGCTCCTGATACATTAGCAGTCTGCTTTGTCCCTCCTGTGCAATGTAAGTTTTGCCTGCTTCTCCTTCCTATCTGCTGGTCCATATCTCCCTCTGAACTATCCTCCTCTTCCTCTCTTGTGGGCACCCACGTGACATCACTAGACACGTCATCATCGACATCACCTTCCCCACCGCTATAATTAGAGATTTCGGAGTAGGCAGCAACACCGGGGACCAACCTCCTTGGGCTGATCTGGGTACTGTCGTCAGACTGCTGAGTGGCGGTTGTTGCTACCTCCTCTTCCTGATCCAATTCCAATAATGGCTGCGCATCGGCAATGTCTTGTGATGGATCGGAAAATAATTCCTGTTACTCAAGCGGAGGGTATATGGTGGTGTTGGTGGTAGTGTCTTTGGGGGTGCACACAGCAGAGAGTGAAGAGGGTGCAGATCGAGAGGATGAAGAGGGTGCAGAAGAGTAAGGCTGAGTGAGCCACTCAACCAAGTCTGGTGCGTCCTTTGACATAATCAAACGCACCTTCTGGAATTTGCCACTTTGGCTCAAGCCTGTTGCTCCTGCCCTACCCCTACCACCCCTGCGGAAGGGCCGGCATCTTCCTCTGCCTGTCATTTTTTTAAATAACCCCGTGACAAAAGTCTCTAGAGAAGTGCAGTATGTATGTGGAAGAAGGTATATAACACCCCGCTTCAATCTGTCGTTTTTGGGGGCCACTGGTCTATCACACCAGTTATAATACTTTTTTCTAATTGCGTTTGTCACTCTTTGTAGTATCGCTGCAGAACCGCTCAGCAGTCACAATACTGCACAGTGGAAATGCACTATACCCCCTTGCCGCCGAGCGTACGCAGATGTGTGTACTCGGCTTCCGGGGGTTATACCGGGATGATGCCCGCACCTGCAGGCATCATCCCGGTACCGTTTTTCTGAGCGGGGCGATTGGCTTTCCAGCCATAACAACCGATGCAGCTAAAAGCCGCTCGGCTGTTATGCCGGAGGAGCGGGAGGGGACGTCCCCCCTCCCGCCGCTCTTATCAGTGCTCCCGTTCAATCAGGAGCACCGATGCATGATCCGCCGCTTCCAGCGGCTAGGGAGGGACTGGAATGAAGCTGTAAGTAGCTTCATTCCAGTCTCCTAATTGTAAACACGGAAGCGACATCATGACGTCACTTCCCATTTACTCGGCTGCCAATGGCGCCGGATTTAAAAAAATATACAGTATTCAGAATCGCCGTTTTCGGTGATCTGAATACTTTGAAGTGTAAAGTCTAAAAGACCCCCGATCCCGCCATAAAGAGTACCTGTCACTACCTATTACTGTCACAAGGGATGTTTACATTCCTTGTGACAGCAATAAAAGTGATCAATTTTTTTTTAAACAATTTACTCATTTTTAATTAAATAAGAAAAAACAAAAAAATTTTTAAAGCGTCCCCCCCCCCCCCCGTCGCTGTGAGCTCGCACAGCAAAGAAAACGAATACGGAAGTCGTGCCCTTGTGAGCTATCGCCGCGATCGTCAGAGCGAGAGCAATAATTCTAGCACTAGACCTCCTCTGTAACTCTAACCTGGTAACCGGAAAAAAAAATTACAGCGTCGCCTATTGAGATTTTTAGGTACCATAGTTTGTCGTCATTCCACGAGTGCGTGCAATTATAAAGTGTGACATGTTTGGTATCTATTTGCTCGGGGTAACATTATCTTTCACATTATGCAAAAAAATTGGGCTAATTTTATTGTTTAGTTTTTTTTTAATTCATGAAAGTGTCCCTTTTCCCAAAAAGTTTCTGCGCAAATACCGCGTGACATAAAATATTGCAACAATCACCGTTTTATTCTCTAGAGTCTCTGCTAAAAAAATATACATATATATATATATATATATATATATATATATATATATATATATATATATATATAATGTTTGGGGGTTCTAAGTAATTTTCTAGCAAAAAATATGGATTTTAACTTGTAAACACCAAATGTCAAAAATAGGCTTAGTCATGAAAGAGATACTATGATTTCTATATTTGAAGGTATTTTATACGTGTATTACACCCTATATACTGCACACCAAATAGCTTCCTTTCCCTACACTGACAAAAGACAGAATGTAAAATGGCTGCCAGATCAGGTCTATTTATAAGGTAGGGGGTATGTCCATGTGCTGAAATGTCTTAATTGACTGTCCTGTACCCCATGATGGATGTGTCATGGGTCAAAGTTCTTCACAATGTAAACGAATATGTCCGCCGCAAACAGCGCCAGAAGTCCGCCGAATCGCAAACGAGCAAAGTTCGCCACGAACCGACCGTCGGGCGAACCGCAAGGCCATCTCTACATATCAAAGTGGCCTCTGTACAATGTAGGAGATGGGTCGACTCCTACTGGAGCTCCTGCTATTGTGAAAAGGTGTAAATTAGGAATAGATGCGCTACCAAAAAAAAAAGGAAACAACAATTGATACAAAACAAAGTATCATCTACCAACACAAATAGTTTAGCCTAAGGGCCGGTTCACACTGCAGGCGAGGCGAGGCGACTCCGACTTGCCTCGCCGCGACCTGCCGCGACCTCAGCGGCAACTTGCAGATGACTTCTGTATAGAAGTCAATGCAAGTCGCCCCGAGGTCGCCCAAAAGTAGTTCAGGAACCTTTTTTCTGAGTTGGAGCGACTCGAGTCGCTCCTCTCAGAACGGTTCCATTGTACAGAACGGGGGCGACTTGCGAGAGCGAGGCGAGGCGAGTCGTGTCGCCTCGCCCGCTGTGTGAACCGGCTCTAAGTTAGTCCAACACCGTAATATGAATTGTTTTAAATATCCAAAATTACAATAAGGCACATACAATAGTCTATAAAATAAATCCTTGATGATAGACACCCGGATTTCTTCTCACTGCATAGTCCCATCCTGCAGTTACGGAATAAAAAAATGACAGATGGCCGCTTACCAGAAATGTAGGATCTCTATTACGGAGATCAAGCAGGCACCTAGTGTCTCTGGAGGGATCGCTGATCACTCCCGTGTAAAATCTTACAGAAATCTTCCTTAATCCCGACCTTTATTATCATTTCATTCCCCCCACATACAATGTCTGCAACCGACATTTACTGACATCAATAACTCCCCTCGTGGTACAGACCAGAAATCCCCTCATTGTAATATACGGGGATATTCTACATTTCCACACTATATATGTGTGTATCATCATCTGCTGGGGATAAAAGACGTCACAGTGACTATGGAGGAAGAGGACGGACATGACGGGGGGGGGGTTACTGGGTGTAAATAAAATCTTATTACCGCCTCTTCTAGCAATGTCTCCTCTATTCCTCCTGACTCACCTCTCACCTGGAACTTCCTGTCTGTGCCTGACGTCATTTCCTGTATTCCATAGAGACTTCCTGTCTGGGTAGAGGTGAGATCATCACCTTGTGGAGCTCAGAGGAACTGCAGCCCTGAAAAACGTCTCGTAGTGTGAACACGGCCTTGTGCTGTGTGTATGTACTGTATATCTTTATAGATGGGGGTCATCTCCACACCCACCAAGGGGGATAGAAATATATTACTGCTCAGGGGGGAGACATTTTGGCACCTGTGATTTTGCATTAGAATTGAGTGCAGATTTAGTCATGTAGAACATCTGTTATATGTGTAGTGCCAACTCCTGAAGAGCATGTGCTATGTGTTTTTTAAATTTAAGGTTACACCTGAACTGCAGTTTGGTTTGGGTATAATTATTCCAAATTTTGACTTCAACATCAGTCTGACTGGACTATAGTGTGTTCAGCCTGGCCACTGTCTCTTCTGGCAGGCATGGAACCACAGTCAAGTTGGGTGTTTTAAGGTTACTTTCTCTCAGAGCCTGCCCAGTGGGAGTGTCACTCTTGCTGTGCTTTCTGGGAGAGGGTACTTAAGATGCAGATGTCACATGGTTCGGGGTTCCGGTCCAGAAGTATGTTCTGACTCAATGGTCCTGGTCCTCCTGACCAGACCCCAGGAAGGCTATGGCCTGGGGTGCGGATCCACCCGACTTATTGTCTCTGGGCTGGCTAGCCCGAGGCAAGGAAACTAAAGAAAGGATTCTGAGGTGGTCCGGTGCCGTATCCGGTTGTGGAGAGGCCCAGCAACTGCGTAGCTATCCAGGGGAGGACTCTTCAGAAGAAGGCCACGTACGGGTTGGCTTCTTAGCGAGAGCATGGTGAGGCTGAGGGACCTAAGTGAATCCAATCTTGTGGGTATCGCCAAACCGGCTGAAAGATCCAGGTATTACACGAGTGTTCTACAAGTTCTAGTTTCCTACATGTTCTATAACAACGTCTATGGCAGAGACTTATTCCTACATGTTCTACAACAACGTCTGTGGCAGAGACTTGTTCCTGATTTAAGCACCTTGTTGGTTGCTAGGCCTTGTGAGAGAGGGACTATCCAACCTGAGTGAACATCCAGCTGTGAATGGCTATTCTCTGGATTTAGTCAAAGTAAGAGAGTTCTTTATTATTGACTTTGACACTAAGAGTACCTGAACTTTCTTCCTAACCCTCTAATCCTATACTAAAAGACTGTTTGTTAACTACGTTTTTTTTGCAAATAAAAATCCCTTTAAGCAGATCTGTTGTCAGTCTCTAAAGTTTCTGGGCCATCTACCACGGGAATCCCTAGACACAAATCGAGGTGAAGAAGGTAAGCCCAATCAAACCAGCAGCTCCTTCGGGGGTTAGTGCTACATATGGATACAAAGAATCCAAACTCAGAGCAGGGTTGCCACCTGTCTGGGACTCACCCGGGCAGTACAGGTTTTGAATCCTCTGCCTGGGTTTCTTTCTGCCTGGACACATCAGTGACAGCCCCCCCGCAGCACCAATTCTCCTCTCCCTTACTGTTGGCTTCCAGAGCATTTAACTAGAAGGGAAGGGGGCGCTATAACTCCCTGCACATGCCTCTCCTTGCCTCCTCTCTGAATCCTCCACCCTCCCCCTTGTGTAAAGCCCGGGATTAGCTATCCTGGTACAGTGAGTGAAGGGAGAATGGTTTCAGTAGTGTGGAGAACACAGGAAGTAGAAGTAGCAGTGACAACCTGCCCCTTCCTCCTCAGTTACTGTGAGTCACCCCCTCCCCCTACGGGGCTGCTGTATGTGTATGGGCTCTGGATCTGTTCTCACTCACTAATAGTAACTACACACCATTCACCTTCTCCAGAGGAAGGGAGGGGCAGCTGCCTGCAGTCTTCCTGGCCAGTGGTCTTTTTCCACTAGAGCGGGGTGAGTAGAGCAAGATCCCCCCATCACCCCTCTGCAGTCCTGCCAGCTGGGGAGGCTTTTTGAACTGATTAGGAAGGAGAGTTCCAATCTTCCTGGATGGGGGTCTCCTATTATCACCCCCCCTGCAATCCTTCTAGCTGGGGTCTTCTATAACTGGAGGGGGGGCATTTCTATATTCCTGGATTGGAGTCCTTTCTTATCACCCCTCTGCAGTCCTCACAGCTGGGGGTCTTCTATAACTGGAGGGGGAAAAGAGGGGCATTTCTGTATTGGGGTCTCTTCCTTTCACCCCCCCACACACAGTCTATCTAGCTGGGGTATTCTATAAATGGAGGGAAAAGAAAGGGGAATTCATGTATTGGGGTCCCTTCTTATCCCCCCACAGTCCTCCTAGCTGGGGGTTTTCTATAACTGGAGGGGGAGAGAGGGGAATGCCTGTATCGGGGTCCCTTTTTTATCACCCCACCGTCCTCCTAGGTGGGAGTCTTCTATAACTGGAGGTTGAAGATATGGGAACTCCTGCATTGGGGTCCCTTCTTATCACCCCCCACATTAGCCCTAACTGGGGGTCTTCTTTAACTTGAGGGAAGTTCCTAGATGGAGATCCTCTCTTATCACCCGCCTGCAGTCTTCCTAGCTGGTGCTCTTCGTTAACTGGGGGGAGGGAGGGGGTTTCTGTATTTCTGGGTGGGGGGTTCCCTTCTGATCACCCCCCTGCAGTCATATTATCCAGGAGTCTCCTTTAGCTGGAGGGAGGTTCCTGTATTGCCCGATGGGGAACCCATCTCATCACCAACATGCAGTCCTCCTGGTCAGGGGTCTCCTTTAACTGTAAGGGGGATTCCTGTATTCCTTGATGGGGTTTTCCCTGGATGTGTCTGTGTAGTGATGTGATAATTTCTTTGCCCATTTACAAAGTGTATAGTCTTGTTATGTAGTGTTTGTTTGCCCTTTTCCAATATGGCTGCTGTGCTCTCTCTCTCTCTCTCACCAAGGATGAGGTCATCAAGAAGAGCAGAGGTTTTGTGGGTGGAGAGAGGGACATATGGCAGAAGGAGAAGAGTAAATTCCTGCTAAGAGAACACAGAATGTGTAAGTAATGCAGCTTCACCTCACTGAGACATACATAGGGACTTTTAACCACTTGCCGCCCAAGGTACATCCAGGGACGTCCTTGACTTTGTGTGGGGATATCTGAATGATGGGTGCAGCTACAGACATCATTCAGATATTGGCTTTTCAACCGGCGATTCCCTACACCATAAGAATGATCATAGCGGCTGTTCCGCCGATTGATCGTTCTTATGGGCAGCCCTCCGGTGCTTCTACCGACTTACCGCTTCCATTGTTTAGTCGGAGAATGGATCCGCCATCCCCAGATGGTGATCATAGAGATTTCTGGTAGACCAGATGGTCGCCGGAGTCTCTATGCTCATCGGAGGCCGGGCACTATGTTATGACGTCACGCCGGCCTCTGCATTAAAAAAATGGTGCAGCCTCGGCTGAGAAGCCGTGATGTTTCTTTTTATTTTAGGCTTCCTAACCTAATCTCACTGTAAAGAGGACTTGTCGTGCAATATTACTATTACAAGGGATGTTTTTTTTTTTAAAAGAAGCCAATGTACCTCTACTCATTCACATAGGGGGTGAGATCTGGGGGCCCCCATGTTATAGGGGCTTCCAGATTCCGATAAGCCCCCCCGCCCACAGACCCCCTTGCCTACAGCCCAAGGTTGTGGGGAAGAGGCCCATATCCAAAGGTGTTTTGGGGTGGAGAGTAAAACATCACTCCATGTTGAGGGCATGCAGCCTGGTATGGTTCAGGAAGGAGGCCGTTCTCTTGTCCCCCCCCCCCTTTCCTGGCCTGCCAGGCTGCATGCTCAGATAAGGGTCCGGTATGGGGCCCCATGTGTTTTTTTTTAAATGTTGACATGAGGTTCCCTTTACAAATTCATACCAGACCCAAAGAGCCTGGTATGGATTAAGGGGACCCCCACTCAATTTTTTCCACATCTTTCTATTGCTGGCAATGTTTTTTTTTCACTGACAGCTGATGACTCATCTGTTTTGAAGGACTCCGCGCCCGACTTCCCAGCCCGCTCCTTAACGACCAGCTATTCACTTTGCCCTGATTGGAAAAACCTTTGTGCAGCATGCAGTGCATTGTGGGTCGCACGGCGGGCCAACATTCTGGCAAGAGCTCTGCAAATTCGAGTGTTCGCCTAATAGGCTATGTTTGGGCCGAACTTATACTCGGTCCGAACTGCTTGCCCAGCACTAGTATTGAGATCTTAGAATACCTTCAGGCTATATTCTGGTAACTGGTCAGAGGCGTAACTAGAACCTTCAGGGCCCCGGTGCAAGAATTCATGAAGGGCTCCCGACTCCGGCTGAGACTCTTCCCTCTGAGCCCAGGGCCCTTCTCACTGATCCCAGGGTCCTTTACTTCTGTTGCATGGCCCTTTAATATGGTCCCGCAGCAGATCCCTTTCACATGTTCTGCAGTGGGCCCCCCCTTCCTGCCGTCTTGGGCTTCCCCACAATCTTTGTAACCCTGCCCATTCTGCCACTTGTGGCAGTAGGACTGTGAATGGTGGTAGTCAGTAGGGCGGTGTCAGAATGGCAGTGGACTTTGTCAGTAATGCATTGGAGGTGGTCAGTAGGGCAGTGGACTGGGTTAGTAGTTTTTCATTTTTTGTCTTTTTTTTACAATTGCATTTTTAAATTATTTTATACATTTTTTTTTTAGGAGCTCCATTGGGGGGCTTTGGTGAGATATCAGGGGTCTAAAACAGACCTCGGATGTTTCATCTTTGAGACAGAGAAAGGAAATTGAGGACACAGCCCTCCATTTCCATCTCTGAACCTTTAGCAGAATGAATAGACAGGAATAATTCAGAACAGAGCTTCCCGTTCATTCACAAACGGAAGCATAGGAAACACAATTCACTATGCTTCAGTTATGAAGGAACACAGTAAATGATCAGTTACATTCAGAAAAGGAAGGGGCCAGTAAATTACATATTTACCTGCCTCTTCCCCGGCTTTCCAATCTTGAAAGCATCCCACTTCAACAGCTGGCATGACAGGGGAGGGAGGTCAGCAACACTGCAGGGGAGGGAGAGGAAGACCAGGGGAGTACATAGGTCTGAGGGCAGCAGGAAAAAAGTAACCAGGGCTGGTGCAAGGTGCATTTTGACCCCCACCATCCTCCCGCCAAACTTGCCACACGCAATAACACACCTCCTGTATTAAGAGTTTCCCCACTCTGGATGAAGGAGCACAGGGGACACCTTCAGTCTGGGGTAGAGGAGTGTTAAATGTAGTAGCAGATTTAAACACACTAACAAATTGAAGCCAGCTCACACTTTTTAATCAGTTACAGCTGTGTCCCTTTTGGGATAAAGGTTTTACATACATTTTACTGGCCAGGACATCAGATGAAAATAAAATAAAGTAAGTCTAAAAAATAAAACAAATGCAGACATTACATCTAAGAAGAGAACCTGGGCAGTGTGACAGGTGAGGGGCAGTGTGATAAGAGGGTGGCAGTGCGTCAAGGGGTATTATGACAAGAGATGGGTAGTATGATGGGGCAGTGTGACAAGAGGAGGGCAGTATGATAGGAGGGGGACAGTGTGATAAGGAGTATTGTGACATGAGAGGGACAGTAGGATGGTGCAGTGTAACAAGAGGAGAGCAGTATGATAGGAGGGGGACGGTGTGATGGGGGGTATTGTGAGAAGAGGAGGGCAGTATGATAGGAGGGGGATGGTGTGAAGGGGTATTGTGACAAGAGAAGGGCAGTATGATGAGGCAGTATGAAAAGAGGACAGTATGATAGGAGGGGGACAGTGTGATTAAGGAGTATTGTGAGGCCGCGTACACACGCGGGGACTGTTCGCTCAACTTTGTCCGCTGAACAGTGTTTCGGCGGACAGTCCGCTCGTGTGTGGGCTTTCAGCGGACAGTTTCAGCGGACAGTCTGCTGAACAAAGTTTTTCGGAAATTCCGAAAAACTGTCCGCTGAAACTTTGTTTCAGCGGACAGTCCCCTCGTGTGTAGGCTTGTTCGTCAAACTAAGTTCCGCGCATGCTCAGAAAGGATTTACACGCCGAAGTTTGCATTGCAGTGTATAGGACGTCGTTTTCTAGTCCCGTCGTACGTGCCGTTCCCATCATCGCGCACGGTTTCAGCGGACTGTTCGTTCGTCGTGTGTGGGCAAGTCCGTCCATGCTAATTTTGAGCGGACTGTCCGCTGAAACTGTTTGACGGACAAAGTTGAGCGAACAGTCCCCGCGTGTGTACGCGGCCTGACAGGAGAGGGACAGTATGATGGGGCAGTGTAACAAGAGGAGGGCAGTATGATAGGAGAGGGACAGTGTGTCAGGGGGGTGTTATGACAAGAGAGAGGCAGTATGATGGTGGCAGTATGATAGGAGGAGGGCAGTGTGACGGAGGATATTGTGACAGGTGGGGGTATTGTGACAGGAGAGGGGAAGGGAGACAGGAAGGCAGTGTGACAGGGTGGAGTGTGGTTGGGCAGTGTAAAGGGGGGGTAGTGTGACAAGTGGGGGCAGTGTGATGGGGTATTGTGACAAAAGGGGGCAATGTGACAGGAGTATGACAGGGCAGTGTGACAGGGGGCCAGTGTGACAGGTGGGGGGCAGTGTGAAGGGAAGTGCTGTGGGCAGTGTGATGGGAGCAGTGTCACAGGTGGGCGGGCAGTGTGAAGTGGGCACTGTGACAGGTAAAGGCGCAGTATGACTATTGTGACAGTGTGAAAGGAGGGGGCAATATGAAGGTGAGCAGTGTGACAGCAGAGGGGGCCGTATGATAGGTGGGGGGCAGTATGACAGGTGGGGGCAATATGACAGGTGAGGGCAGTGAGACAGAAAGGGGGCAGTTTGACAGGGTGCAGTAAGACGGTGGCAGCGTGACAGGTAGTGGGGGCAGTGTGACAGGAAGAGGGCAGTATGACGAGGGCAGTGTGACAACTGCGGGGACAATATGACAGGTAGTCAGTGTTACAGTAGGGCACACCATGTACTCACTCAGGTTCTGGGCACTCCTGTGGCATATTTTTTATTTGCTAGGCTTCCTTGTGGGAGAAGCCTGTGGAAAACAAATTCAGCACTTACCTGGCAGGAGCAGCCTGGAACCAAGAAACGGGAGCCAGAGTCAGGAAGCAGAGCTGGCAGTTATAGCAACCAATGCCTGCCAGAAACACAGAGGATGGATAGGAGGGGCAGCGGAGTGGCATATAGAGAAACTGTTGCTCTGCATTCTCCTGCCTGCTGCTGAAACACCGCTTCTCCTCCTCTCCTTCCTGGAGACATTCAGCGGCCCCAGAGAGGAGAATGCAGAGCATCGGCTGCTCTATATGCCACCCTCTCATCCAGGTGCAGACATATATGACAGGGGAGCAACGCGGGCCCCTGAATCATTGGGACAGATCCCAATTGTGACCCCTATAGTTACACATCTGTAATTGATATATTATTGTCCAGCATGAAATTACCATGTGAAGGAATACAAATATGATGGGTATCAGATGTCTATTTCAGTAAGAAGATGTAATGTGTCCAACCTGCCTTCCATACCTTCTAATATAGAGGTGTTCAGGCTTAAAATGCTGATAATTAATAGAGACAGGTAAAGGTGTCCTTATTCTTGCTGTAATGGTATAATCTCAGGAGATATACAACATACTTTCATTGTGACTTTGTGGGTAGTAATATCTCATAATAGCCGCCCATAAATGTGTATTCGGCTTTTCTACCTGCTGAACTATTGATGACAGACAATGAGTCTGATACTATTAGTGAGGACGGATATTTACTTGCTTTTCTAATTACTTAACCCTGGACTTGAAGGGTTTATGATGACTATTATGCCACGTAAACATGAAAAGACTTTTCGACAGACTAGGTCCGACGGTCTTCCCGACAGACTTTCGTCAGAGTTCCAAACAGACTTTCCGAATGAACGGACATTTGAACGTGATGACGTACGACCAAAACTAGAATAAGGAAGATCATAGCCAATAGCTGCCGTAGCATCGGTTTTGTCCATGGGACTAGCATTCAGATGAGCGGATTTCTCCATAGGAACTGGGTCCGGCGGAAAAATTTGAAACATGTTCTATTTCTAAAGTTTCAGACAGCAAAGATCTGGCGGAGCCCACACACGATCGAATTGTCCGACGGATTCGTTCCGTCAGACCTTTGCTGTCAAAAAGTCCAGTCGTGTGTATGCGGCATTAGAATCAGACTGGGATGTGTATTGCATTTTGGTAATGAGGTTTATGATAAATTAATCAAAGGGTTGCCTGTCTGCCATGCTTTGTTGTGCTGTTGGTTGATTTGGGTAAGAAGTTCTGCTGTGTCCTATCAATGGACTGATTCCATTGATTCCATTCCAGGATGTTTTGGAATGCAGCTAAAAGTTTGTGAATTGCAGATGTCCTCCCGGGATTACGGAAAGCAGATCACTGCTGTCAAGTGTCTCCTTTTCTACATCACACAAAACATAAACATTTCCCAGCACACTTACCAGCCAGCCTGCAAAAAGACAAAACAAATTGTCCTGTCTAAAATTTCACACTAAATACAGAAAGGTTCTAGCTGCACACATTTCAAACGCCAAGCCTCCTCTGTATACTGCGGTCCTAACACTAGCGTTTTCAGAGTCTCCAGGTTGGAACACATATAGCAGTGGAAAGATTAGGAGTAGGTTTGCCTGGAGGAAGCCCACCCCTCCTTAAAGGCGCAGGGACGCAATGGACGCCCAGCAAAAGCACAATGACAGCTGAAGGCATCCAGCGTGTCCCCACACCAAATTCTGCCAATTGTCCCCCCAATCTATATCCAGCCTTTGCAGTAAGGTGCACATGGAAAGGATATACAAATCACCTCTAAATTCGAAACAACATGGCTGCCCTGGTTCTTCTCACAGAGTTTTTTGGGTGCTCTGTTCACTTTATCATCACAAAAAGCATTTCTCCAGATGTTATAAAATCTGGCCCCAGAGTAACACTGTGATTTCCTATAATCATTAGCTCCTTCTATTGGCCATAATTAATTATTTTTCCTAAAATATCTCCATCAGTAAAAAATGTGAAATACCACATTATGGACACTGAATGGAGCTGATGATCATAGAAAATCACTATATGAAATAAATACGGCCAACATTCCTCACAAATACTTGTCAATATGTTAAAATATATATTTTTTCAAAAATAGACCTCTAAGCCCCTGTACACACGGTCGGAGATTCTGCCAACCAAATCCGTCGGATTTTGTCCGTCGGATGTAGTCCGACGGATTGTGTCCGAAACTGTTGCATACACACGGTCGGACTAAGTTGTCGAAAAATCAGATCTTTCAGAACGTGATGACGTAATTTCGTTACGATGGGACTACATTCAGGCTAGTAGCCAATAGCTTTGATGTAGGAATTTGATCTGAGCATGCGTGGCACTTGGTCCGATCAAAATTCGCTACACATGATCGGAGTATGTCCGATCGAACCAGTTGGTCGGGAAATATTTACAACATGTTGGAAAATTGGGTCCGACGGAGATTCGGACGGAATCAGTCCGATTCATACAACACAGTCGGATTATCTGACGACACGGTCCGATAAGACGCATTCCGACGGATTCTCCGACCGTGTGTACAAGGCTTAAGTGTTTGTGAAATCTTCCACCACAAAATGTACTCAACCAATGAAAGGTAATGACTCCATTTTTATTTTTCTACTGCTATCAATGGCCAACACGGTACGACACTTCATCCATGTCTTTGGTGATCTCTGATCTCCTTATCAACTGTTTCTTACATGATGAAGATCAGCCATGGAGTATATCTGAGGTGTATATCAGGGGGTGCTTCTTCCCCACATGAGAGCTGTGATGTCCAGCAACATTCATATAGAAGACATTTCCCTCACTCAAGGCACCAATACACCTCGAGGGTTATTTGGGATCCCCGATGTACAGGAAGACAGGACTTCAGTGAGGAACAATTCCCTCACTCAGGACAGGAAAGTAGCTTCTGTCCCGTGTGAGATCTCTGATGTCTGTAAAGATCGGACCTCCGTAAAAAACATTTCCCGCACTCAGCACAGGAAAATGACTTCTCCCCTGTGTGAGATCTCTGATGTCTGTAAAGATTGGACTTCTCTGAAAAACATTTACCACACGCTCGACAGGAAAGTGGCTTCTCCCCCGTATGAGATCTCTGATGTCTGTAAAGGTAGGACTTCTGTAAATAACATTTCCCACATTCAGGACAGGAATACGGCTTCTCCCCCATGTGAGATTTCTGATGTGTGTAAAGATGGGACTTCTGTGAAAAACATTTCCCACACTCAGAACAGGAATACGGCTTCTCCCCTGTGTGAGATTTCTGATGTCTGTAAAGATTGGACTTGTCTGAAAAACATTTCCCGCACTCAGTACAGGAAAGTGGCTTCTCGCCAGTGTGTAATCTCTGATGTATGCAAAGATTGACCTTCTGTGAAAAACTTTTCCCGCACTCAGAACAGGAATGCAGCTTCTCCCCTGTGTGAGATCTCTGATGTTTATCAAGATGGGACTTCTGTGAAAAACATTTCCTGCACTCAGGACAGGAATATGGCCTTTCCCCAGTATGTAATCTCTGATGTATGCAAAGATTGGCCTTCTGTGAAAAACATTTCCCACACTCAGGACAGGAATATGGTTTCTCCCCTGTGTGAGATCTCTGATGTCTGACAAGATCTGTTTTTTGCACAAAACATTTCCTGCACTCAGAACAGGAATATAGCTTCTCACCCGTGTGAGATCTCTGATGTCTGTAAAGATGGGAGTTCTGTGAAAAACATTTCCCACACTCAGTACAGGAATATGGCTTTTCTCCTATATGAGATCTCTGATGTGTAACAAGCAGTGATTTTTTTACAAAACATTTTCCACACTCAAGACAGGAATGTGGCTTCTCTCCCATGTGAGTCCTTTTATGCTCAATAAGATGGAGTTGAGAATGGAAACACTTCCCGCACTCAGTACAGGAAAATCTCTTCTCTGTTCGAAGGACGGCACCGTCCCTCACAGTCTGAGGTTCCTCAGGATAAGAGGAATACGATGGTCCATCTACACTGTGTGGTGCCGGATGGACATTTGAGGTAGTCGGGTTTTCTCCTGGACTATACTGTGTGATGTCCTCATCTTCTACTTTACAGTCTGGAGACAAAGTGAGACAATCCTCTGAGGTTTTCCTCATCTCCCGTCCATCTACTAAAATAGAAATACAAAGATTATTACTAGACATGAGCTGATTGGTTCCCCTAAACCAGGACTCCGCCCACATCAGACAGCTTTGTCTCTGAGCATCTTACAATTCCACCCTTTTTTTATGTCATAATGTATAAGATTACCTATTATTTGAGCCCAGTCTTTCCACAAAGAGTTATTCCATCTCTGAGCAATCGTCTTTTATTATTCAGTGAGATAAATCTAGACAGAGAAAAACTATTTCAAATCCTCCCCCTTGCTGTGAGTGACAGGTGATTTACATATCTCGTGCACTAACCTAAGAGACATGCATTATTTTTTAATTCCCTCCCACTCCTTTCTTCTGCTGCTCTGCCAGGATTGGATGTTCCACCTCAGCATAATTGGGCATGCTGAAGTCATGTGGTTACTTTCCTTTCTTTTCACTGGATGTTAGAGATCATAGCAGAAGTTCAGTGTAAGAAATACACAGGAAAAAATGCATATTGAAAAGGGGGGTGTAGAGGTGGACAGGGAGTCTACTGACATCACGACTCCACCCATGAGCTCCAGACAACAGACCCACCCACAGAATCTGCAGTTTTTCCGTTCTCATCACAGACAGAGGGGAGACATTTGACAGGTAGGGATACATGCAGGAGGCATCTATATCCTTATAGATAACCCCTATGGTATTAGTTTAGAAAGGATGACATTGGATTTCCACTTTAAGACTATACAGTATCAGAATAATGTAACGTACAATATAAATTATACAGTGTAAGGGTCAGGACTCATAATATTGGTATTCAGTAATCAGTGGAAGATGAAATGATTACATGAGACAAGTTGCAGAGGTCCCACACCGCTGCCTCCCATCTCCTGAGACTGCACTCAGTGACTTGGGTCTGAGACTATACAGACATATCCCTCCACCCGGCACAGACAGCAGACAACACAACAAGTAATCCTGGGGGGATTGTTCTGTCAGAGATCTTACTAGACCTGGGCATGGGGCAGAAGACCATTGGCCTGCCAGCTGATCCCCAGAATCTCCATAAATCCAGTCTAGATACATAAATTGTGTCGGCAGCACAGAGAAGGAAGATTATCGGAGAGAAATCCAGGAATACAGGACGGGGAACACAGCTCAGGAAAGTGACCAGGGGATTACAGGCTGATATCACCCAGCCCCCGCCCTACTCTGGACCAATCAGTGAGCAGTATGGGTGGAGGAATGTATTTAGTGTTAATGACCCACCTGTGCTGATCTCTGTAGGAGTGTCCTCCTCTATAAATGTCCCCGTTATTCCATCCTCCTCCATAGACTGCTGATCATCCCTCACATACCTCTCTTCTTCTTCTGATTTCGGCTACATTTGACGCCTTCATCTCTGCAACATTTCCAGAATTCTCCCCTTCTTGACTAACAACATCACAAAACAACATATTCACTCCTTGGTTACATCCCACCTCGACTACTGCAACTCTCTCCTCAGTGGCCGACCTTTACACAGGATATTCCTCCTTCAGTCTATCATGAATAGGGCGGCACAGTGGTGTAGTGGTTAGCACTCTCACCTAGCAGTAGTGTCGCTGGTTCAAATCCTGACCACGACACTACCTGCCTGGAGTTTGCATGTTCTCCCTGTGCCTGCGTGGGTTTCCTCCGGGTACTCCGGTTTCCTCCCACGATCCTAAGACATGCAGGTAGGTCAATTGGCTTCTGTCCAAAATTGGCCCTAGTATATGAATGAGGACCTTGAATTGTGGGCTCCTTGAGGGTAGGGACCAATGTGAGTGTGCAATGTACAGGGATAGGGACAATTGTAGACACTCGCTCAGGTTGAACTGGATGGACTGGTGTCTTTATTCAACCTTACTAACTATGTAACTATATGAATGCTGTTGCTTGACTGTTGTTCATAAACGACCTGGAGGATGGGGTGAACAGTTCAATCTCTGTATTTTCGGACGATACTAAGCTAAGCAGGGCAATAACTTCTCTACAGCATGTGGAAACCTTGCAAAAAGATCTGAACATATTAATGGGGTGGGCAACTACATGGCAAATGAGGTTCATCGAATAGAAGAAGCAGCCGGCAACGCCATAACATCAAGCATATTTATTTTCAAGCCTTCACAGTGAGTACAGTCAGCAGCAGACTAGTTTTGGCAATAAGCCTTGTTCATAGCTGTGAACAAGGCTTATTGCCGAAACTAGCCTGCTGCTGACTGTACTCACTGTGAGAGCTTGAAAATAAATACGCTTGATGTTATAGAGTTGCCGGCTGCTTCTTCTGTTCGATGACCATTTGGCTATTGGTGTGTGTGGGAGGACACCTCAGCTTGGACACCCCGACTGCAAACTTCCAAAGTAAGACTTTGTTTTCCACTGCTCTGAGCCATACAATCTTTAATCAAAGCAAACGAGATTCAATGTAGAAAAATGTAAAATAATGCATTTGGGTGGCAAAAATCTGAATGCAATCTATAGACTGGGGGGAGAACCTCTGGGGGAATCTAGGATGGAAAAGGAGCTGGGGGTCCTAGTAGATGATAGGCTCAGCAATGGCATGCAATGCCAAGCTGCTGCTAACAAAGCAAACATAAATTTGGCATTAAAAAGGGGATCAACTCCAGAGATAAAATGATAATTCTCCCGCTCTACAAGACTCTGGTCCGGCCGCACCTGGAGTATGCTGTCCAGTTCTGGGCACCAGTCCTCAGGAAGGATGTACTGGAAATGGAGTGAGTACAAAGAAGGGCAACAAAGCTAATAAAGGGTCTGGAGGATATTAGTTATGAGGAAAGGTTGTGAGCACTGAACTTATTCTCTCTGGAGAAGAGACGCTTGAGAGGAGATATGATTTCATTATATAAATACCGGACTGGTGACCCCACAATAGGCATAAAACCTTTTTGCGGAAGGGAGTTTAACACGCATTAAAATTAGAAGAAAAGAGGTTTAACCTTAAACTACGTAGAGGGTTCTTTACTGTAAGAGCGGCAAGGATGTGGAATTCTCTTCCACAGGCGGTGGTCTCAGCGGGGGGCATCGATAGTTTCAAGAAACTATTAGATAAACAGCTGAACAACCGCAACATACAGGGATATACAAAGTAATACTGACATATAATCACACACATAGGTTGGACTTGATGGACTTGTGTGTTTTTTTCAACCTCACCTACTATGTAACTATTTAATACGCACAATAGAAAAACAAACCAGCAGGTTTGAAAAAAAAAAGGGGTTTCATTATGGAGCTCGCAGCAGTTTAGATACAAAATGTATTAACCACTAAGGCCCCGGACCAATTTGCAGCCAAAGGACCAAGCCCCTTTTTGCGATTCGGCACTGCGTCGCTTTAACTGACAATTGCGCGGTCGTGCGACGTGGCTCCCAAACAAAATTGGCGTCCTTTTTTTCCCACAAATAGAGCTTTCTTTTGGTGGTATTTGATCACCTCTGCGTTTTTTATTTTTTGCGCTGTAAACAAAAATAGAGCGACAATTTTGAAAAAAATTCAATATTTTTAACTTTTTGCTATAATAAATATCTCCAAAAAATATATAAAAAAACATTTTTTTTCCTCAGTTTAGGCCGATACGTATTCTACATATTTTTGTTATAAAAAAAAAAAAATCGCAATTAGCGATTATTGATTGGTTTGCGCAAAAGTTATAGCGTTTACAAAATAGGGGATAGTTTTATAGCATTTTTATAAAAAAATTTTTTACTAGTAATGGCGGTGATCAGCGATTTTTATTGTGACTGCGACATTACGGAGGACACATCAGACATTTTTGGAACCATTGTCATTTATACAGCAATCAGTGCTATTTAAATGCACTGATTCCTGTGTAAATGACACTGGCAGTGAAGGAGTTAACCACTAGGGGGCAGTGTAGGTGTTATGTATGACGTTATGTGGTTTTTTTATTGTAGGGGGGCGTGGCCTGGCATGTGACGTCACTGATCGTCCTTCCCTATAAAAGGCAATAGACGATCGGTGACAGCCACACAGGGAAGCACGGGGAGAGGTTTGTTTACACAGACCTCTCCTTGTTCTTCAGCTCTGTGACCGGTCGTGGGACACCAGTGGCGATCGGGTCCGCTGGTCCCGCGCCCACGGAGCTCAGGACCGGGTCGGGAGCGCGCTGCCGGCGGCACGCTCCCGACCCACGGCTGGGCACTTAAAAAGCAACGTGCAGGTACGTGCTTGTGCCCAGCCGTGCCATTCTGCCGATGTACATCGGCGTGAGGCGGTCCTTAAGTGGTTAAATACAAAAGAATCAAAGTTAATAACATGTGGCTAATGAGCCAAAAAGGAGAAAGCAAAACATTTGAAACCTTCACCAATAATGCATTATGACAATGTTGTCACAATAAAAATGAAACCGCCCGGGCTCCCTTGAACACACGCAGGGAGGGGTTAATTGACTGGATGTTGAAAGTCTAAAAACAGCCTCTGGTGACACCAAGTCTAAATATACTGTAAATTCAAGGATCCCTTGAATCAATTGGTCAAGTGGTGGTGTCACCATATGAGGAATATCTGTCTAGAGACACAGCAGTTGGTTAATCCAACATTAGGAGAAAAGCCACAACGTGAAATTCAAATTAGATGACATAAATGCATTGAGATGGATGAGCTTTGAAATATGTCCGGCATCTGGACTTGACTATAAGGGAGCATGCAATGAACGTGTATCATCTCTGGTATATGAAGCTGCCACAGCCGGATGATAGAAAGCTTAGCATATATAATGCATGTGACGGAACACTACGCTTGAGTGCTTTCGACATATACTGTTTCCTCCCAGTCTGAATATAGATATCAGATATTCCAACCGCTACCAACAACAAATAAGGCAATACTCGTTTGGTTGCTCAACATGAACTGTTTATTAGAACAAGAATACAGTCTTATATACAGTTGAAGAGGAGATTCCCCCCATCCTGCTCATATTACTCTAACAATACACCTGTAACCAGAAACCTAATTAACATGAGCTAGTTATTTAATCATTTACCCAGACTTGGTGACTCTAAGATATGACCTTTCAGGGTAGACTTGCCGTCTCCTCACTTACAACTTACAATACAGATAAATATAAACACATCCCAATTGATTCTCGGATCCTTGAACTTCCGGTATATTTAGACTTGGTGTCACCAGAGGCTGTTTTTAGACTTTCAACATCCAGTCAATTACCCCTTCCCTGCATGTGTGCAAGTGAGCCCGGGCAGTTTCATTTTTATTGTGACAACGTTGTTATAATGTTTTAATAATATCGATGAAGGTTTCAAATGTTTTGCTTCCCCCTTTTTGGCTCATTAGCCACGTGTTATTAACTTTGTTCCTTTTTCTATTTAATCAATTCTGTATCCGCTGCAAGCTCCATATTGAAGCCCCCTGTGTTCAAACCTGCTGGTGTGTTTTTCTATTTTGCACATTTTCATGGCTTCAGGAACCCCAACCTATAATAAGTTGAGTTGGTAATATACATATAAATCAAATAACAGCGTTGGTCTTCCCCTATTTTATTCTCTATTTTTGAGTTGCTTGACTAATAGACCTTATTAAAGGGGTTGTAAACCCTCACCGCTGCATTAAGGTGAAAAACATTTTTTAATGCAGCAGCGTGCCCAAGCCCCCCTTATACTTACCTGAGCCCCGAAATTTGCGCGACAGGAATAAGCACCCCAGCTCCGGCCGGTGTCTTGTGTCCTGATTGGATAGATTGACAGCAGCGCAGCCATTGGCTCCTGCTGCTGTCAATCAAATCCAATGACGTGGGGGCACGGCCAAGTCATACATTCGGCAGCTATGGACGCCAAATGTTGGACTCAGGAGCGCGCCTGCAAGGTAAGGTTTGTTTATCTTGTTTGCTTGCAAGGTAAGCCCTTCTCTGTCAATCCCTCCCCTGGCTTCCCCTACTCCACCGTTTAAAATTCAAATGCTAACTACAACATGCAAGTCCATTCACAACATCGCCCCCCAGCTACATCACCAACCTCATCTGCAGATATTTACCAAATCATCCTCTCCACTCCTCCCAGGACCTCCTGCTCTCTAGCTCCCTTGTTACCTTCTCCCTTGTTCACCTCTAGGACTTCTTCAGAGCCTCGCCCATCCTCTGGAACTCCCTGCCCAGTATGTCCGGTCAGCCCCTACACTGTCTGCCTAACCCACCACCACCTAAGAACTGTACCCGAGCCACCTCCATCAGACCATCCCCCACAGCTATAACTCCATGTACCACATCCCCCTCCCTTTTTTATTACTATTATTTTGTAGGAGAGTTGTTGAATCGTTTTTCAGGTCAAGACCCGTTTTTTTTTAACACCATATTCAATGTAGAGTTTAGTATTTTTGTCCCTGCTAATGGTTCTGATGTTTTTTTTGGCCTTTATCCAATGGCCGTTGCATATGTCCGTTGGCTAGCCATTAGCGTAATACAATGGATCATCAATAAAATGGCTGCTACGAGCTATGAGAAAATGGCAACCGAATTTGATTAGCTAGCCATTCGTTTAGTACATAGGATCACCAACAAAATGGTCGCCATGGCCTCTAAGAAAACGGCAACTGCATTTTTAAAAGAATTTTGACTATAAACAGATCTTAGCTGTTATTGGGCCGCTATCCCTTGAGAAAGTCACGTGATTGATGATGAAACACGTCGGGGCGGAGCCTGTGACGTCAACATGCACCACCAGGAAGTAGCCTGGGATCTAATGGTGAACTGCAGCCGAGGAAATACAGACATCTAGGTGGTTTCTGTGGGGTGTAATACCCCTGAAATATCAAACACATTGCCCGAGTGTACCGAAGGCTGTGCACAATTAAATGTGAGTTTTATTGCCTTTTAATAAATGTCAGTTTTAAAAAAATTATAAAGCAGTATTTTGTGTTCCTTCCATTCATGTGTCAATATTGGGATTATCGCGAGTACCCGAGCAGCTGACACCCAGAAGGATTATTACCCCTGTGGGGAAGGCGTGACTAGACCCAAGTGGGGGTCTTATGGGGAGGTGAGTGCATTGATTGACTGGTGGAGGATATATATAACTGAGAAGATCATTCATTTAGACATTGAAGTTCTTCACCATTGTCACAGAAAGGATATGTATGCCTATTTATGGATTTTTTAATTATCATATATTTTTTAGAAGCACTAATTTACTAATATGCATTTTTCTGTTTATATGTGATATACATGGATAAATGACTCATTTATTTATTGGAGCCACTGGGTGGCACTGTTCACTTTGTTTTGGCACGGCTATTTATTACTGTATTTAGAGGTAGCACTTCACGTTTATATATAATTGTTTCATAGTTTATGTGGGAATACTATGTTGTGTTAAAGTGATTGTAAGGGTTCATTTAAAAACAAAAAAAAACAAACATATACTTACCTCCACTGTGCAGCTCGTTTTGCACAGAGTGGCCCCGATCATTGCCTTCTGGGGTCCCCGGCGGCTCTTGCGGCTCCTCCCCGCATCAGATAACCCCCTAGGGGAAGCACTCTCCCGGGGGGGTTTTACCTTGCAGGCGCACTCCCGAGTCCAGCATTTGCGTACACAGACTTGGCCCCAACCCCCCCCGGCACCCGCATCATTGGATTTAATTGACAGCAGCGGGAGCCAATGGCTGCGCTGCTATCAATCTATCCGATCAGGATACGAGACACCGGCTGAAACTGGTGTGCTTGTTCCGGTCACACAAATTCCGGGGCTCAGGTAAGTATAAGGGAGGCGGGGGGGGGGGGGGGGGGCGCTGCTGCATTAAAAAATGTTTTTCATCTTAATGCATAGAATGCATTAAGGTAAAAAAAGATGAGGGTTTACAACCCCTTTAAGCAGCCTCTGCAGTTATATGCAATTTGTAGTCACTTCTATAGTAGTGCAGACATTTTTTTTATATTTAACCGGGGCTCTGTTTTTTACTTTGTCAGGGCTGGCTTAGCCTTCTCTGGGCTGGCTGCTCAGCTGTCGGCTAAGTGCCAGCTCTCTTCTCTCTCCACAGTCACCCAGCTGTTCCTGATTGTCATGGAAAGGTCCACCCGTTGGTGGCGCTGTTGATCTCTTGGATTGCAGTACCAGTGTCCACCAGCGGGTGTCTTCTAACACCCAGGGCCTGTATTAAGAGGACCTACCTCCTGGTGACACTATTGGATCCCTGGACTGTAGTACCGGCGTCCACCAGCGGGTGTACTCCGGCAGTGTGGAGCAGACAGCACCTGCTGCGATCAGCTGTTACGTGAGGGTAATCATCAGCAGTCTTATAAATACCCGGCAAGCCCTAACATGCTTGCCTTGGTGTCACTCTCTCCATTTGCCCTGAACCTTGTAACCTGAACCTTGTAACCTGAACCTTGTAACCTGAACCTGAACCCTGTATCTACCTGACCTGTTCCTTCCTGAGCCCATCCTGGACCTGTCCCTCTTGTCTCCTGTTACCTAAGATCCCTGCTCTGCAGCCCATTCATCCGTCCTCTCCCTCTTCTACTGATTCCCCGGTGTATGACCTCAGCCTGGCTTCTGTTGATGACTTTGGTAGTTCCCATTTATTGTATATATTTCTTGTTGTTGGTGGTTGGTAGTGCACTGTGTGTTTTCACTTTCTTTTATTTATAATAAAACACTTTTGTTAATTTACTTACATGCGTTTTGGGTTTCCTCTGTGCAGTCCACACAGTCTGGTCTAATAATTCCCTGACACTGATCATGCTCGTCTGACCTGCCTACTTAAAATTGTCCAGCTCACTTCATCCCTGCCTTCGCCTTGGTCACATCACAAGAAACCATCTCCTGCGGTTCTGTTTAATGACTGGCTTGCTGACATCCCTTCTGGCTCCTTATCCTGCTTGCTGTTGCTCTACTTGGATCCCTGACTTCTGGACTGGCTGATTACCCAATCTGGTTATTAAACTCTGGCCTGGCTGACTACTCTATCCGGTTACTGGACTCTGGCTATGCTTTGACTACGCTTTTTCTATTTACCTTTTTATTTTTATTAATAAACAAGTGTGATTTAAATGTACTTCTGTCTCAGTCTGATTCATGGTTTCTGACACTTCTGTATTGAACTGCATTGTAATCGTACTGCCCCCCCCCCCCTTTCACATTGTAAATTGCTGTGTAAACTGTTGGCTCTATATAAATCCTGAATAATAATAATAAAGATGAGGGATCTAGGTGGAGCCTCCGTACTGCTCTCTCCTTTACAATAAAGTCTCCTCTTACCCGGTGATGTGAGGGGCGGCTGATTGTCCATCATGACGTCCTTGTAGAGATCCTTGTGTCCTTCTAAATTCTCCCACTCCTCTAGGGTTGCCACCCACCCGGGATTCACCCGGACAGTACGGGTTTTGAATCCTGTGTCCGGGGATCAGTCCATCTTAGCTCCGGACACAATGCTGAGGAGTCTCCTATTATTACTGTGTATTGGGGTTTCCCGTGCAGATGTCTCCCTCCCTGCCTTCACTGCCCGGTGTTCTGGCCGAGTCTCCTGCACTGTGTAACTTAAGTTGTGACACATTGCAGGGCGGCTGTGAGGGGGGAGAGACTTGCCAGTAGCCAGTGCCTACTCCATGCAGATACACAGCCTCGGCTCTTCCCCTCTGCAAGCCGATCATGTGACCTTTCCAAAAAGCAAGAGGAACAGAGAGCCTGCTGAGCGAGCTAAGGAGACACAAACAGACTGCTGGGTGAGTGCAGAGCTGAGGGCCATTACTTTCCTGCAGTTCAGTCCACAAGCTCTCCAGTGTGGGACTGTCCTGCTTGTCTTTCCAGGGACATGGCTGCTGATTAAATATTGCAGTCTAGTTCTCCCTGCAGTACCATCCTGGAATCATTACTTCATTGTGCAGTGATTACTCAGTAGCCTTTAATATCTTTTCTTCTCTAGTTATGGGGTGCCTGTGGATTGCTTTGAATTTTTTGTTGATTTTTTAGTAATTAAAAGTCCACTGCCCACTGACAATGCACTCTGCCCACTGACACCATCTACTGCCCACTGACACCGCACTCTGCCCACTGACACCGCACTCTGCCCACTGACACCATCTACTGCCCACTGACACCGCACTCTGCCCACTGACACCGCACTCTGCCCACTGACACCATCTACTGCCCACTGACACCGCACTCTGCCCACTGACACCGCACTCTGCCCACTGACACCGCACTCTGCCCACTGACACCATCTACTGCCCACTGACACCATCTACTGCCCACTGACCCTGCACTCTGCCCACTGACACCGCACTCTGCCCACTGACACCGCACTCTGCCCACTGACACCATCTACTGCCCACTGACACCGCACTCTGCCCACTGACACCGCACTCTGCCCACTGACACCGCACTCTGCCCACTGACACCATCTACTGCCCACTGACCCCGCACTCTGCCCACTGACACCGCACTCTGCCCACTGACACCGCACTCTGCCCACTGACACCATCTACTGCCCACTGACACCGCACTCTGCCCACTGACACCGCACTCTGCCCACTGACACCGCACTCTGCCCACTGACACCATCTACTGCCCACTGACACCATCTACTGCCCACTGACCCTGCACTCTGCCCACTGACACCGCACTCTGCCCACTGACACCGCACTCTGCCCACTGACACCATCTACTGCCCACTGACACCGCACTCTGCCCACTGACACCGCACTCTGCCCACTGACACCGCACTCTGCCCACTGACACCATCTACTGCCCACTGACCCCGCACTCTGCCCACTGACACCGCACTCTGCCCACTGACACCGCACTCTGCCCACTGACACCATCTACTGCCCACTGACACCATCTACTGCCCACTGACCCCGCACTCTGCCCACTGACACCGCACTCTGCCCACTGACACCATCTACTGCCCACTGACACCGCACTCTGCCCACTGACACCATCTACTGCCCACTGACACCGCACTCTGCCCACTGACACCGCACTCTGCCCACTGACACCATCTACTGCCCACTGACACCGCACTCTGCCCACTGACACCGCACTCTGCCCACTGACACCATCTACTGCCCACTGACACCGCACTCTGCCCACTGACACCGCACTCTGCCCACTGACACCATCTACTGCCCACTGACACCGCACTCTGCCCACTGACACCATCTACTGCCCACTGACACCGCACTCTGCCCACTGACACCGCACTCTGCCCACTGACACCATCTACTGCCCACTGACACCGCACTCTGCCCACTGACACCGCACTCTGCCCACTGACACCATCTACTGCCCACTGACACCGCACTCTGCCCACTGACACCATCTACTGCCCACTGACACCGCACTCTGCCCACTGACACCGCACTCTGCCCACTGACACCATCTACTGCCCACTGACACCGCACTCTGCCCACTGACACCGCACTCTGCCCACTGACACCATCTACTGCCCACTGACACCGCACTCTGCCCACTGACACCATCTACTGCCCACTGACACCGCACTCTGCCCACTGACACCATCTACTGCCCACTGACACCGCACTCTGCCCACTGACACCATCTACTGCCCACTGACACCGCACTCTGCCCACTGACACCATCTACTGCCCACTGACACAGCACTCTGCCCACTGACACCATCTACTGCCCACTGACACCGCACTCTGCCCACTGACACCGCACTCTGCCCACTGACAACATCTACTGCCCACTGACACCTCACTCTGCCCACTGACACCGTACTCTGCCCACTGACACCATCTACTGCCCACTGACACCGCACTCTGCCCACTGACACCGCACTCTGCCCACTGACACCGCACTCTGCCCAATGACACCATCTACTGCCCACTGACACCGCACTCTACCCACTGACACCGCACTCTGCCCACTGACACCGCACTCTGCCCACTGACACCGCACTCTGCCCACTGACACCATCTACTGCCCACTGACAGCGCACTCTGCCCACTGACACCATCTACTGCCCACTGACACCGCACTCTGCCCACTGACACCGCACTCTGCCCACTGACACCATCTACTGCCCACTGACACCGCACTCTGCCCACTGACACCGCACTCTGCCCACTGACACCATCTACTGCCCACTGACACCGCACTCTGCCCACTGACACCGCACTCTGCCCAATGACACCGCACTCTGCCCAATGACACCGCACTCTGCCCAATGACACCATCTACTGCCCCACTGACAACACACTCTGCCCACTGACACCGCACTCTGCCCACTGACACCATCTACTGCCCACTGACACCGCACTCTGCCCACTGACACCATCTACTGCCCACTGACACCATCTACTGCCCACTGACACCGCACTCTGCCCACTGACACCGCACTCTGCCCACTGACACCATCTACTGCCCACTGACACCTCACTCTGCCCACTGACACCGTACTCTGCCCACTGACACCATCTACTGCCCACTGACACCGCACTCTGCCCACTGACACCGCACTCTGCCCAATGACACCGCACTGCCCACTGACACCATCTACTGCCCACTGACACCGCACTCTACCCACTGACACCGCACTCTGCCCACTGACACCATCTACTGCCCCACTGACAACACATTCTGCCCCACTGACAACACACTCTGCCCACTGACACCGCACTCTGCCCACTGACACCATCTACTGCCCACTGACACCGCATACTGCCCACTGACACCGCACTCTGCCCACTGACACCGCACTCTGCCCACTGACACCGCACTCTGCCCACTGACACCGCACTCTGCCCACTGACACCATCTACTGCCCACTGACACCTCACTCTGCCCACTGACACCGTACTCTGCCCACTGACACCATCTACTGCCCACTGACACCGCACTCTGCCCACTGACACCGCACTCTGCCCACTGACACCGCACTCTGCCCAATGACACCGCACTCTGCCCAATGACACCATCTACTGCCCACTGACACCGCACTCTACCCACTGACACCGCACTCTGCCCACTGACACCATCTACTGCCCCACTGACAACACATTCTGCCCCACTGACAACACACTCTGCCCACTGACACCGCACTCTGCCCACTGACATTGCACTCTGCCCACTGACACCGCACTCTGCCCAATGACACCGCACTCTGCCCAATGACACCACACTCTGCCCAATGACACCATCTACTGCCCACTGACACCGCACTTTACCCACTGACACCGCACTCTGCCCACTGACACCATCTACTGCCCCACTGACAACACATTCTGCCCCACTGACACCATCTACTGCCCACTGACACCGCATACTGCCCACTGACACCGCACTCTGCCCACTGACACCATCTACTGCCCACTGACACCGCACTCTGCCCACTGACACCGCACTCTGCCCACTGACACCGCACTCTGCCCACTGACACCATCTACTGCCCACTGACACCTCACTCTGCCCACTGACACCGTACTCTGCCCACTGACACCATCTACTGCCCACTGACACCGCACTCTGCCCACTGACACCGCACTCTGCCCACTGACACCGCACTCTGCCCAATGACACCGCACTGCCCAATGACACCATCTACTGCCCACTGACACCGCACTCTACCCACTGACACCGCACTCTGCCCACTGACACCATCTACTGCCCACTGACACCGCACTCTACCCACTGACACCGCACTCTGCCCACTGACACCATCTACTGCCCCACTGACAACACATTCTGCCCCACTGACAACACACTCTGCCCACTGACACCGCACTCTGCCCACTGACACCGCATACTGCCCACTGACACCGCACTCTGCCCACTGACACCGCACTCTGCCCACTGACACCGCACTCTGCCCACTGACACCGCACTCTGCCCACTGACACCGCACTCTGCCCACTGACACCATCTACTGCCCACTGACACCTCACTCTGCCCACTGACACCGTACTCTGCCCACTGACACCATCTACTGCCCACTGACACCGCACTCTGCCCACTGACACCGCACTCTGCCCACTGACACCGCACTCTGCCCACTGACACCGCACTCTGCCCAATGACACCGCACTCTGCCCAATGACACCATCTACTGCCCACTGACACCGCACTCTACCCACTGACACCGCACTCTGCCCACTGACACCATCTACTGCCCCACTGACAACACATTCTGCCCCACTGACAACACACTCTGCCCACTGACACCGCACTCTGCCCACTGACATTGCACTCTGCCCACTGACACCATCTACTGCCCACTGACACCGCACTCTGCCCAATGACACCACACTCTGCCCAATGACACCATCTACTGCCCACTGACACCGCACTTTACCCACTGACACCGCACTCTGCCCACTGACACCATCTACTGCCCCACTGACAACACATTCTGCCCCACTGACAACACACTCTGCCCCACTGACACCGCACTCTACCCACTGACACCGCACTCTACCCACTGACACCGCACTCTGCCCACTGACACCATCTACTGCCCCACTGACAACACATTCTGCCCCACTGACAACACACTCTGCCCCACTGACACCGCACTCTGCCCACTGACACCGCACGCTGCCCACTGACACCATCTACTGCCCACTGACACCATCCACTGCCCTACTGATAGTGTCCACTTTTAAGGTATATTTTAACTGTGACATTTCTTTTAATAATCTAATCATATTTTATGGTCACTCAAATGCTTTTGTTTTATTTAACCATGTCCCTTTGAGTCTACCCCCCCCCCCCCCCTCTCCACTGTTAACACAATTTGGCCACAGCAGCGCGCTATCCGCGCCTCCTTACTACTCTCCTAGGGTAACTCAAAGGTGTCCCAAGTTTCCTACAATCATATAGAGTGTCTATAGCGTGTACTACAAAAAAAAATTCTGTGCGTTGCTAAAGTGTTCGGGTTTGGCTTGACGAAAAGGTGGCAACCCTACACTCCTCCATGGAGAAATAGACAGTGACATCCTGACACCTTATAGGAACCTGACACACACAATGATACAGTCACCATCCAGACACATCCCTTGTCTGTTACTGGATAATGTCCCAGAATTCCCAGAATCCTCCTCACCTCTCCTGTCAGCAGATATCACAAATAACACAAAAAAATAAAATAATAAAATCAAATGATATTCCCGAAATCCTCCTCACCTCACCGGTCAGGTATGTGTTTTATTAAAGACAAAACCAGAGAATTTCCCGGCTCAACTCGCCAACCAGTCTGCTTACTAACCAAATTCTCCTGTCTAACCGTATGCATTAACAACTGGGTGTTCAGTGTGCCCCTGTGCCTTTAAAGAGGATTGGGCTACCTCCAGGCCCACCTGCCCCTTATCTAGGAGTTAAGACTGGAGGTAATACAGGGTGCCGTAAAGGGGCCTTGCAGCTCATGCATGCGTTTGAAAATGTGTGCTAACTAAACCCCTGTTTTTAACGCATACTGTTAGCATTAGGGATGCACCGAATGGGTTTTTTGGTGCCGAAACCGATACCGAAAATGAAAAATACACTAGGCCGAAAACCGAAACCGATACCGAAACAGCACCGATACCGAAAATGACTGTTTTTAAAAAATATTTTTATACAGGAGGTGGTCAGAGACTGGGGACATGGTACAGGAGGTGGTCAGAGACTGGGGACATGGTACAGGAGGTGGCCAGAGACTGGCGACATGGTTCAGGAGGTGGCCAGAGACTGGCGACATGGTTCAGGAGGTGGCCAGAGACTGGCGACATGGTTCAGGAGGTGGCCAGAGACTGGCGACATGGTTCAGGAGGTGGCCAGAGACTGGCGACATGGTTCAGGAGGTGGCCAGAGACTGGCGACATGGTTCAGGAGGTGGCCAGAGACTGGCGACATGGTTCAGGAGGTGGCCAGAGACTGGCGACATGGTTCAGGAGGTGGCCAGAGACTGGCGACATGGTTCAGGAGGTGGCCAGAGACTGGCGACATGGTTCAGGAGGTGGCCAGAGACTGGCGACATGGTTCAGGAGGTGGCCAGAGACTGGCGACATGGTTCAGGAGGTGGCCAGAGACTGGCGACATGGTTCAGGAGGTGGCCAGAGACTGGCGACATGGTTCAGGAGGTGGCCAGAGACTGGCGACATGGTTCAGGAGGTGGCCAGAGACTGGCGACATGGTTCAGGAGGTGGCCAGGGACTGGCGACATGGTTCAGGAGGTGGCCAGAGACTGGCGACATGGTTCAGGAGGTGGCCAGAGACTGGCGACATGGTTCAGGAGGTGGCCAGAGACTGGCGACATGGTTCAGGAGGTGGCCAGAGACTGGCGACATGGTTCAGGAGGTGGCCAGAGACTGGCGACATGGTTCAGGAGGTGGCCAGAGACTGGCGACATGGTTCAGGAGGTGGCCAGAGACTGGCGACATGGTTCAGGAGGTGGCCAGAGACTGGCGACATGGTTCAGGAGGTGGCCAGAGACTGGCGACATGGTACAGGAGGTGGCCAGAGACTGGCGACATGGTACAGGAGGTGGCCAGAGACTGGCGACATGGTACAGGAGGTGGCCAGAGACTGGCGACATGGTACAGGAGGTGGCCAGAGACTGGCGACATGGTACAGGAGGTGGCCAGAGACTGGCGACATGGTACAGGAGGTGGCCAGAGACTGGCGACATGGTACAGGAGGTGGCCAGAGACTGGCGACATGGTACAGGAGGTGGCCAGAGACTGGCGACATGGTACAGGAGGTGGCCAGAGACTGGCGACATGGTACAGGGAGGTGGTCAGAGACTGGCGACATGGTACAGGGAGGTGGTCAGAGACTGGCGACATGGTACAGGGAGGTGGTCAGAGACTGGCGACATGATAAAAAGAGATAAGTGTTTGTGTCCCCTCGTGCAGCCAGTGTTTGTGTCCCCCTCGTGCAGCCAGTGCTTGTGTCCCCCTCGTGCAGCCAGTGCTTGTGTCCCCCTCGTGCAGCCAGTGCTTGTGTCCCCCTCGTGCAGCCAGTGCTTGTGTCCCCCTCGTGCAGCCAGTGCTTGTGTCCCCCTCGTGCAGCCAGTGCTTGTGTCCCCCTCGTGCAGCCAGTGCTTGTGTCCCCCTCGTGCAGCCAGTGCTTGTGTCCCCCTCGTGCAGCCAGTGCTTGTGTCCCCCTCGTGCAGCCAGTGCTTGTGTCCCCCTCGTGCAGCCAGTGCTTGTGTCCCCCTCGTGCAGCCAGTGCTTGTGTCCCCCTCGTGCAGCCAGTGCTTGTGCCCCCCTCGTGCAGCCAGTGCTTGTGTCCCCTGTGTAGTCAGTGATGCAGAGAGAGAGGAGAGCCGCCTCCGCCGTCTGGATCAATAAAGCGCCGGGAACATCACAGCTTTAATTTCAATAGCTGTGTGTTCCCCCGTTGCGCGCCGTCGCATATAGCCCCTCCCCCTTGTCCGGGGAACTGTGATAGACAGATCCCCCATCCAATCAGGACGGGGGATCTGTCTATCACAGTTCCCCGAACGAGGGGGGGGACTGTATGCGACGGCGCGCAACGGGGGAACACACAGCTATTAAAATTAAAGCTGTGATGTTCCCGGCGCTTTATTGATCCAGACGGCGGAGGCGGCATTCCTGCGCTATACACCTCCCGTGATGGGCAGCACCAGGGGCGGGGGCGGAGCTATGCCCCGCCCAGGCCACGCCCCATTTTCGGCTCAATTATCGGCCGTTTTTTCCTTTCGGCAAATTGCCGAAAGGGCCATTTTCGGCCGATATGTTTCGGCGGCCGAAATTTCGGTGCATCCCTAGTTAGCATACCTCTTAACCATCCCGAATTCTGCTGGACCATCCCATGATTTGAAGTAAGGCCCTGGGCTCCACTCAGTAGCGATATACATAATGGGGGGGGGGGCATTAGTAAGGGAGTAGGGGGGATTGGTAAGAAAGCTGGAGGGGCATTATTAAGAGAGGAGGGGGAATTGGTGAGAGAGCTGAGGGGCTTTAGTAAGAGAGGAGGGGGAAATGGTGATAGAGATGGGGGGCATTAGTAAGAGAGGAGGGGGAATTGGTGAGAGAGCTGGGGGGGCACTAGTAAGAGAGGAGGGGGGAATTGGTGAGAAAGCATAGGGGCATTAGTAAGAGAGGAGGGGGAATTGATGAGAGAGCTGAGGGGCTTTAGTAAGAGAGGAGGGGGAAATGGTGATAGAGCTGGGGGGCATTAGTAAGAGAGAAGGGGTTGCATTAGTAAGAGAGGAGGGGGAATTGGTGGGAGAGCTGGGGGGCATTTGTGACAGGTGAGAGAGCTGGAGGCATTGCTGAGAGAGCTGAGGGGGCATTAGTGAGAGGGGATGGGGAATTGATGAGAGAGCTGAGGGGCTTTAGTGAGAGAGGAGGGGTGGCATTAGTGAGAGAGCTGGGGGGCACTAGTAAAAAGAGGGGAGGGGGAATTGATGATAGAGCTGGGGGGCATTAATAAGAGAGAAGGGGTTGCATTAGTGAGAGAGGAGGGGGCATTGGTAAGAGAGGAGGGGTGGCATTAGTGAGAGCTGGAGGCAACTTTGGTGAGAGAGCTGGGGGGCATTAGTAAGCCCCTGTACACACGGTCGGAGATTTCGACAACCAAATCCGTCGGATTTTGTCCGTTGGATCTTGTCCGAAACTGTTGCATACACACGGTCGGACTAAGTTGTCGAAAAATTTGATCATTCAGAACGTGATGACGTAATTTCGTTACGACGGGACTACGTTCAGGCTAGTAGCCAATAGCTTTGATGTAGGAATTTGATCTGAGCATGCGTGGCACTTTGTCCGATCGGAATTCTCTACACATGATCGGAGTATGTCCGATCGAACCAGTTGGTCGGGAAATATTTCCAACATGTTGGAAAATTGGGTCCGATGGATATTCCGACGGAATCAGTCCGATGCATATCACACACAGTCGGATTATCCGACAACACGTCCGATAGGACACATTCCGACGGATTCTCCGACCGTGTGTACAAGGGCTAAGAGAGGAGGGGTTGCATTAGTGAGAGAGCTGGAGGTAACATTGCTGAGAGAGCTGGGGGGCATTGCTGAGAAAACTAGGGTGGGGGCATTGGTGAGAGAGCTGGGAGGCATTTATGAGAGGTGAGAGAGCTAGGGGGCATTAGCAAGAGAGGAGGGGGGAATTGGTGAGAGAGCTGGGGGGCATTAGTAAGAGAGGAGGTGGAAATTGGTGAGAGAGCTGGGGGGGGCATTAGTAAGAGGGGAGGGGGGAATTGGTGAGAGGGCTTGGACATTAGTAATAGAGGAGGGGAAATTGGTAAGAGAACTAAGGTGGGGATTTGGGGAGAGAATTGGGGGACATTTGTGAGAGGAGAGAGAGCTTGGGGCATTGGTGAGAGAGCGGGGGGCATTAGTAAGAGAGGAAAGGGAATTGGTGAGAGAGCTGGGGGAGGGGCATTAGTAAGAGGGGAGGGGGAGAAATGTAGGGGCACTATTAAGAGAGATGGGAGGATTGGTAAAAGAGCTGGGGGCATTAGTAAGAGAAGAGGGGGAAATTGGTAAGAGAGCTGGGGGGCATTTATGAGAGGTGAGAGAGCGTGAGGGCATTGGTGAGAGCTGGGGGCATTAGTAAGAGATGAGGGGGCACTAGCAAGAGAGGAGAGGGAATTGGTGAGAAAGCTGGGGGCACTAGCAAGAGAGGAGGGGGGAATTGGTGAGAGAGCTGGAGGAGCACTAGTAAGAGAGGAGGGGGAATTGGTAAGAGAGCTGGGGGGCACTAGTAAGAAAGGAGAGGGGAATTGGTGAGAGAGCTGGGGGGCACTAGTAAGAGAGGAGGGGGGATTAGTGAGCACGTGGGGGGCACTAGTAAGAGAGGAGGGGGGAATTGGTGAGAGAGCGGGGGGAACTAGTAAGAGAGGAGGGGGAATTGGTGAGAGAGCGGGGGGGGCATTAGGAAGAGAGGAGGAGGGAATTAGTGAGAGAGCTGGGGGCACTAGTAAGAGAGGAGGGGGTAATTGGTGAGAGAGTGGGGGACACTAGTAAGAGAGAAGGGGGAATTGGTGAGAGAGCAGGGGGCACTAGTAAGAGAGGAGAGAGGAATTGGTGAGAGAGCTGGGGGGGCACTAGTAAGAGAGGAGAGGGGAATTGGTGAGAGAGCTGGGGGGCACTAGTAAGAGAGGAGAGGGGAATTGGTGAGAAAGTGGGGGGGCACTAGTAAGAGAGGAGGGGGGAAATGGTGAGAGCTGGGGGCATTAGTAAGAGATGAGGAGGGGCACTAGCAAGAGAGGAGGGGGCACTAGCAAGAGAGGAGAGGGGAAATGGTGAGAGAGCTGGGGGCACTAGTAAGAGAGGAGAGGGGAATTGGTGAGAGAGCGGAGGGCACTAGTAAGAGAGGAGGGGGAATTGGTGAGAGAGCGGGGGGCACTAGTAATGAGGAAAGGGGGAATTGGTGACAGAGCTGGGGGGCACTAGTAAGAGAGGAGGGGGGAATTGGTAAGAGAGCTGGGGGGGCACTAGTAAGAGAGGAGAGGGGAATTGGTGAGAGAGCTTGGGGGCACTAGTAAGAGAGAAGGGGGTAATTGGTGAGAGAGTTGGGGGGCACTAGTAAGAGAGGAGGGGGAATTGGTGAGAGAGCAGGGGAGGCACTAGTAAGAGAGGAGGGGGGAATTGGTGAGAGAGCTTGGGGGGCACTAGTAAGAGAGGAGGGGGGAATTGGTGAGAGATCTGGGGGGGCACTAGTAAGAGAGGAGGGGGAATTGGTGAGAGAGCTGGGGGGGCACTAGTAAGAGAGGAGGGGGGAATTGGTGAGAGAGCAGAGGAGGCACTAGTAAGAGAGGAGGGGGGAATTGGTGAGAGAGCAGGGGAGGCACTAGTAAGAGAGGAGGGGGGAATTGGTGAGAGAGCTGGGGGGCACTAGTAAGAGAGGAGGGGGAATTAGTGAGAGAGCAGGGGGGGGACTAGTAAGAGAGGAGGGGGGAATTGGTGAGAGAGCTGGGGGGGCACTAGTAAGAGAGGAGAGGGGAATTGGTGAGAGAGCTGGGGTGCACTAGTAAGGGAGGAGGGGGGAATTGGTGAGAGAGCTGGGGGGCACTAGTAAGAGAGGAGGGGGGAATTGGTGAGAGAGCAGAGGAGGCACTAGTAAGAGAGGAGGGGGAATTGGTGAGAGAGCAGGGGAGGCACTAGTAAGAGAGGAGGGGGGAATTGGTGAGAGAGCAGGGGAGGCACTAGTAAGAGAGGAGGGGAGAATTGGTGAGAGAGCTGGGGGGGCACTAGTAAGAGAGGAGGGGGGAATTGGTGAGAGATTTGGGGGGGGCACTAGTAAGAGAGGAGGGGGGAATTGGTGAGAGATTTGGGGGGGGCACTAGTAAGAGAGGAGGGGGAATTGGTGAGAGAGCTGGGGGGGCACTAGTAAGAGAGGAGGGGGAATTGGTGAGAGAGCTGGGGGGGGCACTAGTAAGAGAGGAGGGGGGAATTGGTGAGAGAGCAGAGGAGGCACTAGTAAGAGAGGAGGGGGAATTGGTGAGAGAGCAGGGGAGGCACTAGTAAGAGAGGAGGGGGGAATTGGTGAGAGAGCTGGGGGGGCACTAGTAAGAGAGGAGGGGGGAATTGGTGAGAGAGCTGGGGGGGCACTAGTAAGAGAGGAGGGGGAATTGGTGAGAGAGCTGGGGGGGCACTAGTAAGAGAGGAGGGGGAATTGGTGAGAGAGCTGGGGAGGGGCACTAGTAAGAGAGGAGGGGGGAATTGGTGAGAGAGCAGAGGAGGCACTAGTAAGAGAGGAGGGGGAATTGGTGAGAGAGCAGGGGAGGCACTAGTAAGAGAGGAGGGGGAATTGGTGAGAGAGCTGGTGGGGCACTAGTAAGAGAGGAGGGGGAATTGGTGAGAGAGCTGGGGGGGCACTAGTAAGAGAGGAGGGGGGAATTGGTGAGAGAGCTGGGGGGCACTAGTAAGAGAGGAGGGGGAATTGGTGAGAGAGCTGGGGGGCACTAGTAAGAGAGGAGGGGGGAATTTGTGAGAGAGCTGGGGGGCACTAGTAAGAGAGGAGGGGGGAATTGGTGAGAGAGCTGGGGTGCACTAGTAAGGGAGGAGGGGGGAATTAGTGAGAGAGCTGGGGGACATTGGTGGGAGAGCTGGGGGGCATTGCTGAGAAAGCTGGGTGCATTGGTGAGAGCTGGGGGGTATTAGTAAGAGAGGAGGGACATGGGTAAGAGTCGAAACATGGAAAAAAGAAATCTGCGCTAGACCTAAAATATAAATAATTAATCAAATAAATAAATTAATAAGTAATAAATAAAAATGAACCTAAATAAATCTATAGGCTGGAGCTGCACCAATGAACAACAATTAATTAATAATAAAAACATGAATATAAGTCCACATTAATTCATCAATTGGCAGTAGTTTATCTCCAATAACACCTCAGTGACTCCACACAGAAAGCAAAAAGTGCCCACCCACCAGAATATGAATCCACTTACCAGATGGCAAAGCGTATACAGCATTCGGCTATGACCCAGCTGCGGCCTTTAGCTTGCACTGAGGATGCTTTAGATCATACAGGACTGAACCAAACCAGGAAACCCACTCTGATGATCTGTAGGAATATACCATATGTGGATAGTGTAGCGCCAAACTCAAAGAAAAGAAAAACTGCCCATAGTGTAATACCGCTCATATATTTAATAAAAAAATGTTGTATTGCACTTACATCATAAAAAGAATCATTCGCATTAAAAACAACAGCCGGCCGGCAAAGTACGGAGCCCGTCCGTAGCGTGGTGGCGTCACTGCCCCCCATGGGTACACATGGGTAAGAGAGCTGGGGGGCATTGGTGAGAGAGCTGCGGGGCATTGCTGAGAAAGCTAGGGTGGGGGCATTGGTGAGAGAGCTGGGAGGGCATTAATGAGAGCTGGGGCATTGGTGAGAGAGCTGGGTTTTGTTTAACCACACCCCGTCAGCCCCTCCCACCAATAAGACTTTGGCCACACCCACATTTTACCGCTATGCTCACTTACTCCCTCAATTGTCCCTCATTCTGAAGGTATGTGTTACACAAGATAGTTCGGTTGGTAAGCAGACTGGTTGGTAAGTTGAGCTGGGAATTTTCTCTGGTTTTGTCATGTGTTGCCCTTCCATGTGCTTCTTGCTGTGAAGGTCAGTTATAGGTGGGGACAGGGGCTATTTTGTTTGTTACACATCTTTTATTAAAGACCCACTTCAGGGACCCTACACTCTGATATCACAGTGTGATGTCATAGGATTCTCTGACTCTGGATGGAGGGACATTGGGAGGAGGAGCTGTAAGCTCAGTGTGATGTCATAGGACATATAGACTCTGGATGGAGGGACATTGAGAGGACAAGCTGTGAGGTCAGTGTGATGTCATAGGATTCTCTGACTCTGGATGGAGGGACATTGGGAGGAGGAGCTGTAAGCTCAGTGTGACGTCATAGGACATATAGACTCTGGATGGAGGGACATTGAGAGGACGAGCTGTGAGGTCAGTGTGATGTCATAGGATTCTCTGACTCTTGATGGAGGGACATTGGGAGGAGGAGCTGTGAGGTCAGTGTGATGTCATAGGACATATAGACTCTGGATGGAGGGACATTGAGAGGACGAGCTGTGAGGTCAGTGTGATGTCATAGGATTCTCTGACTCTTGATGGAGGGACATTGGGAGGACGAGCTGTGAGGTCAGTGTGATGTCATACGATTCTCTGACTCTGGATGGAGGGACATTGGGAGGAGGAGCTGTGAGGTCAGTGTGATGTCATAGGACATATAGACTCTGGATGGAGGGACATTGGGAGGAGGAGCTGTGAGGTCGGTGTGATGTCATAGGACATATAGACTCTGGATGGAGGGACATTGGGAGGAGGAGCTGTGAGGTCAGTGTGATGTCATAGGACATATAGACTCTGGATGGAGGGACATTGGGAGGAGGAGCTGTGAGGTCAGTGTGATGTCATAGGACATATAGACTCTGGATGGAGGGATATTGGGAGGAGGAGCTGTGAGGTCAGTGTGATGTCATAGGACATATAGACTCTGGATGGAGGGATATTGGGAGGAGGAGCTGTGAGGTCAGTGTGATGTCATAGGATTCTCTGACTCCAGATCATTATGGAGACATTTGTTTTCAAGACATTTACTACAAATTAAATTTTTCCCTCTTTCTTCCTATTTGAATCTTATAAAATACTGACATACATATTCCAATCCTCCATAAATAACCCCACATCTGGCCCCATAAGTGAGGAGAATGTTCTGCCCCTGAAGGGGGTTAATCTACATTTCCACACTATGAATGTGTGTATCATCATCTGCTGGAGATAAAAGACATCACAGTGACTATGGAGGAAGAGGACGGACATGACGGGGGGTTACTGGGTGTAAATAGAGAATAAGATCTTATTACCTCCTCTGCTGCCACTTCCAGCAATGTAGATTCTTGTTCCCATCCTGTAGATTGTTCTGTGATGTCACAGGAAGCATGTGACCAAGAAGCAGGAAATGGGGGCGGGAACGTTATAGGAGATGTTCCAGTATAGAGGAGGCTGGAAGCAGATCACACATTATTACCTGACGATCTCTCCATCGTCTTTTATATTATATCCTCTCTGTATATATGTCTGTATACCCCTCTCTCTGCATATCTCCCTGTATACCCCTCTCTGTATATCTCCCTGTATACCCCTCTCTGTATATCTCCCTGTATACCCCTCTCTGTATATCTCCCTGTATACCCCTCTCTCTGTATATCTCCCTGTATACCCCTCTCTGTATATCTCCCTGTATACCCCTCTCTGTATATCTCCCTGTATACCCCTCTCTCTGTATATCTCCCTGTATACCCCTCTCTGTATATCTCCCTGTATACCCCTCTCTCTGTATATCTCCCTGTATACCCCTCTCTGTATATCTCCCTGTATACCCCTCTCTGTATATCTCCCTGTATACCCCTCTCTCTGTATATCTCCCTGTATACCCCTCTCTCTGTATATCTCCCTGTATACCCCTCTCTCTGTATATCTCCCTGTATACCCCTCTCTCTGTATATCTCCCTGTATACCCCTCTCTCTGTATATCTCCCTGTATACCCCTCTCTCTGTATATCTCCCTGTATACCCCTCTCTGTATATCTCCCTGTATACCCCTCTCTCTGTATATCTCCCTGTATACCCCTCTCTCTGTATATCTCCCTGTATACCCCTCTCTGTATATCTCCCTGTATACCCCTCTCTCTGTATATCTCCCTGTATACCCCTCTCTGTATATCTCCCTGTATACCCCTCTCTGTATATCTCCCTGTATACCCCTCTCTCTGTATATCTCCCTGTATACCCCTCTCTCTGTATATCTCCCTGTATACCCCTCTCTCTGTATATCTCCCTGTATACCCCTCTCTGTATATCTCCCTGTATACCCCTCTCTCTGTATATCTCCCTGTATACCCCTCTCTCTGTATATCTCCCTGTATACCCCTCTCTGTATATCTCCCTGTATACCCCTCTCTCTGTATATCTCCCTGTATACCCCTCTCTCTGTATATCTCCCTGTATACCCCTCTCTCTGTATATCTCCCTGTATACCCCTCTCTGTATATCTCCCTGTATACCCCTCTCTCTGTATATCTCCCTGTATACCCCTCTCTCTGTATATCTCCCTGTATACCCCTCTCTCTGTATATCTCCCTGTATACCCCTCTCTGTATATCTCCCTGTATACCCCTCTCTCTGTATATCTCCCTGTATACCCCTCTCTCTGTATATCTCCCTGTATACCCCTCTCTGTATATCTCCCTGTATACCCCTCTCTCTGTATATCTCCCTGTATACCCCTCTCTCTGTATATCTCCCTGTATACCCCTCTCTCTGTATATCTCCCTGCATACCCCTCTCTGTATACCCCACTCTCTGTATATCTCGCTGTATACCCCACTCTCTGTATATCTCCCTGTATACCCCTCTCTGTATACCCCCTCCGTATATCTATCTGTATACCCCTCTCTCTGTATATCTCCCTGTATACCCCTCTCTCTCACCCAGGCGTGTTCGCATGCGCCACTTGCAGAGCCCGCCAGGAAGTCGGCGCAGCGCTAATCACAGGCAGTGAGCCATTGCCCGATCTCTGTAGCCGCACATCGGGTAAATGTCTCACTGCCTGTGATTAGCGCTGCGCCAACTGTTCCATGCAAACACGCCTGAGCTCATCCCTACTCTCTGTATACCTGTCTGTACACCCCTCTCTCTATATCTGTATACCCCTCTCTGTATACTCCTCTCTCTCTCTCTCTTTCTGTATATCAGGATACCATCAATGCCGAAGGTGTCAGATTTGTATGTTGAACAAAAGTAAAAAGAGAAAAACTGAAACTTTTGTGTCTACCAGTACCCAAAGGGAATACCAAATTTAACCCTTTATAACGTGTAGCTCCAAGGGCGTCGTATACCTCCTGCAATGCCCTTGTGGGCTCCAGTATATAGGGAGAACCAAGCGAGCTATGCAAGTACGCTTAGGCGAGCACATTACAAACATTAAAAATGGGTATAAATTTCACTCAGTATCTAAACATTATGATATACATCATGGTCGCAATCCAGCAAACACCTTATTTCTAGGTATTGACAAATTCAGTGCACACTGGAGGGGAAGTTCCCTGGTGCGTGATTTGTCTAGACTAGAAATGATGTGGATACATAGAACACAGTGTTATACTCCCCATGGTCTTAACGTGGATGTTGACGTGAACGCCTTTATAGATAATGGCTAAACCCCTTTATTGTGAACCACTTCTGAATTCCTGGGTTGGGTCCGCATTTTTTAGTCTTGATTTGATTTGAGAATAGAATTTTCGAATTTCCTTTTCTTTGGACAAATCATTAGTGGCGTTTACTCTGAATTACAGTAATTAATTTTTGGCCCTGCGGGATTACATCCATCTACCCGATATCATCTCCTGTGAGGTGAGAGGATGGGTATATCCCGCTTTGGTATTGACCAGTAAAGTTGGGTAGTGCTTTTTGGCCACACTGCATAGCGTTTTGGGCCACCCCGGGAATGGATTTTATTCTCTGGGTGGGTGTTGAGGAGGGTCCATTAATTCCTCCCATTTGCATATGGGGACGTTACAGAACCCCTGACACTTTAGGGTGTAGTATTAACTAAACGTTAGGTATAAGGTGGTACGAGGTAATACTAACATTTGACCACCTTTTTTCAGGAAGTCTACCCTAATTGGTAGGCGACCTATATCAAAGTAGGGGATAATAATTCCCTCTGTGGGATTGGATCAGCTAAGCTCCCCTGGGGATGATTGGATATATTTGGTTTATTCTAGTATATATTTTTTTCCATTGGACTTTGTTATATAAGGCCTATTTGGAATAATGGCTTGTATATTAAGATGTTCCTTTTCCTCCGATTTATAGAGAATTTTATGAAGTTTTTAAATTTAAGAGATGATCTCAGGATCTGTTAGTTTGGTGCCCTTTGCCCATGTGGATGAGCAGGGTCGGGGAATGTTGGTGGGTCCTCCCATTTTCTGGTTGCATTTATTGAAATTGTATGATCGGTTATGGGGGGGATGACCCAGTCCGATCGTGCTCTCCTAACGGGCAATTGAGTGACTGAGTTACAATATTAGATACGATCCCATTCGGGAAACGGGTCAACTCGGATTCTCTAGAGTGGTTTTTAGTTTATATATAATGTTTCATTTTTAAAAAAAAGATTAAGTTGATATGAACGTATTTGGGAATGCGGTTCGTGTCCGATTCCTTAGAGCGTTCCTATATTGTATAGTAATTCTTTTAAAACTTAGGGCGAACGTTCATTGTTGCCCTCTTTTAAAATGGCTGATTTGGAGCTGTAACCAGGAGTTCGGAAGTGGGCGGTTACGTTCTGTAGCCAGTGAGTATTTAAGGCGGTGGGTCAGCGCGCCGCCCGTACCCCAGGAAGAAGTCACTTTTGACTAAACGACGTAGGGTGAGCGGCGTGCTGACGTTACCGCCATTCCCCGTTGACCAGGAAGGACGGGCAGTGCTAATAGGAGAGAGCCGGCCGGCTCGCGATCGTACTTATGCTTGTACTCAACTGGAATTTGTGAGTTTGTTTTACTTGTATTTCGTTCGGATTAAAACTTTTATGCAGAATTACGCTATGGGAGCCTTTCTTTCTCTTCTCTTACTTAACAAATACGGTGGAATGTGAGACGCTGTAGGAAAGAGACGTAAGAGGTGGAGACGCCAGCAGAACCCATTGGAGAGACCAGGAACGATCGTTGTTTATTCACGCGTGCACGATCTCCCTAAAAAGAGATCTTGGGAGCTGGTAAGCCTCATTGAAATAGGGGGTGGATATAACTGTCTTGTTGGGCGCACCTGCTATACATCTGAAGATTATCTGTTTTGAGTCACTTCAATGGACTAAACTCATATCTCTGGGCTTCCCTCCTTTTGGACTTTTTATGTGTTCTAGATTGCTGATTTTTTCACAATTTTTGTTAGTACACATGGTCTAGTAATTTTACACTAGCATGTCACAATGTTATTATTTTAATGTATAAGTTTTGGCGCAGCTTTATTTGTTTTTTGGTTGATGTTTAGTGTGGGTATCTCACATTTGGGCTGCAGCAAGAATTTATACTGATATTTATAGTATCACATTTACAGTTTATTTCACCGGCTTAGGCCTTGTTTTGATTAATAGAGTTAATTTTTTTGGACAGCGCTGTTTTCCAAAGGTTTTTACTTTCTATATATCTGTCTGTATACTCCTCTCTCTCTCTCTGTACATCGGTCTGTATACCCTTCTCTATCTCTGTATACCTCTCTTTTTCTCTCTCTCTCCCCCCTATTTCTGTATATCTCTGTATACCCCCTCTCCTCTTTCTTCGCCCTCTCTTTCTTCGCCCTCTCTTTCTTCGCCCTCTCTTTCTTCGCCCTCTCTCTCGCCCTCTCTCTCTCTCGCCCTCTCTCTCGCCCTCTCTCTCTCTCGCCCTCTCTCTCTCTCTTGCCCTCTCTCTCTCTCTCTCTTGCCCTCTCTCTCTCTTGCCCTCTCTCTCTCTCGCCCTCTCATCTCTCTCTCTCGCCCTCTCATCTCTCTCTCTCTCTCTCTCGCCCTCTCTCTCTCTCGCCCGCCCTCTCTCTCTCTCGCCCGCCCTCTCTCTCTCTCGCCCTCTCTCTCTCTCGCCCGCCCTCTCTCTCTCTCGCCCGCCCTCTCTCTCTCTCGCCCGCCCCCTCTCTCTCTCTCTCTCGCCCGCCCTCTCTCTCTCGCCCCCTCTCTCTCTCTCTCTCGCCCTCTCTCTCGCCCTCTCTCTCTCTCTGGCCCTCTCTCTCTCTCTCTGGCCCTCTCTCTCTCTCTCTGGCCCTCTCTCTCTGGCCCTCTCTCTCTCGCCCCCTCTCCCATCTCTCGCCCTCTCTCCCCTCGCTCTCGCCCTCTCTCCCCTCGCTCTCGCCCCTATTACAGGTATTTGCACCCACTTCCGGCATAGATATCCGCAGAATCTGCGGATATTTACGCCACTTCCTGCGGGTCCCCCGCTGTCTGCTGGGAAACACCCGGATCCCAGAGACAGTGGGGACCATCCTTATTGCGTAGCGTGAATCGCGCATGCGCAGTAGGGAACCGGGAAGTGAAGCCGCAAGGCTCCACTTCCTGATTCCCATAATCAAGATGGTGGCGGCAGCACCCGAGAGCTGATCGAGAGATCAGCTTCGGGTGCCGACATCGCGGGCGCGCTGGGCGGGTAAGTGTCCTTATTTTAAAAGTCAGCAGCTGCAGTATTTGTAGCTGCTGACTTAAAAAAATAAAAAAACGGCAGAACTCATGCTTTAACTGACCCAAATGGCCTTGTATGTATTGGGGGGTGCTATTTTTTGTTTTGTGTTAAAATTTTGTAGCTGAAATGTAAATTTTTTACTTTTCTATAAAGCCGTACATCTTTGAAGCAGCATTTTGGATACATGCTACAGATGCACCGCTTTACAAGCAGAGTAAGCCCCCCCCCCCCCAAGTTACTAGCTTTTCAGCAATTTTGCATTTTTAAAGGCACTTCTCCTTGTTTTGTTTTTGGGGTTGTCCAAATTGGTGACATTGATATATGTCCCTCAGGATGGGACCTGGGCTCCCATTAGGGTTGCCAGCTCATCCCTTTACATCCGAACACATATGAATTACACAGGTTATGAGGCTAATTAAATGCAGATAAGGCAACAAGTGAGTTTAATTACCAACTTAATCAGACACAGAACCTGTGTAATTTATGTGTTTGGGTTTAACCCTTTGAGGACCATAAGATTACCGTCATCATTATAAAATAATTATATTTTTCTCGAATCGCCTTTCAGGACAACCCCGGAGAGAATGTAGCTCCACCTTCTTCTCAGGAAACACATGTCCACTTTAAAAACTCCCCCTCTTCCAACATGGCTTCAGTTATTGTGTTTCCTCCATGGTGGGAGCATGTGCCTGGAACCAGGGAAGCTACACTCTCTCCGGGGAGAGCGGGATTACCGGTGGTGGCGTTTTTTGTTTTAGTTGGCCTGCCAGCAGCCCCTCCAGGGGCGAGGGGTGGTCTGGTGCTCCCGGAGTCCGCTGGTTAGCTCAGGGAGGGCTCTGTAGCTGGCGGGGGTGGCTGCAGGTCAGCGGCATATCCCTGTTTTCAGATCCAGGTCTCAGCCGGTGAGCGCGTCATTTCTGGTGACGCAGGGCGCTCCTGAGGGGGCGTGACGCCGTGGTTCCAAGTGCCTGGAATGCAGGGACTAGGGGGCGGGTCAGGTGACCTGTGCTTCCGCTTCCAGCCAGCACTGATGCCGCGGCGGCCGGGAAATTCAAAGGAATGGCGGAATTCTAGCAGAAACAGGCTGTCTTACTCGGCAGAATGGATGAGGGCAAGACAACCATGGCGGAGGCAGGCACCTCTAGCACCGGTTCAGCCCAGGTAGGTGGGGTGCAGTGGCGCCTTCTTTTCTACCTTATAGGTTGTTGTATGGGTCTTTCTTGTGTTCCTCCCTGTCTGGGGCCTGTCGCTGCAGAGTCAGAGGTGATGTCACTCAGACCCTGCAGCATGGTTCAGGGGTCTCATTTGTTGCCTGTTGGTGGTGGGTCTCTGTACTGGCTTGGTGGTGGTCTGTCAGCAGTTAGTCACTAAGTGAGTTTAAACTGTATGTGGTTTCAGGAAAAATCACTAGGAAAGCCTAAACCAAGCCAGAGGAAATGCCCTTCTTGCAAGAACCCCCTTAGAGATTCGTGGCAGAAGGCAATGCGCAGAGTTTGTATCAAGGAATTGGTGGAGGAGGAGACATCCCAGCAGTATAAGGATCTGTTTTCCTTGGTTAAAGAGCTGACAAACTCACTGAGTTTGGTCAGGTCCATCCTGATAGAAAACCCATCAGAGCAGGCTGAATCTCAGAACCTACCGCCTAGTCCTAAGGCATCGTCATCTAGACCAGTAGAGACTGAGGACTCGGGCGATGAAGGGGGGAGTACTCTTGTCTCCCTCAGGGATTCTGAAGAGGAGGAAGAGGATAGCAGGGCCTCTCGGTACAAGCTATCACTAGAGGAGGTAGATGACATTTTAAGGGCAATCTACACTACCCTGGAAATTCAGGAGGAAAAGGTACAGTTGTCAATCCACGACAAGATGTACCAGGAGATGGACGAAGCAAAACGCAGTTTTTCTGGTCCATAGGGTCCTTTCGGATTCAGTTAAAAAAGAGTGGCAGGACCCAGAAAGAGCCCCTTACACACGAAAGTCCCTCAGGAGGAGGTTCCCCTTTGAGGACAAGGACTCGGAGGTATGGAACAAAAAGCCTCGAGTTGATGCAGCATTTTCTCAGGTCTCTAGGCGCACGGACTTAGCCTTTGAGGATATGGGAATCTTAAAGGATCCGATGGACAAAAAAGCTGACTCCATCCTCAAAAAAGCCTGGGATGCAGCATCAGTTAGTCTTAAGCCGGCTATGGCAGCCACGGTGGTGGCCAGGAACCTGGAATGCTGGGTGGAAAAACTAAAAAGCCATGTAGAAGAGTACGTCTCGCAAAGATCTCTTGAATGCAGTCAGGTATATGGGGGACGCTTCAGCTGAGTCTGTTAAGTTAGCTGCAAGTAAATTCAGCCAGGAGGGCAATCTGGCTGAAAATATGGTCAGGGGACACAGCGTCTAAGGTCACGCTATGTAGCTTGCCCTTTTCAGGAGATCTTCTCTTTGGGCCTGACTTGGAGTCAGTTCTTGACAGGACAGCTGACAAGAAAAAGGCCTTTCTGGCTAAGAAAAAGCAAACTGTCAAGAAAATTTTTTGTGCTCTTCATCAGTCCCATACGAGTAAAGACCAGGACCGTAAGAGCCAGTGGGGCTCCCAGAGGGGTAGAGGTAGGGGCGGAGTTCTCTTTAGATCTCCCCCAGATCAGGCCTCTAAAAGTAAGTGACAATCTCACCCCAGTGTGGGGGAGATTGTCAGCTTTTCACGAGCAGTGGGACTCGATTTCTCCAAGTCTGTTTGTGAAAAGCGTTATCGCTCAGGGGTACAGGCTGGGGTTTTTAGAATCGCCCCCGAGCAGGTTTTATGTAACAGCCCTACCAAGGGACCGGGAGAAGGCTTCTGCGATGTGCCTGTTACAGGAACTGATACAGCAAGAGGTCATGATCCAAGTTCCAAAAAGTCAGGAGGGCAGGGGTTTCTACTCCCATATCTTTCTGGTGAGGAAACCTTCAGGCAAGTACCGTTTGATCTTGAACCTAAAAATTCTGAACAGGTCAATATGGTACAAACATTTCAGGATGGATACGATTTTTTCCATCACAAAGTTATTGACCCCGGGCTGTTTCATGGCATCCCTGGATTTAAGGGATGCCTATCTTCATGTACCCATAACCAGGCGTCCCAGCAGTTTTTGTGCCTGGCAGTGGATCTAGGGCAGTGATGGCGAACCTTGGCACCCCAGATGTTTTGGAACTACATTTCCCATGATGCTCCACTACACCGCAGAGTGCCAGAGCATCATGGGAAATGTAGTTCCAAAACATCTGGGGTGCCAAGGTTTGCCATCACTGATCTAGGGAGTTCTGTATGGCACCTTCAATTCAGGGCTCTGCCGTTCGGACTCTCGTCCTCCCCCAGAGTCTTTACAAAGATTATGGCGGAGGCTTTGGAACCCCTGAAGCTGAAGGAGATTCAGTTGTCCCTTATCTGGACGACCTTTTATTTTTTGCAGACTCCAGGGAGCAGGTCTTAGTGAATCTTTGGGCATCCCAGTCTCACCTCAAAAGTCTGGGGTGGCTTCTGAACCTGGAGAAGTCAAATCTGGTTCCCTCGCAGGAGATGACGTTTCTGGGTTATTCCATAAACTCCGTTCTCCAGAAAGTTTTCTTGCCTCTAGAAAAGCGAGAAAAGATACAGTCAGCAGTAAAGCAAGTGCAGAGCAACCAGCCAGTTTCAGTCAGGTCGGCCATGGCAGTTCTTGGCCTGCTTACAGCAGCAATCCTGGCCATCCAATGGGCCAGGTTACACTCCAGACCCCTTCAGATTAACATTCTATTCAACTGGTCCTATCAAGATCCCCCTAGAGAAACAGATAAGGATCTCTACAAAGACAAAAGGGGCTCTCTGGTGGTGGAGAGACCAGGCAAACCTGTCAAAGGGCCTCTCTTGGGGTTTCCCATGGACAAGCGTCTGACGACGGACGCAAGCACCTGGGGGGCTCACCTGGATGGTCAGACGTCTCAGGGGGTCTGGTCCAAGGGGGAATCTCAAAGGTCTTCCAACTGGAGAGAGAAAGGCGGTCTTTCTGGGTTTGTTGGCCTTTCAGCAGGTATTGAGGGGTCATCACGTTCAGGTGTTGTCAGGCAATACAACCGCAGTAACCTATATAATGAAGCAGGGAGGAACCAGGAGCAGAGGTCTGATGGAGTTGGCCAGTCTCTTGTTGACCTGGGCAGAGCAGAATACGGCTTCACTGTCGGCAGTTCATCTGAAAGGTTCTCAGAACCTGTTGGCAGATCTTCTAAGCAGGCGGAAGCTGATATAAGCAGAGGGGAGTCTGAATCAGGAGGTCTTCCTGATGAATTCCGAGGCTTGGGAAAATAGACCTTTTTGCCAGTCAACAAAATTCAAAAGTAAGCCGATTCTTTTCTCTTCACCGAGGGGACGAAGTGGTAGGTCTGGATGTGTTTGCCCACCCTTGGCATTACCAGCTGTGCTATGCTCCCCCCCCTCTCTGATTCCACTGGTTCTGAGAAAATTCAGAGAGGAAAAGACGGATCTGATTCTAGTCACTCAGTTTTGGCCAAAAATACCTTGGTTCGCGGTGCTTCTAAATCTAACCACGAAACCCCCATGGAAGCTACCGGTCAGAAATGACTTGTTATCTCAAGGGGCAGTAAACCATCCGGACAGTTTTACGGGATTTCCGAAAAACTTTGTTCGTCAGACTGTCCGCTGAAACTGTCCGCTGAAGCCCACACACGAGCGGACTGTCCGCTGAAACACTGTTCAGCGGACAAAGTTGGGCGAACAGTCCGCCCGTGTGTACGCGGCCTCAGACAAGGTGGTAAAAACCCTGCTATCTAGCAGGAAAGAAGTCACACAGGCGACTTACATGAATGTCTGGAAAAAATGTAATTCCTGGTGTGCGTCCAGAGACCTCAAAGTCAAAAGCGTGGTGTCCGTTCTGAAATTTCTCCATGAAGGAATGGAGAAGGGTCTACCATCCAGCACCCTGAAGACTCAGGTGGCGGCCTTATCAGTTTTCTTTGAAAAGACGTTGTCGAAAGAAACGTTAATTTCTAGATTTGTTAGGGCTCTCGCTCAATGTAGGCCAGTAGCCCTTAAAGACTTTCCCAGTTGGGATTTGTCTACTGTTTTGCAGGGTCTCCCGGGAGCTCCATTTGAACCCTTACGAGAAGCTTCACTACAGAAGGTGGTTCTCAAAACGATTTTTCTAGTGGCCATCACCTCGGCCAGGAGGATCAGCAAGCTACAAGCCTTGGCGGCTACAGAACCTTTCTTAAGGGTATTTGCGGACAGAGTGGTCCTTCAGACAGACCCAGCATTTCTACCCAAAAAATCTTCAGCCTTTCATCGGACACAGGAAATAAGGTTGCCTACCTTTTCTGCAACCCCAGCTAATGCAGGGGAAGAGGTTTTCCACACGTTGGATATGAGAAGATGTTTGCTTCAATTTCTCAAGATGACCAAGGTGTTTAGAAGATCAAATGCCCTTTTTGTGGTCTTCTCGAGGACCACGCAAGGGAGAGAAAGCTTCAAAAAGTATGCTGGGTAGGTGGCTTAAGCTGGCTATAGCGGAAGCCTATAAAGCAAAAGGAGAAATACTTCCCTCAGGTATTGCTGCTCATTCTACCAGATCTACGGCAGTTTCCTGGGCTGAAAGGGCCGGTGCAACGCCTGAATAGATTTGCAAGGCTGTCACTTGGTCCAGTTATTCAACGTTTCTCCGACACTACCGTCTGGATTTACTGTCTGCAGCAGATTAGGCCTTCGGCAGGAAGGTACTGCAGGCAGTAGTCCCACCCTAGGTTATCCTCTTTGGGGTTGTCCTGAAAGGCGATTCGAGAAAGACATAAACTTACCGGTGACGGTATTTCTAAGAGCCTTTCAGGACAACCGTTACTTCCCTCCCTAGGTTAATCTTAGTGGTAGTATTAAGTGTCTATTTATGGTTGTGTGGTTTTCTGTGCTTTGTTTCCCAGTGTCGGAAGACCACAATAACTGAAGCCATGGTGGAAGAGGGGGAGTTTTAAAGTGGGTATGTATTCCTGAGAAGAAGGTGGAGCTACACTCTCTCTGGGGTTGTCCTGAAAGGCTCTTAGAAATACCATCACCGGTAAGTCTAAGTCTTTTTCCCTTTGAGGACCATAAGATTTCCTTCATCATTATAAAATAATTATATTTATTATCGTTTTGCTTTTCAAAGTGCGCTGGTTAGCACATTCGGTAAATGACTTTTCTGGCGCACCAATTAAGGTAAGAACGGGCACAACACATTCTTCTTAGTAAATCAGCCCCAATGTGTCAGCAACAAGCTGGGTAGCAGATCAGTGACATCAGGCTGGTCATCTTGTAAAGGGTCAGTGGCATCTGGCTAGGCAGCAGGTGAAGCACCAATGGAGTCAGACTGGACAGCAGGAGATGTATCAGCAGAGTCAAGCTGAGGGAAAGAATATGGGCTTGGTGCACAGTGGCATTAAGCATTGGTTAGTACCAAGGATGGTGTCACGTATCTTGTGGCAGAGCGGGAGACCTCTCGTACAGCCCTGGCTCAGGAACCACTGGAGTTGCAACAGTGGATGTGAGATCACAGTGGGGTAAGAGTGCCTGCAAGGTCTTCTGTTGGCAGCAGAAAGGTGTGGCCGATGAGTCACCAGACTGGACTGGATCACTGAGCAGCAGGTGCAGACACACAGTGGATGAAGTACAGCATCACCAGGCACTGGACAAGGCAGGATAGACAGAAGACTGGAGCAGAGTCAGACAAGTCAGATTGGTCACAGATAATCAGATATGGCATAAGCGGCAGGCAGAGAATGGTCAGTATGCAGGCAAAGGTTGGAAACAGGACATCAGACAGATAAGCAGGTATAACAAAGTCTAGGCAAGCCGAGGTCAGGACTGGAGATAAGCAAACGTGGTCAGAAAAGCTGGGTCAATACAGGCACAGGAACAGAACTCAGGTAAAGCTGCAGATCAGACAGCACTGCACTGGTGCAGCTGCTGCCCTTATATAGGCCGCATAGGCGTTCACATTTGGCAAATATTCATGCCCATGCACACATTTGTATTCTAGTTTATAGAAGACTTCTTGAAAAGTCCCTTAGACACAGCTCTCGGGAAATGGACATTACTGGGCACCAAAGCAGTGTAACAGGCTAGGCGAACCTGTCTTAGTGCAACAGGGGGGTTACCAACAGCATTTACCCAGATCCTGCTCTCGGGTCTATAACCACAAGTCCTTGGGTGCTGGGGAGCTTTCTCAACATCAGGCAGATAGCTGTGTAGTGGACTCTCCAGACTGGCTTCCAGGAGATATCCCACTTCTATATCCTGAAACTCTGAAGATAGGGCCTTTTGGTAGCCTGGAGGCCTCGCTGGGCTCCTGGTAAAGGTGTAGGGTGGTTTGGGAGGGTCACAGTCCTCCATTCTGGGAGTTTCTCCTACTGGGCAAGAACCTAGACTGATTCAGCCCCAGACTATTTACTAACCAACTTCTAAACACACCCCCTCAAGGATTGGCCGGGACCTCATAAATATTCAGACTGCTCACTGAGCCTCCTCCACTCCTATGTTCTGGTGCCTTCCAGAAAGCAGGGAGAAGCAATCAAGTGTGCAGCCTGATCAGTCCAAAGCAATCAGCAGCAGCTCCACAAAAAGTGAATACATATTCCTGACAGCCTAGAACCTAACTATGAGGGTGCTACATAACATTGCTAGGAGGGATATTTCTTTAGCTGCTACATACCTTCCACTTTTAAATAAATGTCTAGTAGGAGTCTAGTTATAAAAAAACTGCATAACAGTTCAGCCTGTGAAAATGCATGCACATGCCTTCTCTGTGAATGTGGTAGTAAATGAATGTTCTTAGGCTATTTACTAAGCTGGTCGAAAGTTTTCCATTGATTTAAAATGAATTTTTTTTTCTCTAGATGGCACTAATTCCTATGACATTTAGCTCCATCTAATGGCTGAAAGCAGTATTTATAGTTATAAATGAACAATTGGTTGGTTTAATTAACTTTTTTCATTCAGTCTACTGTACTCACAAGTACATGAGTATGGCCTCAGTTATCTGTGTGAAACCATGCCTGGCAGAGGAAACTAAGGGGTGCACTTATAGAAAATTAATTGGACGAATGTGACAAATATTTATCCAGTCATTACAAATTCTAGCCGTATTTTAATTAACGCCGTGGTTTCCTATGATCGTCAGCTCCATCGAGTGGCAAAATACCTCCAGCAGTAAAAATAGCACAATACGATATTATGGCCACTAGAATGAAGCCAATAATCATATGAAATAAGGCCTGGTTCACACCTATGCAATTTTTTTTTGTTCATTCTCAGTTTTGCAGAACTACACTACAGTCCATTTAACATGGTTTCCTATGGGTCAGGTTCACATCTGTGCATTTCATGGAAAGGACCAGGGACTTTTTCCTGTTTTTTTTTTTTTTTGGTTCCATAGACTTCAATGGATAAAAAACATTGTATTAAAAAACACAAAATGTACCTGGAATATGCAAACTGCATAGGTGATAACCAGGCCTAAAATATGCCAAAAGGTTGTCACGGCTGGCCTAATCATGGTCACATTTATTCAATATTTTTTATTTTTTTTCCAACTAGACCTATAAGTGTCAAAGCTTACACCACAAAATGTACTCAGCCAATGAAATTTATTCCTATCCCCTCAGGAACTGCTGAGTATTTTGGGTTCCCTGTCCACATCTGAGCCCTGGCTGGAGCACAACCCCTGATGACACCACCGTGATACCTTAGCCCAGTGATGGCAAACCTTGGCACCCCAGATGTTTTGGAACTACATTTCCCATGATGCTCAACTACACTGCAGAGTGCCAGAGCATCATGAGAAATGTAGTTCCAAAACATCTGGGGTGCCAAGGTTCGCAATCACTGCCTTAGCCAGATGTTTCTCCTGGATGTAATACACACAATAATCACACAATTCTTGGATGGGAACAAATCAGTCTGTATTAGAGTCAGATTAGCTTGAAGATGTACACAAAGAGCCAATGGCTGATTCACTACAAGGTGACCCATGCAAGAAGAAATAAACACTGAAATACAGTACAATACCACTTTAAATAAACCAAATTGTCCTGCAGGACTCGGAGTGCAATTAGAACTCTCTTACTGAGAGAATTCCCCCCAAAGGAGCAAAGAGTGAGATATGAAGATGGTATGCCAGCTTGCATTGGGCTCCCGGTAAGCAGAACCAGTCTTTAACTCTCTGAGGTTTCACCAAACAAAAAGTCCATATATGACCTATCACAGTATGCAAAAGAGACTCTTCCACCGGCTTTGGTGGAGCTCTTTACGTTGGTGCACTGTCTAGATGTCAGCCCTGCGAATGAGGAATGTCACTGGAATAAATATGGGGTGGTTTTGGATCTTGCCTATTTATTATAAATATGTATGATCTTGTCTATTCCTATAGTCAGCTAGTCTATCAAAGCTCTGATAAGGTTAATGGTGGTGATACAATAACAAGGTTAGCTATAGAAATAAACACAATACTCAAATAAGCAAACGTCTCATTTATTGACAAAGAAAGCAGAAATACTAACATAAAACACTAAAAGAATACTACGGAGCATATAAAACAAAAAGAGTATAGGTGATACTTTACATAACTTTCTTCCTGAAAGGGTCATGTAAAAAGTCCCCCTTGTGTTTTGCAATCTAATACACAAACTGTGCCTTTAAAGCTATAATTTTGCTGATCAAGTAAATGTGTGTGTGTGTGTGTGTGTGTATATGTATATGTATATATATATATATATATATAGTTGTAATTATGAAGAAATAATATGTTTTATAATACTGGCAGAGTTGTTAAAATCTAAGTAGGCCTCAAGTCAAGACAGTCTTTGTGAATTCATATGTTTTCCAAACCTTCAATGGATTAAATATTTGTAGATACTACAAACATGGTATTGACACTGTCTCGAACAACAATGTCCCATTTCATAAAACAAAGAAGATGTGTACCTGCCTGTGGTTTGTAATTAAAAAAAACGACAAACACAGCCATAGAAGAAAGTTACACAAATACGTGACTAGACTTGTTATCACATAGAAATTACCCTCGACTAAGCACAAACCATTGTGTTAGATTTTAAGAGCGGTGTAGATAGCTAAACTCACTCTAAATATCCATTGAGCCTGTCCAAAGTTCACTCCAAATTGTGCAGTCAGTATTATGTTTTAAAATACATCTGTTATAATGTAAAAATATAAAGGTTGTGATATACGACAAATTATAAGTAGAATTGTTTAAGATACCAATCGGTATTATGAAAAACATATGAATAGTGATTATAACTGTATAAAGATTTACACATAGCATGTGTCTTTAGAACAAATATTCATTAGATATACCAGAATTATACATTTATCCATATAGATAATCATTTTATGTGATATTGATTAATGTATATAACATGTCTTTCCTAGATAAACCAGTCTTTATAAGAGATATATATATATATATATATATATATATATATATATATATATAACTATTTTGTGTTAGCCCTTTTACACACGGTCGGACATTCCAACAGAAAATGTCCGATCGGACCGTGTTGTCGGATAATCCGACTGTGTGTGGGCTCCATCGGACTGTTTCCGTCGGAATATCCAACGGACAAAGTTTTAGAGCTGGGCTATAAAACTTTCCGACAACATGATCCGATTGGACTTTGTCCGATTATGTGTAGAGAATTCTGATCGGACAAAGTGCCACGCATGCTCAGATCAAATTCCTAGACCAAAGCTATTGGCCACTAGCCTGAACGTAGTCCCGTCATAATGAAATAACTTCATCACGTTACGTATGATCGTATTTTTGGACAACTTTGTCCGACCGTGTGTATGCAACACAAGTTTCGGACAAAATCTGCCGGACAAAATCTGACGGATTTTGTTGTCGGAATGTCCGACCGTGTGTACAAGGGCTAATAGTGATTAATCAAAATTATACTGAGCGTATTTTATATTAGACCGGTTACCAGAATACATAAAGATATATATTCTTCTCACCAAGATACAAACAAATACACATTATGAAAATTTTACATTTTATTTAAAAGATAGTTCAGAACACATTTTTCCACTCTCAGACATGCCTAGAGGTTGAAGGTGATATTACTGGAAATTCACCAAAGTAAATCATTCGATTTTTCTTAACCAATAGAAAAGAAGCTATACCTTTTGGGCTGAGCAAATTATAATTTTATGATCTTATTGTCTGAGATGGTATTTATAAGCAAGAAAGTTGCCAGGAGGAGACTCAAGAACATTCAGAAACACCTGATAACCATCAATCGTACACACAGACAGATACACCATTCATCTAATCACACTTGTACATTCATGGAGATTCCTGGACACCTTATGCTTTGGAACTCGAAGGCTACAAGAAGTAATTCCTCTTTAACCACTTTCAGACCGGACCATTTTGCTGGTAAATGACCAGAGGTCTTTTTACACTTTGGCACTGCGCTGCTTTAACTGGTAATTGCGCGGTCATGCAATGTTGTACCCAAACAAAATTTGCGTCCTTTTCTTCCCACAAATAGAGCTTTCTTTTGATGGTATTTGATTGCCTCTGCGATTTTTATTTTTTGCGATATAAACGTAAAAAGACCGCAAATTTTGAAAAAAAATGATATTTTCTACTTTTTGTTATTAGAAAAATCCAATAAACTCAATTTTAGTCATACATTTAGGCCAAAATGTATTCAGCCACATGTCTTTGGTAAAAAAAAAGTCAATAATTGTATATTTATTGGTTTGCGCAAAAGTTGTCACATCTACAAACTAAGGTACGTTTTCTGGAATTTACGCAGCTTTTAGTTTACGACTGCCTATCTCATTTCTTGAGGTGCTAAAATGACAGGGCAGTACAAAACCCCCCCAAATGACCCCATTTTGGAAAGTAGACCCCCTAAGGAAATTGATAAGAGGCATGTTGAGCCCATTGAATATTTTATTTTTTTGCCTCAAGCGATTGAATAATGACAAAAAAAAAATTTTTTTTTTTTTTTTACACAAAGTTGTCACTAAATGATATATTGCTCACACATGCTATGGGCGTATGTGAAATGACACCCCAAAATAAATTCTGCTGCTTCTCCTGAGTACGGGGATACCACATATGTGGGACTTTTTGGGAGCCTAGCCGCGTACAGGGCCCCGAAAACCAAGCACCGCCTTCAGGCTTTCTAAGGGCGTAAATTTTTGATTTCACGCCTCACTACCTATTACAGTTTTGAAGGCCATAAAATGCCAAGATGGCACAAAACCCCCACAAATGACCCCATTTTAGAAAGTAGACACCCCAAGCTATTTGCTGAGAGGCATGTTGAGTCCATGGAATATTTTATATTTTGCCACAAGTTGCGGGAAAATTACAAACTTTTTTTTTTTTTTTTTTTTTTTCACAAAGTTGTCACTAAATGATATATTGCTCATGCATGCCATGGGCATATGTGAAATGACACCCCAAAATAAATTCTGCTGCTTCTCCTGAGTACGGGGATACCACATATGTGGGACTTTTTGGGAGCCTAGCCGCGTACGGGGCCCCGAAAACCAAGCACCGCCTTCAGGCTTTCTAAGGGCGTAATTTTTTGAGTTCACTTCTCACTACCTATTACAGTTTTGAAGGCCATAAAATGCCAAGATGGCACAAAACCCCCACAAATGACCCCATTTTAGAAAGTAGACACCCCAAGCTATTTGCTGAGAGGCATGTTGAGTCCATGGAATATTTTATATTTTGCCACAAGTTGCGGGAAAATTACAAACTTTTTTTTTTTTTCACAAAGTTGTCACTAAATGATATATTGCTCACGCATGCCATGGGCATATGTGAAATGACACCCCAAAATAAATTCTGCTGCTTCTCCTGAGTACGGGGATACCACATATGTGGGACTTTTTGGGAGCCTAGCCGCGTACGGGGCCCCAAAAACCAAGCACCGCCTTCAGGCTTTCTAAGGGCGTTACAGTTTTGAAGGCCATAAAATGCCAAGATGGCACAAACCCCCCCCCCCCCAAATGACCCCATTTTAGAAAGTAGACACCCCTAAATTTAGGGGTACACTAGTGAGACTAGGTAATAAATGGCGGGTGCCCTGAAACTATAAAAAAATAACTAACCAACCAGCGTCACCTGTAACAGTTATATGGTGATCACTGGTGAAAGGGTTAACTAGGGGGCAATCAGGGGGCTTTATGCGGTAGTATATGGGGGTCCCTGGCGCTATAAAAAGCTGCGGCGAACCTAAATACCTACCTGCCTAACTAGCGTCACCTGTGACACTAATACAGCGATCAGAAAAACGATCGCTTATTAGGCTGGGTTCACACTGGAGCGATGCGGGAACGCCACGAATGCGCGGCGGGTTCCCGCATCGCATGCCTCCCGGCGGCAGTTCACACTGCCCTATGCGAACTGCTGGGAGTGTCAGTGAAATGTTAATGACACCCCCAGATCAGTTCGCATATCGCAGTGCGATCTGCAAACTTGGATCGCATGGTGTGAACACCCATGCGATCCGATTCTGCTGCGGACCAAAAAAAGGGTCCCGTGCGAGTTTGCGGCGGGTGCGGCGGGTGCGACACGAATTCAGCCATACTATCTGTATAGCTGAACTCGAATCGCACAGAGATCGGATGTGATTTGCACTGCAGTGCGGTGCGAATCACATCCGTTCTCATAAACCGCTGCAATGTGAACCCAGCCTTAGTGACACTGGCGACGGGGGGTGATCACGGGGTTAAACCTTTATTGGGGGGGTTAGGGGGGTACCTTAGAACTAAAGGGGGCTAACCCTAACTGCCCTAACAGTTATTAGTCACAAATGACACCTGCCGGGTGATCAGGGGGTTAAACCTTTATTAGGTAATAAATGGCGGGTGCCCTGAAACTATAAAAAAATAACTAACCAACCAGCGTCACCTGTAACAGTTATATGGTGATCACTGGTGAAAGGGTTAACTAGGGGGCAATCAGGGGGCTTTATGCGGTAGTATATGGGGGTCCCTAGTGCTATAAAAAGCTGCGGCGAACCTAAATACCTACCTGCCTAACTAGCGTCACCTGTGACACTAATACGGCGATCAGAAAAATGATCGCTTATTAGGCTGGGTTCACACTGGAGCGATGCGGAAACGCCGCGAATCCGCGGCGGGTTCCCGCATCGCATGCCTCCCGGCGGCAGTTCACACTGCCCTATGCGAACTGCTGGGAGTGTCAGTGAAATGTTACTGACACCCCCAGATCAGTTCGCATATCGCAGTGCGATCTGCAAACTCGGATCGCATGGTGTGAACACCCATGCGATCCGATTCTGCTGCGGGCCAAAAAAAGGGTCCCGTGCGAATTTGCGGCGGGTGCGGCGGGTGTGGCGGGTGCGGCGGGTGCGGCGAATGGCTGAACTCGAATCGCACAGAGATCGGATGTGATTTGCACTGCAGTGCGGTGCGAATCACATTCGTTCTCATAAACCGCTGCAATGTGAACCCAGCCTTAGTGACACTGGCGACGGGGGGTGATCACGGGGTTAAACCTTTATTGGGGGGGTTAGGGGGGTACATTAGAACTAAAGGGGGCTAACCCTAACTGCCCTAACAGTTATTACAGTCACAAATGACACCAATGCAAAAAAAAAAAAAAAAAAAAAAAAAATGACATTGGTGTCACTGTGACTGGGGGGGCAGGGGTAATTGGGGGGGTGATCGGGGGGTAAAGGGGGGGTGTGAGTGTGCCTGGCATGTTCTACTGTGTGTGGGATGTGTTGGTGCAACTCACTGATCCGCTCTCCTCCGTGTCGGAACGAAAAATACCGACACGGAGGAGAGAATACATCACTTCCTCTCCTGTGTTTACATTACAGGAGAGGAAGTGATGTCACCGGGGATTTCCATTCGTCGGGAGCGATCGCGAGGGGGTGGCCATGAATGAATGGCCGTCCCCTCGTCCGGGATCGCTCCCGAACGAAAACCGACCGCCGCAGGCACCGGGCGGGGGCCCGATCGGGCCCCCGACCCGCGGGAGGCAAATCACGTACATGTACGTGCTTATGCCTGCCCGTGCCATTCTGCCGACGTACATCGGCGTGAGGCGGTCGGCAAGTGGTTAAGAGTATTCATTTTGAAAGCCACGGCAGGCATTCTAAAAACTCTGGTAACCAGCGATTCAGACCAGTAGCCGTTTTGGAACGGGTAATTATGTCATGTTGATTTTTACCTTATATTCATTTGCGTTTTCTTAAATATTAATTTATTGAGTGTTATATAGTTGATAATTATTCTCTCGAATCATCAGTAAGCGCCTTGTAGATTTTTCTCGAAAGATGAAATTTTGAACATTTTTCATTTGCATGGTTTCCATTTTATGACATAACAAACGTCCAGTTTTATTTCACGCTGTTAACCACTTACTTATCTGCAGTATAGTAACGGTTGGATTTGTGAAACATAGACGTGCTGTCTAATTGTCATTTTACAAGGTTATTGATTCTACAGGAAATTTTATCACTGTTCTATCACATCAAAGGGTACTACACTCCAATGTAGCGGGTGTTTTAAATTGATATTCAAGATTTTATGTAACGCAATCTGTATTTTAATTTTATGTAACGTTTGTTTATGTCAACCAATGCATAAAACTATTTTTGTATGATTACATGTCTGGTGAATAAATTTCATATTTTTAGACCGTGGTCATAATAGATTGAATCTGTATCTTAAAAATATCATCGTTAAAAATTTTCTTCATCACAATGCTGTGCAGCAAAAAACTTTCCTTAATAAGCACAACATTAAGAAGTGAGTTTGTGTTGAAATCGAAACCAGGCATGGGGAAGTTACGTGTGTGTCATAAGAGGGTCTGCGTTTAGATCTGTCTAGGCGACATAATATAATGTTAAAATAAAAATATAGAAGAACCGCGCTATTCAACACCAGGAGTAACTTAAGCCAGATCAATATAAAACCTCTGTATAAATATAGTATACCTGTATGTAAAACACTACATAGGCTGCTGCCCCCCGGAAAAAAGGAATCCCTTAATAGGGTTTCTTTTTAAGAGTGGAATTAATAAAATGGTATCGGGTTAAATGGCGCTACCTAAAAACAGGTTTCCATTCCAAAGTGGACTCATAGAGGATAAATAGATAGAAATAAAAGCCAAGGTCTTTATCCAAAGAGCCCAATAGCCTCCCTCAGCCTAATGCTAATGAACCTCTATGTTGATGAACCCAGGAAAACGGAAAGAACCTCAGCTTCACCCAGAGAAGGTTATATCAAACAATGAGTGTAATAAATCTATAGGCCACCAGGGATAGTGGTCACAAAACATAGAATTCTAATATCGGGGACTAATAATCAAGCCCATTACATATTACATCTCCAAAACAGCGGAAATATCAGGAACTGATGGTACTGGCTGTGATATGTCACAGCCACATCTCAGTGCTGGAACAGGCCAGAATACTCCCTTACAAAATATATTAAAACACCCTCAATCTCAGATAAATTATAAGTTTAGGCCAAAAAATATATATATTTTGTCCTGTATACTTCACATATATATTTTTTGCATTTTTCTGCACTTTATTTTTATTTTATTTTTTCACTTTTATTTTTATGTGTATATGCACTTTTCATATATTTTTTATGGTTTAGAGCATTTTTTTTTTGGCCTTTATCACTAAGGGGTTTATTTATTATTGAATTTTTCACCCCTCGTGTGCATAGATACACACACATTTCTTATTTATAATTGCCATGGTTTCTGGTTTGTGAAGTGTTTACACATTCCTTATATTTAGTTACTGTGGGAGGCTATTATGCTCTTTGGATAAAGACCTTGGCTTTTATTTCTATCTATTTATCCTCTATGAGTCCACTTTGGAATGGAAACCTGTTTTTAGGTAGCGCCATTTAACCCGATACCATTTTATTAATTCCAGACATAATATAATGTGACATAATGAGTTTTTGTTTGGATACAGAGATGTAACGAGTTAAAAATATTGTGATATTATGATTGGTTGAATGTATGTTAAAAGGAAAATGTGTCATTTGAATATATACCTGGTGGACGATGGTGGGTAAAGCCTATCTTTCATTCATATTTAACACCCTGTCGGGGATAATAAAAGTGAACAGTGTATGAATCAACGGGTTGTTGGGTCAATTATTTATATATGCAGTTTCCTATGCATAGAGATATTTGGGTATGAAAGCAACGGAATCGGCCGATAAGGTAATTATTTATAGATAAGATGATGGTCAAAACTAGTGGTTAAAGGTGAAATTGCACCTTTCACTTCCTAATCACCAGGAAGTTTATTATTCCCTCGAACATCTTCCAGGAAGGATATTATTCTCTACCACAAGAGGGCAACATTAGTCAATGAACACTTAACTTGACCCAGGTCAACATTCCAGCAACAATTGGCCTTTTGAAGCTCTGTTTGCATGGCAATTGGGCACTTTAATCTTCCCATCACCAGGTGGTGTGAGGCAAAGCTCTCCTACGCCCATGCTCCATCCCCAGGGGGTATGCGTGAATCCCTTTTCCAGATGAAGATTCTTATAAGCATTCTTCAGTTGCACACACTCTGCTGGGCAAACTTGCTTTACAGACATTCAAAGACTACTTACAAAACGCTTTATTAATCAGGCAGTAAAAATCCAGAAATATATGATAACATGTTCTCTTCCATCAATCACTTTAGGCAGAGTTCCCCTTTAGTAAAGGCAAGACAACTGGGCGTTTAAACTGTGTTCAACAAAGGTATGGAGGTTATCCAAACTGAAGATGGGTGGGAGTAAGGTTTAGCAGAAGTATATCCAAGTGAGAAACTTGGTGGGTGCAACTTATTGCTTCTTTGTGGAGGAAGGCCTTGGGGCAATATACTTTTCTTCAGTTCATACCAAATCAGGCAAACAGAGACTATTAAAGCTAATGGACGGTGTGTGGCACTTGAGTGGGCCACTGATAAAGATAGGCCACAGCACAATTTGGACTACAAAGTCCATGTCCCTACATGGCAGCCTGTATTGCAGGTATCCTAGACTAAAAATAACTGACAACAACTACTTCTGAACTTGTAGTGCGTGACGGTATGTTACAGAGAGTAGCGATGCAAAACGATGGCCCTATTGCTCGGGGGCCTCCTTTCCTCCTGCAGAGATAGTGGTGCTGCTGGCAATGGACCCAGTCTACCTGCAGACAGAACAGCTATCCTGCTCCTCACTACAATCAGCACTCAGGGAACTCTCGTCTGGGCTCTCTGGTTCAGTCAGATCCAGTCTAAAGCCTACTGGATCAGTACTCTGCTCTCCCACACATCCTCCCCTCTCACAGTCTCCTTCTTTCTTATTCCAGAACGCCCTGGCCTTTTCTTTATATATGTTCCCTCCCCATCTCCCCTCTTCTGGGAAATGTAGTCTGATTCAGTATGTCTGGGGAGAGAAGTTCTGCTATCGGCACACAAGTTCAAGAATCCTTTGCTTTACTATAGTGAAATCTGTAATAACTAACCTGAAGAACACTGCCATCTTGTGGTTAATTAACAGTTGGCAATCAATAACAGTGCCGTGTGTTACAGAAAGGTAATGACTCTTTTTTTTTTTCTACTGCTATCAATAGCCAACACGGTACAACACTTCATCCATGTCTTTGATGATCCCTGATCTCCTTATCAACTGTTTCTTACACGACGAAGATCAGCCATGGAGTATATCTGAGGTGTATATCAGGGTGTGCTTCTTCCCCACATGAGAGCTGTGATGTCCAGCAACATTCATATAGAAGAAATTTCCCGCACTCAAGGCACTGATACACCTCAAGGGTTGTGTGGGATCCCTGATGTACAGGAAGACAGGACTTCAGTGAGGAACAATTCCCTCACTCAGGACAGGAAAGTGGCTTCTCCTTGTGTGAGATCTCTGATGTTTGGAAAGACTGGATTTCTGTGTAAAACATTTCCCACACTCAGGACAAGAATATGGTTTCTCCCCCCTGTGTATTTTCTGATGTCTGTAAAGACTGGACTTGTCTGAAAAACATTTTCCGCACTCAGGGCAGGAATACGGCTTCTCCCCTGTGTGAGATCTCTGATGTGTGTAAAGATGGGACTTCTGTTGAAAACATTTCCTGCACTCAGGACAGGAATACGGCTTCTCCCCCATGTGAGATCTCTGATGTGTATAAAGATTATACTTCTGTGAAAAACATTTCCCGCACTCAGGACAGGAATATGGCTTCTCCTCCCTGTGAGATCGCTGATGTCTGTAAAGACAGGACACGTCTGAAAAACATTTTCCGCACTCAGGACAGCAATACGGCTTCTCCCCCGTGTGAGATCTCTGATGTGTGTCAAGATGGCACTTCCGTGAAAAACATTTCCCGCACTCAGGACAGGAAAAAGGCTTCTCCCCCATGTGAGATCTCTGATGTGTTTTTAGACTGGACTTTTGTGCAAAACATTTTCCACAATCAAGAAAGGAAAGAGGCTTCTCCCCCGGGTGAGAGTTCTGATGTCTGGAAAGACTGGACTTATCTGAAAAACATTTCCCACATTCCGGACAGGAAAAAGGCTTCTCCCCCGTATGAGATCGCTGATGTGTGTCAAGATGGGACTTCCGTGAAAAACATTTCCTGCACTCAGGACAGGAAAAAGGCTTCTCCCCCGTGTGAGATCTCTGATGTGTGTAAAGACTGGACTTTTGTGAAAAGCATTTTCCACAATCAAGAAAGGAAAGAGGCTTCTCCGACGAGTGAGAGTTCTGATGTCTGGAGAGACTGGACTTATCTGAAAAACATTTCCCACATTCCGGACAGGAAAAAGGCTTCTCCCCCGTATGAGATCGCTGATGTGTTTCAAGATGGCACTTCTGTGAAAAACATTTCCCACACTCAGGACAGGAATACGGCTTCTCCCCCGTGTGAGATCTCTGATGTTTGTAAAGATGTGACTTCACTGAAAAACATTTCCCACACTCAGGACAAGAATACGGCTTCTCTCCCGTGTGAGATCTTTTATGAACACTAAGATTGGATTTAGAATGAAAACACTTCCCGCACTCAGTACAGGAATACGGCTTCTCCCCTGTGTGAGATCTTGTGTGTTCATTAAGCTGGCATCTATAACGGAAACACTTCCCACACTCAGTACAGGAAAAGCTCTTCTCTGTTGGAAGGACGGCACCGTCCCGCACAGTCTGAGGTTCCTCAGGATAAGAGGAATACGATGGTCCATCTACACTGTGTGGTGCCGGATGGACATTTGAGGTAGTCGGGTTTTCTCCTGGACTATACTGTGTGATGTCCTCATCTTCTACTTTACAGTCTGGAGACAAAGTGAGACAATCCTCTGAGGTTTTCCTCATCTCCCGTCCATCTACTAAAATAGAAATACAAAGATTATTACTAGACATGAGCTGATTGGTTCCCCTAAACCAGGACTCCGCCCACATCAGGCAGCTTTGTCTCTGAGGATCTTACAATTCCCCCTCAAGGTAACTAGTAAATGGGTCCTCTGATCTCCTACCAGATCATTTCTTTATTTATGGACCTTAGTCAGAGAGTGAGGAAACAACGAGAACTGTCTTTTATAGGAGTGACAGTGATGAGGGGATTATAGGATGAGTGTCCCCTCCCCCTCTATCACTCATCGCCATCTTCCCAACACAAGAAGTCCTGCACTTCCTTATTTAGTCCATGATTTAGTCATGAATAACAGCGGGGCTGAGCCCCACCAGAGGTCAGAGAGTGAGGATGGGGGGAGAACAACCAAGATGAAGACTGGACTGATCCTGAAGACCCCATCATTGGGTTATTGACTCCTCCCTCATTATCACTTTCTGTTTAACCACTTCAGGCCTGGAAGGTTTTACCCCTTCATGACCAGAGCATTTTTGCAATTTGGCACTGTGCTACTTTAAATAAGAATTGCACAGTTATGCCATGTTGTACCCTTTTTTCCTACAATTAGAGGTTTATTTTGGTGGTATTTGATAACCACTGGGATTTAAATTTTTTAGATATAAAACAGAAAACTTAAGGAGAGACTCCTCTATGCAGACAGCTTGTTAGGGGGTATATAAGGCTGGTTAAAGTGATTTACAAGAGGCCAAATTTTGTGGCGACAATCATATCCAGGGTTAGCACCGTGGGCAACAGAGTTCATTGTCATTGAAGTTCATAAATTGCATAATCGTTTCATATCTGTGCCTGGCCATGGCAGCAGAGAACACGGGCATATGATGAATTGGGTCTGTGGACCAATATGACAGCGACTCATTCTTTTCAGTAACGCCCATGTTGAAGGATAGGCCCAAAAACATGTTACATTCGAAAACCGTGATATGTCTCCAAGCGAAATGTGTCTGGCAAGGTTGGAATTTGGGTTTGCGATGATATATTGATTGGCATATAAATTGGTTTGGTCCACAATAGATCCATACAGATCTTCTGTTAAAAACAGCTCCAAAAAAACAAACAAAGGGAGTTCAATTTGCTGTTTTCACCTGAATTCCGGGTTGGCCAATGAATGGAGGGGAATTACGGGCACTGCAGAATGTGTGGGCTCCCAGTCAGGAATGTTCTAAATCTTAGTGACTGCAGGACACTACTTGGTCACTAGCCACCGCGCCAGCTTGGACTGCACTTATAGGACTCTCCACGTCACCACATGTTACTGCAGTGCTGGATTGTCTATGACCAGCATGTACCAGGCCAATGGTGCTCACCAGTTCACCAAAAGGTAGAGAGGAACTAGTACAGCTCCTGAGTAACCGGGGAACGGGGTCAGGTATGCCCGACCTTAGCAAGGACCACTACTCTGTCATCTGTGCTATCTGTCAGGATGCCGCTGCTCTCTATGGGTTGGTATACTGAGCCTGGTTCTGACAGTGAGGACACCCTATCCCTATCATCTGTCATGCTTAGTATCCTGTAGGCCTCTTCACTCTACTTTTCGTTTGACATTTTGGTCACTAAATGTATGTATAGGTACCTAGTGTGACTCACGGGAACAAAAAGCACCTGGCTGTCAGGAACTGATTAAACCGCTACAAATAAAATGTACAGTACTTGCTAGTACTAAAAGAGACCAGGCCTGATCTTGTGAATGCTGTGGTTTTGTGTGTATCACAAGTGACAGTGCTCTATTGATCCTGCACTTGTTGGGGGGGTTTCAGGTCTGATCCTGCTAATGCTGAATTTTTTAAGACACTATACTATTGGGGACGCTAGTATAGTTCTGATCTGATCAAAAATATTGATGTGTTCAGACTATACTAGTAATGGAGGTGTATAGCTGTGTGGATGTTATGCCCCGTACACACGATTGGACTTTCCGCTAACAAAAAAGTGGATTTTTTTGTCCGAAGGATGTTGGCACAAACTTGTCTTGCATACATGCGGTCGCACAAATGTTGGGCAAAAATTATGAACAGGGGAACGCGGTGACGTACAAGACGTACGGTGAGCCGTGAAAGAGGATGTTCAATAGCCAGTGCGGCTCTTTCTGCTTGATTCTAAGCATACGTGAACTATTGTGCGCGGATTTGTGTACACGCAATCAGACTTTCCGACAACAAGTCCACGCACAAAAGTTCACGCATGCTCGGAATCAAGCACTGGCTATTGAACATCCTCTTTCATCCTCTTTTGAATATGAATCTGACGCTGTCAGTTATTGACGCTAACTGGCATCCACCGTGACACTAATACAATGAGCAGAAAAAAAGATCTGTACACTGTAGTGCTGATACTGTGACAGGAAGTGAACAGGTTAATTGGGGGGCAATCGGGGGTTAAAACTTTATTAGGGAATTTGTAGCGGGTACCCTGATGCCATCTGGGACTGAAGCTCATGCTATCTGGTGTCACACATGACACTAATACAGTGATTTAAAACGTACAATGTACAGATTTAACACAGTGACAGGGAGTGAAGGGGTTAACTGTGGAAACAATCGGGGGGTTAAATGAGCCTAAATATGTGATCAGGTGTCAGTTTAGTGGTAGTGGTTGTACTCACAGCAGATGTTATCTCTTCCCACACTGGATCCAAAAAGGGTTTCAGGGGAGAAGATGACATCATTTCCTATTGTAAACACAGACACAGGAGGTTCTGTGATTTGTCAGAACCGATCAGCAGGTCCAGGCCATAAATCATTGGCCTAGACCTGAAGATTCATCGGTTCTGAACAGAATCACATCAGCGCCAGACTGGTGTCCTATCACATAATGTCCCCCATCGGATAGTGTCCGCTGTGTGCTGCGCATGCGCAGTACACAGGACAACCACATTCCGAACATAGCCGAAGGTGAACGGCGCCTGCGCCGTGAGTCCAGGTTCTAGCCCCACCATCCAAGTGGACATAGAGTTAGAAAAAAAAAAGGGCCGAGTGCAGCGAGGCCGTGCCCAAAGCGTGGCGAGCCCGTGAGGGGGCCCCTCTGATATGTGCCTCCCTATGTCCACTTGGATGGTGGGGCTACCACCTCGACTCACGGCGCAGGCGCCGTTCATCTTTGGAGATTTTCCAAATTTCCTTCTGCTCCGTACTGCGGTGGACACTTCTAGATGACGGGACGCTATATGTCAGAACACCGGCTTGTGCGCCCCCTACCTGGCAGAGCGTGGACCACGTACTAGGTACGTAATCTGGCGCAGGCGCACCATCACAAGTAAATATGTTGTGGGCGATCCACAACCGGTTAAAATTATGATGGTGGGTGTGGAAAGAAGATTCCCCGCTCGCTGTCACAATGGAGGGGGGGATCGGCGGGGGGCTGTTGCAACCGTAAAATGTTACACACTGAATATGTGTGTATCATGTTACAAAAAGGTGAACTTTGAGGATGTTATCACAATATTATCAACATGTAAAAGTCTGTGCTCCAATCAAATCATCAGATATAAAATGTCCAGCTGGTAGAAAATAGGTGTAACAACAGAGAATACGAATTATCTATCTATCTATCTATCTATCTATCTATCTATCTATCTATCTATCTATCTATCTATCTATCTATCTATCTATCTATATATATATATATATATATATATATATATATATATATATATATATATATAGCAGTGGGTAGAGGTGAGAGAGCAGAAGTCAGGACTATGTAATGTACAACATATTGTATAAGATACAACAGATAGGACTGTATAGTATCAGAATGATGTAATGTACAACATAGAGTATATAGTGCAGGGGTCAGGAGTATGTAATGTACAACAGAGTATATAGTTCAAGGGTCAGGACTATGTACTGTACAACAGTGTATATAGTGCAGGGGTCAGGAGTATGTAACATGAAATATAAATTATATAGTGTAAGGGTCAGGACTCATAATACAGCAATCAGTGGAAGCTTAAAATGTTTACATGAGACAAGTTGCAGAGGTCCCACACCGCTGCCTCCCATCTCCTGAGACTGCACTCAGTGACTTGGGTCTGACACTATACAGATATATCCCTCCACCCGGCACAGCCAGCAAATAAGAGTGTCGGGGCTGGGCTCAGCCCTTCCTTCTCTGAGCTGGCCACTAATTGCCAGCTCCCATCTCTCGCCACAGTTACTCAGCTGTTGATGATATCCTGCTCTTCAGTCCTGCCTACTTAAGCCGTCCATTCCAGAGGGTCTCTGCCTCGCCTTGGTCAACATCACAAGAAACCATCTCCTCCGTTCCTGTTTAAAGACTGGCTTTGCTGACATCCCTTTTGGCTCCAGATCCTGCTTGCTGTTCCACTACATTGAGCCCTGACTTGCGGCTTGGCTGACCATCCGTTCCGGTTACTGAACTTTGGCTATGTGTTGACTATGTTTGTTCTTTTTACTTTTATTAAACAAGTGTGATTTAACTGTACTTCTGTCTCGGTCTGATTTCATCGTTTCTGACTAAGAAAAAGTAACCCCGGGAGAATTGTTCTATAAGAGATCTTGCTAGACCCGGGTATGGGGCAGAGGACCCAAAGCACATACCCCAGGTGCCTAGATCAAGTAACATATATGGCATAAACAAACATTTTGCTGCCAGCTGAACCCCAGAATCTCCATAAATCCAGTCTAGATACATAAATTGTGTCGGCAGCACAGAAGAGGAAGATTATCGGGGGGAAATACAGGAATACAGGACGGGGAACACAGCTCAGGAAAGTGACCAGGGGATTACAGGCTGATATCACCCAGTCCCCGCCCTACTCTGGACCAATCAGTGAGCAGTATGGGTGGAGGAATGTATTTAGTGTTAATGACCCACCTGTGCTGATCTCTGTAGGAGTGTCCTCCTCTATAAATGTCCCCGTTATTCCATCCTCCTCCATAGACTGCTGATCATCCCCCACATAAGTCTCTTCTTCTTCTACTTTAACCTCAACTTTTATATCGATTGGATTTTCAGTCTAAATCAAGAAAATGAGAGTGAATATCATCTGTAAAATATAAGCTTATGGGCTCATGCACACAGGGCATTAGAAAAAAAAACGAGCTGTAAAGCCACTATCAATGCCAGGAAAAAGCAGCTGTAAAAACATGCTTTTAGTAGCCTTTTGTATTGGCATTAATGCACATTTAGCCATGCTAGCTTTTAACGCGTTATTCTACCTCTATTCAAAAATCAATGGTTCCCTATGGGAGCTCATTGATTTGAATAGAAGTCGCACCACAAGTCAGATCATGATGATCCGACTTGCAGTGTGACTTGTGCACTGAGGATCTTGAAGAGGAACCCCGTGCCAAAATGAAAAAAAAAAAAACTGTGTGGGGTTCCCCCCAAACTCCATACCAGACCCTTATCTGAGCTTGCAGACTGGCAGGTCAGAAAGCGGGGGAGAACCACCCCCCCTCCATGGACCATACCAGGCCACATGCCCTCAACATGGGGGGTGGGTGCTTTGAGGCAGGAGGGTGTTGACACGGACAGGTCCTCATCCCGACAACCCTGGCTGTTGGTTGTCAGGGTCTTTGGGTGGGGGCTTATCGGAATTTGGAAGCCCCCTTTAAGAACAGCAGTACACAGGTTTTTGACAAATTAATTTAATAAAGCAGCTCCAGCATATCTTCTCCCTCCGGTGATGTCTTCATCCTCCGGTTCTTCTCCTCTCACCGCTGAATACTTCTTCTGCCGCTGTCTTCTCCCTCTGCCGGTTATCCGCTCTCCCCTGTCTTCCTCCTCTGTTCTTCCTCCGATGTTGCCTCGATAATCTCTCCCGCTGTAATGCTGGGTACGCAGTGTGCCACTACTTATATAGCCATGGGGCAGGGTCACCCGGTGAAATCATCGCAAGGCCCCACCCTCTTGTGATGTCACCACCAGGGGCATGATGGTGTGGTGATGTCACCAGGGGGCGGGCCCCATAGCTATATAAGTAGTGGCTCACAGCGAACCCAGCATTAAACCAGGAGAGAGCGTTGAGGCAACATCGGAGGAAGAACAGAGGGAGAAGACGACGGAGGAAGACAGCAGAGAGGAGAATCGACAGAGGCAGAAGAAGTCATCAGCGGTGAGAGAAGAAGAACTAGAGGATGAAGACATCACCGGAGGGAGAAGAGACGCCGGAGCTGCTTTAATAAATTAATTTGTCAAAAACCTGTGTACTGTTTTTATTTTTGACACTTTTTTCTTAGGTGAATGAGTAGGGGTACGAAGTACCCCATACTCATTCACATAGGGTGGAGGGCTCCCTTCTTAAAAGGTGGCTTTCGGATTCCAATAAGCCCCCACCCACAGACCCTGACAACCAACGGCCAGGGCTGTCGGGAAGAAATCCTTGTCCCCATCAACATGGGGACAAGGAGATTTGAAATGAGGAGCACATGGCCCCCCCTGCCCCAAAGCACCCACCCCCCCATGTTGAGGGTATGTGGCCTGAAATGCTCCTGGATGGGGGGCGCTTTCTTGCCCCCCCATTCCTGACCTGCTGGGCAGCATGCTCAGATAAGAGTCTGGTATGGATTTTGTGGGGGACCCCACGCCTTTTTTTTGACGTGAGAGTTCCCCCTAAAATCCATAACAGATCAAAGGGTCTGTTATGGATCTTGGGGGGACCCTACACAGTTTTTTTTTCCATTTTGGCGTGGGGTTCCTCTTCAAGATCCTTAGAGCACAAGTCACACTGCAAGTCGGTTCATCATGATCCGACTTGTGGTGCGACTTCTATTCAATGGGCTACCATAGGGAACTATTGATTTTGGCCTGTAAAAAAGAAAAGCTTAGCAGTACGGATGCAACAACATTTTGGCCATCTAAACATATCGGCCAAAAATTGCCTTTTCGGCAATTTGCCAAAAGAGAAAAATGGCCCATAATGGAGCTCCACCTGCCCCTGGTGCCGCCCATCACGGGGGTGTCCGCTAGAGCAAGAGAGAGGAGAACCGTCACAGCCACCACCTGGTTGATTAGAGTGCCGGGAACATAACTGCTTTAATTTCAATAGCTGTGTGTTCCCTACCGTGCGCCATCATATACAGCCCCTCCCCCTTGCCCGGGGAACTTTGATAGACAGAGGTCAACCCTCCCAGGATTGGAAGAGTGATCTGTCTATCAAAGTGCCTGGACAACGAGGAGGGGCTGTATGTGACGGTGCACAGCAGGGAACACGCAGCAATTAGAATGAAAGCTGTTATGTTCCCGGCGCTCTAATCAACCAGGCGGCGGTGGCTCTCCTCTCTCTTCCCCTGCACCAGCTGGCTGCGCTGGGGAAAACAGGCTGGCTGCATCTGATGGGCACTGGTGAGGCTGCATCTGATGGGCACTGGTGAGGCTGCATTGATCTCTTGTATCATGTCTGCAGTCTCTGACCATCTCCTGTACCATGTGCCCAGTCTCTGACCATCTCCTGTACCATGTGCCCAGTCTCTGACCATCTCCTGTACCATGTGCCCAGTCTCTGACCATCTCCTGTACCATGTCTCCAGTCTCTGACCATCTCCTGTACCGTGTCTCCAGTCTCTGCCCATCTCCTGTACCGTGTCTCCAGTCTCTGACCATCTCCTGTACCGTGTCTCCAGTCTCTGACCATCTCCTGTACCGTGTCTGCAGTCTCTGACCATCTCCTGTACCGTGTCCCCAGTCTCTGACCATCTCCTGTACCGTGTCCCCAGTCTCTGACCATCTCCTGTACCATGTGCCCAGTCTCTGACCATCTCATGTACCATCTCCCCAGTCTCTGACCATCTCCTGTACCATGTCCCCAGTCTCTGACCATCTCTTGTACCATGTCCCCAGTCTCTGACCATCTCCTGTACCATGTCCCCAGTCTCTGACCATCTCCTGTACCATGTCCCCAGTCTCTGACCATCTCCTGTATAAAAATATTTTTTTTAAACTAAGTTTCGGTATCAGTCATTTTCGGTATCGGTTTTGGCACCAAGAAACCCATTCGGTGCACCCCTACTTAGCAGCTTTTAGGGGCGTCAGATGTTTTTACCACTCGTTTTTACTGCTCCTGGAAGTAAAGACTTTCGTTTTTTTTCTACTGCCCCTAAACGCCTCTGATCGTTTATGTGTGGAAGGATACATGAGCTAACATTGAGGGGCATTTAGAAGCAGTCAAAAAATCATCAGACACCCCTAACAGCAGCTTTAAAAACGTCCTGTGTGCATGAGCCCTTAATATTGTGACATCACATAAAAAATTCACACATTGTAGGGTTTTTTTACTCCATCTCATAAAAAAAAAATCCACACATTGTCTCTATAAGTGCATTTCATAACCTCCGTCCCACCAACCTTGTAACAGTGATGGATGGTGTGATCTTCCTGTGTGGAGTCCTGTGGGGAATACAGAGGACGGGGACATCTCTCTGGTGGGTTCCTGGTATTTGGTGTCTCCATCATATTCTTGTGTCCTTCTGAAAACTCCTCCATCACTCCATACTCCTCATCCTCCTCTTTATACTCTTCTTTAACAACAATATTATCATCTCTGAGGTTTACACTCTGAATGTATGATAAAATATTAATTGAAACAAACATGCTGTGTATAAATCAGAACTACCAATAATTGTCAATCATCTACCTGATGATGGTGGGGGATGGTGTGATCTTCCTGTGTGGAATCCCGGGAATACAGAGGACGGGGACATCTCTCTGGTGGGTTCCTGGTATTTGGTGGCTCCATCATATCCTTGTGTCCTTCTGAAAACTCCTCCATCACTCCATACTCCTCATCCTCCTCTTTATACTCTTCTTTAACATCAATATTATCATCCCCAAAGTTTCCACTCTGAATATATAATAAAACATTCATTGTAACAATCATGCTGTGTAAAAATCAGAACTACCAATAATTGTCAATCATCTACCTGATGATGGCGGGGGATGGTGTGATCTTCCTGTGTGGAATCCCAGGAATACAGAGGACAGGGACATCTCTCTGGTGGGTTCCTGTAGCTGGATGACTCCATCATGGTGTCCTGGTACAGATCTTTGTGTTCTTTTAGAAACTCCTCCATCACCCCATCCTCATCATCCTCCTCTTTTATCTCTTCTTTACCCTCAACTTTAGAATCTCTCAGGTTTCCACTCTGAATATATAATAAAAATAACATAAATTGTAACAATGCAGATAATGTACAGATCCTAATGATACTATCAGTGATTGTTCCTCATCTACCTGATGATGGTGGGGGATGGTGTGATCTTCCTGTGTGGAATCCCGGGAATACAGAGGACGGGGACATCTCTCTGGTGGGTTCCCATTACTGGATCCATCTGTAGGAAACACACACACTGACTGAATACATTGTTTCTATGTGTTTATCAGATGATGGGGGATCTAGGTGGAGCCTCCGTACTGCTCTCTCCTTTACATAGTTACAAAGTAGGTGAGTAGGGATGGCCGAACGGTTCGCCTGGCGGTCGTTTCGCGGCGAATTTCGGCTGTTCGCCGTCCACCCGATCGGCGGACTATTGCCGCCGTTCGCCCGGCGGACTTCCGTGTTTACTGTGTAAAAGAACTTTGACCTATGATGACACATCCATCATGGGGTACAGGACAGCCAATTGAGACATTACAGCACATGGACTCTTGGACATTCCCCCTAACTTATAAATAGACCCGATCCGGCGGCCATTTTACATTCTTTCTACTGTCACTATAGGGAGAGGTTGCTGTGTGGAGCAGGGAGAGACTTCAGTGAACCAAATCACTAGCTATTAGGTCCACAAAAGTTCTTTTAAGGACTGATATCATGGTATAGGTGTTAGGTGTAGTTCAGGATATAGGTTTGAAGCAGTGCTGTGCTAGTGATTGTTGCAGCAGCCTGAGTATCTTTTGTCAGTGTAGAGAAAGGGACAGGACGCTGTGTGCTGCAGGGACAGTCAGTTTAATCATTAGCTGTTACTATTAGATCCACAAAAGTGCTATTCAAGTTATTGTTCCAGCAGCCTCTGTTTTGTCAGTTTAAATAGGGACAGGCAGGAAGCTGTGTGTGAGGCAGTGAGGGACAGTTTAATCAGTAGCTGTTACTATTAGGTCCACAAAGGTTCTTTTCAGGACTGGTATGGTAATAGGCTTGTACACGTATAATATTCTTTCTTCCAAATATAGAAAGAATATTATACTTGACTGCTGCCCTTCTGCTGCAGTCTGCTAATCATTCACAACCTACTTGTTCCACAAAGGTCCTTATAAGGACTGGTAAGGTCTAGGGTGCTACAGTACATAGGGTTGAGTGAGGTACAGTCAGCTATTCGTTAAGGACTGGTATAGATCCACAATACATAGGGTTGATGTGCACTACTGCTGACTGCTGCCCTATACTGCAGCAGTCCTTCATCAGTATAGGGACTGACGTACAGTCTGCTAATCATTCACAACCTACTTGTTCCACAAAGGTCCTTATAAGGACTGGTAAGGTCTAGGGTGCTACAGTACATAGGGTTGAGTGAGGTACAGTCTGCTATTCCTTAAGGACTGGTATAGGTCCACAATACATAGGGTTGAGGTGCACTACTGCCGACTGCTGCCCTACTGCTGCAGTAGTCCTTTATCAGTACAGTCTGCTAATCACTCACACACAACCTACTTGGTCCACAAAAGTCTTTATAAGGACTGGTAACTTGGTCTGTCTAGGGTGCTACAGTACATAGGGTTGAGTGAGGTACAGTCTGCTATTCTATAAGGACTGGTATCGGTCTACAATACATAGGGTTGAGGTGAACTACTGCTGACCGCTGCCCTATACTGCAGCAGTCCATCATTGGTATAGGGACTGACGTACAGTCTGCTAATCACTCACACACAACCTACTTGGTCCACAAAGGTCCTTATAAGGACTGGTGAGGTATAGGGTACTACAGTACATAGGGTTGAGTGAGGTACAGTCTGCCATTCTATAAGGACTGGTATCGGTCCACAATACAAAGGGTTGAGGTGCACTACTGCTGACCGCTGCCCTATACTGCAGCAGTCCTTCATTGGTATAGGGACTGAGAGTTTTGTCACAGGGTCATTTAAAAAATGACAGGCAGAGGAAGAGGCAGGCCCTTCCGCAGGGGTGGTAGGGGTAGGGCAGGAGCAACAGGCTTGAGCCAAAGTGGGAAGTTGCAGAAAGTGCGTTCAATTACTTTAAAGGACATACCAGACTTGGTTGAGTGGCTCACTCAGCCTTACTCTTCTGCACCCTCCTCATCCTCTCGATCTGCACCCTCTTCTTCACTCTCTGCTATGTGCACCCCCAAAGACACTACCACCAACAACACCACCACATACCTTCCGCTTGAGTCACAGGAATTATTTTCCGATCCATATCAAGACATTTCTGATGCGCAGCCACTCTTGGTATTGGATCAGGAAGAGGAGGTAGCAACAACCGCTACTCAGCAGTCTGACGACAGTACCCAGATCAGCCCGAGGAGGAGGTTGGTCCCCGGTGTTGCTGCCTACTCCGAGATCTCTACTTATAGCGGTGGGGAAGGTGACGTCGATGATGACGTGTCTAGTGATGTCACGTGGGTGCCCACAAGAGATGAATAGGAGGGGAGTTCAGAGGGAGATATGGACCAGCAGATAGGGAGGAGAAGCAGGAATAACTTACATTGCACAGGAGGGACAAAGCAGACTGCTAATGTATCAGGAGCGAGTCATCAACCATGTATGGTCACATCTGGGGCTCCCAGGACACCGGCACATGGCTCCGCAGTGTGGGCTTTTTTTAACGTGTCCGCTGCTGACAATAGCATTGCCATCGGCAATCTTTGCAGTCAACGCATTAGTCGCGGTAAGCCCAACACTCACCTAGGGATGACCGCCTTAAGAAGGCACATGAGTAGCCATCACCGAGCCGAGTGGGAGCAACGGAACACACAAAGCCACACTCCAGGCTCTCACCGTCCAGCCTCATCTTCTACTTCTCCTTCTCCTCTCTCCTCACAATTGTCCTCCACTCCACCTTCCATCACACCAAGCTCACGTTTTTCTGCAAAAAGGCAGGCTTCTGTGGGCCTAACGTTCGAGCGTAAAAAAATGATGACGCCGAATAACCCTCTTGCCCGACGGCTGGCTTGTCAGAACTCATAGCCCGCCAACTACTGCCATATAAACTGGTGGACTCGGAGGCCTTTCGAAAATTTGTGGTCATTGGAACACCACAATGGAAGGTCCCAGGAAGGAAGTATTTCTCACAGAAGGGCATCCCAGAGCTATATGGCCATGTTCAGCGGCAAGTGAATGTATCTCTGGCACACAGTGTCGGTGCCAAGATACATCTGACCACAGACACATGGTCTGGCAAACACGGGCAGGGAAGGTAGATCACTTTTACTGCCCACTGGGTGAACCTTCTGACGGCCGTCAAGCATGTAACCCGTGGCACCCGTGTATATTTGGTTTTACCGCCACGGATTGCATGCAGGCCTGGCTCTTCATCTCCTCCTCCTCCTACTCCATCCTCCTCCCTCTCCTCCTTGGCTGACTCCTCCTTTTCCGCTGCTAGCGTCTCTTCCGCTGCGCCGCCCAAGCTCCCCAGAACCTATTCGACATGCCAGGTGAGACGTTGCCATGCCGTGCTGCGTCTGTTGTGCCTGGAAGCCAAGAGCCACACTGGCCCGGCACTCCTTTCAGCTTTGCGTTCACAGGCAGATCAGTGGCTAACACCGCTCAATTTGACAGTTGGTAAAGTGGTGTGTGACAACGGTGCCAATCTGCTTAGCGCATTGAAACAGGGCAAAATTACGCACGTGCCATGCATGGCACACGTCTTAAACTTGGTCGTGCAGCGATTCGTTGTCAAATACCCTGGGGTCCAGGACATCTTGCGGCAGGCAAGGAAAATCTCGGCCCATTTCAGAAGATCTTACACGGCCATGGCTCGCCTTGCTGACATTCAGCGGTGACACAATCTGACGGTCAGACGTCTTATTTGCGATTGCCCGACGCGATAGAACTCAACTGTCTATATGCTTGATAGGCTGCTCCAGCAGAAGCGTGCAGTTAACGTCTACCTGTATGAACTCTACGGCAGAACAGGTTCTGGGGAGCTGGGGGTTTTTTCACGGCACCAGTGGCTGCTCATGCGCGACGCATGCAGACTTCTGCAGCCATTTGAGGTGATCACCAAACTGGTCAGTCGCAACCATGGCGCCATCAGTGACATGGTACCTTATGCCTTCTTTATGGAGCGTGCATTGCGTCGTGTCATTGATCAAGTTGTGGAGGAGCAGGAGCGGGAAGATGAGGAAGTCGCAATGCTGGATGAATTCCCAGGGGGGGCTACTCTATCTGAGACAAGTCAACAACAGGAGTCTGAAGAGGAATCAGAGGAAGATGGTGCTGGGGCGGATGAGGAGCAGCAAGAAGAGCATGCTTTAAACCTTTCTGGGATCCCTGTTGTGCGTGGATGGGGAGAGGAGAATGAAGAGGACAACATTATCCTGGATGATGAGCAGGAGCCAGGCCACCACACCGCTTCCACTTTAGTGCAAATGGGGGCCTTCATGCTCCAGTGTTTTAATAGGGACCCCCGTATAAAAAGCATAAGGGTCAAGGACCAGTACTGGGTGGCAACGTACTTAGACCCCCGGTACAAACACAAAATGGCGGAAATGTTACGGCCGTCACAGAGGGCTGTCAGAATGCAGCACTTCCAGGCCTTGCTTCGAGAAATGCTGCATTCTGCTTTTGCGTGCGCTGGCAGAGGAGCAATTCCCACTCCCAGAGAAGGAGTTGCGGGTACCAATCCAACAGCGCCTGCAAGAAGAGGCCGGTTTGAAGATGTGTTGGTGACTTCGGATATGAGGTCATTCTTTCAGCCGACCCATCGACAGGTGTCATCCGGATCCAGCATCAGGGAATGCCTAGACCGTCAGGTGTCTGACTACATCAGGTTAACGGCCGATGTGGATGCTCTGAGGAGTGATGAACCCCTGGACTACTGGGTGGGCAGGCTTGACCTCTGGCCAGAGCTTGCCCAGTTTGCAATCGAACTGTTGGCTTGCCCCTCATCCAGTGTCCTGTCCGAAAGGACGTTCAGCGCAGCAGGGGGGATCGTGACCGATAAGCGTACTCGCCTAGCTCACGACAGTGTTAACTACCTCACATTTCTAAAAATGAATGAGGCAGGGATCTCGGAGGAATTCAACACGTGACCAGTAGACCATGTATATGTCTATAAACAATTTTTTTAATCGAGCACACAGACCTTCTTTCTTCATTTGGCTCACTTCCTTGTCCAAAAACAGCACACCGTACTATATGCCCGTACCCTCCTCTTTGAAGAGGTTGAGCGGTGTCATATTTCTACTGGGGCTGCTTATTATGAGGGGCTCCCACCATCCCTGTGCTGTGCTGACTTCCTCCTGAGGCTGTACCTCTGCTGTGCATATTATGAGGGGCTTCCACCATCCCTGTGCTATGCTGACATCCTCCTGGGGCTGCTTATTATTAGGGGCTCCCACCATCCCTGTGCTATGCTGACATCCTCCTGGGGCTGCTTATTATGAGGGGCTCCCACCATCCCTGTGCTGTGCTGACTTCCTCCTGGGGCTGTACCTCTGCTGTGCATATTATGAGGGGCTCCCACCATCCCTGTGCTATGCTGACATCTTCCTGGGGCTGCTTATTATGAGGAGCTCCCACCATCCCTGTGCTGTGCTGACTTCCTCCTGGGGCTGTACCTCTGCTGTGCATATTATGAGGGGCTCCCACCATCCCTGTGCTATGCTGACATCCTCCTGGGGCTGCTTATTATGAGGGGCTCCCACCATCCCTGTGCTATGCTGACATCCTCCTGGGGCTGCTTATTATGAGGGGCTCCCACCATCCCTGTGCTGTGCTGACTTCCTCCTGGGGCTGTACCTCAGCTGTGCATATTATGAGGGGCTCCCACCATCCCTGTGCTATGCTGACATCCTCCTGGGGCTGCTTATTATGAGGGGCTCCCACCATCCCTGTGCTATGCTGACATCCTCCTGGGGCTGCTTATTATGAGGGGCTCCCACCATCCCTGTGCTGTGCTGACTTCCTCCTGGGGCTGTACCTCAGCTGTGCATATTATGAGGGGCTCCCACCATCCCTGTGCTATGCTGACATCCTCCTGGGGCTGCTTATTATGAGGGGCTCCCACCATCCCTGTGCTATGCTGACATCCTCCTGGGGCTGCTTATTATGAGGGGCTCCCACCATCCCTGTGCTGTGCTGACTTCCTCCTGGGGCTGCTTATTATGAGGGGCTCCCACCATCCCTGTGCTGTGCTGACTTCCCTTCCTCCTGGGGCTGTACCTCTGCTGTGCATATTATGAGGGGCTCCCACCATCCCTGTGCTATGCTCATTATGAGGGGCTCCCACCATCCCTGTGCTATGCTCATTATGAGGGGCTCCCACCATCCCTGTGCTATGCTGACTTCCTCCTGGGGCTGCTTACGGTGCAGGTGTGAGTCAGTACTCTCTATCACGGTGCTGCTGTCAGTGCTGTATATCACGGTGCTGGTGTTAGTGATTTATGTCACGCTGCTGATGTCAGTGCTCTCTATCACGGTGCTGTTGTCAGATGACTCTATCACGGTGCAGGTGTCATTGCTGTATGTCATGCTGCTGATGTCAGTGCTCTCTATCATGGTGCTGGTGTCAGATCACTCTATCACGGTGCAGGTGTCTTTGCTGTATGTCACGCTGCTGATGTCAATACTCTCTATCACGGTGCTGCTGTCAGTGCTGTATATCACGGTGCTGGGGTTAGTGCTTTATGTCACTCTGCTGATGTCAGTGCTCTCTATCACGGTGCTGGTATCAGATGACTATCACGGTGCAGGTGTCATTGCTGTATGTCACGCTGCTGATGTCAGTACTCTCTATCACGGTGCTGCTGTCAGTGCTGTATATCATGGTGCTGGTGTTAGTGCTTTATGTCACGCTGCTGATGTCAGTGCTCTCTATCACGGTGCTGTTGTCAGATCACTCTATCACGGTGCAGGTGTCATTGCTGTATGTCACGCTGCTGATGTCAGTGCTCTCTATCACGGTGCTGCTGTCAGTGCTGTATATCACGGTGCAGGTGTCATTGCTGTATGTCACGCTGCTGGTGATCATCTCCTGCACCCTCTTTGCCTACCCTGACCTTCCCTCTCCTCCATTGCCTTCATGCGCTCCACAGTCCTGAATTGGCACAACAATTTCCCATATAAAAAAAGAATGCTTGTAGTTGTCGATCCCAGATTCACCTCATACATGTGTTATGTCATTGGCCATGTGGTGGGACTATGTTTGCACAGCTATTAATTATTTTGTGGCTGCAAATTTGACCTGTAGGTTTGCAAAGTTAGCCTCCCATTGAAGTCAATGAGGCCCTCCCTGAACGTTCCGATTCGCGAACTATCGGCCGCGTTCACGAAACGTCCCGTCAGAAGTTCGTCCTTCACTACTTGCTACTATACTTACCTTGGGTTTATGTGCTTTGGTCAACCTACCACTAATGCCCCCAATACTACCCTCTGGAATATGTTCCGTGCTGACTATTTCTACCTCTGGACCCTCTCCCATCGCCTAGTTTAAAAACCCCTCTGTGACAGACCTAGCCGGGACACAGGCTTTTTGAGAGGACTGAATGCGAGCCTCTTGCCGACCGATTACGGGCCCTGTATTTTAAGGGGCACAGGGTGAATGAGAACCCCACTATAATCTGTGCTAGTCAGATTCAATGCTGTATATATGTATATATAATGTGTGTTGTCTCATGCTGTTGGGACACACACTGTCAGATGCTAATGTCATGAACTCCAGCCACCTGTATGTTGGCTTGTATAATGTAAATGTGTCTAGTCTGGCACATTGTTGTTTGGGCTAATTAACCCTGTGTTGATGTTTATGGTAATGTTTATTGAATTGTTAGTGAGCTAGGAGCCGAAAAGTCTTATCCCTCAGTCAACTAGTCTGAGTGTTGATTAGATAATTAGCTCATGCTAATTAGGTTAGGTTTTAGTCACCCCGCTGTATATATTTTGTGTGAGATCTCAAATAAAGGTCATTCCTGATGTCCTCCAAGACTGGTGTCGTCTAGTTCTTGGGGGTTCCTATAGCCAGATCCATTGGACTTGTGTTCCAGGACTTAGGAAGTGGTATATAGACGGAAACACTCAATTGGAGTGTGGGGGACGTTACGTCACACCCTCTAATTTTTCAGCCATCTTCATTCCCAGCAGATCTGCACCCTCCTCATTTAGGTGCAGTCCGTCCCTCCTATAGAACTGGTTATCGACTGAGAAATCGTTCCAGTCCTCCAGGACCCCAAACCCCTCCTTACTACACCAGCTCTTCAGCCACTTGTTTACTTCGGTAATCTCCCTTTGCCTTTCTAATGTGGCTCAATGTACCGGTAGTATTCCTGAGAATACTACCTTGGAGGTCCTTTTCCTCAATTTAGCTCCTAAGTCGCCAAAATCTTTAGGACACTCCATCTTCCTCTGATATTGTCATTGGTGCCAATGTGCACCATGACAGCTGGGTCTTCCACAGCCCCCCCAGCAATCTGTCCACCAGATCCGTGATGTGCCGAACCCGAGCACCCGGTAGACAACATACTTTTCAGCGCTTCAGGTCTTTGTTACAGATTGGCCGCTCTGTCCTTCTAAGAATTGAGTCCCCTACCACCAGAATCTGTCTTTCCTTTCCCTTCCCCCCCCCCCCCCCCACTCTCACTGCAGGAGTTCTTCCCCTGGAAGCTAGGAGATTCCCTCAGCTCCAGCAATGCTGGTCCCTGACTGGGATCACCAATGTCACTCAATGGAGCGTACTTATTGGGATGCTCCAGCCCTGGATCAGCCTCTCTGGTACTTCCTCCTCTACCCTTCCTGACTGTCACCCATCTACTCTTTCCTAGTGCCTGCACCTCGTTGTCTCCAACCACCTCTGTGCTGGCCCCTGCTGTGTACGTTCCTGGCTCTCCTTTAGTATGGAGGGACTTCTCAGTGCTTACAGTTGCTTCCCCAGATTCAAAACCTGGGCTTCCAGGGAAACAATGTGCTTACATTTTGCACACCAGTATTCACCCTCAATCAGATGATCAAGGAACGCATATATGCCGCAAGATGTACAATGAGTCCCCTCTCCACACCGCCAGGCATCGTACCTATTAAATTTAATGAGGATTGGGGATTATACCCTGTCCAAATTACTAACTAGCTTCTTGACACTAATACTTAAGACAATACACAGGTACTTGCAAATCACTCACAGACCTATGTGCACTCGCAGACCTACAATAAAGTCTCCACTTACCCGGTGATGTGACGGGGGGCTGATTGTCCATCATGGCGTCCTTGTAGAGATCCTTGTGTCCTTCTAAATACTCCCACTCCTCCATGGAGAAATAGACAGTGACATCCTGACACCTTATAGGAACCTGACACACACAATGATACAGTCACCATCCAGACACATCCCTTGTCTGTTACTGGATAATGTCCCAGAATTCCCAGCACTGCTCACCTCTCCTCCATGATCTGGTGACTTCTAGAATCTTCTTTGTATTTCTCTATTCTATCAGGGAGGGAGGTGGAGGCAATGTGATGGTCATATGATCTCCAGACTTCACAGAAGGAAAACTCTAGATCTGAACACAAATAGTAATATCAAATGATATTCCCAGAATCCTCCTCACCTCATCATTCAGGTCCCCATTTTATTAAAGCCACCATTCAGGTTGAGGTATAATTTACACAGAACACTACCCAACACTTTGAAGGTTAAAAGCTTGTTGTAGACATTATGGGTTCATTACATACAACACAGGACCAAACAGTCCCACTTTGCTAGTGAGGATGCCAAGGTTCTGCCTACATCCTAAAATGTCAGATGGATAGACATGAGGAGGAGATGCTGTGTGATCAGCGTGATGTCATAGGATTCTCTGACTTCAGATGGAGGGACATTTGGATGGGCAGAGTTGAGGGGTCTTCTATATGAGGCTCCCGTGCAAACCAAATCATTGTTCCTGGGTGTGTCCTTCCTCTCCTAAACGGAAGAGTGAACTTTGACCTTTACCATACAGAAATCTGTCAGGAATCTGTGAAGTAAGTTGTCATGTGATCAGGTGACGTGCGGAGGAACGGAGTGTAAATAGCAGACAATTTTCTTCAGAGCTCCTAATGGTGGGGATGGATTTTGCTGAGTGCTGATGCCAAGTTTCCACCCCCCAGGATCACTGCAGGTGTGGAGAAAAGCTGTGTAAGTGTCCTTTCACACGGGGCAGATCAGTGCTGATCCGCCCCGCGGATATCCGCTTGCTCAGCGGGGATCGCTGGAGCGATCTCTGCTGAGCAGGAAGATGACAGGTCCGTCTCTGCACACTGCGCAGGAACGGACCTGTCACAGCGCCGCTCTCCCCTATGGGAGATCAGGTGACGATGGACTGCAGTGTCCGTCATCACCCGATCCGATCCAAAGATGGATGGATGGAAAAATAGCTTTTTCCTCCGTCACACTTTTTCGGATCGGAGCAGGTCGGATGTCACCGGATGCACATATCGGGAACTGCCTCAATGCCTGTGATTAGTGCAGTGCAGTGTCGGCTTCCTGGTGGGATCGGGAACATGGGGTTTCCAACACTATGGATGAGCCCTGGAGTGTTCGCACACTGCCAGGAAGTTGGCGCTATTCACATACAGTGAGACATTGCCCTGCTGTGAGGCTGCAGAGATCGGGAAATGTCTCACTGCCTGTGATTAGCACAGGGCTGCGCCGACTTCCTGGAAGTGTGCGAACACTCCGGAGCTCATCCCTATCCAACACACCCGAGCCCATCACTATTCATCATCAACTGATCCCCCCTGAAGGGGTTATTCAATATTTCCACACTATATATGTGTGTATCATCATCTGCTGGAGATAAAAGACATCACAGTGACTATGGAGGAAGAAGACGGACATGACGGGGGGGTTACTGGGTGTAAATAGAGAATAAGATCTTATTACCTCCTCTACTGCCTCTTCCAACAACGTCGTCTCTCTACTTCCTCCCGATTCACCTCTCACCCGGAACTTCCTGTCTGTACCTGACATCACTTCCTGTCTTCCCGAGAGTGGAGCTCCACATTTGATAGGAAACATGTGGCCTCCACTCCACTTTTTTTGTTTTTTGTTTAATTAACTTTCCTGATGCATCCATTGCAGCATACATGTGATAGAGCTCCGCCTCTACTCCGTCTTCAGGACTAGTGAATAGCATAAATTAAAGGACATTGTCCTTCCCCCAACATTCTCCTTTTTTTTCCCCCTCATACCACTTGACTGGTGAAGAGTAGCAGTATGTCCATACCTCTGCAGTTGGCAGCAACCGCCGGGTTAAGCCTCTCCCGTGTGCAGTCCCTGTTCTTGTGCCGCTATTAGCACTGATAAGACTGGGAACCCTTCTGAGGATCTTTTGGGGTCTCGCAGAGTTTCCTCACAGGAACGCAATCTGCTTATAAATTCAAGAACAAACGAATGTTGGGGGAGACAGCAAGAGGATCAGCTTTGTTTCCTGTTCCTTGGGTCAGGTTCTTTAAGAAAAATAAATAGGAGTGTAGCGGTGACACTTTGGACAAAGTGTCATTCATGTGTAAATTTCGTTTTTGCCTCAGAACAGTAATGGGGTTCTGAGGGTTAATTATGTAGGTTAACTTTGACATCAGTTTGTCTGGGCTGTGTTAGAGTTCTGCCTGATCATGTGTACAGTGAGGGGCACATTACAGGCCAGAACCAGGCCTGGTTGGATATTTTGGGTATCAGCTTTTCTGGAGCCAATCAGTGGGTGCGCCGGGCCCCGCTGAGGAGTCTGGGGAAGGGTACTTAAGATGTTGAAGTCACGTGTTCAGGGTTCGTTGGTGAGGCCATAGCTGGCTGTTCCTGATTCTGGACCGGGGTAGCCCCACGAGGGGTCCCGGTCACGGAGCGTTCGATGCTCTGCAACATGCTTCGGTTGGTTAGCCCCAATAGACCCGCCTGGTCTGGTATAGGGATCCGTCTGTTCCCGAGTCTCAGAACCGGCTGGTCCGAGGCACAGTAACTGAGGGAGGATTTAAGGCGTCCGGGTGTGCTCTCGGCTTGGAGGGGCACCGCAGCTCGTGTAAGTGACTGGAGGAGGGCCAGCAAGCTGGCATCCTGAGAAGTGCCTGGCTACTGAGTTATGAAAGATATTGATGAATCCACATTTCTTCCAGTACTGTCAAGGAGGCAGAGAACGTTCCAGGTACTGAGGAAAAAGGTTCCTGTTCACTTTCGGTTACAACTTGTTCAAGGTCAGAGTTTTCTCAAGTTCTGAATCAAAGTGCTGACTGCCATAATCTCTGGCTAGAGATTTGTTCAGCCTTGAAGCACCCAGCTGCGGGTGGCTACTCTCTGGGTGGTAATCGAGACTTTGTTATGCTAGAAGTTCAAGGTGCCTGAGTTCTTCACCCTTGCCCTCTGTTCCCATACAAGACTGTGTTTGTTGGATGTTACCCCTGCAAATAAAAACCTTCAAAAGTACTTTATTGGTGTCAGCATCCAAAATTGTTGGGTATCAACCCTGGTAACCCCTAGACGTGGAAGAACAAGCCAAGCGGAGGTAAACGGTAAGCCCAAAAAGTTAAGGCCGCCCTGCCAAGGGTTATGGCCGCTACAGGAGAAAAATTTGTGAGGTGTTCAGACCAAAGTAACGTTTGTCCCCTTTAAGACTTTTTTTTTTAAATATATTTTTATTCAATAAATGCAGTACATAACAATATTTTCAAAAGACAATTACTTTTTACAAACTCCCCTTGTCAAGGTACATTGTCTTGCATATCAATATGTTCGAGTGTAAAACATCAGCACATTCTGATTTGGTAATAAACAATACTGAACAGCAGAACTGGAAACAGATACTCTGTGAGAATAAGTTGGTATTATTAATTGACTAATAACCGCCCCTCAGTAGGGTATATATAAGTATGGATTATATCCAGTCCGAGCTCAGGTAGCGGACAGGTAGTCCATATCCCCCCACTCTCACCCCTACAGGGCTCACACTGTGAGAGTAGAGGGAATATTGGAGCCTAGCTATGAGCTTAAAAGGGCCCTGTCATTAACATATGTCCCAACGGAACCTAAGTGTCCTTGTGGTAAGTCTCCTGCTAAATCTTACTTTCATCTAATTACTATTAGTATTCCAAAGTATTGATAGAAGGGTGGGGGGGAGAGGGGGGAAGATACGGGGGTAAGGCAGGGGGAAGGAGGGGTGCGGTATTCTGAGTCTATTTACTTGTGGGAAGCGTATAGTACTATATGATAGGTGAACTGGTTTCTCAGGTCAGGCTATAACTCATCCAGCAATATCTTACATTCTGTGGATGCTCGAAAATGTAGCCAACATGCCCAGACTGTGGTAAACTTGGGTGATGTGTCATTGACCCCTTTAAGACTTTTATTCCCAGTCCGCCCAACCCAGTAGTTGTTGCTAGGGATGAGCCGAACACCCCCCGGTTCGGTTCGCACCAGAACTTTCGAACGGACCCCAAATTCGAACGAACGTTAGAACCCCATTGAAGTCTATGGGACTCGAACGTTCGAAATGAAAAGTGCTAATTTTAATGGCTAATATGCAAGATACTGTCCTAAAAAGGGTTTGGGGACCTGGCTCCTGCCCCAGGGGACATGGGTCAATGCCTAAAATGTTTTTAAAAATGGCTGTTTTGGCGGGAGCACTGATTTTAATGACGATTAAAGTGAAAAAAAAAGTGAAATATTCCTTTAAATATGGTGCCTGGGGGGTGTCTGTAGTATGCCTGTGAAGTGCCACGTGTTTCCCGTGTTTAGAACAGTCCCTGCACAAAATGACATTAAACGGAAATAACACCATTTAAAACTGCTTGCGGTTTTAATGTTATATCTGGTTCCTGCAATATGGTTGAAAATCATTGAGAAAAATGGCATGGGTAGCCCTCCCTGCCCATTACCAGCCTATTTGGGTCTTGTACGCATATTAAGGGGAACCCCGTACCCATATTAACCACTTCAGTTCCGGACCAATAAACACCTTAAGGACCAGAGGTCTTTTTGCAATTTCGCACTGCGCTGCTTTAACTGGTAATTGCGCGGTCATGCAATATTGCACCCAAATGAAATTTGCGTCCTTTTCTTCCCACAAATAGAGCTTTCTTTTGATGGTATTTGATTGCCTCTGCGATTTTTTTTTTTTGCGATATAAATGAAAAAAGAGCGAAAATTTTGAAAAAAAAAGATATTTTCTTCTTTTTGTTATAAGAAAAATCGAATAAACTAAATTTTAGTCATACATTGAGGGCAAAATTTATTCAGCCACATGTCTTTAGTAAAAAAAATGTCAATAAGCGTATATTTTTTGGTTTGCGCAAAAGTTATAGCGTCTACAAACTAGAGTACATTTTCTGGAATTTACACAGCTTTTAATTTATGACTGCCGATCTCATTTCTTGAGGTGCTAAAATGGCAGGGCAGTACAAATCCCCCCCAAATGACCCCATTTTGGAAAGTAGACACCCCAAGGAAATTGCTGATGGGTATGTTGAGCCCATTGAATATTTATTTTTTTTGTCCTAAGGGATTGAATAATGACAAAAAAAAAAAAAAAAATTTTTTTTTACAAAAAGTTGTCACTAAATGATATATTGCTCACACATGCCATGGTTATATGTGAAATGACACCCCAAAATACATTCTGCTGCTTCTCCCGAGTACGGGGATACCACATGTGTGGGACTTTTTGGGAGTCTAGTCGCGCACGGCACCCCGAAAACCAATCACCACCTTCAGGATTTCTAAGGGTGCAAATTTTTGATTTAACTCCTCACTACCTATCACAGTTTCGAAGGCCATAAAATGCCAAAATAGCACAAAACCCCCCCAAATGACCCCATTTTGGAAAGTAGACACCCCAAGCTATTTACTGAGAGGCATGTTGAGTCCATGGAATATTTTATATTTTGCCAAAAGTTGCGGGAATATTACAAACTTTTTTTTTTTTGCACAAAGTTGTCACTAAATGATATATTGCTCACACATGCTATGGGCAGAAGTCAAATTACACCCCAAAATAAATTCTGCTGCTTCTCCCGAGTACGGGGATACCACATGTGGGGGACTTTTTGGGAGCCTAGTTAACTAGCTACCTAGCGACACTAGCGACACTGATGCAGCGTTCAGAAAAATTATCGCTTAGTGACACTGGCAAAAGGGGGTGAAAGGGTTAACTAGCGGAAATCAGGGGGTTAAAACCATTATTGGGTAGTATATCGGGGTACCTAGCGCTATAAAAACCTGGCGGTGAACCTAAAAAAATAACTAGCTACCTAGCGACTGTAGCGACACTAATGCAGCGATCAGAAAAACGATCGCTTAGTGACACTGGCAAAAGGGGGTGAAAGGGTTAACTAGCGGCAATCAGGGGGTTAAAAACATTATTGGGTAGTATATCGGGGTACCTAGCGATATAAAAACCTGGCGGTGAACCTAAAAAAATAACTAGCTACCTAGCGACACATGCAGCGATCAGAAAAATGATCGCTTAGTGACACTGGCAAAAGGGGGTGAAAGGGTTAACTAGCGGCAATCAGGGGGTTAAAAACATTATTGGGTAGTATATCGGGGTACCTAGCGCTATAAAAACCTGGCGGTGAACCTAAAAAAATAACTAGCTACCTAGCGACTGTAGCGACACTAATGCAGCGATCAGAAAAACGATCGCTTAGTGACACTGGCAAAAGGGGGTGAAAGGGTTAACTAGCGGCAATCAGGGGGTTAAAAACATTATTGGGTAGTATATCGGGGTACCTAGCGATATAAAAACCTGGCGGTGAACCTAAAAAAATAACTAGCTACCTAGCGACACTAGCGACACATGCAGCGATCAGAAAATCGGGGGGGGATCGGGGGGGGTTTGTGTGCCTGTGTGTACCTACATGTCAGTGTAGTGTTCGTGCAGACTTACTTTTACTCTTCTCCTCGTAGTCCGGTCAAAAAGACCGCCCCGAGGAGAATGACATCACTTCCTCCTTCCTGTGTAAACAATACACAGGGGAGGAAGCTTCTCATTGGCCAGGAGCGATCCAGAGGGGGTGGCCGAAAACGAACGGCCATCCCCTCATCACGGATCGCTGCTGGACCGAATCGGACCGCCGTATCCAGCGGGAGGGGGTCCGATGGGACCCCCCACCCGCTGGAAGGCAATCACGTAGATGTACGTGATTCTGCCTGCCTGTGCCATTGTGCTGACGTACAATGGCAATACGGCGGTCCTGAAGTGGTTAAAAAAAGGAAATGCGTGTGGCCCCCAGGCCCTATATACTCAGAACAGCAGTATACAGGCGGTGCAAACAAGACAGGGACTGTGTAGGTTTGTTGTGTTAAGTTGAATCTGTTTGTAATTTTCAACTGGTACATTTTTAAAGTGTAGCTCCAGTCAAAAAAACTATTTTAAAGCTTTTTGGAAAACATAGGGAAGGGTTATCACCCCTGTATAATTTGTTTTGTCGTCCATCTTTTTTCATCTCACTTGCTGTTGTCTCCTTCCGTTTGCAAGTAGGAGATGTTTGTAAATTGGATGTTTGAAAGTAGGGGCCTGCCCTATATGCTCTGCAGAAATGGCGGAACAAGGTGTTGGTTTTGCCACAACATTGTAAGCCCTCAAAGTGACTCTTGGTGGGCGCTGGAGCGCCCTGCTGTGAACGATTATATCAAGAATTGTAATTACATGTCCCTGTTAAACAGGGGCAGAAAAATTTGGCCTTAGGCACTGCTGCTGGTGCCACCACACTGCAACCTCTTCCATATACTCTAGTTTTATTGCAGGAATTAGCCCTGCTGCAAAGCATTGCATCAAAAATTGTACTTAAACACCCCTGTTAAACAGGGGCAGAAAAATTGAGCCTTAGGCACTGGTGCTGGTGCCACCACACTGCAACCTCTGCCATATACTCTAGTTTTATTGCAGGAATTAGCCCTGCTGCAAAGCATTGCATCAAAAATTGTACTTAAACGCCCCTGTTAAACAGGGGCAGAAAAATTGGGCCTTAGGCACTGGTGCTGGTGCCACCACACTGCAACCTCTGCCATATTCTCTAGTTTTATTGCAGGAATTAGCCCTGCTGCAAAACATTGCATCAAAAATTGTAATTAAACGTCCCTGTTAAACAGGGGCAGAAAAATTGGGCCTTAGGCACTGGTGCTGGTGCCACCACACTGCAACCTCTCCCATATACTCTTATTTGATTGCAGGAATTAGCCCTGCTGCAAAGCATTGCATCAAAAATTGTAATTAAACGCCCCTGTTAAACAGGGGCAGAAAAATTGGGCCTTAGGCACTGGTGCTGGTGCCACCACACTGCAACCTCTCCCATATACTCTTGTTTGATTGCAGGAATTAGCCCTGCTGCAAAGCATTGCATCAAAAATTGTACTTAAACGCCCCTGTTAAACAGGGGCAGAAAAATTGGGCTGATGGCATCAACCAGAACCAGAAATGTTCTTCCAACATATCAGCGGAGGAGGAAGAGGATAGACAATCAACATAACAGGACAGTCACTCAGCATCAGCATAGGCAGTCTTGAAGGGATGTGGTATTTCAAAAAAAATTATTCGGTTACATCAGCTTCAGGTGCTTGGTAGCTGTGGGTGATCCAAGACTGATTCATCTTGATGAAGGTCAGTCGATCAACTGATTCGGTGGACAGGCGCACCCTGTGATCGGTAACAAAGCCACCAGCAGCACTGAAGGTGCATTCCGAAAGAACGCTGGATGCAGGACAGGCCAGTAGCTCAATTGCATACTGTGCAAGCTCTGGCCAGTGATCCATCCTCAAGACCCAGTAAGCCAGAGGATTTTCGGTGGGAAAGGTGTCCAAGTCTGACCTTGCCCCTAGGTATTCCTGCACCATGTAAATCAGATGCTGGCGATGGGTGCTGGAACCGATCATACCTTGGGGCTGCGGACTAAAAAATTGTCTGAAAGCATCAGTCAGACGGCCACCTTCTCCACCGCTCCTTCTGACCGATGCCTCAGCAACACGTTGTCCAGGACCAGGAGTTTGTAACCTCCCAGTCTCTGGGAACGCGTTGCACAGACCTTTCTGCAAGGCCTCCCGGAGATGTCTCATCCTCTGCTCCCTCTGCGATGGCAAGATAAGGTCGGCAACCTTACCCTTGTACCGTGGATCAAGGAGAGTGGCCAGCCAGTAATGGTCCCTCTCCTTGATCCGAAGAATACGAGGATCCTTCCGCAGGCTTTGCAGGATCAGGGAGGCCATGCAGCGTAGGTTAGCTGAGGCATTCGGTCCGGAGTCCTCTGGGTCACTAAGGACAACATGATCCGCAGCTACCTCCTCCCAGCCACGTACAAGTCCACGTGTTTCTTGGGACTGTAAATCATCCCTACAGGACTGCTGCTGCTGCTGATGCTGAGTACCAGCCTCCACCTCCATGCTGACACAATCATCCTCCTCCTCCTCATCCTCTTCCTGTGTGATGGGTGGCACAGCAGGAACACTGGATAAAGGGGGCCTTGAGAGGCAAGGAAGTCCTCTTCTTCCTTCCTCTGTTCTGCCTCAAGTGCCCTGTCCATTATTCCACGCAGCGTATGCTCCAAGAGGTGGACAAGAGGTACAGTGTCACTGATGCATGCACTGTCACTGCTCACCATCCTTGTGGCCTCCTCAAACGGTGACAGGACAGTGCATGCATCCCTGATCATGCCCCACTGGCGTGGGGAGAAAAAACCAAGCTCCCCTGACCCTGTCCTGGGGCCGTAGTCGCACAAGTACTCATTGATGGCCCTCTGCTGCGTGTGCAGCCGCTGCAGCATGGCCAATGTTGAGTTCCATCTGGTGGGCATGTCACATATAAGGCGGTTCTTGGGCAGGTTCAACTCCTTTTGGAGCTCAGCCAGCCGAGCACAGGCATTAAATGATCGGCGGAAATACACACAGACTTTCCTGGCCTGCTTCAGGACATCCTGTAAGCCGGGGTACCTGCCCAAGAACCGCTGCACCACCAGGTTAAGGACGTGAGCTACACAGGGCACATGGGTCAGTTGTCCCTGTCGGAGGGCGGAGAGGAGGTTGGTGCCATTGTCGCAAACCACCATTCCTGGCTTAAGCTGGCGTGGCGTCAACCACCTCTCGGCCTGCCCCTGCAGAGCTGACAAAACATCCGCCCCAGTGTGGCTCCTGTCCCCCAAACAAACCAGCGCAAGCACGGCATGGCATCGTTTTGCCTGCGTACTTGCGTAGCCCCTGGAACGCCTACGGAGCACCGCTGGTTCTGAGGACAGAGCACTGGAAGAGGCCATGGAGGAAGAAGAAGAGGAGGGGGTGGAGGAGAGAGGTGTGTTACAACCAATAGTAGCATTTTGGAGGCGTGGTGGCGGAACAACCTCCAACACTACTGCACCTTGTCCTGCATCCTTCCCAGCTGCCAGAAGAGTGGCCCAATGGGCCGTGAAAGACAGGTAACGTCCCTGTCCATGCCTGCTGGACCATGAGTCAGCGGTAATATGCACCTTACCGCTGACCGCCCTGTCCAGCGAGGCAAGGGCATTGCCTTCCACATGCCGGTAGAGAGCCGGAATCGCCTTCCGTGAGAAAAAGTGGCGTTTGGGGACCTGCCACTGAGGAACCGCACATTGTACAAACTCACGGAAGGGGGCCGAGTCTACCAACTGAAAAGGCAGCAGTTGAAGTGCTAGCAATTTAGCCAAGCTAGGATTCAACCGCTGGGCATGTGGATGGCTGGGAGTGAACTTCTTCCGCCGGTCCAGCAGCTGGGGCAGGGACATTTGCCTGCTATAATCGGACGTGGGTGTACCGCTAGCAGAGTTCCCGGAAGCACTTGGCTGTGACACACCTGATTCTACACCTTCATTCCTCTCAGAGCAGGTTTCAGAGAGGACTGAAGGTCTAGTGGGGTTGGAGATGCCAGCTGATGAGGAGCAAGGAGAGGTCCGCTTTGTTCTTTGGTGTGGGTCTTTGAGGTACGCTTGCCAACGAGCTGCATGGCAGGTCAACATATGTCTGGTCAAGCATGTGGTGCCCAAGCGGCTGATGTTTTGGCCACGTGAGATACGCTTGAGACATATGTTGCAAATAGCAGTGGTGCGATCTGATGCACTCGTCTCAAAAAAGGCCCACACCAAAGAACTTTTAGAATAACGCGCAGAGGCAGCGCTCTGCACAGGCGGAGCTCTGTGGTGTGATTCAGTCGGTGTGCTGCCCCTAAGCTGGCCCCCGGAGGGCATCCTGCCTCGTTGGACATGTGCCTCCTCCTCCTCCTCCCTCCTTCCAGGCACCCACGTGGAGTCAGTGCCCTCATCATCCCCTCCCTCTTCATCGCTGTAGCAAACCTGGCAGTATGCTGCAGCTTGTGGAACATGACTGCCAGATTGCTGTCCTTCTTGAGCATCCCCTCTGTCTGCGCTCACGCTACTTCCTTCTTCTAGCTGAGTGTCATCATCAGAGCCCACAAAACACTGGGCATCCTCCTGGAGCATGTACCCAACACTGTGCTCAAAGAGTTCAGGAGACTCCTCAGGAGGACGTGGTGGGTCTAGGGAAGGAGTCACTGATGATGACATTGAGAGGAGGGAAGACGATGCGTTGGCAGCTGCTTTGCTACTACCCTGAGACTGGGTGAGAGAGGATGAAGAGGGCTTGGTCATCCACTCTACCAAGTCGTTGGCATGTTGCGGTTCAACATGTCCAGCTGCCGAAAAGAAGGACAAGCATGTCCCATGGCCACGTGCTGATGACAATGCACCGCGTCCACGACCAGCACTGTTGTCTCTAGACACAGAGCCTGCTTGCCCTCTTTTATCGGCTCGCGCCTGTCTGCCTCTCCTTGCTGGCCTTCCAGACATGGTAATGGCCTGAAGGGAGTTGGGTAAAACAGCAGTTGGGTAGTGTATATTGTGCTGGAGGCACACAACACCCACTAACTCCTGCAGATGCCTTTATTATAGAACACCAGAGATAAAGGGGTATATACAGATGTATACTGTGCTGTGCTGGAGGCACACACAACTTCCAATAACTCCTGCAGATGGCAAGTGGGCTCAAATAGAGAACAGCTATGTAGGTGGATATAGCGGTATGTACTGGGTACAGAGCACGCAGACAGCACGCACTATCTCCTAACACTACTGGGTACAGAGCACGCAGACAGCACGCAATATCTCCTAACACTACTGACTGCAAGCTCTATTATTAAAGATAGATCACTAGCTATATAGGTGAGGTGAATATAGCGGTGTATACTGCGGTCAGGGCACGCAGACAATAACCAGAGAACACCAGAGATAAAGGGGTATATACAGATGTATACTGTGCTGTGCTGGAGGCACACACAACTTCCAATAACTCCTGCAGATGGCAAGTGGGCTCAAATAGAGAAGAGCAATGTAGGTGGATATAGCGGTATGTACTGGGTACAGAGCACGCAGACAGCACGCAATATCTCCTAACACTACTGACTGCAAGCTCTATTATTAAAGATAGATCACTAGCTATATAGGTGAGGTGAATATAGTGGTGTATACTGCGGTCAGGGCACGCAGACAATAACCAGAGAACACCAGAGATAAAGGGGTATATACAGATGTATACTGTGCTGTGCTGGAGGCACACACAACTTCCAATAACTCCTGCAGATGGCAAGTGGGCTCAAATAGAGAACAGCTATGTAGGTGGATATAGCGGTATGTACTGGGTACAGAGCACGCAGACAGCACGCACTATCTCCTAACACTACTGACTGCACGCTCTATTATAAAAGATAGATCACTAGCTATATAGGTGAGGTGAATATAGCGGTGTATACTGCGGTCAGGGCACGCAGACAATAACCAGAGAACACCAGAGATAAAGGGGTATATACAGATGTGTACTGTGCTGTGCTGGAGGCACACACAACTTCCAATAACTCCTGCAGATGGCAAGTGGGCTCAAATAGAGAAGAGCTATGTAGGTGGATATAGCGGTATGTACTGGGTACAGAGCACGCAGACAGCACGCACTATCTCCTAACACTACTGACTGCAAGCTCTATTATAAAAGATAGATCACTAGCTATATAGGTGAGGTGAATATAGCGGTGTATACTGCGCTCAGGGCACGCAGACAATAACCACTACACAACAGCAAGATAGAAAATCGGCCGAAAACGATCGGTGTGTACTGTGTTGAAGGTACACAGAACACCCACTGCTTCAGACGCCAACACACTACACGAGGCCGCCGCGATGGCGGCCTTATATAGTGTGGGGCGTGCACTACACAGCCTGAGCTATAATTGGCCACAGGCATCCTGCCTGTGGCCAATCATGGCTCTCCTCGCTGCTGGCGCTGCGATTGGCCAAGCATGCGGGGTCACAGTGCATGCTTGGCCAATCATAAGCCAGCAATGCACTGCGCCATCGCAGTGCATTGTGGGCCGTGAGCGCCACGCGAATTTGACGCGAACGGATCAAAATGTTCGGATTTCGCTGAACGGACGAACAGCCAATGTTCGTGTCGAACGTACGTTCGACTCGAACACGAAGCTCATCCCTAGTTGTTGCCAGTAAGGGCTAAATTTAATTGATTTCAAGTTTTAATTAATTTAATTAATGGAGTGTTCCCACCCTCTCTCCCTATAAATGTTGAGGCCTTTGTGAGTTCAGGGCTGCGCCTCATAACCAGTGTGTGCCCTGCAGCTCAAAAGCATTTCAACAAACAGGTATGTCTCACCTTTAAATCTCACTGCCATTATGATTTTTTTTTTTAGGTATCTCTTTGGGGTTCTACTTTTTTTTTTGTTTTTCCATATTTTCTCAGCTGATCCTCTTGCCCATAATTCACCATGAACCATTTGTCTTATAGCCAAGATCCTCTTGTATCCAATAGGTATGTGGACCACCTGTATGTGAGTATTTAACCACTTAAAGCGGGAGTCCACCGGGACTCCACGTTTTTTTTTTTTTTAAAAGCCAGCAGCTACAAATACTGCAGCTGCTGACTTTTAAATAGTGACACTTACCTGTCCAGCGCGCCCGCGATGTCGGCACCCGAAGCCGATCGCTCGCTCGGCTGCCGGGTCCCGCCGCCATCTTGGGTATGGGAATCAGGAAATGGAGCCTTTCGGCTTCATTTCCCGGTTCCCTACTGCGCATGCGCGAGCCGCGCGGCGCAATCCGGACGGTCCCCGCTGCCTCTGGGAGCTGTGTGTTTCCCAGCAGGCAGCGGGGCACTTGCTGAAGGGGGCGGGCGCTTGCGGAACGGGGGCGTAACGTACGCCCCATTCCGCAGAGAGCTAGCCCGGAAGTGGGTGCAGTTACCTGGATTATCCAGGTAACTGCACCCCCCTCCCCCCTGAAAGGTGCCGATTGTGGCGCCGGAGGGGGGGGGGATTCCGATGAGCGGAGGTCCATTTTAGGGTGGACCTCCGCTTTAAGGACCGCCACATGGCAATGTACGTCGGCACAATGGCACCGACAGGCACAAGCACGTACATGTACGTGCTTGCCTTCCAGCGGGTGGGGGGTCCGATCGGACCCCCTCCCGCTGGCTGCGGCAGTCCGTTTCGCTTGGTTTCTGGCCATTCCCTCTAGATCGCTCCTGGCGAATGAGAAGCTTCCCCCGCCTGTGTAGTGTAAACACAGGCAGGGAGGAAGTGATGTCACTCCCCTTGTGGCGGTCTTTTTGAAGACATCCAAGTAAGTGCACCAACAGTCCACTGACACATAGGTACACATAGGCACACTTTTCACCCCAGTCACCCCCTGATCGCCCCCCCCCCCCCAGTTACAGTGTCACTGATTGCAGTGATCATTTATTTACTGATCACTGCATTTAGTGTCAGTTGTAACTGTAAAAAGTGTCAGGGCAGTTAGTGTTAGGCCCCTTTAGGTCCAGGGTAGCCCCCTACCCCCCCTAATAAAGGTTTAACCCCTTGATTGCCCCCCCAGTTAACCCTTCCACCCCCTTTTACCAGTGTCACTAAGCAATCGTTTTTCTGATCGCTGCATTAGTGTCACTGGTGCCGCTAGGAAGCTAGTTATTTTTTTAGGTTCACCACCAGGTTTTTATAGTGTTAGGTACCCCCATACATAACTTAATAAAGGTTTAAACCCCCTGATTGCCCCTAGAGTTAACCCTTTCACCAGCGATCACTGTATGAGTGTCACTGGTGACGCTGGTTAGCCAGTTAGTTATTTAGGTTCCCCGTCAGGTTTCTATATAGTGTCAGGAACCCCCATATAATACCTAATAAAGGTTTTAACCCCCTGATTGCCCCTAGTTAACCCTTTCACCAGTGATCACTGTATAAGTGTTACGGGTGACGCTGGTTAGGTAGTTCGCTTATAGCATCAGGGCACCCACCATTTATTACCCAATAAAGTTTTAACCCCCTGATCCCCCGGCGGGTGATATCAATTAGGTTTTAGGGTCAGATAGGGTCTGCGTCGCCCCAGGCAGTTCTATGTTAGTGCCAGTATCGCTAACACCGACGCGCAAAGCATACACCTCCCTTAGTGGTATAGAATCTGAACAGATTAATATCTGATCTGATCAGATCTATACTAGCATCCCCAGCAGTTTAGGGTTCCAAAAAAACGCATTGTTAGCGGGATCAAACCAGATACCTGCTAGCACCTGCGTTTTGCCCCTCCGCCCAGCCCAGCCCACCCAAGTGCAGTATCGATTAATCACTGTCACTTACAAAACACAACACACATAACTGCAGTGTTCGCAGAGTCAGGCCTGATCCCTGCGATCACTAACAGTTTTTTTTTGGTAGCGTTTTATATAATTGCTGACAGCCTAGGTGTTTTTTTACCTGTGAGTCTCACTAAATTTAGAGCCCAAAATGGCAAAGCGAAGGTACACTAGTGAAGAGGCCTACACGTTTCTGAGCATAAAAGATAGTGAAGAGGAAGTCACTGATCTGTGAGGTCCCTGCTAACGTCAGGTGTACCAGACCCCGATCTTCTGATGTTGTTGAGGTGCAAGAATCGCAGGTCCCTCGTATGGAGCAGAGAAGTACTAGAGCCGCTCATCCTTCTGGTGAACTGGCAAGCACCAGCGGCCTAGTACACCCTGGACGTACATCCAGCACTGCAGTATCACGTGGTGACGTGGCGAGTCCCATAAGTGCAGTTCAAGCTGGCGAGGTGGCAAGCACAAGTAGTGTCACGCTGCCACCAAGAAGAAGACAAAGGCTGGCCCATCGTTCCCATAGTGCCCTTCCTGCAGAATTCGCCAATCCTGATTGGGTGCCCACCACTTCTGCAGCACCAGTACTTCCCCCATTCACTGGCCAACTCGGTATTCAGGTGGATACAGCTGATTTTATGGCACTTGATTTTTATTCGCTGTATTTCACGGAAGATCTCTATAGATCTATTGTGGACCAAACAAATTTATATGCTGGTCAACACATTGCCGCTAATCCCCAGTTGCCTTCCCTTGCCAGAGATTGGAAACCAGTTACGGTTTCCGAATTTAAGACCTTTCTGGGCCTTTCCCTCAACATGGGTACACATAAATTCATGACGTTGTGGGCATATTGGTCCACGCATCCGACTGACCACATGCCCGTGTTCTCTAACTCCATGTCCAGGAAACGATACGAGCAGATCTTGCGGTTCATGCACTTCAATGACAATGAACTTTGTCGTCCTCGTGGAGACCCTGAATACGATCGGCTCTACAAAATTCGGCCCCTCATAAACTACTTCAACCAACATTTTGCAGACTTGTTTACTCCTCATCAAGTTGTCTGCATTGATGAGTCCCTGATTATGTTTTCTGGTCATTCAAACAATACATTCCCAACAAGCGTACCAGGTACGGGGTCAAGCTCTATAAGTTCTGTGACAGGGCCACAGGCTATACATGGAGCTTTATGGTTTATCAGGGTAAAGATAGTCACGTAGAGCCGGAGAACTGCCCTGACTACATAGGAAGCGCTGGCAAGATAGTGTGGAACTTGGTTTCACCCTTGTTCGGAAAGGGGTACCACTTGTACGTGGACAATTATTACACGAGCGTGCCACTGTTTAGTCATTTGTTTGATCATCAGATTGGAGCATGTGGCACCGTGCGACCTAATCGCCGGGGATTTCCCCAGGGGCTTGTAGATTCCCGTCTTAGGCTGGGGGAGAGAGCCTGCTATCGGTGTAATAATTTGCTCGCTGTGAAGTGGAGGGATAATAAGAATGTTTTCGTTCTTACCTCCCTTCATGCAGACACCTCTGTGTCCACGAATATAACAAAAATATGGGAGGGGTGGACCTCAATGACCAGTTGTTGGCGCCGTATCTAGTTGCCCGTAAGGCCAGACGCTGGTACAAAAAAGTGTCTGTTTACTTATTTCAATTGGCTTTGCTGAATGCTTATGTGCTATACAAAGCTTCAGGCGGGACTTTAACCTTTATTTTTTTCCAGAGAGAGGTTGTCACAGACCATCTGTATCCAGATGGTTCTGCACCTCACCATTCCCAACCAAATGCAGTAAGCCGGCTGCATGAGAGGCATTATCCTTATGCCCTCCTGAGTCCCCCTACCCAACGAGCCCCCCAAAGAAGATGTCGTGTCTATACCAAGCGCGAATATAGGAGTGACACCCGTTGTTATTGTCCATGCTGTCCTGCCAATCCTGGTCTTTGCCTTGGTGAATGTTTTGAACGCTACCGTTCACTAGTGAAGTATTAGCGTAGGGTACAGCATTTCACAGGCTAGGCACACTAACACAGGGTCTCCCAAGATGCCACCACATTTTGAGAGACCCGAACCGTTACAGTTGTTACAGTTTACAGTTAAAAAAAAAAGTGTAAAAAAAAAATATATATATATATATATATATATATATATATATATATAAAATATAAAAACCAAAAATAGTTGTCGTTTTATTGTTCTCTCTCTCTCTTCTCTCTAATTTTTTATACTTTACTGTTTACTGTGTTTTATTGTTAACCATTTTTTTTGTTTTCAGGTACGCCATTCAGCTGCAGCACGGATTTATTTATCTTGACAGCAATAGCATTTGCTCCCACGATACATAAAGCCGTGACTCCAGTGCTGTAGGAGGTGATTTCACCACCACAGTTAAAAAAAAAAAAAGCATATATGCCGAAGCATGGGGGCAGCAGGGGAGGAGGAGCGATTTTGCTCCTAATGCCGCGTACATACGGTCGAAATTCCGACGGAGGGCTTGCCCATGGAAAAGTTTGACCGTGTGTACGCGGCATAACTTTTTTGCGGGAGGATGCCCCCATGCTTCGGCATATATATATTTTAGGCACAGGTTGTGTTAAAAAAATGTTTAATTTTTTACTGTTTTTTTTTTTTGGGCATTTGCTTTGCAGGTATGGTATGGTAAGGTTTTACTGTTATACTGTAATGTTACTTTGTTTTAATGTTAACCATAATTTGCTTAGCAGGTACGCCATTCAGCTGCAGCGCAGATTTATTTATCTTGACAGCAACAGCGTTTGCTCCCACGATACATAAAGCCGTGACTCCAATGTTGTAGGAGGTGATTTCACCACTACAGTTTAAAAAAAAGAGCATATATGCCGAAGCATGGGGGCAGCAGGGGCGGAGGAGCGATTTGCTCCTAATGCCACGTACATACAGTCGAAATTCCAACGGAGGGCTTGCCCGTGGAAAAGTTCGACCGTGTGTACGTGGCATAACTTTTTTGCGGGAGGATGACCCCATGCTTCGGCATATATAAATGGTGCATGTATGCCCATCATTAGAAGTGGGTGGATGAAGGGAGGTATTCTAATGGTGGGCATACCCACTGATCAATCTCTTTTTTTTCGTTCAGCCAACATGACTCTCAGAAAATAGCTTGGGGTGTCTACTTTCCAAAATGGGGTCATTTGGGGGGGGGGGGGGGGTTGTGCTATTTTGGCATTTTATGGCCTTTGAAACTGTAATAGGTAGTGAGGAGTGAATTCAAAAATTTGCGCCCTTAGAAAACTCAGGAGAAGCAGCAAAATGTATTTTGGGGTGCAATTCCACATATAACCATGGCATGTGTGAGCAATATATAATTTTTTATTTTTTGTCATTATTCAATCCCTTGGGACAAAAAAAAAATATTCAATGGGCTCAACATGCCCCTCAGCAAATAGCTTGGGGTATCTACTTTCCAAAATGGGGTCATTTTGGGTTTTTTTTTGTCATCTTGGCATTTTATGGCCTTCAAAACTGTGATAGGTAGTGAGGAGTAAAATAAAAAATGAATGCCCTTAGAAATCCTGAAGGCGGTGCTTGGATTTTGGGGTCCCGTACGTGGCTAGGCTCCCAAAAAGTCCCACACATGGGGTATCCCTGTACTCAGGAGAAGCAGCAGAATGTATTTTGGGGTGTAATTTCACATATGCCTATAGTATGTGAGAGCAATATATCATTTAGTGACAACTTTGTGCAAAAAAAAAAAGTTTGTAATATTTCCACAACTTGTGGCAAAATATAAAATATTCCATGGACTCAACATGCCTCTCAGCAAATAGCTTGGGGTGTCTACTTTCCAAAACAAAATGGGGTCATTTGGGGGGGGGGGGGGGCTTTTGTGCTATTTTGGCATTTTATGGCCTTCGAAACTGTAATGGGTATTGAGGAGTGAAATCAAAAATTTGCGCCCTTAGAAATCCAGAAGGTGGTGATTGGTTTTCGGGGCCCCGTACGCAGCTAGGCTCCAAAAAAGTCCCACACATGTGGTATCCCCATACTCAGGAGAAGCAGCAGAATGTATTTTGGGGTGTAATTTCACATATGCCCATAGCATGTGTGAGCAATATATCATTTAGTGACAACTTTGAGCAAAAAAAAAAAAAAAAGTTTGTAATATTCCCGCAACTTGTGGCAAAATATAAAATATTCCATGGACTCCACATGCCTCTCAGCAAATAGCTTGGGGTGTCTACTTTCCAAAATGGGGTCATTTTGGGGGGTTTTGTGCTATTTTGGCATTTTATGGCCTTCGAAACTGTGATAGGTAGTGAGGAGTGAAATCAAAACTTTTCATCCTTAGAAATCCTGAAGGTGGTGATTGGGTTTCGGGGTGCCGTGCACGGCTAGGCCCCCAAAAAGTCCCACACATGTGGTATCCCCGTACTCGGGAGAAGTAGCAGAATATATTTTGGGGTGCAATTCCACATATAACAATGGAATGTGTGAGCAATATATCATTTAGTGACAACTTTTTGTTACATTTTTTTCTTTTCTTTTTGTCATTATTCAATCCCTTGGGACAAAAAAAATAAATATTCAATGGGCTCAACATACCCCTCCGCAATTTCCTTGGGGTGTCTACTTCTCAAAATGGGGTCATTTGGGGCGGGGGGTTTGTACTGCCCAGCCATTTTAGCACCTCAAGAAATGAGATAGGCAGTCATAAATTAAAAGCTGTGTAAATTCCAGAAAATGTACTCCAGTTTGTAGAAGCTATAACTTTTGCACAAACCAATAAATATACACTTATTGACATTTTTTTACTAAAGACATGTGGCTGAATACATTTTTCCTTAAATGTATGACTAAAATTGAGTTTATTCGATTTTTCTTATAACAAAAAGTAGAAAATATCTTTTTTTCTTGAAATTTTCGGTCTTTTTCCATTTATATCGCAAAAAATAAAAATCGCAGAGGCAATCAAATACCATCAAAGGAAAGCTCTATTTGTGGGAAGAAAAGGACACAAATTTTGTTTGGGTACAACATTGCATGACCGCGCAATTACCAGTTAAAGCAGTGTAGACCCCGACATACTGGGTCCATCAGCTGTTAGTACTCCTTTGCCGCCGTCAGGGAAAACACCGGTAGATTCATCCGAGGAGACTTCAGATGATACTGAACCATCCAGTTTCAATTTCTCCCTGGTTCAACCCTGTGTACAAGCAGTGAGGAGCACCATTGCATGGAAAGACCCGGAAGAAACTCCTCAAAAATCAAAATCAAAAATCTATTTCCCATTCCTCAAGATAAAGCAGATCTTCTTCTCATTAATGAGAGAGATCATAGAGGATGAGTGGAACAAAACTGACAAGAAGTTTTACCAAACTGTATCCTCTGGCAGATTCGGATACTCAGTCCTTGAGCTCAATGCCAGAGGTTGATGCGGCTGTAGTGCGTCTGGCAAAAAAATGTAACACTGCCAATGGAGGATTGAACGTCTTTCAAGGATCCCCTAGATAGAGGTATTGACCTAGACCTCAAGAGGAGCTATCTAGCGGCAGGGGCGGCTTGCAGACCAGCCATTGCGTTGACATCTGTTTCAAATGCCATCAGGTCTTGGACGGAAAATATTGAGACAGCCCTGCACCAAGATATTCCTAAAGATGACATAATCAAAGCTCTGGAGGAGCTTAAGTTGGCGGCGGATTTGACATAATCCGGTGGTCAGCCAATTCAATGCTGCACTCTGTTATGGCAAAGCGGGCCTTATGGCTAAAACCTTGGACAGCCGATCTAGCAGAATTGGTGCAAGATTACCTTTGATGGAAAATCTTTGTTTGGCGAGAAACTCAACAAAGCAATCTCCAGAGTAACAGGGGGCAAATCTGGCTTACTTCCTCAGGACAGGAAGGTCCAGAGAACAAAGGCCTATTTATCACGATTCTGGCAATCAAATTCTAGAGACTGCAGACAGTCTTGGCCCTTTAGGGACAACAAGAAATCGTGGAGAGGCACCCAGACTTCTTTTTTGGGAGCCAGAAAGAACAAGTCCCTCACTGCTCCCCAGGAGGGGACAAAGTCTTTTTGACATCAAAGGGGCAGAGACGCCCCCAGTGGGGGCCCGGTTAAAAAGCTTTTTCCCCATCTGGGCCTCCAAGTGTCAAGACCCATGGGTCCTATCAACTATTCGGTACAGTCACTTTTGGACTTTCTCTCAGCAGCCTCCTCACACGTCCTTCAAAGAAACACACTTACCAGCCTCCCCACAGAAAGCACTGGCCTTAAACCAATTTTTGGAGTCCCTGCAGCGTCAAGGGGCAGCAATACCTGTCCCCCCATTGGAGCAATTTACAGGTTTTTATTCCACCCTGTTCCTGGTACAGAAAAAAACAGGCGACTGGAGACCTGTAATAGATCTGAAGAAGCTAAATCAATACATCCATCTCAAAAGCTTCAAGATGGAGTTGCTCCAAATGATCATCCAAACCATACAACCAGGAGATTGGCTAATATCGATAGACCTGCAGGATGTTTACCTCCACATCTCTATTCTACCATCCTTCCAAAAATACTTAAGGTTTGCAGTGAGTCACATCCAACTGCAATTTCAAGCTCTGCCCTTTGGGCTGTGTACCTCCCCTTGGCTGTTCACAAAAGTATTGATATCTGTCTTGGAGAGGGGATTTATCACTACCTAGAGGATATCCTCTTGCTGTCAAACAACCCAAACCAGCTTATAGTCCACAAGAAGATTCTTTTTCAGTCATATGTTGGCGTTCGGATGGCTGGTGAACCATCAGAAGAGCCAATTAGTTCCAACACAACAGATGGTTTACTTAGGAGCAATGTTCAATACGCTCCTAGGTCTAGTCTCTTTACCCCAGATGAAAATGGAGGAGATCATACAGAGATCCCATCTATCAGCCTTACAGTGTCTGAGCCTTATTGGCATGATGTCCTCATTAGGGATGAGCCGAACACCCCCCGGTTCGGTTTGCACCAGAACTTTCGAACGGACCCCGCGTTCGTAACGAACGTTAGAACCCCATTGAAGTCTATGGGACTCGAACGTTCGAAATGGAAAGTGCTAATTTTAACGGCTGATATGCAAGATACTGTCCTAAAAAGGGTTTGGGGACCTGACTCCTGCCTCAGGGGACATGGGTCAATGCAAAAAAAAGTTTTAAAAACGGCCGTTTTGGCGGGAGCACTGATTTTAATGACAATTAAAGTGAAAAAAAAAAAATGAAATATTCCTTTAAATATGGTGCCTGGGGGGTGTCTGTAGTATGCCTGTGAAGTGCCACATGTTTCCCGTGTTTAGAACAGTCCCTGCACAAAATGACATTAAACGGAAATAACACCATTTAAAACTGCTTGCGGTTTTAATGTTATATCTGGTTCCTGCAATATGGTTGAAAATCATTCAGAAAAATGGCATGGGTAGCCCTCCCTGCCCATTACCAGCCTATTTGGGTCTTGTACGCATATTAAGGGGAACCCCGTACCCATATTAAAAAAAGGAAATGCGTGTGGCCCCCAGGCCCTATATACTCAGAACAGCAGTATACAGGCGGTGCAAACAAGACAGGCACTGTGTAGGTTTGTTGTGTTAAGTTGAATCTGTTTGTAATTTTCAACTGGTACATTTTTAAAATGTAGCTCCAGTCAAAAAAACTATTTTTAAGCTTTTTGGAAAACATAGGGAAGGGTTATCACCCCTGTATAATTTGTTTTGTCGTCCATCTTTTTTCATCTCACTTGCTGTTGTCTCCTTCCGTTTGCAAGTAGGAGATGTTTGTAAATTGGATGTTTGAAAGTAGGGGCCTGCCCTATATGCTCTGCAGAAATGGCAGAACAAGGTGTTGGTTTTGCCACAACATTGTAAGCCCTCAAAGTGACTCTTGGTGAGCGCTGGAGCGCCCTGCTGTGAACGATTATATCAAGAATTGTAATTACATGCCATTGTTGAACAGTGGTAGAAAAATTGACTTTTGGTGGTTGTGGTGCTGGTGCCACAACACTATAAGTCCTCACCGTTACTCTGGGTGGGCACAGGAAGGGGCCCTCCTGTGAAATATTATATCAAGAATTGTAATTACATGTCCCTGTTAAACAGGGGCAGAAAAATTGGGCCTTAGGCACTGGTGCCATCACACTGCAACCTGTGCCATATACTCTAGTTTTATTGCAGGAATTAGCCCTGCTGCAAAGCATTGCATCAAAAATTGTAATTAAACGCCCCTGTTAAACAGGGGCAGAAAAATTGGGCCTTAGGCACTGGTGCCATCACACTGCTACCTCTGCCATATACTCTAGTTTTATTGCAGGAATTAGCCCTGCTGCAAAGCATTGCATCAAAAATTGTAATTAAACGCCCCTGTTAAACAGGGGCAGAAAAATTGGGCCTTAGGCACTGGTGCCATCACACTGCAACCTCTGCCATATACTCTAGTTTTATTGCAGGAATTAGCCCTGCTGCAAAGCATTGCATCAAAAATTGTACTTAAACGCCCTTGTTAAACAGGGGCAGAAAAATTGGGCCTTAGGCACTGGTGCCATCACACTGCAACCTCTGCCATATACTCTAGTTTTATTGCAGGAATTAGCCCTGCTGCAAAGCATTGCATCAAAAATTGTACTTAAACGCCCCTGTTAAACAGGGGCAGAAAAATTGGGCCTTAGGCACTGGTGCCATCACACTGCAACCTCTGCCATATACTCTAGTTTTATTGCAGGAATTAGCCCTGCTGCAAAGCATTGCATCAAAAATTGCACTTAAACGCCCCTGTTAAACAGGGGCAGAAAAATTGGGCCTTAGGCACTGGTGCCATCACACTGCAACCTCTGCCATATACTCTAGTTTTATTGCAGGAATTAGCCCTGCTGCAAAGCATTGCATCAAAAATTGTACTTAAACGCCCCTGTTAAACAGGGGCAGAAAAATTGGGCCTTAGGCACTGGTGCCATCACACTGCAACCTCTGCCATATACTCTAGTTTTATTGCAGGAATTAGCCCTGCTGCAAAGCATTGCATCAAAAATTGTACTTAAACGCCCCTGTTTAACAGGGGCAGAAAAATTGGGCCTTAGGCACTGGTGCCATCACACTGCAACCCCTGCCATATACTCTAGTTTTATTGCAGGAATTAGCCCTGCTGCAAAGCATTGCATCAAAAATTGTACTTAAACGCCCCTGTTAAACAGGGGCAGAAAATTGGGCTGCTGGCATCACCCAGAACCACAAATGTTCTTCCAACATATCAGCGGAGGAGGAAGAGGATAGACAATCAACATAACAGGACAGTCACTCAGCATCAGCATAGGCAGTCTTGAAGGGATGTGGTATTTCAAAAAAAATTATTCGGTTACATCAGCTTCAGGTGCTTGGTAGCTGTGGGTGATCCAAGACTGATTCATCTTGATGAAGGTCAGTCGATCAACTGATTCGGTGGACAGGCGCACCCTGTGATCGGTAACGAAGCCACCAGCAGCACTGAAGGTGCGTTCCGAAAGAACGCTGGATGCAGGACAGGCCAGTAGCTCAATTGCATACTGTGCAAGCTCTGGCCAGTGATCCATCCTCAAGACCCAGTAAGCCAGAGGATTTTCAGTGGGAAAGGTGTCCAAGTCTGACCTTGCCCCTAGGTATTCCTGCACCATGTAAATTAGACGCTGGCGATGGGTGCTGGAACCAATCATACCTTGGGGCTGCGGACTAAAAAATTGTCTGAAAGCATCAGTCAGACGGCCACCTTCTCCACCGCTCCTTCTGACTGATGCCTCAGCAACACGTTGTCCAGGACCAGGAGTTTGTGACCTCCCAGTCTCTGGGAACGCGTTGCACAGAGCTTTCTGCAATGTCTCATCCTCTGCTCCCTCTGCGATGGCAAGATAAGGTCGGCAACCTTACCCTTGTACCGTGGATCAAGGAGAGTGGCCAGCCAGTAATGGTCCCTCTCCTTGATCCGAAAAATACGAGGATCCTTCCGCAGGCTTTGCAGGATCAGGGAGGCCATGCAGCGTAGGTTAGCTGAGGCATTCGGTCCGGAGTCCTCTGGGTCACTAAGGACAACATGATCCGCAGCTACCTCCTCCCAGCCACGTACAAGTCCACGTGTTTCTTGGGACTGTAAATCATCCCTATAAGACTGCTGCTGCTGATGCTGATGCTGAGTGCCAGCCTCCACCTCCATGCTGACACAATCATCCTCCTCCTCCTCTTCCTCCTCCTCACCCTCTTCCTGTGTGATGGGTGGCACAGCAGGAACACTGTCTGGATAAAGGGGGCCTTGAGAGGCAAGGAAGTCCTCCTCTTCCTGCCTCTGTTCTGCCTCAAGTGCCCTGTCCATTATTCCACGCAGCGTATGCTCCAAGAGGTGGACAAGAGGTACAGTGTCACTGATGCATGCACTGTCACTGCTCACCATCCTTGTGGCCTCCTCAAACGGTGACAGGACAGTGCATGCATCCCTGATCATGCCCCACTGGCGTGGTGAGAAAAAACCAAGCTCCCCTGACCCTGTCCTGGTGCCGTAGTCGCACAGGTACTCATTGATGGCCCTCTGCTGCGTGTGCAGCCGCTGCAGCATGGCCAATGTTGAGTTCCATCTGGTGGGCATGTCACATATAAGGCGGTTCTTGGGCAGGTTCAACTCCTTTTGGAGCTCAGCCAGCCGAGCACAGGCATTAAATGATCGGCGGAAATGCACACAGACTCTCCTGGCCTGCTTCAGGACATCCTGTAAGCCGGGGTACCTGCCCAAGAACCGCTGCACCACCAGGTTAAGGACGTGAGCTACACAGGGCACATGGGTCAGTTGTCCCTGTCGGAGGGCGGAGAGGAGGTTGGTGCCATTGTCGCAAACCACCATTCCTGGCTTAAGCTGGCGTGGCGTCAACCACCTCTCGGCCTGCCCCTGCAGAGCTGACAAAACATCCGCCCCAGTGTGGCTCCTGTCCCCCAAACAAACCAGCGCAAGCACGGCATGGCATCGTTTTGCCTGCGTACTTGCGTAGCCCCTGCAACGCCTACGGAGCACCGCTGGTTCTGAGGACAGAGCACTGGAAGAGGCCATGGAGGAAGAAGAAGAGGAGGGGGTGGAGGAGAGAGGTGTGTCACAACCAATAGTAGCATTTTGGAGGCGTGGTGGCGGAACAACCTCCAACACTACTGCCCCTTGTCCTGCATCCTTCCCAGCAGCCAGAAGAGTGACCCAATGGGCCGTGAAAGACAGGTAATGTCCCTGTCCATGCCTGCTGGACCATGAGTCAGCGGTAATATGCACCTTACCGCTGACTGCCCTGTCCAGCGAGGCAAGGACATTGCCTTCCACATGCCGGTAGAGAGCCGGAATCGCCTTCCGTGAGAAAAAGTGGCGTTTGGGGACCTGCCACTGAGGAACCGCACATTGTACAAACTCACGGAAGGGGGCCGAGTCTAACAACTGAAAAGGCAGCAGTTGAAGTGCTAGCAATTTAGCCAAGCTAGCATTCAACCGCTGGGCATGTGGATAGCTGGGAGTAAACTTCTTCCGCCGGTCCAGCAGCTGGGGCAGGGACATTTGCCTGCTATAATCGGATGTGGATGTACCACTAGCAGAGTTCCCGGAAGCACTTGGCTGTGACACACCTAATTCTACACCTTCATTCCTCTCAGAGCAGGTTTCAGAGAGGACTGAAGGTCTAGTGGGGTTGGAGATGCCAGCTGATGAGGAGCAAGGAGAGGTCCGCTTTGTTCTTTGGTGTGGGTCTTTGAGGTACGCTTGCCAACGAGCTGCATGGCAGGTCAACATATGTCTGGTCAAGCATGTGGTGCCCAAGCGGCTGATGTTTTGGCCACGTGAGATACGCTTGAGACATATGTTGCAAATAGCAGCGGTGTGATCTGATGCACTCATCTCAAAAAAGGCCCACACCAAAGAACTTTTAGAATAATGCGCAGAGGAAGCGCTCTGCGCAGGCGGAGCTCTGCGGTGTGATTCAGTCGGTGTGCTGCCCCTAAGCTGGCCCCCGGAGGGCATCCTGCCTCGTTGGACATGTGCCTCCTCCTCCTCCTCCTCCTCCTCCCTCCTTCCAGGCACCCACGTGGAGTCAGTGCCCTCATCATCCCCTCGCTCTTCATCGCTGTAGCAACCCTGGCAGTATGCTGCAGCTTGTGGAACATGACTGCCAGATTGCTGTGCTTCTTGAGCATCCTCTCTCTCTGCGCTCACGCTACTGCCTTCCTCTAGCTGAGTGTCATCATCAGAGCCCACCAAACACTGGGCATCCTCCTGGAGCATGTACCCAACACTGTGCTCAAAGAGTTCAGGAGACTCCTCAGGAGGACGTGGTGGGTCTAGGGAAGGAGTCACTGATGATGACATTGAGAGGAGGGAAGACGATGCGTTGGCAGCTGCTTTGCTACTACCCTGAGACTGGGTGAGAGAGGATGAGGAGGATGAAGAGGGCTTGGTCATCCACTCTACCAAGTCGTTGGCATGTTGCGGTTCAACATGTCCAGCTGCAGAAAAGAAGGACAAGCATGTCCCATGGCCACGTGCTGATGACAATGCACCGCGTCCACGACCAGCACTGTTGTCTCTAGACACAGAGCCTGCTTGCCCTCTTTTATCGGCTCGCGCCTGTCTGCCTCTCCTTGCTGGCCTTCCAGACATGGTAATGGCCTGAAGGGAGTTGGGTAAAACAGTAGTTGGGTAGTTTATATTGTGCTGTAGGCACACAACACCCACTAACTCCTGCAGATGCCTTTTTTATAGAACAGCAGACTTAAAGGGGTATATACAGATGTATACTGTGCTGTGCTGGAAGCACACACAACTTCCAATAACTCCTGCAGATGACAATTGGGCCCAAATAGAGAACAGCTATGTAGGTGGATTATAGCGGTATGTACTGGGTACAGAGCACGCAGACAGCACGCACTATCTCCTGAGTGACACTACTGACTGCAAGCTCTATTGTTAAAGATGGACCACTAGCTATATAGGTGAGGTGAATATCACGGTGTATACTGCGGTCAGGGCACGCAGACAATAACCAGAAAACAGCAGAGTTAAAGGGGTATATACAGATGTATACTGTGCTGTGCTGTGCTGGAAGCACACACAACTTCCAATAACTCCTGCAGATGACAATTGGGCCCAAATAGAGAACAGCTATGTAGGTGGATTATAGCGGTATGTACTGGGTACAGAGCACGCAGACAGCACGCACTATCTCCTGAGTGACACTACTGACTGCAAGCGCTATTGTTAAAGATGGACCACTAGCTATATAGGTGAGGTGAATATCACGGTGTATACTGCGGTCAGGGCACGGAGACAATAACCAGAAAACAGCAGAGTTAAAGGGGTATATACAGATGTATACTGTGCTGTGCTGGAGGCACACACAACTTCCAATAACTCCTGCAGATGGCAATTGGGCTCAAATAGAGAACAGCTATGTAGGTGGATATAGTGGTATGTACTGGGTACAGAGCAAGCAGACAGCACGCACTAACACTACTGACTGCAAGCTCTATTATTAAAGCTAGATCACTAGCTATATAGGTGAGGTGAATATAGTGGTGTATACTGCGGTCAGGGCACAGACAGTAACCACTACACAAGAGCAAGATAGTAAATCAGCCAAAAACGATTGGTGTGTAACTGTGTTGAAGGTACACAGAACACCCACTGCTTCAGATGCTAACTAACACACTACACGAGGCCGCCTCAAAGGCGGCCTTATATAGTGTGGGGCGTGCACTACACAGCCTGAGCTATGATTGGCCACAGGCAGGATGCCTGTGGCCAACCATAGCTCTCCTCGCTGCTGGCGCTGCGATTGGCCAAGCATGCGGAGTCACAGTGCATGCTTGGCCAATCGTGAGCCAGCAATGCATTGCGCCATCGCAGTGCATTGTGGGCCACACGAATTTTGCCGCGAACGGCCCAAACGTTCGGAATTCGGCGAACGCACGAACGACCAATGTTCGAGTCGAACACGAAGCTCATCCCTAGTCCTCATGCATACCTCTAGTCCCATGGTCTCACTGGCATCTGAGTCTAGGGAAGGAGTCACTGATGATGACATTGAGAGGAGGGAAGATGATGCGTTGGCAGCTGCTTTGCTACTACCCTGAGACTGGGTGAGAGAGGATGAGGAGGATGAAGAGGGCTTGGTCATCCACTCTACCAAGTCGTTGGCATGTTGCGGTTCAACATGTCCAGCTGCAGAAAAGAAGGACAAGCATGTCCCATGGCCACGTGCTGATGACAATGCACCGCGTCCACGACCAGCACTGTTGTCTCTAGACACAGAGCCTGCTTGCCCTCTTTTATCGGCTCGCGCCTGTCTGCCTCTCCTTGCTGGCCTTCCAGACATGGTAATGGCCTGAAGGGAGTTGGGTAAAACAGTAGTTGGGTAGTTTATATTGTGCTGTAGGCACACAACACCCACTAACTCCTGCAGATGCCTTTTTTATAGAACAGCAGAGTTAAAGGGGTATATACAGATGTATACTGTGCTGTGCTGGAAGCACACACAACTTCCAATAACTCCTGCAGGTGACAATTGGGCCCAAATAGAGAACAGCTATGTAGGTGGATTATATCGGTATGTACTGGGTACAGAGCACGCAGACAGCACGCACTATCTCTGGACAGAATAAAGGTGGATAAAGCACCTGGACCTGATGGCATCCACCCACGGATCCTAAAAGAATTGAGCTCTGTAATTTCAAAGCCATTGTATCTAATTTTTAGGGACTCATTAATGACAGGAATAGTACCACTGGATTGGCGCAGGGCCAATGTGGTGCCTATATTTAAAAAGGGAACAAAGTCTTTACCAAGTAATTATAGACCCGTTAGTTTAACTTCTATAGTTGGGAAGATACTGGAGGGATTAATAAAAGACCACATAGACGAGTTCTTGCAGGAAAAAAATATTTTGAGCAACAGACAGCATGGATTCATGAAAGACAGGAGTTGTCAGACAAACCTGATTTCTTTTTATGAGGTGGTAAGTAAAACCTTGGACAGAGGGGTGGCGGTGGACACGATATATTTGGATTTTGCAAAAGAGTTCGATACAGTTCCGCACACACGGCTCATGTGTAAGGTAAAGTCTACAGGTTTGGAAACATCAGTTTGTAGATGGATAGAAAACTGGCTTAATGACAGAATTCAGAGAGTAGTGGTTAATGATTCTTACTCTGAATGGTCTAAGGTTATGAGTGGTGTACCCCAAGGTTCAGTGCTGGGACCCTTGCTTTTTAATATCTTTATAAATGACATTGGGTCTGGGATCAAGAGTAACATTTCCGTCTTTGCAGATGACACCAAGCTATGCAGTGCAATAACGTCCTTACAGGATGTCGCCAATTTACAAGCCGACCTGGATGCTCTGTCTAATTGGGCGACTATGTGGCAGATGAGGTTTAATGTTGAGAAATGTAAGGTTATGCACTTGGGGGCTAAGAATATGCATGCATCATACACACTAGGGGGAGTACAACTCGGGGAATCCATAGTGGAGAAGGATCTGGGGGTTTTGGTAGATCATAAGCTCAATAATAGCATGCAATGCCAAGCTGCGGTTTCCAGAGCGAGCAAAGTCCTTTCCTGTATTAAGAGAGGTATGTACTCCAGAGAGAGAGACATAATTTTGCCCCTGTTCAAATCATTAGTAAGACCTACTGACTGCAAGCGCTATTGTTAAAGATGGACCACTAGCTATATAGGTGAGGTGAATATCACGGTGTATACTGCGGTCAGGGCACGGAGACAATAACCAGAAAACAGCAGAGTTAAAGGGGTATATACAGATGTATACTGTGCTGTGCTGTGCTGGAAGCACACACAACTTCCAATAACTCCTGCAGATGACAATTGGGCCCAAATAGAGAACAGCTATGTAGGTGGATTATAGCGGTATGTACTGGGTACAGAGCACGCAGACAGCACGCACTATCTCCTGAGTGACACTACTGACTGCAAGCGCTATTGTTAAAGATGGACCACTAGCTATATAGGTGAGGTGAATATCACGGTGTATACTGCGGTCAGGGCACGGAGACAATAACCAGAAAACAGCAGAGTTAAAGGGGTATATACAGATGTATACTGTGCTGTGCTGGAGGCACACACAACTTCCAATAACTCCTGCAGATGGCAATTGGGCTCAAATAGAGAACAGCTATGTAGGTGGATATAGTGGTATGTACTGGGTACAGAGCAAGCAGACAGCACGCACTAACACTACTGACTGCAAGCTCTATTATTAAAGCTAGATCACTAGCTATATAGGTGAGGTGAATATAGTGGTGTATACTGCGGTCAGGGCACAGACAGTAACCACTACACAAGAGCAAGATAGTAAATCAGCCAAAAACGATTGGTGTGTAACTGTGTTGAAGGTACACAGAACACCCACTGCTTCAGATGCTAACTAACACACTACACGAGGCCGCCTCAAAGGCGGCCTTATATAGTGTGGGGCGTGCACTACACAGCCTGAGCTATGATTGGCCACAGGCAGGATGCCTGTGGCCAACCATAGCTCTCCTCGCTGCTGGCGCTGCGATTGGCCAAGCATGCGGAGTCACAGTGCATGCTTGGCCAATCGTGAGCCAGCAATGCATTGCGCCATCGCAGTGCATTGTGGGCCACACGAATTTTGCCGTGAACGGCCCAAACGTTCGGAATTCGGCGAACGCACGAACGACCAATGTTCGAGTCGAACTTACGTTCGACTCGAACGCGAAGCTCATCCCTAGTCCTCATGCATACCTCTAGTCCCATGGTCTCACTGGCATCTGAGTCTAGGGAAGGAGTCACTGATGATGACATTGAGAGGAGGGAAGACGATGCGTTGGCAGCTGCTTTGCTACTACCCTGAGACTGGGTGAGAGAGGATGAGGAGGATGAAGAGGGCTTGGTCATCCACTCTACCAAGTCGTTGGCATGTTGCGGTTCAACATGTCCAGCTGCAGAAAAGAAGGACAAGCATGTCCCATGGCCACGTGCTGATGACAATGCACCGCGTCCACGACCAGCACTGTTGTCTCTAGACACAGAGCCTGCTTGCCCTCTTTTATCGGCTCGCGCCTGTCTGCCTCTCCTTGCTGGCCTTCCAGACATGGTAATGGCCTGAAGGGAGTTGGGTAAAACAGTAGTTGGGTAGTTTATATTGTGCTGTAGGCACACAACACCCACTAACTCCTGCAGATGCCTTTTTTATAGAACAGCAGAGTTAAAGGGGTATATACAGATGTATACTGTGCTGTGCTGGAAGCACACACAACTTCCAATAACTCCTGCAGATGACAATTGGGCCCAAATAGAGAACAGCTATGTAGGTGGATTATAGCGGTATGTACTGGGTACAGAGCACGCAGACAGCACGCACTATCTCCTGAGTGACACTACTGACTGCAAGCTCTATTATTAAAGATGGACCACTAGCTATATAGGTGAGGTGAATATCACGGTGTATACTGCGGTCAGGGCACGCAGACAATAACCAGAAAACAGCAGAGTTAAAGGGGTATATACAGATGTATACTGTACTGTGCTGTGCTGGAAGCACACACAACTTCCAATAACTCCTGCAGATGACAATTGGGCCAAAATAGAGAACAGCTATGTAGGTGGATTATAGCGGTATGTACTGGGTACAGAGCACGCAGACAGCACGCACTATCTCCTGAGTGACACTACTGACTGCAAGCTCTATTGTTAAAGATGGACCACTAGCTATATAGGTGAGGTGAATATCACGGTGTATACTGCGGTCAGGGCACGCAGACAATAACCAGAAAACAGCAGAGTTAAAGGGGTATATACAGATGTATACTGTGCTGTGCTGTGCTGGAAGCACACACAACTTCCAATAACTCCTGCAGATGACAATTGGGCCCAAATAGAGAACAGCTATGTAGGTGGATTATAGCGGTATGTACTGGGTACAGAGCACGCAGACAGCACGCACTATCTCCTGAGTGACACTACTGACTGCAAGCGCTATTGTTAAAGATGGACCACTAGCTATATAGGTGAGGTGAAAATCACGGTGTATACTGCGGTCAGGGCACGGAGACAATAACCAGAAAACAGCAGAGTTAAAGGGGTATATACAGATGTATACTGTGCTGTGCTGGAGGCACACACAACTTCCAATAACTCCTGCAGATGGCAATTGGGCTCAAATAGAGAACAGCTATGTAGGTGGATATAGTGGTATGTACTGGGTACAGAGCACGCAGACAGCACGCACTAACACTACTGACTGCAAGCTCTATTATTAAAGCTAGATCACTAGCTATATAGGTGAGGTGAATATAGTGGTGTATACTGCGGTCAGGGCACAGACAGTAACCACTACACAAGAGCAAGATAGTAAATCAGCCAAAAACGATTGGTGTGTAACTGTGTTGAAGGTACACAGAACACCCACTGCTTCAGATGCTAACTAACACACTACACGAGGCCGCCTCAAAGGCGGCCTTATATAGTGTGGGGCGTGCACTACACAGCCTGAGCTATGATTGGCCACAGGCAGGATGCCTGTGGCCAACCATGGCTCTCCTCGCTGCTGGCGCTGCGATTGGCCAAGCATGAGGGGTCACAGTGCATGCTTGGCCAATCATGAGCCAGCAATGCATTGCGCCATCGCAGTGCATTGTGGGCCACACGAATTTTGCCGCGAACGGCCCAAACGTTCGGAATTCGGCAAACGCACAAACGACCAATGTTCAAGTCGAACTTACGTTCGACTCGAACACGAAGCTCATCCCTAGTCCTCATGCATACCTCTAGTCCCATGGTCTCACTGGCATCTGAGACACTTTGAGACGGAATTCTTAATACAATGCAGACTGCAACATCTTTCCCAGACAATCCGTTTAACAATGCTAATGAGCAGGAGTCTACACTGGTGGATGAATCCAGAGAATCTCTCCCGGTTCCATCATTTGGGTTCCCACTCATGGACCACAATTATGTCAGATGCGAGTGGCCAGGGGTGGGGTGCCCATTGCAGAGAATTCCGGATTCAGGGAAGATGGTCCTTTCCCACCAGAGGGATTGTGTCCAACATCCTAGAAATGAGGGCAGCATTTCTAGCCTTAACCTCTTTTGCATCTCAGGTGACAGAGAGTACTTCTACGGTTGGACAAAAAGGCGGTGGTCTCGTACCTTCAGAAACAAGGGGGCACCCACAGAAAGACACTTCTGAGGGAAGTGGAACCTATAATGCTCTGGGCAGAGGGGAACCTGGCAGACCTCAGGGCAATGTATCTCCCAGGCAAGATGAACACAGAGGAAGATGTCTTATCGAGGCGGTTTGGGGACAACGAGTGGTCTCTCCATCCCCATGTGTTCAACCAAATCTCCAATCTATGGCAAACCCCACCTGTGGATCTCTTTGCTATGCAGGAGAATTGCAAACTCAGGAGGTTCTTCTCTCGCCTTGCACATCCACAGGCTGAGGGAGTAGATGGGCTATCTTGTCCTTGGACCTTCAAGACAGCTTACGCCTTTCCTCCTCGCCCACTAATTTTAAAGGTTTCCCCTCAGACTCCTGAACGAACCAGTCCAAGTGCTAGCAGTGCTAACCTATTGGCTGAAGAGAACTTGGTTTCCACTAGCCTTGCAACTCAGTGTGGATCCTCCGATCAGAATTCCTCCCTTCCCACAGTTGTTGACCCAGGGCAGGCTGGCCCATCCAGACCCACAGAAGCTGGATCTTCGTGTATGGAAGTTGAAAGGAGGAGGTTTGAATTGTTAGGCTGTTCCCAAGAGGTCATATCCACCTTGTTGAAAGCTAGAAAGCCTACAACCAACACAATCTATGCAAGAATTTGGGACAAGTTCTTATCCTATGCCACAGGGAAAGGATTTGATCCTATCTCTCCTTCCACTGCTGATGTTCTAAGTTTTCTGCAAACCAGTCTCGATTTGGGGCTCAGCCAGAGTTCCCATGAGGTGCAAGTTTCCACAATTTCTGCAGCAACCAAAACCAAGTGGGCAGAAGATCCTCTAGTGGTTACGTTCCTCAGGGAGTATTTAAGATGTGTCCTCCATCCAGACGTTCCTTCCCAAAGTGGGATCTTCCTTTTAGTATTGGAAGTTCTATCTATTAATCCGTTTGTGCCAGTTGAAGAAGTCTCAATTTGGACTTTAACTTTAAAAACAACTTTTCTGTTGGCCATTACATCTGGCAGGATGATTTCGGAACTCCACTCCCTGGGCATCGGGGATGAACATATATCATTTTTTTCCAGATAGGGTAGAACTTTGCCCTCTCAGAGAGTTTACGCCTAAGGTCACCTCAACGGCAAACCTGTCAGAACGATGGGCATTACCAGTTTTTATTAGACATGTGCAGAGTAAAACATTTTGTTTCAGAATTTCGTTTTCGTCTGAAAAATTTATTTATTTAGTTACTCCCGAAATTCGTTTTTATTTATTTAGTTTTTCGTTCAAAAATTGCATTCGTCCGAAAATCCACATGAATTACAGTCGAATCTGTCTTTGAAGGCTTATGGTGTCTGTCGAATGTATAAAGAAGATTTGACGGAGCTAGTATATAGCATACTTCGCGTGAACTTTAGAACCCTATTAAAGTTTATGGGACTACAACATTCAAAATCTAAAGTGCTAATTTTAAAGGCTAACATGCAAGTTACTGTCCTAAAAAGTGTTTGGGGACCTGGGTCCTGCCCCAGGGGACATGTATCAATGCAAAAAAAGTTTTTAAAACAGCAGTTTTTTCGGGAGCGGTGATTTTAATAATGATTAAAGTGAAACAATAAAAGTGTAATATTCCTTTAAATTTCGTACCTGGGGGGTGTCCATAGTATGCCTGTGAAGGGGCGCATGTTTCTGGTGCTTAGAACTGTCCCTGCAAAAAGTGTCATTTATGCAGGAAAAAAAGTCCTTTAAAATCACTCGCAGCTATTATGAATTGTTGGCTCCGTAATACAGAGAACACTCATTGAAAGTCATTGATAAAAAAAATAAAAAATAAAAAAGCATGGGGGTCCCCCAAATTCAATTACCAGGCCCTTTAGGTCTGGTATGGATATTAAGGGGAATCCTGCGTCAAATTAAAAAAAAAATTGACATGGGGTTCCCCCTAAATATCCATACCAGACCCTTCACGTCTGGTATGGATATTAAGGGGAACCCCGTGTCAAATTTAAAAAAAATTGACGTGGGGGCCCCCCTAAAAATCCATACCAGACCCTTTATCCGTGCGCGCAACCTGGCAGGCCGCAGGAAAAGAGGGGGGACGAGAGAGCGGCCCCCCTCCCTCCTGAACAGTACCAGGCCACATGCCCTCAACATTGGGAGGATGCTTTGGGGGTCTGTGACCCCTTAAAGCACCTTGTCCCCATGTTGATGACACTGACACCTGTCAGTCTAGGCATTCCCTGATGCTGGATCCGGATGAGACCTGTCGGGTCGGCTGAAAGAATTACCTCATATCAGAAGTCACCAACACATCTTCAAAACGGCCTCTTCTTGCAGGCGCTGTTGGATTGGTACCCGCAACTCTTTCTCTGGGAGTGGGAATTCCTCCTCTGCCAGCGCACGCAAAAGCAGAATGCAGCATTTCTCGAAGCAAGGCCTGGAGGGCTCCATTCTGACAGCCCTCTGTGACGGTGGTAACATTTCCACCATTTTGTGTTTGTACTGGGGGTCTAAGTACGTTGCCACCCAGTACTGGTCCTTGACCCTTATGCTTTTTATACGGGGGTCCCTGTTAAAACACTGGAGCATGAAGGCCCCCATTTGCACTAAACTGGAAGCGGTGTGGTGGCCTGGCTCCTGCTCATCATCCAGGATAATGTCGTCCTCCTCGTTCTCCTCTTCCTATCCACGCACAACAACATGGATCCCAGAAAGGTTTAAAGCATGCTCTTTTTGCTCCTCCTCATCCGCCCCGGCACCATCCTCCTCTGACTCCTCTTCAGACTCCTGTTGTTGACTTGTCTCAGATAGAGTAGCTCCCCCGGTATCAATGACACAACGCAATCCACGCTTCATAAAGAAGGCATAAGGTACCATGTCACTGATGGCGCTATGGCTGCGACTGACCAGTTTGGTGATCTCATCAAATGGCCGCATAAGTCTACATGCGTCGCGCAAGAGGGTGCGGTGAAAAAAAAAACAAGCTCCCCAGAACCTGTTCTGCCGCAGAGTTCGTACACGTAGACGTTAAGTGCACGTTTCTGCTGGAGCATATAGAAGGTTGAGTTCCAACACGTCTGGCAATTGCAAATAAGATGTCTGACCGGCAGATTGTGTCGGCGCTGAATGTCAGCAAGGCGAGCCATGGCCGTGTAAGATCTTCTGAAATGGGCTGAGATTTTCCTTGCTTGCCACAAGATGTTCTGGACCCCAGGGTATTTGACAACGAATCGCTGCACGACCAAGTTTAAGATGTGTGCCATGCATGGCACATGCATAATTTTGCCCTGTTTCAATGCGCTAAGCAGATTGGCACCGTTGTCACACACCACTTTACCAACTGTCAAATTGAGCGGTGTTAGCCACTAATCTGCCTGTGAACGCAAATCTGAAAGAAGTGCAGGGCCAGTGTGGCTCTTGGCTTCCAGGGACAACAGACACAGCACAGCATGGCAACCTCTCACCTGGCATGTCGAATAGATTCTGGGGAGCTTGGGCGGCGCAGCGGAAGAGACGCTAGCAGCGGAAAAGGAGGAGTCAGCCGAGGAGGAGAGGGAGGAGGATGGAGTAGGAGGAGGAGAAGAAGAGCCAGGCCTGCATTTCCATGGCGGTAAAACCAAATCTACACGGGTGCCACGGGGTACATGCTTGACGGCCGTCAGAAGGTTCACCCAGTGGGCAGTAAAAGTGATATACCTTCCCTGCCCATGTTTGCTAGACCACGTGTCTGTGGTCAGATGTATCTTGGCACTGACATTGTGTGCCAGAGATACATTCACTTGCCGCTGAACATGGCCATATAGCTCTGGGATGCCCTTCTGTGAGAAATACTTCCTTCCTGGGACCTTCCATTGTGGTGTTCCAATGGCCACAAATTTTCGAAAGGCCTCCGAGTCCACCAGTTTATATGGCAGTAGTTGGCGGGCTATCAGTTCTGACAAGCCGGCCATCAACCGTTGGGCAAGAGGGTTATCCGGCGTCATCATTTTTTTATGCTCGAACATTTGGCCCATGGAAGCCTGCCTTTTTGCAGAAAAACGTGAGGATGGCGTGATGGAAGGTGGAGTGGAGGACAATTGTGAGGAGAGAGGAGAAGGAGAAGTAGAAGACGAGGCTGGACGGTGGGAGCCTTCGAGTGTGGCTTTGTGTGTTCCGTTGCTCCCACTGGGCTCGGTGATGGCAGCTCATGTGCCTTCTTAAGGCGGTCGTCCCTAGGCGAGTGTTGGGCTTACCACGACTTATGCGTTGACTGCAAAGGCTGCAGATGGCAACACTATTGTCAGCAGCGGACACGTTAAAAAAAGCCCACACTGCGGAGCCATGTGCCGGCATCCTGGGAGCGCCAGATGTGACCGTACATGGTTGATGCCTCGCTCCTGATACATTAGCAGTCTGCTTTGTCCCTCCTGTGCAATGTAAGTTCTTTCTGCTCCTCCTCCCTATCTGCTGGTCCATATCTCCCTCTGAACTCCCCTCCTCTTCCTCTCTTGTGGACACCCACGTGACATCACTAGACACGTCATCATCGACGCCACCTTCCCCACCGCTATGATTAGATATCTCGGAGTAGGCATCAACAGCGGGGAGTGGCAGTTGTTGCTACCTCCTCTTCCTGATCCAATGCCAAGAGTGGCTGCGTATCGGAAATGTCTTGATATGGATCGGAAAATAATCGGAAGGTATATGGTGGTGGTGGTGGTAGTGTCTTTGGGGGGGGCACAAAGCAGAGAGTAAAGAAGAGGGTGCAGATCGAGAGGATGAGGAGGGAGCAGAAGAGTAAGGCTGAGTGAGCCACTCAACCAAGTCTGGTGCGTCCTTTGACGTAATTGCACACACTTTCTGCAATTTGCCACTTTGGCTCAAGCCTGTTGCTCCTGCCCTACCCCTACCACCCCTGCGGAAGGGCCTGCCTCTTCCTCTGCCTGTCATTTTTTAAATGACCCTGTGACAAAAGTCTCTAGAGAAGTGCAGTATGTATGTGGAGGAAAGTATATAACTCCCCGCTTCAATATGTCGTTTTTGGGGGCCACTGGTCTATCACACCAGTTATAATACTTTTTTTTTATTGCGTTTGTCACTCTTTGTAGTATCGCTGCAGAACCGCTCAGCAGTCACAATGCTGCACAGTGGAAATGCACTATACTATGCTTTCTATATGTGCAAGTATTTTATACGTGTATTACACACCTATATACTGCACACCAAATAGTACACTTATACCAGTCCTTAAAAGGACCTTTGTGGACCTAGTAGCTAGTGATTTGCAGACTGTCCCTCAGTCCCTACACTGATAAAAGACTGCAGCAGAATAGGGCAGCAGTGCACCCCAACCCTATATATTGTACACCTATACCAGTCCTTACAAGGACCTTTGTGGACCTAGTAGCTAGTGATTTGCAGACTGTACCTCAGTCCCTACACTGATAAAAGACTGCTGCAAAAACCAGCAGTAATCTGCAGCACAGCCCTGCACCAGCACCCTATATAATGTACACCTATACCAGTCATTAAAAGGACCTTTGTGGACCTAGTAGCTAGTGATTTGCAGACTGTCGACAGTCCCTACACTGATAAAAGACTGCTGCAGAAACCAGCAGTAATCCACAGCACAGCCCTACACCAGCACCCTATATATTGTACACCTATACCAGTCCTTAAAAGGACCTTTGTGGACCTAGTAGCTAGTGATTTGCAGACTGTCCCTCTGCCCCTACACTGATAAAAGACAGCTGCAGAAACGAGCAGTAATCTGCAGCACAGTAATGCACCAGCACCCGATATATTGTACACCTATACCAGTCCTTAAAAGGACCTTTGTGGACCTAATAGTAATAGCTAGATAGTGATTAAACTGACTGTGCCTGCTGCACACAGCATCCTGTCCCTACATTGACAAAATACAGGCTGCTGCAATCACCAGCACAGCAGTGCACTGAACCCTATATACTGTACTACACCTATACCAGTCCTTAAAAGGACTTTTGTGGACCTAATAGCTAGAGATTTGTGTCACTACAGTCTGTCCCTGCTCCACACAGCAACCTATCCCTACACTGACATATGACAGAATGTAAAATGGCTGCCAGATCAGGTCTATTTATAAGGTAGGGGAATGTCCAATTGTCCATGTGCTGAAATGTCTCAATTGGCTGTCCTGTACCCCATGATGGATGTGTCATCATGGGTCAAATTTCTTTCACACTGTAAACACATATGTCCGCCGGGCGAACAGCGGCAATAGTCCGTCGATCGGGCGAATCGCGAACACGCAAAATTCGCAGCGAACTGACCGCCGGGCGAACAGTTCAGCCATCCCTACTGATAAAGGGTCTGGAGGATATTAATTATGAGGAAAGGTTGTGAGCACTGAACTTATTCTGTCTGGAGAAGAGACACTTGAGAGGGGATATGATTTCAATTTACAAATACCGTACTGGTGACTCCACAATAGGGATAAAACTTTTTCACAGAAGGGAGTTTAACAAGACTCGTGGCCACTCATTAACATTAGAAGAAAAGAGGTTAAACCTTAAACTACATAGAGGGTTCTTTACTGTAAGAGCGGCAAGGATGTGGAATTCCCTTCCACATTCTTGTATCCTTCCTCATCTGAGTGTGTATAAAGAGGCGGAGCTCCTGAGTGTGTATGAAGAGGCGGGGCTCTGAGTGTGTATGAAGAGGCGGAGCTCCTGAGTGTGTATGAAGAGGCGGAGCTCCTGAGTGTGTATGAAGAGGCGGGGCTCTGAGTGTGTATGAAGAGGCGGAGCTCTGAGTGTGTATGAAGAGGAGAAGCTCTGAGTGTGTATGAAGGGGCGGAGCCCTGAGTGTGTATGAAGAGGAGGAGCTCTGAGTGTGTATGAAGAGGCGGAGCTCTGAGTGTGTATGAAGAGGCGGAGCTCTGAGTGTGTATGAAGAGGCGAAGCTATGAGTGTGTATGAAGAGGCGGAGCTCTGAGTGTGGATGAAGAGGCGGAGCTCTGAGCGTGGATGAAGAGGCGGAGCTCTGAGCGTGGATGAAGAGGCGGAGCTCTGAGCCTGGATGAAGAGGCGGAGCTCTGAGCCTGGATGAAGAGGCGGAGCTCTGAGCGTGGATGAAGAGGCGGAGCTCTGAGCGTGTATGAAGAGGCGGAGCTCTGAGCGTGTATGAAGAGGCGGAGCTCTGTGTGTCTATGAAGAGGCGGAGCTCCTACTGGAACAGTGGTCGGAGGAGTCTAGGAGGGAGACTGACAGAAAGCGCAGCAGACTTGCAGAAGTGAGCGAGGAGGATCCAGTTCCTTTGCCATAGGAGGAGAGGAGAGGGTGAAGGATGTTGGTGACTCTGTCTGGTAGATGAAAAGCTGGGAGTCATATTGCTCTGGTGAGTGGAGAAGCACCACTAAGGGGGCGCCCTCACCATCACGTGTGTAAGAGGTGGAAGAAGGCGTGGCTACACTACAGCTGGCACAGTTTGGAGCACCGAGAACTTTACACCTTATCTATTCATTGATTGGTGGATTTTTATGAAGCAAAATCAGTTTGTTGAAGTAAATGCAAAGTGGAAGCAGTGGACTTGCAGAGAACACTATATTGAGCACAAAATATTGTATGATTACATGAATGCGCACATATTTTTAGTTTATTTAATACAGAAGCAAATATTATAAGAATAATTAAGTAGGTGCAAAGTGGAAGCAGTGGATCTGCAGGGAACATCATCTGGAGCAAAAAGCACTTTATGAATTGGTGTGTGGATTGTGCTAACTCCTAGAAAAAAAAAATACCATACCACTTCTAATAACCTAAGAAATATTTAAATATATATACATTTATTTTAGTGTGGATTCCTTACGGATATTCTTCTTCGTGCTAAGAATTTATGTATGTGCGCAAAGTTTAACACAATATAATACCCCTATATAAAAAATATTAACAACAAATAGTTGACAATAATTCAAGTGCCAAATATATGAAATATAGAAAAAAATGGAAAAATAATGTGAAAAAAATATTAAAATAGAAAAATTTAAGATGAGATGAAAAATAGACCAAAATTTACAAATATTACTATTATGTAATGAAACAACTCAATCCATTGAGTCCATACATAAAAAATCTGTGTATAACAAAGTACAATGGGTGTCCACAGTGAGTGATCAATTCCTTCCAATGGTGACGTTCCTCAGTAGAATTTAAGTGCTTCTACTTCCACCATTATAGTGACTGCACCACCACCTAGTGAAATGGCCACTCACCAGATATAATAGATTATGCGCATTTGGTTCATTATTTCAGATAACCACTCCGTTTTTGATAGGTCCAACAGTAGCCTTTCCAAGCAGTGTACGAATGCCTCTTCCTCTATTAGTTCTCATGAAACATATAGATAGCCATCATGGTGTAGTATTTAACTATGCTTTTATTAACCACTACAGCCCCGGACCAATAAACACCTTAAAGCGGGATTCCACCCTAAAGTGGAACCTCTGCTGATCGGATCCCTCCCCCCCTCCGGTGTCACAATTGACACCTTTCAGGGGGGAGGGGGGTGGAGATACCTGTCAAAGACAGGTATTTTCACCCACTTCCGGGCATAGACTCCCGTGGGAGTCTACGCCATTTCCTGCCCTGCCGCGCTGTCTGCTGGGACACACACGGGTCCCAGTGACAGCGCGGAGATTTCCTATTGCGCGGCGCGGCTTGCGCATGCGCAGTAGGGAACCGGGAAGTGAAGCCGATTCGCTTCACTTCCTGATTTCCTCACCTAGAATGGTGACTGCAGCAGCCGAGAGCCGAGCGATCGATCGGCCTCCGCTGCCGGCATTGCTGGAACCCGGGACAGGTGAGTGTCCATTTATTAAAAGTCAGCAGCTGTAGTATTTATAGCTGCTGGCTTTTAATATTTTTTTTGTAGGTGGAATCCCTCTTTAAGGACCAGAGGTCTTTTTTCAATTTCGCACTGCGCTGCTTTAACTGGTAATTGCGCGGTCATGCAATATTGCACCCAAACGAAATTTGTGTCCTTTACTTCCCACAAATAGAGCTTTCTTTTGATGGTATTTGATTGCCTCTGCGATTTTTATTTTTTGCGATATAAATGGAAAAAGAGCGAAAATTTTGAAAAAAAAAATATATTTTCTTCTTTTTGTTATAAGAAAAATCGAATAAACTAAATTTTAGTCATACATTGAGGGCAAAATTTATTGAGCCACATGTCTTTAGTAAAAAAAATGTCAATAAGCGTATATTTTTTGGTTTGCGCAAAAGTTATAGCGTCTACAAACTAGAGTACATTTTCTGGAATTTACACAGCTTTTAATTTATGACTGCCTATTTCATTTCTTGAGGTGCTAAAATGGCAGGGCAGTACAAACCCCCCCCCCCAAATGACCCCATTTTGGAAAGTAGACACCCCAAGGAAATTGCTGATGGGTATGTTGAGCCCATTGAATATTTTTTTTTTTTGTCCTAAGGGATTGAATAATGGCAAAAAATAAAATTTTTTTTTTTTTTTTACAAAAAGTTGTCACTAAATGATATATTGCTCACACATGCTATGGTTATATGTGGAATTGCACCCCAAAATAAATTCCGCTACTTCTCCCGAGTATGGGGATACCACATGTGTGGGACTTTTTGGGAGTCTAGTCGCGTACGGCACCCCGAAAACCAATCACCCCCTTCAGGATTTCTAAGGGTGCAAATTTTTGATTTCACTCCTCACTACCTTTCACAGTTTCGAAGGCCATAAAATGCCAACATAGCACAAAACCCCCCAAAATGTAGACACCCCAAGCTATTTACTGAGAGGCATGTTGAGTCCATGGAATATTTTATATTTTGCCACAAGTTGCGGGAATATTACAAACTTCTTTTTTTTGCACAAAGTTGTCACTAAATGATATATTGCTCACACATGCTATGGGCATAAGCCAAATTACACCCCAAAATAAATTCTGCTGCTTCTCCCGAGTAAGGGGAATACCACATGTGGGGGACTTTTTGGGAGCCTAGCCACGTACGGGACCCCAAAATCCAAGCACTGCCTTCCGGATTTAAATATAAAATGCTACCAAAAAACTGTTAGCGATCGCAGGGATCAGGCCTGACTCTGCGATCGCTGCAGTTATGTGTTTACTGTTTTGTAAGTGACAGTGATCGATCGATACTGCACTTGGGTGGGCTGGGCAGAGGGGCAAAACGCAGGTGCTAGCAGGTATCTGGGCTGATCCCGCTAACAATGCGTTTTTTTGGAACCCTGAACTGCTGGGGACTCTAGTATAGATCTGATCAGATCAGATATTGATCTGTTCAGATTCTATACCACTACAGGAGGTTTATGCTTTGCGTGTGGGTGTTAGCGGTACTGGCACTAACCTAGCGCTGCCTGGGGCGACGCAGACCCTGACCCTAAAACCTAATTGATATCACCCGCCGGGTGATCAGGGGGTTAAAACTTTATTGGGTAATAAATGGTGGGTGCCCCGATGCTATAAAAAGCAAACTAACCAGAGTCACCCGTAACACTTATACGGTGATCAGTGGTGAAAGGGTTAACTAGGGGCAATCAGGGGGTTCAAATTTTTATTAGGTAGTATATGGGGGTCCCTGGCACTATATAAAAACCTGACGGGGAACCTAAATAACTAACTGGCTAACCAGCGTCATCAGTGACACTTATACTGTGATCGCTGGTGAAAGGGTTAACTAGGGACAATCAGGGGGTTAAAACCATTATTGGGTAGTATATCGGGGTACCTAGCGCTATAAAAACCTGGCAGTGAACCTAAAAAAAAACTAGCTACCTAGCAACACTAATGCAGCGATCAGAAAAATGATCGCTTAGTGACAGTGGCAAAAGGGGGTGAAAGGGTTAACTAGGGGCAATCAGGGGGTTAAAACCATTATTGGGTAGTATATCGGGGTGCCTAGCGCTATAAAAACCTGGCGGTGAACCTAAAAAAATAACTAGCTACCTAGCAACACTAATGCAGCGATCAGAAAAATGATCGCTTAGTGACACTGGCAAAAGGGGATGAAAGGGTTAACTAGGGGCAATCAGGGGGTTAAAACCATTATTGGGTAGTATATCGGGGTACCTAGCGATATAAAAACCTGGCGGTGAACCTAAAAAAATAACTAGCTACCTAGCGACAGTAGCGACACTAATGCAGCGATCAGAAAAATGATCACTTAGTGACACTGGCAAAAGGGGGTGAAAGGGTTAACTAGGGGCAATCAGGGGGTTAAAACCATTATTGGGTAGTATATCGGGGTACCTAGCGATATAAAAACCTGGCGGTGAACCTAAAAAAATAACTAGCTACCTAGCGACAGTAGCGACACTGATGCAGCGATCAGAAAAATGATCGCTTAGTGACACTGGCAAAAGGGGGTGAAAGGGTTAACTCTAGGGGCAATTAGGGGGTTAAATCTTTATTGGGGGTGATAGGGGGCTACCCTGGACCTAACACTAACTGCCCTGACAGTTTTAACTGTTACAACTGACACTGAATGCATTGATCAGTAAAGAAATGATCAATGCAATCAGTGACACTGTGACTGGAGGGGGGGGGGGGGATCGGGGGGCGATCGGGGGGGGTTTGTGTACCTATGTGTACCTATGTGTCAGTGTAGTGTTTTGGTGCACTTACTTTTAGTCTTCTCCTCGTAGTCCGGTCAAAAAGACCGCCCCGAGGAGAATGACATCACTTCCTCCTTCCTGTGTAAACAATACACAGTGGGAGGAAGCTCATCATTGGCCAGGAGCGATCCAGAGGGGGTGGCCAGAAACCAACGGCCATCCCCTCATCATGGATCGCTCCTGGAGGGAAACGGACCGCCGTATCCAGTGGGAGGGGGTCCGATCGGACCCCCGACCCGCTGGATGGCAGGCACGTACATCTACGTGCTTGTGCCTGCCTGTGCCATTGCGATGACGTATAATGGCAATGCGGCAGTCCTTAAGTGGTTAAAAAAGTTAAAAAACACAATTGAACTCACATGCTAAAGTGCCTCTGAGCCGGCACAAAGCTAATCCAGATAGTCCCCACTCCAGCATGGAGTGGGGACTATCACTCTGTCTGCCCCTATGCTTCCTCTTAGCGGCGTGAGTTCCAAGCTTTATATTCGTTCTTAGCAGGAAGTGACGAAAATTATTTTCCAGCAGTCTCTACACGTATCACATTTCCGTATGTGGCTTAGGCAGCTTCCAGATGATGCATACGGATATGCAAAACGTGTAGACTGCTGGCAGATCATTTCCGTCACTTCCTTATACTTGGTTGATATATGTTTTTGCGCTGGTAGCACATTTTTTCTTATAACAAAGCACTTTATGTTGTATATGAATTTGCACATGGATCAGTTTACATAATTTATTGATATACACGATAAGATCAATGAAGTAAGTGTAAAGTGGAATCAGTAGATCTGCAGAGAATATTATTTGAGCCCCTAGCACTTTATATATGAATGTCTCCACATATTTTAGTGTATTGGTGATGATTTATGTGTACACACAATAGGACAGCACTGTGACACATAATGCTCTTCTAGTTCTTCTAGGGTCAAAATGTCCCCCCCCCCCCCAAGCAGTAATATATTTCTATCCCCCCTTGGTGGGAGTGGAGATAACCCCATCTATAAGGATATACAGTGCATACACACAGCACAAGGCCGTGTTCACACTACCAGACGTTTCTCAAGGCTGCTGCCCCTCTGATCTCCACAAGGTGGTAATCTCACTTCTACCCAGACAGGAAGTCTCTATGGAATAGACAGGATGTGATGTCAGGTACAGACAGGAAATTATGTCAGATACAGACAGGTAGTGATGTCAAATAGAGACAGAAAGTGATGTCAAATACAGACAGGAAGTGATGTCAGATACAGACAGGTAGTTCCTGAGGTAGAGTAAAGCTGGAGAAAAGACAGAGAACATAAGTTCCATTTCCCACAGCCATAGTTGCCTAAAAGTCCATGGTGGGGAAATAATCACATTGAGACCTTGATTGATATTGAAGTGAAATAAGGAAGGCGAATGTATTGGATGCACATGGGTTGGGGGGGGGGGGGGGGGTGTATCACCTAGAGATTGGAGGAACTGAAGAGATCACCATCACAACACATTGATGGAGGATTTTTGTGGATGTGTAAGAGGAGATTGTAGATGGGACTTTATGTTTTTATTATAATTATTTGATGGAGCTGCGTTTTATGTGTTGTATAATTGGTGAGAGGTGTAGTGAGAAGCACTGGGTAATGTTCTAGCAGCAATCCTTTTGGGTATCCCTATAGGACTGTTCTGATTGTTCTTTTCAGCACAGTTTATCACATCACATGGCTCCTTTTTTTAACTTTATGTGAAGTGCACAATTTTCCTTTTCTATCTGCTCTAGTGGTGACTGGTGCTTTTCCAGTGTGGAAATCCCCCCCTCCCCCACCGTCACTGCTCTAGTGTGAACGGGCTCTAATAATCACATTGTTTTGCCAAACTAGCATATTGTCAGCCATCTCCAAAGTGGATATCGCTTGTCCCTGAAGTGCTAGCTGGACTTGGAACTTGACTGGACAAGTTTGTGATGTTCCTGGGGGGAAGGGAGAAGAGAAGGGATGGGGGAGGAGCTCAGTAACAATGCTCACTCCCCCGAGGATGGAGGGCCATTCATGTAGCTATAGTGCAGCTGCCAGGTGCTGCGTGGCGCTAATGAATAATCACAGAATGAACTGAGATGAAAAAAAATATGTATAAATCACAATGCACATATATAATATACCCTTGAAAGGACAATGATAAACCAAATATAATAATAAAAAATGAGCAAATGATACAAAAGTATGAATAGTGTCCAAAAAGCTTATTTACTAATACTTGAGACAAACAGTGAAGGTGAGCCAAATAATATAGTAATAGAAATATCCAAAACGTGACTCAAGTAATTGAAGAGTAGACTGAGCATCAGTGTGATTTAAGGACAATAAAACATGCTCAGACTTTCTGATTTTGTGGTCCACCACCAGAGATTCAAAAGGCTTACCGGAGAGATTGAACCCAAATAGGTATACACCTAATGGGTCAATCAGGCTTATGGTGCAGCACACCCAGGAGAAACTGCCTCAGCAGACACGACCTCCAACAGGAAGACCAACTCCAACAGTGGACCTCAATAGGGTCCACCAGTGTTGCCCAGCAGTGCCCACCTGTGAAGCCACTCAGTGCCCATCAGTAATGTCTGTCAATAACTCCTTACCAGTGCCCATCAGTCCTGCCTATTAGTGCCTTCTCATCAGTGCCCAAAAGTGAAGGAGAAACCGTAAATTAACTCCATGAACCGGTATGTCCGATCAGCCCCTAACCTCTCCACCTTTAGGAGATCCCCGAAGACTCATTTATTCAGGGAAGCCTATCCCACACCCACCTAGCAACTGTCCCGAGCCACTCCCATCAAATCATCCCCCACATCTATTACCTTTTGTACCACCACCTCCTCTCTTTAGAATGTAAGCTCTATGAGCAGGGCTCTCCTGTCCCTTCAGTAATTGTCCTGTCCCCCCTCTATATTGTAAAGCGCCGCATAAATTGTTGGTGCTATATAAATCGTGTATAGTAATATTAATAATAATTTACAGAATGTTATAACAGAAACAATTTTTTTTCATTTTCAGTTTTTTTTTATTTGTAGCACACAAAATAAAAACCCCAGAGATGATCAAATACCACCAAAAGAAAGCTCTATTTGTGGGGAAAAAATATAAAAATGTCATATGGGTACAGTGTTACACGATCGCACAACTGTCATTCAAAGTGTGAGAGCGCTGAAGGATGAAAATTGGCCTCGGTCCGAAGGGGGTGAAAATGTCCAGTATTGAAGAGTTTGATCATGTGAGCAAAAGAACGTGCAAAAATTTGATCTGGGAGTGAAAGGGTTAAAGGAAAGGTTCCCCTTTGGAAAGATAATACATGTTCCAGCAGGGGCTCAGTGATCCGAGCCCTCTGTGTGACAGCAGTGCAGGGAGAAGCTCCCCATACCAGCTGTCACTTTATGAAAAGAGCGTGGCTGTGCCATTCATTCACAGAGTTCTGTCCTTTGCCGATGTCGGCTTGTAGTTTTCAATTAACTCCCACACCGCTGCTGAGCTCTCTGGTAGATGAGGAACAAGGAGATTGTCATAAGGGACAAGGAGATTGGGCCCCGATTTAGTTCCTTGGACAAGTTGTTTTTTCAAAAAATGTTTACACTCCTGGAACTGTTTCTTCCATGTTGAAGATCAGCCATGGAGTATATCCGAGGTGTATGTCAGGGTGTGCTTCTTTTCCACATAAGAGCTGTGATGTCCAGCAACAATCATATTGAAGACATTTCCCGCACCCAAGGCATTAATACACTTCCAGGGTTGTGTGGGATCCCTGATGTACAGGAAGAAAGGACTTCAGTGAGGAACAATTTCCTCACTCAGGACAGGAAAGTGGCTTCTTCTCCGTGTGAGCTCTTTGATGTGTGGAAAGACTGGACTTCTGTGAAAAATATTTCCCGCACTCAGGACAGCAATACGGCTTCTCCCCCGTGTGAGATCTCTGATGTGTGGAAAGACTGGACTTTTGTGAAAAACATTTCCCACACTCAGGACAGGAATGCGGCTTCTCCCCCGTGTGAGATTTCTGATGTTTGTAAAGATTAGACTTCTGTGAAAAACATTTCCCACACTCAGAACAGCAATACGGCTTCTCCCCTGTATGAGATCTCTGATGTGTGGAAAGACTGGTCTTCTGTGAAAAGCATTTCCCGCACTCAGCACAGGAATGCGGCTTCTCCCCCGTGTGAGATCTCTGATGTTTGTAAAGACTGGACTTCTCTGAAAAACATTTTTCGCACTCAGGACAGGAATACGGTTTCTCCCCGGTGTGAGATCTCTGATGTGTGTAAATATAGGACTTCTGTGAAAAACATTCCCCGCACTCAGGACAAGAATATGGTTTCTCCCCTGTGTGATATCTCTGATGTGTGTAAAGAACGGACTTCTGTGAAAAACATTTCCCGCACTCAGGACAGGAATATGGCTTTTCCCCCGTGTGAGATCTCTGATGTGTGTAAAGATTGGACTTCACTGAAAAAGATTTCCCGCACTCAGGACAGGAATACGGCTTCTCCCCCGTGTGAGATTTCTGATGTTTGTAAAGATATGACTTCACTGAAAAACATTTCCCACACACAGGACAGGGAAATGGTGTATCTCCTGTGTGAGATCTCTGATGTGTGTAAAGACTGGACTTCACTGAAAAACATTTCCCGCACTCAGAGCAGGAATACGGCTTCTCTCCTGTGTGAGATCTATTATGAACATTAAGTTTGGATTTAGAAGGAAAACACTTCCCGCACTCAGTACAGGAAAACCTCTTATCTGTTGGAGGGACGACACTGTCCCTTACAGTCTGAGGTTCCTCAGGATAAGAGGAATACGATGGTCCATCTACACTGTGTGGTGCCGGATGGACATTTGAGGTAGCCGGGTTTTCTCCTGGACTATACTGTGTGATGTCCTCATCTTCTACTTTACAGTCTGGAAACAAAGTGAGACAATCCTCTGAGGTTTTCCTCATCTCCCGTCTATTTACTAAAATAGAAATCAGAAGATTATTACTAGACATGAGCAGATTGGTTCCCCTAAACCAGGACTCCCCCCACATCAGGCAGCTTTGTCTCTGAGGATCTTACAATTCCCCCCTCAAGGTAACTAGTAAATGGGTCCTCTGGATGGTGGCAACTAATGATTATTTTCATAATTGATTCATTGGCCGATTATTGTTTTGATTAATTTACTAATTGAATAAAACCATCAAAAAAAGGTTGGTGTATAATTCAGCTAATATTCTTGAATATCTATATACAATGGTAAATAAAAATATCCAGATATATAGTTGGACATTTAATTCACTCTGAGAATAACAGACAGATAGATGTATTATTAGAGGAAGAATCTGATACATATCTGAATCCGAGATCAACATTATTAAAATTTAAAAAAGAGGTAAAACCCTGTTTTGCAGATGATCAGACAGGAGTGTAATATAATATTATAGATGACAGACTCCCTTGTCAGAGACAGGTAGGTGGGTACAAGCTCCCTGCACCTGATGTCATGTATGCTGGCCATACACAAACGAATTCTCTTTCAAAAAAACATTCATCCAATTTTCTAACCATTAGTGGGGGTCAAATCAGTGTTAATTTCCGACCACAGTGATGGAAAAATTCGAAGGAGCAGAACAGAAAACTTCTCTCCATCGAACAAATTTTCAAATAGTGTATGTGGTTTTTGCTCAGAAGTTACATTTATTTTAAAATTGAATGTTAAAAGTGGAATTTTCAAACTACACTATACAATACACTATATAATAATAATTTTCATACAAATATTTGTGGGAAAATTCTTGTCCAAAAATGGATCCGTGTATGGCCAGCATAGGACATTTAGTAGCAGCAGCATGATTTTTTTTATCATCTCTGTTATGATGGGGTTAAAAAAAAAAAATTAGTCCTTTAGATTACAAAAAAAGAAGGCAATCACTACTATAAGGGATTAATTTATACTGTGAAATAGTGAAAGTAATATATCTTATATATATAATAATAAATATGCCCAGAAGTAGGATATATGGGGATTTTACCTGGGAGTCACACATGAAGATATGTATGTAAATGTTGGATTTCTTTTTTTTTTAAACAAACTTGTAATACTTACCTGCTCTGTGTAATGGTTCTGCACAGAGGAGCCCCAATTCTCCTCTTTTGTAGCCCCAGGCACTAATAGTCCTCTTGCCTTCAGAGTTCCCCTATAGGAAGCCACAAAGTATAGTATAGCATTCCCCTATAGGAAGCTGCAAAGTATAGTAAAGAGTTCCCCCATAGGAAGCCGCAAAGTATAGTGTTCCCCTATAGGAAACCACAAAGTATTGTACAGAGTTCCCCTATAGGAAGCCACAATGTATAGTATAGAGTTCCTCTATAGGAAGCCACAAGGTATAGTATAGAGTTTCCCTATAGGAAGCTGCAAAGTATAGTATAGAGTTCTCCTATAGGAAGCCACAAATTATAGTATAGAGTTCCCCTGTAGCAGGGGTGTCAAACTCAAATTCATCAGGGGCCACATCGGCAGGATGGTTGTCCTCAAATGGCCGGTTGTATCTGTAGGGCAGGGGTCAGGATTGCGATACGTACAGAAAGCAGGGATCAGGATTGTGCTACGTACAGAGTGCAGAGGTCAGGATTGCAGTACGTACAGAGTGGAGGGGTCAGGAGTGTACTATGCAGTGTGCAACATCTCATTTCCACCCGTCCTCCTTGGTTCTGACCTCTGCGCCCATCACTCTCCTCCCATCCCCCACCTCTGCACACATGCCCCCCCAAGTTTCCTTACATCTGCACTCTCTCCTACCTTCCTACCTGGCCCAGCTCTAGTACCGCCCCGTATAAGTGGCTCTCTCCCTTTGTATTGGGCTATAAGTTAGTACCTCCCTCTAGAGTGGATTCTCTGTGTTCATTATCAGTACTAAATAAGCAGCACAACACTGTCTCTCCAACAACAAAAGTGCTTAAAAAGCCTGCCCTCAGGACACAGCCCGCTGGATGAAAAAACAAAAACAAAAAAAGAGCTGTCAGCAATCACTCGCTGGAAGGACTGGGGAGGTGAGAGAGCGGAGGCGGAGACAGAGCGGCTGTGGAGGCAGAGACAGAGCGATGGCAGACACAAAGCTGAGGCAGGGGTGGAGACAGAGCGGAGAGGACATGTTTACTCTTATTGTCATAGAGACCAGCCGCACATGCTCTAATACAAAGCCACACCGCTCACCGGACTGAGGAGGATGTTTTCCCTTGTTGCCTTGGATAACTGCAGAGAAAAAGAGGTAGCGGCTGGAGGCTGCTGTGCGGGCCACATAACAAGGCCTGGCAGGCCAGATTCGGCCCGCGGGCATGGTGTTTGCCACCTGTGCCCTATAGGAAGCCACAAAGTATAGTACAGTGTTCCCCTATAGGAAGCCACAAAGTATAGTATAGAGTAACTTCTGCCTTTAGAATCACTTGCTTCCTTCTCTTTCACATTACTACATGTACCATGAGGCATTGCTCCTCACACATTTAATTTCTCAGGCATTTACTGAAATGTATGAATGATGTACTGAGCTGTATTTTCTGATGTAAAAAAATAGTGCATTCTGTATGCAGGCCAATTAATCGACTGACCAACTGATTGATTATGAAAATAGTTGACAACTATTTTCATAAGTGATTCGTTATTTCAGCCCTACATCTCTGAATCTCCTACCAGTTCATTTCTTTATTTATGGACCTTAGTCAGAGAGTGAGGAAACAACGTGAACTGTCTTTTATTGGAGTGACAGTGATGAGGGGATTATAGGACGAATGTCCCCACCCCCTCTATCACTCATTGCCGTCTTCCCAATACAAGAAGTCCTGTACTTCCTTATTTAGTCCATGATTTAGTCATGAATAACATCAGGACTGAGCCTCACTAGAGGTCAGAGAGTGAGGATGGGGGGAGAACAAACAAGATGAAGACTGGACTGATCCTGAAGTCCACCATCATTGGGTTTTTGGCATTATCACCTTCTGTTTAAGGTTCCAAAGTTTGAGGACACTTTATCACCATGTAAAAGTCTGTGCTCTAATCAAATCATGAGATATAAAATGTCCAGCTGGTAGAAAATGGGTGCAAAAGAAGTCAGGAATGTGCCATGTAAGACTTATTATATAGGATACAACAGTTAGGATTTTATAGTATCAGAATGAGGTAATGTACAGCATAGAGTATATAGTGCAGGGGTCAGGGGTATGTAATGTACAATATAAATTATATAGTGTAAGGCTCAGGACTCATAATATTGGTATTCAGTAATCGGTGGTAGATTATTTTTTTACATGAGACAAGTTGCAGAGGTCCCGCACCACTGCCTCCCATCTCCTGAGACTGCACTCAGTGACTTGGGTCTGAGACTATACAGACATATCCCTCCAACCGGCACAGCCAGCAAACAAAGCAAGTAACCCTGGCAGAATTGTTCCATCACAGGTCTTGCCATACCCGGGTATGGGGCAGAAGACCCAAAGCAAATACCCCAAGTGCCTAGGTCTAGTAACGTCTATGGTGGAAATTAACATTTTGCTGACAGCTGAACCCCAGAATCTCCATAAATCCAGTCTAGATACATAAATTGTGTCTGCAGCACAGTGAAGGAAGATTATCTGAGAGAAATACAGGACAGGGAACACAGCTTAGGAAAGTGACCATGGGATTACAGGCGGATATCACCCATACCCTGCCAAATCTGGAGCAATCAGTGAGCAGTATGGGTGGCAGAATCTATTTCTTGTTAATGACCCACCTGTCTTGATCTCTGTAGGAGTGTCCACCTCTATAAATGTCCCCGTTATTCCATCCTCCTCCATAGACTGCTGATCATCCCTCACATACATGTCTTCTTCTTCTGCTTTAACCTCAAATTCTATATCGATTGGATCTCCACTCTAAATCAAGTAAATGAGAGAAAATATCATCTGTAAGATATAGCTTTACATTGTCTCTAAGATGTAAGATATAAGCTTTACATTGTCTCCATCCCACCAACCTTGTAACAGTGAGGGATGGTGTGATCTTCCTTTGTGGAATCCCGGGAATACAGAGGACGGGGACATCTCTCTGGGGGGTTCCTGGTATTAGGTGGCTTCATCATATCCTTGTGTCCTTCTAAAAACTCCTCCATCAGTCCATACTCCTCATCCTCCTCTTTATACTCTTCTTTAACATCAATATTATCATCCCCCAGCTTTCCGTTCTGAATATATAATAAAACATTCATTGTAACAAACATGCTGTGTATAAATCAGAACTACCAATAATTGTCAATCATCTACCTGATGATGGTGGGGGATGGTGTGACCTTCCTGTGGGGAATCCCAGGAATACAGAGGACGGGGACATCTCTCTGATGGGTTTCTGTAGCTGGATGACTCCACCATGGTGTCCTGGTACAGATTTTTGTGTTCTTTAAGATACTCTGACGCCTCCATGACCCCATCTTTATCATCCTCCTCTTTTATCTCTTCTTTAACTTCAACTTTAGAATCTCTCAGGTTTCCACTCTGAATATACAATAAAAATGACATCAATTGTAACAATGCAGATAATGTACAGATCCTAATGATACTATCAGTGACTGTTCCTCATCTACCTGATGATGGTGAGGGATGGTGTGACCTTCCTGTGTGAAATCCTGGAAATACAGAGGACGGGGACATCTCTCTGGTGGGTTCCCATTACTGGATCCATCTGTAGGAAACACACACACTGACTGAATACATTGTTTCTATGTGTTTATTAGATGATGGGGGATCTTGTTGGACCCTCCGTTCTGCTCTCTCCTTTACAATAAAAAGTCTCCTCTTACCCGGTGATGTGAGGGGCGGCTGATTGTCCATCATGACGTCCTTGTAGAGATCCTCATGTCCTAAATACTCCCTCTCCTCCATGGAAAAATAGACAGTGACATCCTGACACCTAATAGGAACCTGACACACACAATGATACAGTCACCATCCAGACACATCCCTTGTCTGTTACTGGATAATGTCCCAGAATTCCCAGCACCGCTCACCTCTCCTTGTGATCTCTCTGATGACTTCTATAATCTTCTTTTTATTTCTCTATTCTATTGGGCAGGGAGGTGGAGGCAATGTGAAGGCCATATGTTCTCCAGACTGCACAGGAGGAAAACTCTAAGGATATGAACACAAATAGTAAAAACAAATGATTTTCCCAGAATCTTCCTCACCTCACAATTCAGGCCTCCATTTTATTAAAGCCCCACTTCAGACTGAGGTATTATTTACCCACACAGAACCCCCCCACTATGCAGGTTAAAAGCTTGTAGCAGGCATTCTGACATCATTACATGCAATGCAGGTCCAACAGTCCCTTTTGCTAGTGTGGATGCCAAGTGTCCGCCCACATCCTAAGAAGATCAGTAAAAAAGCCAGATGGAGGGACACTGGGAGGAGGAGCTGTGAGGTCAGTGTGATGTCATAAGACATATTGACATTTGGATGGGACATTTGGATGGGGTGATTTGAGGGGTCCTTTATATGAGGCTCACATGCAAACCACATCATTGTTCCTGGGTGCGTCCTACCTCTCCTAAAGTGAAGAGTGAACTTTGACCTTTACCATACAGAAATCTGTCAGGAATCTGTGAAAGTAAGCTCTCTTGTGATCGGATGACAAGCGGAGGAACGGAGTGTAAATAGCAGACAATTTTCTCCAGAGCTCCTAATGGTGGGGATGGATTTTGCTGAGTGCTGGTGCCAAGTTTCCACCCCCCAGGGTCACTGCAGGTGTGGAGAAAAGCTGTGTAAGAGGATATGGAGGAGAGATGAGGAGGAGATCCAGGAATCAGGATAAAGGTCAGGACAAGCAACAGAAAAGCTCACCCAAGAGATGAAGCCAGGGTCACTACACAGAAAATCAATCCAAGGAAACAACAGGCAGGACGAGGAATAGCAAGAAGGAGCTCAGAGACAAATGAGAATATTGCTCAGCCAATGGGAGATTATTTCAGCATGACTTACATAATGAAAGAGATGAGGGTGAGGGGAGGAAGTCAGTGAGGGCTTGACAAATTTGCTTTGAATCTAGGAGCCAGCTAAAAAGGTTAGGAGAAAGTTTATATTAGGGTAGCATGGGTTGTCAGCGCCCGGGGCAGGGTAAGTAATTTGGATGCAGAATGCAGGACATTGGGTGCACAACACAGGACAGTAATACAATCCCCCCTCCCCTGTGTCCTCATGCATGTCCTGTACATCTCCCCCAGCAGTGTGTGAGAGCAGAGTGGATTGAGAGGACATCTTGTGTACATAAAGCAGCATGTCCCTCCCTGGCTGGTCTCTTAGCTGGCTGCTTTGCAGGTTTGTCCTGGTTACTCCTGTAAGGACTCTGTAGTCCTGTTTCTCAGCACCTTGTGGGTATCTTTGTGGCAGTGCTGAGGTGACGCCATGTTGGAGATTCGGTCCCACTCCTTCCTCTCTGTTCTGCTGGAGGGCTCTGCAGGGACACAGACAAATGTGGGTGGAAGCAGGAGCCGATGGTGACAGTAATGCGGCCACGGAAAGGAGAAAGATCGGCAGTGGGAGCTCAGTGAGAGGAGTCCTCTCCTGCCACTGTCCTGCCCAGTCCACCCCTGACTTCACAGGTAGGGTGCCTCCTCCTCCCTCCCCTCACCCTCCCGCCTGGCCCTGCTCCAAGACACATTTCTGTCTGAATAATGTGTCCGGGTTTCAGGCAGAAACATTATTCAGCCCAACAGTAAGAATGGACTGACAAGAGCCCAGGGGCCAGGACACCATTTCTAGTCACCATGGTGACCTGAGATTTGACCATAGATACATGGAAATTCAGCTGGTTCAGCAGGGATCGGTCACAATTCCATCCATGTGTGGTCACTGCCAGATAAAAGTCACTCGATCAGCACTGCAACCAATAGCTTCATCACTGATCTGTGTATTCTGAGAGCGGAGGAGCGCCCCCCATTATCAGAATATAATAGTGCAGTGGGGAGAATACCCCCATTCTCCTCCAATGTGTGGATGGGGGAATCCATTCTAGGCTTGGCTACTGAATCAAATCAGTGAACCAACTCACTACAGAGTTTGAATGAATCGAATCATGAAAGTGAATCTGATTAAATTCATTGTCGAAGATCCCCCCCTTTCAGGATGTGTAGGGAGCTGAAAAAACAGCAGCCTCAGCTCCTGATTTGTAAAATTAGCTATAACCTGATTTGTGAGCCATCAAGACTTCAAGTTTCTGAATAAATCACAGAGCACACAGGGTTCTCTTTTGTATGATGTCTGTGCGTGAAGCAGGCAGTAGCTAGTCAGTCAAGTCCAGTCTGTGATGACACACTCAGGAAGAGAGCACATAAGTATCAACATTATATTTTGAAACATGAGCTCCTGAATCTTTTTAGTCATGAGTGGTGTGAGTTAGCAGAGAGTATAACTCCTGAATCTATGAGCGACTCATTAGGTTCACGAGTTGTGTGAGTTAGCACAGCAGTATAGCTCCTGAATCTATAAGTGACTCATTAGATTCACGAGTTGTGTGAGTTAGCAGAGCAGTATAACTCCTGAATGTATGAGTGACTCATTAGGTTCATGAGTTGTGTGAGTTAGCAGAGCAGTATAACTCCTGAATGTATGAGTGACTCTTCAGGTCACATTAGATTCATGAGTTGCTGTGAGAAGTCTTTGAATGAGGCTCGGTTTACATTGGTGCAATCATGCGGGAAACCCTGCAGTTCGCTCATCGCACCACAGTGCCCTATGCGATTGCGGTTTGCATATCGCAGTGCAAACTGTCAATTCAGAAAGGAATCAAATCTGCACGACTTTGATCCAAATGTGAGGCAAATTCAGCCATACAAATATGTATGGCTGAATTTGCATCGCACAGACATCTCATGCGATTTGCACAGATGTCACACGGTGCACTGAACGCAGCACTGTGTGAATCCAGCCTAAAGCACAGAGAGCACACAATCATTCTGTATTTTAAAATGCACTGTGCATATATGAGCCGGCAGCATGACTCTTGAATCTATGAATGACTCACAGTCTAGAGAGCTCAGTGCTCATGCATAATTCAAGGTATCGGCTTCTCTCTTTTTTTGCTGTATTGCAGTTTATAGAATAGTTATTGCAGCAAAATAAAGTTACTTAACATCTAATAAGCTTACTGTACTGACTGAGTGTATCAAAAAACTGCAGTTATGATCCTTACTCTTAGCTTTGAAGAAATGAGTCATGAGTCGATTCAGTCATTTCACTGAACTGATCCAAATGATTCGACTCACTAAAATGAATCACTCTGCCCAAGTCGAATCCATTCAAATTTTTTTTTTGCCCATCCCGCTGGCTGAACGATAAAACTGAACCATGTATGGTCAACTTTGAAAGGAAGATATATGCATCATTAGTGATGGGCTCCGGTTTGTTGGAAACCCCACATTCCCGATCCCGCCAGGAAGCCGACACTGCACAGGCAGGGAGACATTTCCCAATCTGTGCATCTGGAGACCAGGAAATGTCTCACTACCTATGATTAGCGCTGTGCAGCGTCGATTTCTTGGCGGGATCGAGAATTTGGGGTTCTCAACACACCAGAGCCCATCACTATTTATCATCAACTGATCCTCCCTGAAGGGGTTTTTCTACATTCCCACACTATATATGTGTGTATCATCATCTGCTGGAGATAAAAGACCTCACAGTGACTATGGAGGAAGAGGACGGACATGACGGGGGTTACTGGGTGTAAATAGAAAATAAGATCTTATTACCTCCTCTGCTGCCTTTTCCAGCAACGTCTCCTCTCTACTTCCTCCCGACTCGCCTCTCACCTGGAACGTCCTTTCTGTACCTGACATCACTTCCTGTCTACCATAGAGTCTTCCTGTCTTCCAAGAGTGGAGCTCCACATTTTTTTTTGGTTTAATGAACTTTAATGCAACAAACATTCAATAGACATTAGAAACAATGTTTCCTGTCACATCTGAATTTCCTGATGGTATCTGGCTGCAGACTTCAACTCCATTCTGCACAGGAGTCATGTGACCTCCACAGATTTTTTTTTTAATCAACTTTAACCGTTTCGCTGCCAGAACCGTTTTTGCATTGTTTAAAAAAAAAAAAAAAAATCACTGTTGGCCTGAAGATTATATAAACATGATATATTTTCTGAAAGCAGACACCCTAGAGAATAAAATAGTGGTAGTTTCAATTTTTTATGTCATATGATATTACTACAAATACACTAAAGTGAATTCTAGTGCAAAGAAATGGAAGAAATTACACAATTTTGGTAAAATATAAAAGCTGAGGTGGCACCGAGTAAATAGATACCCAACATGTCAAACCTTATGTAGCATTAACCCCCGAAGGAGCTGCTGGTTAGATTTGGGCTTATCGTTACCTTCTTTCTCCTCACTTCATGGTCAAGGGCTGTCCCGTGGTAGATGGCCCAGTAACTTGAGAGACTGACGACAGATCCACTTAAATGGATTTTATTTGCAAAAACCGTAGACAATGAACAGTCTCTTAAAAAGGGATCAGAGGGTTGGAAAGGAAGTTCAGGTACTCTTAAGCCGCGTACACACGGGCGGACTGTCTGGCCAACTAAGTCCGTCAGACAATCCGACAGACAGTCCGTCCTACTTTCGAATGAACGGACTTGACCACACACGATGAACAGACAGTCCGCTGAAAGCTTGCGCGATGACGTGTACAGCACGTACGACGGGACTAGAAATACGACGTCCAATACACTGCAATGCAACCTTTCGCCGTGTAAATCCTTTCTGAGCATGCGCCATACTTAGTCCGTCCAACTAGCCTACTCACGAGCGGACTGTCCGCTGAAACCAAAGTTGGACGGACTGTATTACGGAAATTCCGAAAAAGACTTAGTCCGCCAGACTGTCCGTTGAAAAAGCCCGCTGAAGCCCACACACGAGCGGACTGTCCGCTGAAATGTGTTTCAGCGGACTAAGTTGGACAGACAGTCCGCCCGTGTGTACGCGGCCTTAGTGTCAAAGTCAATATGAAAGAACTTGCTTACTTTGACTGCATCCAGAGAATTGCCATTCGCAGCTGGATGGTCACTCAGGTTGGACAGTCCCTCTCTCACAAGGCCTAGCAGCCAACAAGGTGCTTACTCAGGAACAAGTCTCTGCCACAGATGTTGTTGGCGTGAGAAGAAAAAAAAAGATTACGATCCTCTGTTTACATCACGTGATTAGCTGTCATTGGCTGACATTGGCTGACATTGGGAGTGTGGCCAGCTTGTCTATTGACGCCCTCCAGACAAAGCAGATCCACGCTGTAGCCATCATTCAGCTATAGTGCGGATCTAAAGTAGTTAAAGGTCTATGTTTTTAAATATTTTTTGGACACGTTACAAGCATTAATCCAGCCATTGTGAATTTATACATTCAGTGCTCAGCAAACAAGTAAAATAAAACAAAAATATATATTTCCGGCGCTATGATCCTTCAATGATAAATTATGTAATAATAATCTCCTTTAGCAATCATATATCCACCAATAAATTGTCTAAGTGTCCATAAAATAGTACACTCCGGATCACCCATTTTCCCAGTGCAAAAATCTCTTTCAATTACTCGCCAACACTTCCATGAAATATACTTAAAAATTGGACTGTCACCAAATGATCAGACCATTATGAATGAATGGGTCATATCAGGCATGATGTCATAGAGAACCTCCAGGTGTATCCCTTCTTCATCCAAATATGTAAGTCAGATATTCCTCTGTCCTTTATTTCTTCCAAGGAGGATTATACATAGTTACATAGTAGGTGAGGTTGAAAAAAGACACAAGTCAAACCCATGTGTGTGATTATGTCAGTATTACATTGTATATCCCTGTATGTTGTGGTCTTTCAGGTACTTATCTATTAGTTTCTTGAAACCATGGATGCCCCCCACTGAGACCACCACCTGTGGAAGGGAATTCCACATCCTTACCACTCTTACAGGGCGGCATAGTGTTGTAGTGGTTAGCACTCTCACCTAGCAGTAAGAAGGGTCGCTGGTTCAAATCCCAACCACGACATTACCTGCCTGGAGTTTGCATGTTCTCCCTGTGCCTGCGTGGGTTTCCTCTGGGTACTCTGGTTTCCTCCCACAATCCAAAGACATGCAGGTAGGTTAATTGGCCTCTGTCAAAAATTAGCCCTAGTATATGAATGGGGACCAAGGATTGTGGGCTCCTTGAGGGTAGGGACAGAACTGAGTGTGTACAGGGATAGGGACAATTGTAGACACTCACTCAGGTTGAACTGGATGGACTGATGTCTTTATTCAACCTAACTAACTATGAAACTATGAACCCTCTACATAGTTTAAGGTTAAAGTGATACTATAGGTTCGATTTTAATTTTTTTGCTTGTTTTGCACAAAGTGGCCCCGAATGGTGTTTTCTGGGGTCCCCTGGTGGCTCTCCTAGCTCCTCCCCATCTCAGATAACCCCTTTGGGAAGTGCTCTCCCGGGGGGTTACCTTGCGGGCTCCCTCCCGAGTCCTGCATTCAGTATCCATAGCCGACGAGTGCAAAACTCAGCCCTGCCCCCCGGTGCCCGCGTCATTGGATTTGATTGACAGCAGAGCGAGCCAATGGCTGTGCTGCTATCAATCTATCCAATGAAGAGCCGAGAACTCTGGGCAAAGATCCAGCACATTTGCAATGCGTAAGTAAGAAAGTAAGTAAAATGGGGGGCGGTAATCGTCAGATGATTTTTCACCTTAATGCATAGGATGCATTAAGGTGAAAAAAACAGGAACCTTTACAACCCCTTTAAACCTTTTTTCTTCTAATTTCAATGAGTGGCCATGAGTCTTGTTAAATTCCCTTCCATGAAAACTTTTTCTCCCTATTGTGGGGTCAACATTCCGGTATTTATAAATTGAAATAATATCCCCTCTCAAGCGTCACTTCTCCAGAGAGAATAAGTTCAGTGCTCACAACCTTTCCTCATAACTAATATCCTCCAGACCCTTTATTGGCTTTGTTGCCCTTCTTTGTACTCAGTCCATTTCCAGCATATCCTTCCTGAGGACTGGTGCCCAGAACTGGACAGCATACTCCAGGTTCGGCCGGACCAGAGTCTTGTAGAGCGGGAGAATTATCATTTTATCGCTGGAGTTGATCCCCTTTTTAATGCCAATATTCTGTCTGCTTTGTTAGCAGCAGCTTGGCATTGCATGCCATTGCTGAGCCTATCATCTACTAGGACCCTCAGCTCCTTTTCCATCCTAGATTCCCCCAGAGGTTCTCCCCCCAGTCTATAGATAGCATTCATATTCTTGCCACCCAAATGCATTATTTTAAATGTTTCTACATTAAACCTCATTTGCCATGTAGTTGCCCACCCTATTAATTTTGCAGATCTTTTTGCAAGGTTTCCACATCCTGTGGAGAAGTGACTGCCCAGCATAGACATTCCTCCCCTCTGACCATTCTGAGTACTCCCCATTTATCATCACCCTCTGAATTAGACAGTTTTCAATCCACTTACTCACCCCATGGTCCATGCCAATGGACCTTATTTTATACAATAAATGTTTATAGGGAACTGTGTCAAATGCCTTTGCAAAATTCAGATACACCACGTCTACGGGCCTTCCTTTATCTAGATGAAAACTCGCCTCCTCATAGAAGTTTAATAGATTGGTTTGGCAAGAACAATTCTTCATGAATCCATGCTGATTACTGTTAATGATACTGTTCTCGTTAATAAAATCTTGTATATATTCCCTTATCCCCTCCAAGAGTTTACATTACTATTGATGTTAGGCTAATTGGCCTGTAATTCCCAGGGATGTATTTTGGGCCCTTTTTAAATATTGGTGCTACATTGGCTTTTCTCCAATCAGCTGGTACCATTCCAGTCAGTAGACTGTCAGTAAAAATTAGAAACAATGGTCTGACAATTACTTGACTGAGTTCCCTAAGTACCCTTGGATGAAAGCCATCTGGTCCCGGTGATTTATTAATGTTAAGTTTCCCAAGTCTAACTTTAATTCTGTCCTCTGTTAACCATGGAGGTGCTTCCTGTGATGTGCCATGAAGATAAACACTGCAGTTTTGGTTACTGAAGCCCCCGATTCCCCCGTGAAGACTGAGGAGAAGAATAATTTCAATACCTTCGCCATCTCCCCATCCTTTGTAACCAGATGTCCTTCCTCATTCTTTATGGGGACAATATAGTCTGTCCTCCCTTTTTTACTGTTTACATTTTTTTTTCTCCTTTTTGCCTTTCGTTTGTAGTTTAGGGAAGTTGGCTCTTTTGAAATTCAGTGTCTTTGTATTCCCCTTATGTTTCCTATTTGTGTAATTTATACTAAAGCCAATTGACCTGTGATCACTGTTTCCTAAATTGCCCCGTATTTCCACATTCGTGATCAGGTCTGTATTGTTGGTAATCAGTAGATCCAGTAACGCTTTATTTCTGGTTGATGCGTCTACCATCTGAACCATGAAATTGTCCTGCAAGACATTTAGGAACTGGTGAGCCTTAGATCAATGTGTGGTTTCATCCGCCCAGTCTGTCTGGATAATTAAAATTCCCCCATTATGATAACACTTCACATCCTTGCTGCTAATTCAACTTGTGATAGGAGGTCCATCTACCCCTCTTCGCCCTCAGATTAAGGGAGCCTATAGCATACTCCCAGTAATATTTTCCCCTTAGCTTCATCCCTTTGGAGCTCTACCCATAAGGATTCCACCTCCTATCTAGCTTCCTTAGTGATGTCATCTCTCACATTCGCTTGTACATTATTCTTGATATATAAGCATAATCCTCCCCCTTTTTTACCCTCTCTATCCCTACGATAAAGGGTATACCCTTGAATGGTTGCCAGCCAATCATGAGAGCTGTTGAACCAGGTCTTTGAAATTCCCACAAAATCCAAAATCCTCCTCGTACAACAGTATCTCTAGTTCACCCATCTTGTCCGCCAGGCTCCTGGCATTGGTGAACATGCCAAGTCCATCAATCTTCTGTACAAGTTTTGCTTGTCAGTCTTTTTTTTTTTTTGTCTTAGGCAAGGAAAGCCAGTAATTGGCTTTGCTGTGCCAGGGGCATTTACACTGATTATCAGTGCAGCCCCATCAGTGCTACATATTAGTGCAGCCTATCGGTGCCCATCAAAGCTGCCTAATCAGTGCATTCCCATCAGTGCCTCTTCTTCAGTGCCCATCAATGCAGCCTGTCAGTGAAGAAGGAAAATTACTTCTTTAGAAATGTACCCCCTAAGTCACATACACCCCCCCAGTCACATGTACCACCCCCCAGTCACATGTACCACCCCCAGTCTAATGCACCCCCAGTACACGTACCATCCCCCAGTCACATGTACCACCCCCCAGTTACATGTACCACCCCCCAGTTAAATGTACCACCCCCCAGTCACATGCACCCCTCCAGTACATGTACCACCCCCCCAGTCACATGCATTCCCCAGTACATGTACTACCCCCAGTCACATGCACCTACCCAGTTACATGTACCACCCCCCAGTACATGTACCACCCCCATTCGCATACACCCCCCAGTTACATGTACCACCCCCCAGTTACATGTACCACCCCCCCAGTCACATCCACCCCTCCAGTACATGTACCACCCCCCCAGTCACATGTTCGTCCTTTTAAATATGCCGCCCTGCCATCGGGAGCGCGCCGCCGGCGGCGCGCTCCCGCGCTGGTCGGGACCCCCGTGAGTCCGGTTGCGGGACCCGCGGACTCGATCGCCGCGGGCATACCCGCGATCGTCTCACGGAGTGGCCAAATGAAGAAATGCCGTTGTAATCAGCATTTCTCCATTCTGCCTAGCAACTAGTGACGCTGATCTCTGCTCCATGTGATTGGAGCAGAGATTAGTGTTCACTACATGAAAGCCCAACCCCCCCACAGTTAGTAACACACCCCTAGGAACACTTAACCCCTACACTGCCACCCACTGGTTAACCCCTTCACTGCCAGTGTCATTTACACAGGAATCACTGCATTTATATAGCAGTGATTACTGTATAAATGACAATGGTCCCAAAAATGTGTCAAAAATGTCCGATGGGTCCCCCACAATGTCGCAGTCACAATAAAAATCGCTGATCGCCGCCATTACTAGTAAAAAAAATAATAATAAAAAATTATTAATAAAAATGCTATAAAACTATCCCTATTTTGTAAACGCTATAACTTTTGCGCAAAACCAATCAATAATCGCTTATTGCGTTTTTTTTTACCAAAAATATGTAGAAGAATACGTATCGGCCTAAACTGAGGGAAAAAAATGTTTTTTTATATATTTTTGGGGGATATTTATTATAACAAAAAGTAAAAAATAATGCGTTTTTTTTCAAAATTGTCGCTCTATTTTTGTTTATAGCGCAAAAAATAAAAACCGCAGGGGTGATCAAATACCACCAAAAGAAAGCTCTATTTGTGGGAAAAAAAGGACATCAATTTTGTTTGGGAGCCATGTCGCACCACCGCGCAATTGTCAGTTAAAGCGACGCAGTGCCGAATCGGAAAAAGTGGTCTGGTCTTTGACCAGCAAATTGGTCCGGTCTGAAAGTGGTTAAAAAAGAAAAATGTCCCATGATGTAAATTCACGCCGCTCAACGAACCAAAAAAGAAAAAAAAGCCGCAACCGTTCCACCTCCATGGGAGGCTCCACCCGACTGATGCTTCTTCTCTGTGACAGTTCTTATATAGCTGAGGGCAGGGTCACCTGTTTACGTCACTGGGTGGTCACCCCTCTGACGCCACAGGGGCTACTACACTTCTGGTGGTGTACACAGTACACAATACAGTGTAGTGTGATGCTGCAAAACAAAATATACATCATGTCCGGAAGGCCACCAAGGAGAGGCAGATGGTCACAGGCCACTAAAAGAGGGCAAACAGGCTCTGTGTCTACAGTCAACAGTGCTGGTTGTGGACATGGTGCATCATCTGCGGGTGGCTGTGGGGCACACTTGTCCTTTCTTTCTGCTACTGTCCATGTTATTGAGCCAGTACATACAGAAGAGTTGGTGGAGTGGATAACAAAGCCGACCTCATCCTATCCGGCTTTACCATGGCATCAGAGGGGGACGGGGTCACCCGTTTATGTACTGGGTGGCCCCGCCCTCAGCTGTATAATAACTGTCGCAGAGAAGACACGTCAGTCGGTGGGAGTCTTCTATGGAGGCGGAATGGTTGCGGCTTTTTTTTCCGGTCTGTCGGGCGGTGTAAATTTACATAGCGGTACATTTTTTATTTATTTTTTTAATAAAGGACTTGTCTCTTGTCTTTTTTTACTATTTTTGACACTTTTTTGTGAAATGATAGGGGTACAGTGTACCCCATTACCAATTCACATGTGGGGACCAGGATCTGGGGGTCCCCTTGTTAAAGGGGGTTTCCAGATTTCGATAAGCCCTCCCACATGCATACCCCCACAACCACCGGGCAAGGGTTGGGGGATGAGGCAGACCCCAAAGGACCCTCCCCATGTTGAGAGCATGTGGCCTGGTATAGTTCAGGAGGGAGGAGCTCTCTTGTCCCCCCTCTTTTCCTGCGGCCTGCCAGGTTGCGTGCTCGGATAAGGGTCTGGTATGGATTTTGGGGGACCCCTACGCCATTTTTTTTATTTTGGCACAAGGTTCCCCTTAAAATCTATACCAGACCTGAAGGGCCTGGTATGGATTTTAGGGAGACCCTCACTCAATTTTTTTAATTTGGGTTTGGGACCCAAAGGGACTGGTAATGGACTGGGGGGCCATGCTCTTTTTTTCAATGAGTTTTACCTATATTGCCAAGACACTACAATTCATTACAGCCGCGATCAGTTTTAAATGACAATTTTTCCTTTAGAAATGTAATTTTGCTGTGGTATTGTTCTAAAAAATGTACCACTTTGCAGGCATACTAAATACACCCCCAGGCATGATATTTAAAGGAATATTTCATTTTTATTTCACTTTAAGCATTATTAAAATCACTGCTCCCGAAAAAATATCAGTTTTCAAAACTTTGTTTTTGCATTGATACATGTCCCCAGGGGCAGGACCCAAACACGTTTTATGACAATAACTTACATATAAGCCTTTAAAATGAGTACTTTTGATTTTTCATGTTCGTGTCCCATAGACTTTAAACGGTGTTCATGTGTTCTGCCAAATTTTTTGCCTGTTCACATGTTCTGGTGCGAACCGAACGGGGGTGTTAAGCCCCATACACTCTATCAGATTTTCTGCTGATTTTTTCCTTCAGATTTACCAAAACAATATAATATGAGGTCAAACCTTAGGAGTTTCAATTTGTATGCAATCAGGCAGGCCCTTGCACTACATGGTTTTGGTAAATCTGAAGACAAAATCAGCAGAAAATCTGATAGTGTGTATGGGGCTTTAGGCTCATCCCTGCTTATCAGGGTTATGTCCCTGTCTGCTTCAGGGGTCCTGTTAGCTACCTGGGTGGTGAGCCTGACTTGGTGGAAGAAGACTTCTCTTATGACTCTGGTTCAGGGCCCACTGGAGTGAAGACAGTGGTTCCGTGAGCGCCGCAGGGTAGGAGTGTCTGAGCTGGATGCAGCAGCTGATGCAGGCAGGGGAGATGGTCCTCCAGATGGCTGGAACTGCAGAAACTGGCAGAGGCTGGCAGAAGCTGGCGGAGCAGGAGGACGGTCAGCCAGCCGGGTAGAAGAAGGCACAGGAACAGCGGCAGTGGATCCTGGATAGACTCAGCACACTTGAAACAAGCAGAGGGTTGGTCAGACAAGCCGGGTCGGAGCAGATAGGTAATCGGGCAGTAACGACAGGCAAAGGCAAGGTCACAGGCTAGCAAAGGTTCAGTATCAAAATAGGCAGTCCATAAACAGAGTCAGGCAGGCCAGGATCATGGCAGGAGAGATCAGCAGAGTCAGACGTAAGCCGGGTCAGAAATAGCAATCAGAAGAACAGGTAACAGGAGTCTCAGGTACAAGCTGCAGACAAACAGCACTGAACAAATGCAGCTGTACCTTTAAATAGGGCCACTGGCGCCAAACCGCACTAGCGCGCACACGTGTGCACGCGGGACGCGCGCATACGTGCCCGTTGAGCACGTGCGCCTGAGGTGCATACTGGCGCAAACACACGCGCCGATGCTTTGATTGCCTAACGGTGCGCGTGTGCATGCACGCACGCAGATTTGCCCGCAAAGCACGAGCAGAGCCCTGACATTGCCCCCCCAAAAGGGGCAACCTCCGGGTGCCCAACACGTCTTTCTTTTCGGGATGAGCAGAGAAAAAGGCGGCACAAATTAATCTTCCAGCGTGTAAATTACTATCAGGCTCCCAAGAACTGCTCACCGGGCGGCAGCCCTTCCACTTTATCAGGAACTGTCTTTGCCCTTGCCATCTTCTACAGTCAAGAATGGCCTCCACCTCATATTCCTCACTACCGTCAACTAAGATGGGCTCAGGTGGTCTAGTTCCTCTATTCGGAAAGGGGTCAGGTACCGAAGGTTTTAGCAGGGACACATGAAAAACTGGGTGCACCTTCAGGTAAGGACAATTCATAAGATACTCCGTTAAAGTGGTTGTAAACCCTCCCCCAAACTTTGTCCCATGGAAATCAGCATAAAAAACCCTAATGAACTGTCAGGGAGTGATTAGACCAGACTGTGTGGACTGCACAGAAGGAACCCAAACGCATGTGAATGAAGTAATAACGTGTTTATTATAAATAAAAAGGAAAATGAAAACAAACAGTGCACTACCAACCAGAACAAGTAATATATATATAATAAATGGAAACTACCAGTGACGTCAACGGAAGCCAGGCCGAGGTCAAACACCGGGGAAACAGTAGAAGTGTAAGGACGGATGGATGGGCTGCAGAGCAGGGATCAAGGTATCAGGAGACAAGAGGGACGGGTCCAGGATGGGCTAAGAATCAGGAAGGGACAGGTCAGGTAAATACAAAGTCCAGGTTCAGGTTCAGGTCCAAAGGTTCAGGTCCAAAGGTTCAGGTCCAAAGGTTCAGGTCCAAAAGGTTCAGGTCCAAAGGTTCAGGTCCAAAGGTTCAGGTCCAAAGGTTCAGGTCCAAAGGTTCAGGTCCAAAGGTTCAGGTCCAAAGGTGAGAGTGTGATACTGAGACAAGCATGTTAGGGCTTGCTGGGTCTTTATAAGACTACTGATTACCCTCACGTAACAGCTGATCGCTGCAGGTGCTGTCTGCTCCACACTGCCGGAGTACACCCGTTGGTGAGCGCTGGTACTACAGTCCAGGGATCCAATAGTGCCACCAGGAGGTATGTCCTCTTATTACAGGCCCTGGGTGTTAGAAGACACCCGCTGGTGAACACTGGTACTGCAATCCAAGAGATCAACAGCGCCACCAACGGGTGGACCATTTCATGACAGTACCCCCCCTCAAAGGAGCGGCCTCCGGACGCTCCAGCTAGGTGTAATTGTCCACAGTTAATGACCTCAAACCACACCATGGATGAGGGCACGTCAAGCTGGGTACAGGGCACATCAGGGCAGACAGCGGGCAAAGGCTCTGGGTCTTTGAGCTGGGCAGCGATCTCTGGGTCCTTAGGCCGAACAGCAAGTACTGCAAGGGCAAGCTGGATTACAGGCACTGGCTCAGCAAGCTGAGTAATGGGCCCCGGCCCAGCAGGCTGGGTGACGGGCCCCGGCTCAGTGAGCTGGACACCAGGCACTGGTCCGGCAAGCCAAATAACGGGCACAAGCTTAACAGGCCAATTAATGGACACTGATTCCGAAGACTGGGTAGCGGGCCCCGACTCCGCAGACTGGGTAGCGGGCCCCGACTCCGCAGACTGGGTAGCGGGCCCCGACTCCGCAGACTGGGTAGCGGGCCCCGACTCCGCAGACTGGGTAGCGGGCCCCGACTCCGCAGACTGGGTAGCGGGCCCCGACTCCGCAGACTGGGTAGCGGGCCCCGACTCCGCAGACTGGGTAGCGGGCCCCGACTCCGCAGACTGGGAAACTGAAACATCCGGCTGGGAAACTGGAACAACCGAAACTGGAGCATCCGGCTGGGAAACTGGAACAACCGAAACTGGAGCATCCGGCTGGGAAACTGGAACAACCGAAACTGGAGCATCCGGCTGGGAAACTGGAACAACCGAAACTGGAGCATCCGGCTGGGAAACTTCAGGCTGGGAAACTTCAGGCTGGGAAACTTCAGGCTGGGAAACTTCAGGCTGGGAAACTTCAGGCTGGGAAACTTCAGGCTGGGAAACTTCAGGCTGGGAAACTTCAGGCTGGGAAACTTCAGGCTGGGAAACTTCAGGCTGGGAAACTTCAGGCTGGGAAACTTCAGGCTGGGAAACTTCAGGCTGGGAAACTTCAGGCTGGGAAACTTCAGGCTGGGAAACTTCAGGCTGGGAAACTTCAGGCTGGGAAACTTCAGGCTGGGAAACTTCAGGCTGGGAAACTTCAGGCTGGAACTTCAGGCTGGCAGGCTGGAACTTCAGGCTGGCAGGCTGGAACTTCAGGCTGGCAGGCTGGAACTTCAGGCTGGCAGGCTGGAACTTCAGGCTGGCAGGCTGGAACTTCAGGCTGGCAGGCTGGAACTTCAGGCTGGCAGGCTGGAACTTCAGGCTGGCAGGCTGGAACTTCAGGCTGGCAGGCTGGAACTTCTGGCTGGCAGGCTGGAACTTCTGGCTGGCAGGCTGGAACTTCTGGCTGGCAGGCTGGAACTTCTGGCTGGCAGGCTGGAACTTCTGGCTGGCAGGCTGGAACTTCTGGCTGGCAGGCTGGAACTTCTGGCTGGCAGGCTGGAACTTCTGGCTGGCAGGCTGGAACTTCTGGCTGGCAGGCTGGAACTTCTGGCTGGCAGGCTGGAACTTCTGGCTGGCAGGCTGGAACTTCTGGCTGGCAGGCTGGGACATCAGGCTGGCAAGCTGGGACATCAGGCTGGCAAGCTGGGACAACAGGCTGGCAAGCTGGGACAACAGGCTGGCAAGCTGGGACAACAGGCTGGCAAGCTGGGACAACAGGCTGGCAAGCTGGGACAACAGGCTGGCAAGCTGGGACATCAGGCTGGCAAGCTGGGACATCAGGCTGGCAAGCTGGGACATCAGGCTGGCAAGCTGGGACATCAGGCTGGCAAGCTGGAACAACAGGCTGGCAAGCTGGAACAGGCTGGCAAGCTGGAACAACAGGCTGGCAAGCTGGGACATCAGGCTGGCAAGCTGGGACATCAGGCTGGCAACCTGGGACATCAGGCTGGCAAGCTGGAACAACAGGCTGGCAAGCTGGAACAACAGGCTTAGGTGGGCCACCGGATACAACTGGCATGCATGCAGGCTGGACCGGGTTGGTTAGTGCGGAGGCGGGTTGGGTTACTGGCATGATTGTGTGGGTCGGAAAGAATTTTCGTTTCTTTTTTGACTTAGCCGCTGCAGCTTTGTATGTAGGTGCAGGGCTGTGAGAAAAAGTATCTGGGCAAAAGGAAGACCAAGGAACAGTAGCAGGAGGAGGGGTTTGTGGGACTGTTACAGGTGGAGGAGAAGAGGCAGGTGGGTTGCAGGCAGGATAGGTGCTACACTTGGTGACAGGATAGTAGTATTTGGTAGGAAGTGGAGTAGACTGGGCTGTAGCTGAGGTTGCCATAGGCAATGAGGAGATAGATACTTGGGAAGGCAGGTGGTTAACGACAGGGCTGGAAGGTTGTGGTTTAGCTAAATGCAGGAGATCTGACCATGCCTGTAGCACAGGTTGAACAAACACTGATTCACACACAGCCTGACTAACCAGAGATTGCACTGAATGGATGCAATCAGACAACACCTGCTGAGGACAAGGGGAATAACATTCCATGAAATAGGCTGGGTCATCCTCTAACAACCATACCAAAGATACAACTTGGCTCAAATTGAAGGGGGGAGAAAAATCACCACTTACTTTGGAATTACATGTCAGTACTAGCTCTGCACATAATTGGATTAAGGGCTGAACATCCCCAAATGACATGTGGCCCTGATCCACCAGGGAATGGGCTGATCGGACGGTCTCCATCAGCCGGTCACTAGACCACCTCTTTAGAAGCTGGCGACAATATTCACCATTCTCTTCTGCCAGCAGAGAATAATACATGATTTCATTGAAATCCATATTGGCAGACTAACAGGTTAGGATGGTTCCTCAATGCAGCCACGTCTGGTCAGGAATGGTCTCAGTATACTGTCAGGGAGTGATTAGACCAGACTGTGTGGACTGCACAGAAGGAACCCAAACGCATGTGAATGAAGTAATAACGTGTTTATTATAAATAAAAAGGAAAATGAAAACAAACAGTGCACTACCAACCAGAACAAGTAATATATATATAATAAATGGAAACTACCAGTGACGTCAACGGAAGCCAGGCCGAGGTCAAACACCGGGGAAACAGTAGAAGTGTAAGGACGGATGGATGGGCTGCAGAGCAGGGATCAAGGTATCAGGAGACAAGAGGGACGGGTCCAGGATGGGCTAAGAATCAGGAAGGGACAGGTCAGGTAAATACAAAGTCCAGGTTCAGGTTCAGGTCCAAAGGTTCAGGTCCAAAGGTTCAGGTCCAAAGGTTCAGGTCCAAAGGTTCAGGTCCAAAGGTTCAGGTCCAAAGGTTCAGGTCCAAAGGTTCAGGTCCAAAGGTTCAGGTCCAAAGGTTCAGGTCCAAAGGTGAGAGTGTGATACTGAGACAAGCATGTTAGGGCTTGCTGGGTCTTTATAAGACTACTGATTACCCTCACGTAACAGCTGATCGCTGCAGGTGCTGTCTGCTCCACACTGCCGGAGTACACCCGTTGGTGAGCGCTGGTACTACAGTCCAGGGATCCAATAGTGCCACCAGGAGGTATGTCCTCTTATTACAGGCCCTGGGTGTTAGAAGACACCCGCTGGTGAACACTGGTACTGCAATCCAAGAGATCAACAGCGCCACCAACGGGTGGACCATTTCATGACATGAACACTGCTTGTAGATATCTCCTTACTTGCTCAGTATTGTTGTAATCCTTTATGTTCTTTAGAATGAAGTCACTGAGCATGCCCAGATCTCCCCTGATTTACGGCACACTCTGTATGTCTTATCTATGTGTTATCAGGACTTCCAACAGCACACAGCACTGAGCTCCCAGCACACTGCTAATCACTCAGAGCTTCCTTCTACACACCATGTGACCATGTGACTTCACATAGAGTGTAAAACACGGCATGGGACAGAAATAACTGCAGTCTTATCAGCTGAAGCCGATAGGACTCATACAGGCAAACACTAAGTAATCAGCACAAGTAAATACTATGAAATTAAACAAGTCATCTATGAACAGGGAAGCAGGGTTGCCATAGAAACGTTGGATTGAGAAGGAGGCTTGGTTAACAGTACAGGAAGTGCTCAATGTAAGGGCGGAAATACACTCCACTGTGGACTCTGAACAAGCAGAGGGTTGGTCAGACAAGCCGGGTCGGAGCAGATAGGTAATCGGGCAGTAACGGCAGGCAAAGGCAAGGTCACAGGCTAGCAAAGGCTCAGCATCAAAATAGGCAGTCCATAAACAGAGTCAGGCAGGCTGGGATCAGGGCAGGAGAGATCAGCAGAGTCAGACGTAAGCCGGGTCAGAAATAGCAATCAGAAGAACAGGTAACAGGAGTCTCAGGTACAAGCTGCAGACAAACAGCACTGAACAAATGCAGCTGTACCTTTAAATAGGGCCACTGGCGCCAAACCACGCTAGCGCGCACACGTGTGCGTGCGGGATGCGCACACAAGTGCGCCGGAGGTGCATACTGGCGCACACACACGCGCCGATGCTTTGATTGCCTAACGGCGTGCGTGTGTATGCGTGCACGCAGATTCACCCGCAAAGAGCGAGAAGAGCCCTGGTCCCAAAGAGGGAGGTATCAATCGGATAAGAAGAGACATAATCAGTCCTTCTCTCTGACTTCTCAGTGTTTCCTGCTATACACCCCCCTTCACACACTCTTGATGACGGCTTCCTGACCTCTTTATGCCTTTCCTGTATGTGGGTTAACCCCTTCAGGACCAAAATCCCTGTAACCACTCAAGCTCTGGAATGATTTACCCCTTCATAACCAGAGCATTTTCTGCTATTCAGCGTTGCACAACTTTAACTGACGATTGCACGGTCATGCAACGCTGTTCCCAAATGGAATTTATATAATTTTTTCACACAAATATAGATTTATTTTGGTGGCATTTAATCACCACTGGGTTTTTCTTAATATTTTTTTTTTTTTATTGTATAAAGCAAAAAAGAGCAAAAAGTTAGAAAAAAAAATATTTTCTACTTTCTGTTCTCAAAACTACTCAAATAAACTCAAATTTCATCATAAATTTAGGCCAACATTTATTCTGGGACAATTCTTTGGAAAAAAAACAAAAAAATAGGCGTATATTAATTTGGGATGAGCTCGATGTTCGGGTCGAACATAAGTTCGACTCGAACATCGGGTATTCGCCCATTCACAGAACAGCGAACATTATGGGGCGTTCGCAGGAAATTTCGAGCTCCACGGAACACCCAACAATGCAGATCGCAGTGCATTGCTGTATGATGATTGGTCAAAGCATGCACCTGACCTGCGTGCTTTGGCCAATCCCAGCGCCCTCTGCTAAGAGAGCCATAATTGGCCATAATCATGGCTCAGGGGGACAAAGTTCACGCCCCATACTATATAAAGCTGCCTACACGGCGGCCCTGTCAAGTGTTGTTGGCATGGACAGAGAGATAGTGTGATGGCGGTATGATTATTTCAGATTTTAGGTGCTGAAAGCGGTACAATTATTTTGCATGGAAATTTTAAGTTTTATATTGTAGTCCTGTAATTCTTAGGAATAACTCACTTAAATCTGTCCAAACCAGAGTCTAGTAGACATTCCGGGTATGATAAAGTTTGAAAAATGAAATCATAAATTATAATATAATAAATAACTATAATAATTATACCAAATAATAATATAATAATAATAAAAATTATTGAATAATGTAATCAAATCAAAAACACTGAAATTTGTTCAGTTTCAGAATTGTCACTGTCATTACTTTTCATTGTTTGATGATGGATCTCCCCACAAATCGCTATTGCTCAATTCTGCGAGTGATTCTAATTTATTAGCGCTGTTTTCTACCTGGTCTAAAACTACTTTTGCTGTAAAGGGACAGTTTTGGTTGCTATGGGCAATCTACAGTTTCTGTTAAGGAATCCAATGTACATAATGATAATCAGAAAATGTCTATTTCCTTATGTGTATACATGTTCCCATGCTCCTTACTTATTATTTAGCATACAGATTGACCCTGTTCTGTTCGGAGCCAAGATGGCGTCTATACCCTACATCCCACGCGTCAGAAGAATGCATTCGAGATAACAGAACCAGCTTCAACCAAACTTCAAGCATCAAGTTTCTTAATTTCTCTTGTATTGTAACCAATAAGATGTACCAATTAGACTGACATAATAATGACGTATCTTTCTGTATAAAATATCAACACCGCCCACCAATAAATCAGTATTTAGAAGTAGCCTGAGCTGAACATATCTCAGAGAGTGTTTACTTCTAATGTGCATGCACATTTATACTTTTTAATTAGGAATAGCAGCAGATAACCAAGAACTAATTTATAGTTCTTATCTATTACAACTGGCGCCCATGTGGGGGCTTTCAGGCTTCAATCGAAGGGAGACCGCATTCCAGGACTGAACGGCTGGCCAGATCAGAGAAGGGGGTTAAGCGCGCAGCCCTAACAGTACGGTAAGCATATTTATCCTTACCATTTGTACGACTTCTCTGGTTTGCCTGGTAGATTTGGTCTTGTTGGCTCCTTTCGATTGTTCAAAGAGGCAGGTAACTTATTTCTCGCCTGAAGCCGTTTTAACGAACCTGCTAATGGTTTTCTGCTGACTATTATCTGTTCAGTGTCTGTCATTCTGAAGGGCTGCAGATTTAGCAGACTGAAAGTGCAGCTGCAGGCGTGTGTCCATCCTCACCCCTAGATTCTACCTCTAGTGGTGGGGTGGAATTCTGCAGGCATTTATAGACGGGGTTACTCGAGGTTGGCTGTGTAGGACCTCTGAGGGTTAATCTCAAACTGTGAATTAGGGCAGTTTGAAAGAAGACTTGCGGATGTGGCAGTCTTGTGAAACGTCTATGAATGTTCTGCTCGGGAAAGCTGTCCTGAGGGTTTATCTCAAACTGTGAATGAGGGCAGTTTGAAAGAAGGCTAGCTGGAATTTGGCAGTCTTGTGACTCAGGTGAGCTTTTCCCGAGAGCTATCTTTGCAGTTCAAAGAGTGTCAGGTGTCATGTCCTGTGTGTATTTGTCCATTACTGTTTGATATACACGAAGAGGGTGACAGTGAGAGAAAGTGGCTACCTGAAGGATCAGTTGGGCCATAAGCCACTGCTCCCCACCACCTCTGACGTGCTAGTTTTGACCCTCGAACAGTCAGGAGTGTGCGAGGAGACAGATCTCTCGCAGGGATGGGAGCCCCCACCCTAGGAATTCTTTGATAAGACAGCAGTCAGAGGAGTATTAACCACTTTGTTGCCTGTATTCTCCTCTTAAGCCGTCCGCTGAAAAAAGAGAGAGAGAGAGAGAGAGAGAGAAGGGAATGCTAGAATGTGATATTAGAAGAAGAGAGAAGATGTTGTAAGAAGCAGAGGAATGGCATGTGCTGATAAGAGAAAAAAAAGAGGCGCTATGTGTGATAACGGCTTATTGGATGTGGCAGAAGCATGGTACAGGACGGCAAGGGCATTGCACAAAGAAGGTTGGATAGAAGAGGATGTATGTGTATCACAGAGTTAAATGTGGCTGTACCGCCCCCATATACAAAAAACTGGAACGAAGGAGGAGGGGGACAACTAACGCCCACTCCCTTCTCACCACCCCAACCCGAGCATAACCCACTGTGACCACTCCCAGGCGGCCATCTTGGTACACCCAAGCCCTCGCTTCAGGCACAGCCCAGTGCACTTACTGCCGGCGGCCATTTTGGTACACCCAAAAGGCCCAGCCATGGCATATAACCAGTTCTTCCCGTTTTAAACCAGGATGGTTCCTACCACACACCTGTCTTCCCTAATATGGAAGCACTACCTTCACAGGCCGGATATGTTAATGATGAAGAAGCGTCCGAGTGGGAAGACCAACAACAGGCAGCAAGGCCACCTGCTGATTTAACCCCTAATCCGGCTCCGGACTCACAGTTCCGAGAGGATCGCAAACATATGCTGACAACCATGAGAAACAGTGCCCATTCTCAGCCCCCGCCCCAACACCAGTCTCGGTTACCAGAAGGGGCACTGGTGATGTATGTCGCTTTTACCCTATCACAAGCAGCAACCTTAGTGACAAGTCTGCCTGACCCAGAGAAACAGCCAATGCCCTTCTACCGCAGGATAGTGCAGATACAGGAAACTTACTCAGCTGCCTGGAGAGACTTGATCAGCCTATGCCAAATTAAAGCAGGACATGTCTTTTGGCCAGTCATGCAGACAGCCTTCAATGATGCCTGCCTGGCAAGTGCCACTTCTTATACCTCAGGCTTGGAGTTCTGTGCACAACTCTGCGACTGGGAAAAGGAGAAATTGGCAGATCAGACCACCACAATCCAAGATATTGCCCAAGATAAAGGGGAGTCTGTGGAGAAGTATCATGCTAGACTCATACAGGCCTTTGATGATCTGGGCTTCTCCCTCTATGAAAAGACACACACACACATGTTATCATCTGCTTTTGTCTCAGGACTCAGAGAGGATATCAGAAAAAGCCTGATGGTGGCCCACCCTGAATATCTCGCAATGAAAATGTCCAATTTACTGTTGGTGGCCAGAGGGATAGAAAACCAAAAAGGAAAAAACCAACGCCCCTCATGGTAACAAAGACGAAGATCCCGCCTACACTCGTCCACCACCACTGCCCAATACCAGGGAAAAGATCATCTGTTACAACTGTGGGAAGCGGGGTCACATCAGAAGAGTATGCAGAGCCCCAAGACATCTGAGACAAGACAGGGATCCCCGCGAAGGGCAACATGGACATGAACCTTCACCACCACGCCCCAACTCATGCTAGGAAATGGGCAAACCCGTGTCACCCCTTATGACAGTGTCCTCAAATGAGACTGGGGGACCCCTAGCAAAGGTCACATTACCTATACAAGGAAAACCTACCACTTTTCTCATTGACATAAGTGCAGCCAGGAGTGTGTTGAGGGCTGAGGACCTGCCTGATAATTCTTTCCTTTCCACTATTGATGTTTCCTGCGTGGGAGTGGATGGGGTGCCCCGCTCCAGTCCACTCACTGAGCCTCGCCAAGTGAGGACATTTCCTGATTTGCTTACCAGATTTGTGGTGTCCTCTACATGTCCCTTGAATCTACAAGGAGCTGATGTGCTGTCCAGACTACAGGCGTCAATCATTTTCACACCTATATGGGGGGGGTGAAGTTACATACTCCCCTATCCTTGGAAGACTCATCTGCTTTGTATTCTCTGCCTCTCCTGATGACACTTCATGAAGCAATAACTCCAAGTTCAATACCACAGGAAGTACTTGACTGAATTCCTGCGTGTCTATGGTCCACAGGCCCGGAAGACATTGGTCACTTAAAAGTGCCACCAGTTTCAGTCAAGCTCAAAGAGGGCGCATCATTGCCCGGAAACCACAATACCCACTTAAGTTGGCTCAATCAGAAGCTATCTCAAAACATGTAGCTGCCTTGGTCCAGAATGGGGCCTTGATCCCCTGTACCTCACCATGTAATACACCTCTTTTTCCTGTCAAGAAGAAAACACCTAAGGGAGAACCTGACAGATACAGGATGGTGCAGGATCTGCGAGCAATTAACGAAGTCACAGTGTTGGACACCCCAATTGTGCCAAATCCACATACCTTATCAGCTGTACCTCCAATGGCTGAGTAGTTCACTGTGGTGGACCTGGCAAATGCATTCTACAGTGTACCCCTGCATCCTTCCTGCAGGTACCTCTTTGCCTTCTCCCACGAAAAGAAACAGTATACCTGGGCAGTTATGCCAGAAGGGGCACAGAACTCTCCAAGCTAGTTTGCAAATGCTACGGCTATCATCCTTGACACATAACAAGAGGATCACCTGGAAGGGACTCTCCTCCAATATGTTGATGACCTTCTCCACTGTGCAGCTGACTTACCCACTGTTGAAGTCACCTCAGAAAGCCAGTTGTGCTATCTTGCCAAACAGGGCTGCAAAACCTCAAAGCCCAAATTGCAGTGGTGCTCAACATCTGTAATTGTTCTTGGACACTGTCTTGTCCCATGGGACAAGACACCTCACTGAAGACAGGGTGAAAGCAATCTCTGACATCCCACTGCCACAAGGCCAGAAGCCCCTTCATTCCTTCCTTGGACTAATTTCGTATTGCAGAGCATGGATTCCAGAAGGCTCCCTACTGATGCAAGCTTTGTATGATGCCCTGAAATCAGACCCCTTCCAGATGTTTCCTGAAGCAATATCCAACTTTGAGGCCTTCAAGCACACCATCTCTGGCGCTAGGGCTCCCAGACTACGACAAAACGTTCAAGCCCTTTGTATCCAAACATCTGGGACATGCTACAGGTGTACTCGCCCAATCACACGGCATCTGCCTACGCCCTATAGGATATTATTCCTGTCGGCTGGATGCGATAGCAAGAGGAGGCCCATCGTGTCTGCGAGCTGTCTTTGCTGCACAAGCCTTGTTTGACAAAACTTCAAACTTGGCTCTCGGACTCTGCCTCGTTCTGCTTGCTCCCATGACATTGCTCCCATACTCCACCAAGATCCAGCCGAAACATCTGTCCATTGCCAGACACTTGAGACTCCTATGTTTCTACCTTCTAGACAGCATTACTCTATTACGTTGTCAAACACCGAAACCTACCACCCTTCTTCCACTTCTCAAGGGGGGAAAGAAGGAGGAGTCGAGTCTTGACTTGTCACCCCATAACTGCATCGAACGAATGCGGCTGGAAACCACGCATCTCCCCACCGTGAGTGAAATACCCCTGCAGGATCCAGGTCACCACTGAAAACTCGGTTCTCCAAACTGAAACCTTACCGCCGGTGATGTCTGCACAGGTGGCAGAGCTGCAAGCACTTACTACAGCATGTAAATTGGCAGAGGGAAAAAGAGCCAACATTCATACGGACTCAAGATATGCTTTCAGCGTTGCCCATGATTTTGGTGTTATCTGGAAGGACAGAGGGTTCCTGATGGCTGCAGGAACACCTGTGAAACAGCTCAGCCATCAAGGACTTGATGGACGCCCTGCTTCTTCCAACCCAAGTGACTATTCTAAAGTAAAGCACACGACAAACTAAACTCGAAGGAAGCTCGAGGCAATCTAGCCGATTCAGCTGCCAAACAGACAGCCAGTGTTCCACGGGAAGTGGACAGCAGGGTGGTAGAAGAAGACCACTCCATGCTTACCCTACAGACTCTCCCAGTGGACAGAGTTTATCTGAAAGAACTACAGGAAGCAGCAAGTCCGGATGAGAAGGAAAGCTGGAAACGGAGAGGAGGAACTCTCAGAGATGGACTATTCGAGTGCAGCAAGAAGCCTTGTCTACCCAGGAGTATGTACCCAGCCATGGTGCAATGGGGAAATGGAACTGCCCACTTGACAAAGACTCTTATGAACTTATGAGTTACTTCATTGACCAACAACTTCTGCAGATCATGCACTATCTGCAACAAATGTAACCCAGAATGTACAGAAAAGGCACAGAAGAAGCACCTGGCAAAAGCTCTATACCCCTTCCAGAGGATACAAATTGATCACTCCCAAATGCCAAAGGAGTGACAGATTCGAATACGCCCTAGTGCAGGTGGACATGACTGCCAGGACCACAGCTAAGGAACTACTGAGTGAGATAGTATGTAGATTTGAGGTCCCAGAGGTGATAGAGAGCGATCAGGCCCAGCCTTCACAGCAACCCTTACAAAAGATTAGGGCAGCACTGGGGGGTTCAGTTGGCTCTACACACCCCTTACCACCCTCAAAGTAGCGGGAAGGTAGAAAGGATGAAAGGGACACTAGAAAAACAGGATGTTAAAGATGGCCCAAAAGACTAACATGAGTCGGCCAGACAGTTTGCCCATTGCCCTGTTCAATGTCAGACACACTCCTCGGGGGTAACATGCCCTATCTCCTTATAAAATTTAGTTTGGTTCAGCCCCAGACTTGGCTGTCACTTTCCACAACAGTTACAGTTGCAATCTGATGTGTTGACTAATTATGTAACCGCATTATCACGAGAATTAACCCAAATGCATGTCCAGGTGTTTTCTTCCATTACAGATCCTGAATTAGATACAGGAACACACCAACTACAACCTGGAGATTGGGGGCTGGTAAAGAAATTTGTGAGAAAACATTCTCTTGAACCCAGATATGATGGTCCATTCCAAGTTTTGCTGACCACAGCCACCTCAGTGGAATTGGCCGGGAAGAATACCTGAATACACGCCTCCCACTGCAAGAAAGCTCCACCCCCGAGGACAAGATCCCACCCACTTCATGACGACCATGCTGCATATCCTTTTTCTGTTTGGTCTAGGGGGGAGGCCCAGGAGGGGGTCATCACAAAAAATTATAACATAATTACATTTTGGTACAACTCTTCAGGTACACATGTGACCAACTTTACCTTTGATTACTGTGACATAGTACCTTGTCTGTTTGACTCTTTCATGGCAATGCCATTGGTACAGTGACATCCCTGTTGGTAAGGTGAGACATCCCTGATGGTAATATGTGTGTATTACAGACAGTTACTGGGGCCAGAATTGTGGTTCCTGGGAGGGACAGTGGGTTGGAACACAGGACCAGATTAGAGGGTATCTGGACCGGTGAATGTGCCCTTGAAAGGGTCATTATGCCCCTCCATATCCTAGCAGAAGATACCCCTGATACATACACTGACCCAGCACACAGTCAGAGGAGGAAGCGAGCAGCTCTCTCCGGAAGCTTTGACCCTCATGTGTACATAGATGCTATAGGGGTCCCAAGGGGGGTCCCTGATGAATTCAAATCCAGGGATCAGGTAAAAGTTGGTTTTGAGTCTTTGATCCCCATAATAAATGTGAACAAGAATGTAGATTGGATCAATTACATAAACTACAACCAACAAAGATACGTGAATTACACTAAAGATGCCCTCCAGGGAATTGCTGGCCAGTTACCCCCCCACTTCCTACATGACATTCCAGAACCGGATGGCCTTAGACATGCTGTTAGCTGAGAAAGGAGGTGTCTGTAAAATGATAGAAAAAAACGGGAACCTGTTGCACCTACATTCCTGATAATACCGGCCCGAATGGTAAAGTAACTTTAGCTATAAAGAAATTAGAAGATTTGACATTGGAGTTGAAGAAGAAATCAATAATATAATAAATATTTTAGCTGGATGAGTGGGTGTCAGAAGGTGCTCGCCCAGATAGGGGTAACGGTTATAATAATCCTGGTTCTTTTACCCCCCGATTGTATGCTGTATTCTACCTTTCGTAAAGAAGTTAATGAGCAAGGCTGTAGACAACAGCCCACCTACATTTCTCCACCAAGAAGAAGAGGACCCTCTTATGATGGAGGGTGACAAACCCTTCACTCCTCTACAGTCACTCCCTGTCCAAAATCTCACAATCCTATAGGGTTATAGGGGTAGATAGCACCTGATTGCCCTTCTCCAGCTGTATCGAGGGGGGTAGTGAACTAGTTGCTGCCCAACTCTATATACAGCTTAAAAAGAGTTGCTGAGGAGAATGGGCCAGGTGAGTAGGACCTTTTAGATGAGGGACAGAAGAAAATAGCCATTTTAGGGGGGACTGTTAAGGAATCCAATGTACATAATGATAATCAGAAAATGTCTATTTCCTTATGTGTATACATGTTCCCATGCTCCTTACTTATTATTTAGCATACAGATTGACCCTGTTCTGTTCAGAGCCAAGATGGCGTCTATACCCTACATCCCACGCGTCAGAAGAATGCATTTGAGATAACAGAACCAGCTTCAACCAAACTTCAAGCATCAAGTTTCTTAATTTCTCTTGTATTGTAACCAATAAGATGTACCAATTAGACTGACATAATAATGACGTATCTTTCTGTATAAAATATCAACACCGCCCACCAATAAATCAGTATTTAGAAGTAGCCTGAGCTGAACATATCTCAGAGAGTGTTTACTTCTAATGTGCATGCACATTTATACTTTTTAATTAGGAATAGCAGCAGATAACCAAGAACTAATTTATAGTTCTTATCTATTACATTTCCAGGCAGAAAGAACAGTTTTTATAATATAAAACTGCATGCATGGCAATGGGCAGAACACTAGGGACAAAGGGGATGTGAAATAATGACATACAGTAATGTAATCTGTAAGATTACATTATACTGTATGTAATGTGTGTGTTTTACTTTTTGAACACTCACAGGAAACGGAGCCAGCTCCATGATATAACGAGCGGAGGTCAAGCCGCTCGCACAGAGGGGGGGGGGGGGGGGCGTCACTGGATCCATTGGATAAGGTAAGTAAATTCATCCTGGATCCAATGATGCGATCCCGAGTCTGGCTCGGGGTTACCGCTAATGGTACTGAATTTTCACCCCCAGCCAGACTCGGGAATGCCGCCAGGGGGGTTAAGCAGGCATATATACTCTGCATCCAGTGTAGCCTATATCTATAGTGCATTCTGTGGTGTACTGTTTTTACTACACTTCTGGTGGTATACACATTACACAATACAGTGTAGCCGTAGTGCAGTTGCTACTACACTTCTGGTGGTGTACACAGTACAGTGTGGTGTTGCAAAACAAAATATACATCATGTCCAGAAGGCCACCAAGGAGAGGCAGATGGCAAGCAGGCTCTGTGTCACAGTCAACAGTGCTGGTCAGGGACATGGTGCATCATCTGCAGGTGGCCAGGGGGCACGCTTGTCCTTTTTTTCTGCTGCTGTCTGTGTTATTGAGCCAGAACATGCAGAAGAGTTGGTGGAGTTGATAACAAAGCCGTCCTCATCCTCTGTCACCCAGGCTCATAGCAGGGCAGCACAGTGGTGTAGTGGTTATCACTCTCACCTAGCAGTAAGAAGGGTCGCTGGTTTGAATCCCAACCACGACGACTACCTGCCTGGAGTTTGCATGTTCTCCCTGTGCCTGCGTGGGTTTCCTCCGGGTACTCCGGTTTCCTCCCACAATCCAAAGACATGCAGGTAGGTTAATTGGCTTCTGTCCAAAATTTTCCCTAGTATATGAATGAGGACCTTGGATTGTGGGCTCCTTGAGGGTAAGGACCGATGTGAGTGTGCAATGTACAGGGACAAGGACAAATGTAGATTCTCACTCAGGTTGAACTGGATGGACTGGTGTCTTTATTCAACCTTACAAACTATGAAACTAGTTTGCCTTCTTCTAGTTTGATTCCTTCCGTAGCCCCACCATCATGCATGGGGGAGTCCCCAGAACTATTCAACCACAGTGTCGGGTACATGCTGCTGGAGGATGTGCAGCGACTATAAGGCTCCAGTGTTGGTTCTCAGGTTGAGGAAGGGGGTAATATGAGCCTAGAGAGAGGGGATGCCCAAGAAGGACAAGAAACTGGCAGTCATGTTCCCCCAGCTGCAGCATACTGCTAAGTTTGCACCAGGACGGAGGGGATGATGAGGTCACTGACTCTACTTGGGTGCCTGATAGAAAGGAGGAGGAGAAAGAGGAGGCACAACTCCAATGAGGCAGGATTTCTTCTTAAGGGCAGCCACACTATTGCATCACACCACAGAGCTCGGCAGGGCACTGCTGACTCCCCGCTGACTTTGAAAAGTTCCTTGGTGTGGGCCTTTTTCGACACATATGCAGAAGATCGCACCATTGCTGTTTGCAACTTATGTCTGAAGTGGATCAAACTTGGCCAGAACAGCAGCTGCTCCCATGCAGTCCTTTGGCAAAAGCACTTGAAAGAACCACATCAAAGAAAAAGGCAGACTTCTCCTTGCTCCTCATCTGGGATCTCCAACCCAACCATACCTCCAGTCCTCTCAAAAACCTGCACTGAGAGGAATGAAGGTATAGCAATAGGTGTCCCAAGTACTTGCAGCCAATCTGCTAGCAGTACACCACCATCTGATTTTAGCAGGCAAATTTCCCTACCCCAGTTGCTGAACCGTAAAAAGAAATTCAGTCCCAGCCATCAATATGCTCAGCATTCCAAATGCTATCTTGGCCAAATTGCTAGCACGGCAACTGCTGCCTTTTCAGCTGGTAGACTCTGCCCCCTTTCGTGAATTTGTGGAATGTGCTGTACCTCAGTGGCAGGTTACAAAATGCCATTTCTTTTCATGGAAGGCCATTCCGGCTCTCTACCGGCATGTGGAAGGCAATGTTTTCACCTTGTTGGACAGGGCTGTCAGCAGTAAGGTGCACATTACCGCTGACTCATGGTCCAGCAGGCATGGGAAGGGACATTACCTTTCCTTCATGGTGCACTGGGTAACTCTGCTGGCAGCTGGATGCAGGACAGGGTTCAGTATTGTTAGAGCTTGTTCTGCTACCACACCTCCAAAATGCTAGTGATGTTTCTGCCACAGCTCTCTCCTCCTCCCCCTCCTCCTGGCCTCTTGTGCAGATTTGTCCTCTGAACCAGCGGTGCTCTGTAAGCGTTCAAGGGGCTACGCAAGCACTCAGGCAAAAAGATGTCATGCGGTGCTTGAGTTGGTCTGCTTAGAGGACAGGAGCCAGACTGGGGCAGAGATTCTGTCAGCTCTGCAGGGGCTGGCTCAGAGGTGGATGATGCCACACCAGCTTTAGCCAGGAATGGTTGTATGCGACAATGGCACCAACCTCCTCTCCACCCTCCAACAGGCACACTTGACCTATGTTCCATGTTTGGCACACGTCCTGAATATGGCGGTGAAGTGGTTCTTGAGCAGATACCCAGACTTACAGGATCTTCCGAGGCAGGCCAGAAAGGTTTGGTCATTTCTGCCGGTCATACAATGCCAGTGCTCGGCTGGCTGACATTCAAAGGGAATGCAACCTGCCCACCAACCTTCTCATTTGTGACATGGCCACCAGGTGGAACTTGCTGCAGCAGTTGCACATGCAGCAGAGAGCCATCAATGAGTACCTGTGTGAGTATGGCACCAGGACAGGGTCAGGGGAGCTTGGCTTCTTTTCACCATGCCAGTGGCTTCAGATCAAGGATGCATGCACTGTCCTGTCACCATTTGAGGCGGCCACGAGGATGGTGAGCAGCGAAAATGCATGCATCAGTGACACCGTCCCTCTTGTCTTACTGTTGCAGCACACGCTTCATGGAATAAGGGACAGGGCACTTGAGGCAGAACAGCAGGAGGAAGATAAGGACTTCCTTACCTCTCAAGACCCCCTTTATCCATATAGTATTCCTACGGGCCTGCCAAATACACAGGAAGAAGAGGAGGAGGAGGACTGTGTCAGCATGGACGTGGAGGATAACAATCAGCAGCAGTCTTCAAGGGATGGTTTTCAGTCCCCAGAAACCCAAGGAGTTGTACGTGGCTGGGAGGAGGTTGTTTTACGGATCATGTGATCCTTAGTGACCCAGAGGAATCAGAATCGAATGCCTCTGCAAACTTACACTGCATGGCCTCCCTGGTTCTGCAAAGCCTGCATAAAGGACCCTACGATTCGTGGTATCAAGGAGAGGGATCATTACTGGCTGGCAACCCTTCTTGATCCACATTACAAGGGTAAGGTTGCAGAACTCATCCTGCCTTCGCAGAGGGAGCAGAGGATGAAACATCTTCAGGAGACCTTGAAGAAAGGTTTGTGCAATGCATTTCCAGACCCTGGGAGGTTACAATTTCCTGGTGCTGGACAACATGTTGCTGAGGCTTCGTTCAGTCAGAGGAAGAGTGACGGAGAAGGTGGCCAGCTGACCAATGCCTTTAGGCAATTTTTCAGTCCTCAGCGCCAAAATCTGATTGGTTCAAGCAACCATCACTAGCGTCTGCATTACATGGTGCAGGAATATCTAGGGGCAAGAGCAGACTTGGAGACCTTTCCAACAGAGCATCCACTGGGTTACTGGGTCATGAGGATGGTCCACTGGCCAGAACTTGCTCAATATCCAATTGAGCTACTGGCCTGTCCTGCAACCAGCGTTCTTTCTGAACACACATTCAGTGCTGCTGGAGGGCTTGTAACGGATCATAGATTGCACCTGTCCACAGACTGTTGATAGGTTCACATTCATGAAAATTAATCAGTTTTGGATCAGCAACTGTCAGGAAGATCCTGCCAGTAATGGGGAATCCCGACCTATTGTTGCACGATTGTGGGTGCCTATGCGTATGCGCACACGGGATTGTGTGCCGTTAGCGTCTGGCGGGCTATTTAAACCTGGCTGTCACAAGTAAACGTTGCAGCTTTCCGTGTGTTCCCCGATAATCTGAAACCTGTTTCTACTTTGATCTGGCTTGTCTGAAGACTATTCCTACTATCCGCCTGCCCCTGACCCCCGGCTTGTCTGACGATACTTCTGCCTGCTCCTCTTGTTCTTCTGCTGTCCGCCTGATAACCGACCCAGCTTGCTTGACCTTTCAAGACTATCTACCAGTCTATTATACCTACCTGCTGCAGCCATCCAGCTCCAGCCCCAGTCCGCTGCTCCTACTTGCTGAGCCATCCAGTCTGCTATACCTGTCTGCTGAGCCTTCCAGTCTGCTGTGCCTGCTACCTGATCAATCTGCTGTTGGTTCTGGTCTGCTGATCCAGTTTCAGCCCTTGGTGCCTAGCTGCTGTTCCTGTTCTGATTCCTGCCCACTGAGTTTGGTTCCAGCCTGCACTTCCAACTCCTACCTGAGTCTCCTGAACCACTGGACTGATCTTTGGCTGTTGATCCTGCCAGGCACTCGTACCACTGTGAGGGGTTACAGTGTTTTGGCAACACCACCACCCAAGGCCCATTTTTTTCTGCCCCTGTTTAACAGGGGCATGTAATTACAGTTCTTGAAATAATATTTCACAGAAGGGCCTGATCCTGCACCCAACAAGAGTATCTGTGAGGGGTTACAGTGTTGTGGCACCACCACCACCCAAGGTCCAATTTTCTGCAGCAATAATAGAGCAGGCCATATAGTATACAGTATATACTGCTGTTCAGAGTACATAGTGCCTGGGGGACCCCTACGCCATTTTCACATTTGGGTGTGGGGGGTTCCCCTTAATATTTGTACCAGACCCAAATGGACGGGGGGGGGCCCATGCCATTTTTTTTCAATGATTTTCATCTATATTGCCGGGACCTGACAATTCATTACAGCCGCAATCAGTTTTAAATTACTTTTTTCCTTTTAGAAATGTCTGTGGTACTGAAATTTGCTGTGGTACTGTTCTAAACACGGGAACACTGCACCACTTTACAGGCATACTATAAACACACCCCAGGCACGATATTTAAATAAATATTTCATTTTTATTGTTTCATGTTAAGCATTATTAAAATTACTGCTCCTAAAAAATGTCTGTTTTTAAAACTTTTTTTTGCATTGATACATGTCCCCTGGGGCAGGACCCAGGTCACCAAACACTTTAATGGCAATAACTTGCATATAAGCCTTTAAAAATAGCACTTTTGATTTCTCATGTTTGCGTACAATAGACTTGTGTTCACGTTTTTTGCCTGTTCGCATGTTCTGCTCGGAACCAAAATGGGGGGTGTACGGCTCATCCCTAATATTAATTCGTTTGTGCAAAAGGTATAGCATTTACACACTATGGAATATATACTGGTATTTAGCTTTAACTGTCTAACTGCCTATCACATTTCTTGAGGTGCTAAAATGTCAGCGGTGCATAAAATTGCCCCTTTTAGGAATGTAGACACTCAAAGAAATTTGCTGAGAAACATGTTGAACTCATGAAAGATTCTGTTTGTTGCCACAAGTTTTAAAAAAAATTCTAATTTTATTTTAATTTTATTTTCTTGATCATACATCACGGGACATAGGAGCTTCATTACATAGTGGGTTATATAGGCACCTCTGGTGATTGGACACTGGTTAACCCCCAATTAAGAAGAATTCCTCCCCTATATAACCCCTCCCCATATGGGAGGCACCTCAGTTTTTTCACCAGTGTCTAAGGTGGTTGGTCACGTAAAACATGTGCTATGAAGAAAGCTCTGTGCAGGTCCCTGCGGGGGTCTAAGGGCTATGATAACCGGATCCATATCTTGGGCCGATATTTTGACTCCCAAGATGGTATGGTACCTGGGCCTCGTCATCCGAAGAAACAAGGTTTTGCCTGTAAGTCCTCTCCTATTGGAAGACTGGGCTCTGGGAAAACCAGACTTGGTGTACTATTTACATAGTGGCACGAAAGTTTCTGGCAGAGTCTTTTACAAGGTCCAGGTAAGAGGTTCCTCTGAGAAGGAACCCAAAAAATCCTGAAGGTTGGCACAACTCTGCCCGCCGTGATGGGTGAAGGCTTGAATCTGTCTATTTTCAGCAATTCCTGGGGCGAGGACAGGTAAGAGAAGTTAATCCTATATAAATCATATATTATGGATTTCTTAATTTGAGTAGTTGTATGACTTACCTGGTTTCCACCACTAGAGGGAGTAAGAGCAGCCTGATGCATACTTACATGCCTTTCAGATACACACGCTCAGTGAAGCCTGGTTTTTCCAGATGACTCACGTCTCCACTGCAGTCTCTGCCACAATAGAGGTAAAAAGAGGGGTCCCCTTCCCCCTTGGACGACCGGCAGTGCTCGTGCACGCACGCGCTGAGCGCGCTCCCATGCTAATGGAAGGGGGGGTGTGGTTGCGAGCCGTGCACGTCGGCATGCACGGCGCTTTACTGCGCAGGCTCCAAGCAGCAATTTTAAAAAAGCCCTGAGCACCAGGGGGCTGTAAGTGGAAGACAAAGGAGCTGTGGGCAGTAAGCTGTGGGCAGTAAGCATCCTAAGGGATTGGATCCAGGCAAACCTAAGACACCTACTCAGCATCAGGTTGTGCAGTTTAAGCATATATATTTATTGTGAGACTTGGAGCACAACAGTGATTGCACTTTTGTACTAGTACCTCTGCTTTGTAGCTTAGGACTATGTCTCCTCATAAGAGGGTCTCAGGGGGAGGTAACAAGGGCACTGGTAAATCACCGCCTAGGTCTAGGGGTTCTAAAAATGCCTGTAGATTACCACCCCCCCTGCAAGAATGGAGCCAGCCTCACAGGATGAGTCAGTGCCCCTGTCAGGTTTTGCAGCCTCTCCTAATGTTTCAGCCCCAGTATATGTCACTGAAGACTCCCTTAAGGCTACATTGGAGGGTTTTGAAGGGAGAATCATGAATTTTATTTCAGCTTCCGTAAAAGATAGCAGAAAAAGAGGTAGATCCCCTCCCTCTGCTGAGATTCCTCTTTCAGATGACACCTCTGACAATGAGGAGAGATCCCTATCTTGGGACAGGGATCAAGAGCAGTCGGATGAGTCACAAGAAGAGGAGAGAGTCCCCTCCTCCCAGGCACTCAGAAAACACTCCCAGGCACTCAGAAAACAGGTTCAATGTTATATTGAGTTGGTGCGTACCACATTCAGAATGCCCGCTGCTGAGGTCGCCACATCCTCTGTTTCTTCCCTGGGGGTCAGGAAAATCCCACAGACTGCTTTTTCCTTACCAATTCATCCCTTAATGGATAAATTGTTGTATGAGGATTGGGGACATCCCGATAAACTGTTTGCTCCTCCTAAAAGGTTTTCTATGCTTTATCCTCTGGAGAAAAGTTTCACCAAGAAATGGGGGGTCCCATCTGTCGATGCGGCTGTTTCTTGTGTGAATAGAAACCTGACCTGTCCTTTGGATAATGCTCAGGTATTTAAGGATCCAACTGATAAGAAGCTGGAAACATTATTGAAAGCCTCCTTTTCCATGGCTGGAGCTGTAGTGCAACCTACAGTCGCAGCTGTGGGGTTGTGTCAGTTCCTCAAGGAACAAGTTAAGCAGATGCTTGGCCTTCTTCCCAGTGAGGAAGTGGAGAATTATGCAGAAATACCTCAAATTCTGTGTTTTATGATTGATGCAATTTTGGATTCTGTCCAACAAGCATCTCGTTTGTCTCTCCTGTTGGTACACATGCGAAGGGCCCTATGACTAAAAAATTGGGCAGCTGAGCTATCATGTAAGAAGTATTTGATTGGGTTCCCATTTAAGGGGGAACGCTTATTTGGAGAGGAATTAGACAAATTCGTCCAAAAAATTTCAGGGGGTAAATCTACTCTCCTTCCAATCAAAAAGAGCAAACGTCTATCATTTAGGCGTTCTCTTTCTCCCGGAGCATCAAGCTCTAAGCAGTGGCGACGGCCTTCCCAACCTCCCTCTACAGGAAAGGCTCAAGGCCATGCCCAAGGGCAGAAAAAGACTTGGGGGCGAAAGCCTGCCAAGCAGAGCCCAAAAGCTTCCTTGTGAAGGGGCTCCCCGCTCGGCTGAGTGGGGGGGGGGGGGAGGCTCCTGCAGTTTGCAGAAGCCTGGCGGGAAGAGATCCAGGACAAGTGGGTAACCTCCTCGGTATCTCTGGGCTACAAGCTAGAGTTTCAGGAGATTCCACCTTCTCGCTTCCAAAGACCGCTATTTCTCGCCTTAGATCACTTACTATCCCAGGGGGTGATAGTGGAAGTGGACCCAAAAGAACAGGGTTCAGGCTTTTACTCAAATCTCTTCACCGTTCCAAAGCCAAATGGAGGTGTCAGACCTATCCTGGATCTGAAGGATCTGAACCTGTTTTTGCGCATTCGGTCTTTCCGAATGCAGTCAATACGCTCTATGGGTTGAGTTTATGGCATCGATAGATATCAAGGATGCATATCTTCATGTGCCAATTTTTTCCGCACACCAAAAGTATCTAAGGTTTGCGGTAGATCGGCGCCATTTTCAATTTGTGGCCTTGCCGTTCGGTCTGGCTACGGCTCCTCGAGTCTTCACAAAGATCCTAGACCCTCTCTTGGCAAACCTAAGAGTTCAGGGTATAACCGTCATGGCTTATCTAGACGATTTACTTCTCATAGAGAAAACAGTAGCGCTCTTGAACCACAGTGTTACCAGAACGCTAGAACACCTGAAACGCCTAGGTTGGATTATAAACCTAGAAAAGTCGTCCCTACAGCCTGATACCAGGTTGGAGTATCTGGGCATGGTCATCGACACCACTCAGGGCGGGGTGTTTCTACCAAGGCCAAAAGCCATGGCTATAGGGGGTCTGGTGCACCTAATTCTTGGCAGAAGATCTTCCCCCATTCGGTTGTGTATGAGACTGTTAGGGAAAATGGTCGCCTCCTTCGAGGCCGTTCCATTCGCCCAGTTTCACTCAAGGCCTCTGCAAAGATGCATCCTTGCGGCTTGGAACAGGAAGCCCCAGGCCTTGGATCTTCCTATGTGTCTATCCCCAGAGACACACAAGAGTCTCGTTTAGTGGTTACAGACCAAGAATCTGCTGAAAGGCAAAACTTTTCTTCCTCTTCCATGGAAGATTATAACTACAGATGCCAGCCTGACAGGCTGGGGAGCAGTGTTGGAGGAGACGTGCTCGCAGGGGAAATGGTCTGCAATCGAGAAGCTATTGCCCATAAATGTTTTGGAGATCCGGGCAGTTTATATGGCTCTCATAAACTGCTCTTACAGACTACGGGGTCTCCCTGTTCGAGTTAAGTCCGACAATGCCACAGCAGTGGCCTATATCAATCACCAGGGTGGCACCAGGAGTCTGGTTGCACAAAGAGAGGTGAATCGCATACTTGCTTGGGTAGAAAGGCATGTTCCATGCCTTTCTGCAGTCTTCATTGCAGGAGTGGAAAATTGGCAGGCGGACTTTCTGAGCTGCCAGCAGTTGTGCCCAGGAGAATGGGCTCTACACCCCGACTTATTTTGGAACATATGTCGCAGGTGGGGCACTCCAGGCGTAGATCTGTTTGCGTCCAGATTCAACAGAAAACTGGACAAATTCGTGTCAAGGACAAGAGATGCACTTGCTCAGGGGTCAGATGCTCTGACAGTTCCCTGGGATCAGTACAATCTAATTTATGCCTTCCCACCATACCCACTTCTGTCATGGTTCCTGGGAAGAGTCAAGAGGGAAACAAAGTCGGTTCTTTTGGTAAGTATAGGAGTTATTCCTGCGCCTAATCAGGAAGGGGAATAGTTTTTTAGTGCCGCTGCACACACTGAATACGAGTTCCCCTGATGAAGTCACGTGACCGTGACGAACACGCGTCGGGACGCTACCGGAAGTGACGCAATCGAGCTCGCAGCTCGTTTATACTCTATGCTTGAACTGTGTTTGTTTGTGAGTATCTCTTTGTTTCTTGAATAAATTGAAACTTTGTTCATAAATACTACACTATGGGGCTCCCTTCCTCCTTATTTGCTTAAATCCCCTACATAACCTGCTGAGGTAACCATCCCCTCCCCTATACTGGGCATCGCTGAACAACCAATTTAAAGTGACCACACAGCGGAATAGGCAAGAGACGGGGACACAGTAACAAGACCTCGTGGGATAAAGACCACCAGGAACCCTGAGGATATATATGTTACATGCTGTTACCTTACAGCTGTAAGGTAAGGGGACACCCATATCCTGAGTACACAGGACCACGTGGGATATTTTTCACTACTACCACCACCGACCAGATCGCTATAGTTCATATAGCACTTAACACCAGTACTGCATGCGTTCTTTACCTGATGCGATTTTGGATATAATCGCTATTGGTTGTCGCACATGTTGTATATGGACACAATTTTTACACACGTTATTGTGGAATGTATATGTCATATAGTTTTTGACCATTGAGCACTATTTCACTTGCATTATTGTTAGATAGTTTTTTTCACCTGTAACATTTATTTTTTAGTGTCAATTAGATTTTATTAAAGAAATAGCCAGTTACAATACAAATATAGCAATACATAACAAGCGCAAATACAATTGCCTGTATGTACCATAGGATAACAATAGCGTTACAGACTCAAACTCATACTTTTAGTCCTCTTGTTTGCATATAAACAGATTGATAGAAGATCCCTATTAGACTAATAAGCCCCTCCAAAAAAAAAAAAAAAATAAAAAAAAAAATAAAAAAAATAGATAGAAGATCCCTATTAGACTAATAAGCCCCTCCAAAAAAAAAAAAAAATAATAAAAAAAAAAAAAATGGAAAGGCCCATTAGTAAAAGGGTAGGTACCCTACCATTCCCAAAGCGTCAATGGTATCTAAACATATATATCAATGGGTTGTAAAAGCCTGTCCCGGCGTATCTGCCTTATAACTTTATACCACTCTAAATACACCTCCAGTTGTCCGTAAATAATCAAGCGGGCATTGCTAGCCCGAACACATAGCGCCCCCTCCACCTCATGTTTGTATCAAAAAGGCGTTTACAGAAGAATTGCTAAACACTACCCAAGGTCGCCATATAACTATATACTTGCCCATGCTTTCATGTGCTGTAGCCCTAATTTCTTCCATTTTATGCAAATATCCTATCTCCCCCAGCCATTCCCTAATTGAGGGAGTCATAGTGTTCCTCCAATATCTCGGTATCACTGTCTTGGCGGCAGTTAGAAGAAATCTAATCAGCGATTTTTTATATTTACTCATAGAAAGGTCAGTAATATGTAGCAGACAACATTTAGCGTCAAGGGGGATCTGTGTATCAGTTATCTGTTGTATAATACTAATCACTTGGCCCCAAAATGGTCTGATTAGGTCACACTCCCACCATATATGTTGTAAAGTGCCCTTAGCTTGATTACAACGCCAACATAGGTCTGGAACATCGGGGAACCACTTATGCAATTTAACTGGCGTGTTATACCAATTCGTCAGAAGTTTAAAAGAAGTTTCCTGTAATCTAGTGCTAATTGCACATTTATGAGCAAATACACATGCCTGTAGCCATTGGTCGTTTGTAAATGGTGCATTTAATGCTGCTTCCCAGAAAAGCTTATGTTTATTAGGTTCCAGACGTGCTGCGGATTGTAACCACGCATACGTGAGAGAGATATTTTTCGTAGAAGCCTTGGCACAATGGCAAACCGCCTCAAAAGGCGTTAATGGTCGTAAAAAATGTTTGATCCTCCGCGGGCTCAAAATATAATCGTGTATTTGTCTATACGTCCATTGCCCCAAAACGGTTGAACCCAAAGTATGTTGTAAGTCCAACATTGATTTAATCTTATTACCCTCAAAACAATGAGTGGCTAATAAGGGCAAATTCCCACATATAAAGTGCCGGATAGGTTTATGCATGCCTGGTATAAAGTCAGGATTATCTACTAGCGGTGTTAATGGGCCAGGTGAAGTAGTCAAACCCGTTGTTTGAGCCACTATTTGTAATAATCTTAAAGTGGTCCCTATAAGGGGATGTTGCTTAAGCTGTTTAGGGCACAAGTCCCACGGAATCCAAGGGGAATATGTCACTGGAATAGGACCTACCTCGTTTTCAAGTTTCACCCAATCTTTATTATCCGCATGGCAGGTCCAGTCAATCATTCTGGTAAGATGAGTGGCCTTATAATAATTTTTAAAATTGGGGAATCCCATTCCCCCACTGCCTTTATCTCTAGTGAGTATTGCAGGGCTTATGCGTGGCTTTTTAGATGCCCATAAGAAGTGTCTAAGAATAGCATTCAATGACTGAAAAAATTTTGCAGGTAGCCATATTGGTAAAGTCTGGAAAAAATACAAAAATCTGGGCAGGATTGTCATTTTGACGATCGCTGCCCTACCAAACCAGGAGAAATGTTTAAGTGTCCATCTCTCCAGGTCTTTTTTCACGTTTTGTAACAATGGCAAAAAATTTTGGCTATATATCTCAGTTAGACTAGCAGTCAAATGAACTCCTAAATATTTAAGGGAGCGGGATTCCCACTTAAATTTACAGTTACGTAAAACAGCCTCCCGTGTGGTCTCTTGTAGCGTAAGATTGAGGGCCTCAGATTTTTTATAATTAATTTTGAAATTCGCCATATAGCTGTAATGCTTAAATATAGTGCACAGATTGGGCATAGTAACATGCGGCTGAGTTATAAAAAACAATAGATCATCCGCATACGCAGCACACTTGTATTCCTTATCGCCTACGTGGAAGCCATGTATAGAGGATGATAAATTAACTGTGCGGATTAATGGTTCCAAAGTGAGTATAAACAGCAAGGGCGAAAGAGGACACCCTTGCCTAGTCCCATTCCGTATCTGCACCTTGTCTGACAGTGTCCCATTCACCTTAATTTGGGCCGTAGGATTATAATAAATAGTTTTAATCCATGATAGCATATGTGCTCTCAAACCTATATGAGAGCAAGTCGCATACAGGAAGTCCCACGACACACGGTCGAAGGCTTTCTCTGCATCTGTAGATAAGAGCATGCCTTCAAATTGTTCTGTTTGGGCCCTGTGTATAAGATTAAGGGCTTTAATCACGTTATCTTTCGCCTCCCTACCAGGCATAAAACCTACCTGCTCGGGACCTATAAGTTTGTGCAACAATGGGCGCAGTCTGTTCGCTAGTATTTTCGTATAAATTTTTAGGTCCACATTCAATAAAGAAATCGGCCTATAGCTAGCACAATCTAGAGGGTCTTTATTAGGTTTAGGCAATACTGTAACGTGTGCTCTCAGGAAATCTTCTGGTAACGTTTGTGGGTCTCGGAAGTGGTTAAATGTATTAATCATGCATGGAATCAGCAATTCCATAAAGATTTTATAATAGTGGGCTGTTAAACCGTCCGGTCCAGGGCTTTTCCCCTTTTTTAGTTCCTTAATAGCTGCGGTGAGTTCACCTTCAGTTATCGGTTCTTCCAGTGACAGCGCTTCCTCCTCAGTAAGTTTGGGGAGTCCGCTGTCGTCCAGGAATTTATTAGTAATCTCTGCTGTCGTCCCCCTTAGGTCGCTAGGTTTATGTAACTGCGGTAGATTATACAAATTGGAATAATATTCCTGAAATCTTTGCGCGATTTTCGCAGCATCCTGTGTTGTCTGACCGTCACTGGTTTTAATTGCAGCAATATTCGTCGATAATAATGTTTCTTTAAGGGCCTTTGCTAAAAGTTTGCCTGTTTTATCATTGTGTTCATAGAAGAACCCCTTCTTCAAGAAAAGGATCTTTTGTGCTTTAAGGTTCAAATGGGCTTGTAGTTTTTTCCTCAATTCTAATAAAGTTACTGCTATATCAGTTGCTAAGGATTGTTTATGCTTCCCCTCTAGGTCTCTAATGGTCTGTATCAAATCATTAATCTCCCTCTCAGCAACCCTTTTTCTCGTGGCCCCCAGCCGTATGAGCTCCCCCCGAACCACGCATTTATGGGCCGCCCAAATTGTAAACGGCGACAATTCTTCAGAGACATTTTCTGTAAAATATAATTTAATTATATCTGCTATTTTGTCAGTGTTGTCCTTATCCGTGAGCAGGGAGGGGTTTAATCTCCACGAGTGGGGGCCGCGATGTATGTTTATTTTGTGAAATTGCAACGATATAGGGGCGTGGTCACATAGGGTCTGCACACCTATTTTAGCAGATTTTATACGGGATATATCCCTTTGAGTAACAAAAATGTAGTCTATGCGTGTAAATTTATTATGCAAGGGTGAAAAATATGTATAGTCCCTGCCTGAGGGGTTTGCCAAGCGCCAAGTATCTACTAAAGTAAGGGAAGCTAGAAGTGTCTTGATTTTACGCAACTTTTTATACGGAATGCTGGACCTGCCATCTGATGTATCCTGAAGGGGATTTAGCGCTAAGTTGAAATCTCCCCCCAGCACCACACATCCAGATGCAAAGCCCTTCAATTCATCTACCACATGTTGACAAAAAGTAACCTGTGCGGTGTTGGGGAAGTAAACATTAGCCAAGGTAACCGGGGTTCCCGCCCAAATCCCCTTCAAAAACAAATACCTTCCGGCAATATCCGCCATCTGCTGATGTACAATGAAATCAGCATTTTTATGTAGCAGAATTGTCACCCCCTTAGATTTGGCCTCGGGATTTGTTGCATGGAAAACATATGGATAATGTCTATCATGCAATCTAGGAATCTTGCCGGACCGGAAGTGGGTCTCCTGAAGAAACACCACTATCGGTTTCTGCTTGTGGAGTTCCCTAAGCACCGCCAATCGCTTCTCCGGTGTATTTAGACCCCTAACGTTATGGGAGATCACAAAAGCATGTTCATCTAGCATAGAGTACGCCATATTAAATACAGTAACTAAATAAATACAAGAAAGGAGAAAAAAAAAAAAAAAACACTCAGGTGGATAGACACCCAAATGGAGTGACTAGGAAAAATGTCTCCTCCTATCAACTGTTGGAGAGGAGAAGAAAGAAAAAACGTTGTGAATCCCCGTCTGGATAAACCAGACAGCGATTCACATGTGGAAGCAATGGGAGGACTTTCCTTCAGAAAATGGTAACCAAAAATACAAAAACTATTAATTATCTGTTTAAATATAAGAAAAAACCACTCCAGTCCTTCCGTGATTCAAAAATTAGGCACATATTAAGGCCACATATATACCCTTCCAGCCAGAAGGATAAGATCATGAACAGAATTAAGTACATAAGATTTATTTTAATATTGCGCTATTGGCGCCTTTAATAAACAACAACTATAATAAAAACTATAGTGAGAACTGCAGTAGTCACCGACTACCATACCACCCATAATACTCTGACTGATCTTAGTGCTCACTATACCCCCAACTGCCACTCTTATCACCCCCACATTCCCCCTATAGCGGTGTGTGATTCCTTCCCTAGCTTACTATATCTGAAAAAAGAAATAATCATATCCTTATAACACTCGGACCATTCCCCTTATAAACATATTCAGTTCAACTACAAAAAAAAAAAAAAAATGTCCGTATGGAGAAAAGCCAAAAAAAGAAAAAAAAAAGGAAAAAGAAAAGGAAGGAAGACAAGCTCCCACTCTAAGATTATCCATGTGGCTGTAGCCAATGCTCTGTCCCAAGTTGTGAAAGTCTGCCCCTATTCAAGCTCTGAGGTTTATCCGGGTGAGGTTTTTTGGCTGCTAGCTTCGACGGGGATGGCTGTGGGGTATGCGGTGGAGAGGTCTCCAGCGGGGGGCAATGAAACTCCCTATACCATTCCGGCACTTCAGTCAATGGAATTTGTAGCTGTGCACAGAAGCTTGAAATATCCTCAGGCATGCGCAGATAATATTGTTTTCCCGAAAACGTGGCGTTCAACGCAAAAGGAAAGCGCCATCGATAAGGGATACCCCTCTCCCTTAGAACATTAGTCAATGGGCGCAAAGCTCGCCTATTCTGTAGTGTGATGTAAGAAAGATCCTGGTATAGTGCCACAGCATGATCATTAAAAAAGATCTGATCATTCCTCCTTGCTTTCCCCAGTATCTCTTCCTTCAGTAGGTAGCTTTGTAGGCAGCATATAATATCCCTTGGGGGGGCTGTGTCACTTGGCTTTGATGCTAAGGTTCTATGCACTCTTACAAACTCAATATCAGTATCCTTAGGTCTTTCCAACACTCCGTTAAACACTGACTGCAAAGCTTGTTTTATCTGCGCAGGCTCAATCTTCTCGGGGATTCCCCTCACTCTAATGTTCTGTCTGCGCCCCCGATTGTCAAGTTCCTCGAGGTGCTTGTTCATCTGAATAAGATGAATGGTGTGGGATGAGACAGTGGAGCACAGCCTCTCCACCGTAACATTTATTTTTTATGCGTTTTTAATGCTGCGTTTTTCAATTTTTTTCTGTGCCAATTTTGCATGAATTTATCTCACTTCACTGCAGTTATTACCTAGTATAGGGTGAAGAGACACCCATACGCATCCAACTCAATTTGTCTAACACTGGCACGTTATGCGATTTCTTTGCTAACCACAAGTAGCTATCTCCTTTTTTTCTTTTTGCACTAAACTGTTTTTAGTTAATAATTGTGTATTTATACATTGTTGTTCACGGTGTAGTAGACATTGCAACACGCTTATTGTATCACTTAGCACCAGCACTTTTTATGCGATTGGATTAGTCGCAACAAATCGCAATATATTTTTTATCACAATTCTTATATATTGATTTTACCTATGGGATGCTGTAAGAACGGACCTATTTACTGCTTAGCATTGCTATTTTAGAGTCCTATGCTCACCCTAAAAAATCACATCAGAAATTATTTAGTTTTTTACCACTATATTTTATTTTTTTTTTATATCACTTCAATATACATCCCAAACACTATTATGTGATAGTGGTGAGGTTTTCGCACGCTCCCTCATAGAACGTACATATTAAGCTCCCAATACATTTTTTGGTCTGGGTGGCCACACACCTAGCATTTAAACACCTGCATCTATAGTATCTACAGATTTTGTAGGCCAATATTTCCTGAGTTAGTACTGCGCACCACTACTCTCTTACGGTTCTTTTGGTAGCCCCAGCTTGGCCCAGGCGACCTTGGTACGCAGAGATCATGAAGTTGGCAGTAGGCAGGTCGTGGATCCTCCCTCTTTGACCAGATCTACTCTCGCAGGGTCCAATTTACCATCCCGCTTTACACAGTCTGAGTTTAACGGCTGCTGAGACCCACATTCTGAGAGATCGTGGGCTTTTCGGGGCCAGTCCTTTCTACTCTGGTCAATGCCAGAAAGCCGGCCTCCAGGCTTATTTACTACAAAATCTGGAAGGCATATGTTTCCTGGTGTGAACCCAGGGGATGGCATCCTAGAAAGTATGTCATTAGCAGGGTCTTGGCTTTTCCCCAGTCAGGCCTAGAAATAAATTTGGCCGTAAGCACTATCAAGGTGCAGATTTGGGCCTTGTCAGTGTTTTTCCAGAAGCCACTTGCATCACATTCCCTTGTGCGGGCTTTCATCCAGGGGGCTATGCGGTTAAGGCCGCCAGTCAAACCTCCGGTATGCCCATGGGATCTGAATTTGGTTCTCTCGGCATTGCAGGGGCAACCATTTGAACCTTTGCATCAGGCTTCATTAGTTCTTTTGACTAAAAAATTAGTTTTTTTGATAGCCATATCCTTGGCTAGAAGAGTGTCAGAACTAGCAGCTCTCTCCAGCAAGGAACCTTATCTAATTATTCATAAGGGCCGGGTGGTAATGCGTCCCAACAGGTCCTTTCTGCCTAAGGTGGTTTCAGGATTCCATTTGAATCAAGATGTAATCCTACCATCCTTTTTTCCGGACCCACAGTCCGCAGAAGAAGAATCTTTGCACACTTTAGATGTGGTAAGGGCAATCAGTATCTATCTTCAGGCAACTGCGCAGATAAGAAAAACTGATTGCTTATTTATTTTGCCGGAAGGCCCTAGGAAGGGCCAGGCGGCATCAATTCCACTCTCTCAAGGTGGATTAGACAGGTTATTTTTCAGGCCTATAGTGTAAAGGGGAAGATCCCTCCTTTTCAAGTGAAAGCGCACTCAACGAGGGCTATAAGTGCTTCTTGGGCAGTGCATCACCAGGCCTCCCTGGCTCAGATCTGTAAGGCTGCAATTTAGTCATCAGTCCTCACATTCACCAGATTTTATCAGGTGGATGTCAGAGGGCAAGAGGATATCGCCTTTGGGGGCAGTGTACTGCAGGCTGCAGTTTAGATCCTCTGGTCCTTGGCGGTCTATAATTCTGATCTGTGTCTCCCTCCCCTCAAACTGAGCATTGCTTTGGGACATCCCACTATGTAATGAAGCTCCTGTGTCCCGTGATGTATGGTCAAGAAAATAGGATTTTTATATACAGCTTACCTGTAAAATCCTTTTCTTGAGAGTACATCACGGGACACAGAGCTCCCACCCCTCTTGGGTTTTACATGGTTTCTTATTGCTTTGCTACAAAACTGAGGTGCCTCCCATATGGGAGGGGTTATATAGGGGAGGAATTCTCCTTAATTGGGGGTTAACCAGTGTACAATCACCAGAGGTGCCTATATAACCCACTATGTAATGAAGCTCCTGTGTCCCGTGATGTACTCTCAAGAAAAGGATTTTACAGGTAAGTTGTATATAAAAATCCTATTTTTTTTACTCAAAGTTGTCACTTTAATGAGATATTTCTTACACGCCCTGGGTTACACCCACATATTACAAAACATTCTGCTAGTTCTCCTGAATTATGGGAATACCACATATATGAGAATTTTTGGGAGCCTAGTTATCCAGGTATAATTTGCAGTGCCTCTCTAAGCTGAGACAAAGATCTCCCGGCTGGCAGTGAAGGGATCTGGTACCGAAGCACCATTCAAGAGTGTAGAAGCCTCAACAAAGAATGGAAGGAACACCACTCAATGATGCAATGCATGAATGTGTGAATGAGTGTGGCCTCAGCCAGTGCTGCTTCAGCCACTGGAGAGGGTGCATTGGATAATGAGATCAGTACTGGAGAGGATGCAGTGGATGATGGGATCAGTACTGGAGAGGGTGCAGTGGATGATGTGATCCGTACAGGAGAGGGTACTGGAGAGGGTGCAGTGGATGATGGGATCGGTACTGGAGAGGGTGCAGTGGATGATGGGATCGGTACTGGAGAGGGTGCAGTGGATGATGGGATCAGTACTGGAGAGGGTGCAGGGGGTGGCAATTTCGGCACTGCAGAAACTTCACACAACAATAAATATATTTCCATATCTCTGTGTATAATTGTTCTTTTACAGAGGTGGCAGTGATAATGTCCCACTGGCCGGCATGGAAGTATGCACCGCCATAAGATTTTGTCTGTAATAGAAATAACATATTAATAAACTGTGTAACGCCGGTACTCCTGAAGAGCACACGCTATGTTTTGTAAATTTAGTTTTTCTAAGACCATAGTTGGGTCTTAGCCCTTGTACACACGGTCGGAGATTCCGACCACCAAATCCGTCGGATTTTGTCCGACGGATTTGGTCCGAAACTGTTGTATACACACGGTCGGACGAAGTTGTCGGAAAATCCGACGTGATGATGTTATTTCGTTACGACGGTACTATGTTCAGGCTAGTAGCCAATAGCTTTGATGTAGGAATTTGATCTGAGCATGCGTGGCACTTTGGGTTTTTTGCCCTTCGTCCACTGTGGGGTGTTTTCTTACAGTTGGATCAAGGAAATAGACGACACAGCAGGATATGTATATCTTTCATGTACTTGTTACTTTATGTCTGTAAACATTTCCAATGTATATGGTATCTTACACTGTTTTAATTATTATTATTATTAAACTATGTTTTGTATTTTTGATATAATCTTGTATACTTTTATGACCACCTGCCCATGTTAAAGTCCTCTCCCTAGAGGAGTATATGTTTTTTCAAATTGTCTTGCTTATTAGGATGGGGTTTTGGTAGGCTTTTTTAGACTTGCGGTCTTGGGCTTCTTGTTCAATTCTTTGTAAACCTGGGAGTAGGCAGAGACATACCAGCACATTGCTTTCCCTACAGCACCCCCCGTCCCCAGTACAGCGTCCCCAGTACAGCGCCCCCCTCCTTAATAAAGCGCCCCCCATCCTCAGTACAGTCCCCCCTTCTCAGAACAGCGCCCCCTGTCCTCAGTACAGCCTCCATCCTCAGAACATCGCTCCCCATCCTCAGTACAACTTCCCCCATCCTCAGTACAACTCCCCCATCCTCAGTGCAGTACCCCCCATCCTCAGTACAGTGCCCCGTCCTCAGTACAGCACCCTCCGTCCTCATTACAGTGCCCATGTCCTCAAAAAAGAGCCCCCCATCCTCAGTACAGCGGCTCCCGTCCCCAGTACAGTGTCCCCAGTACAGTGCCCCCTCCTTAATAAAGCGCCCCCCCATCCTCAGTACAGTCCTCCGTCCTCAGTACAGTGCCCCCCATCCTCAGTACAGCGCCCCCCATCCTCAGTACAATCCGGCTGCCCGTTCGTTAAGTGGATAATATTTGCACCAGAACAGACATGATTTTCAGGAAGATGGAGGTTTAATGCTGACATACCATTGAATATTTTTGTGTGGAGATGGATGTGTGTCTTAATCTTGGTCCTGTTAGTTGGTATGAAGGTGGAGCAAACAAGGACAATGAGATTATGATTAGAGACATGGATTGTATTCTTGTTCCAACATAAACATCAACTTCCATCATCACCAAAAATATACATTGGGAAATGTTAACCACTATACTGCGGCAGGTTGGCTCTCCTGCGCAAACTGACCTACTGTACGTTAGTCCGTAAAAGCATAATGGCGGGGTGGGGCGTAATCAATTACATTGATTAGTGCAATTTTTATAGCACTGATCAACGTAATAATGTCACTGGTCCCCAAAAAGTTTAATTTGGGGTCAGATTTGTCTGCTGCAATGTCGCAGTTCCGCTAAAAATCAGATTGCAGACATTACCATTAAAAAAAATAAAAACAGTCCCTAAATCTATCCCGTAGTTTGTAGACACGATTACTTTTGCGCTAACTAATCAATATACGCTTATTGCGATTTTATTTTACCAAAAGTATGTAGAAGAATATACAGTATATCGGCCTAAACTGAGGAATATTTGTTTTTATATGTTTTATAGCAGAAAGTAAACCACAGAGGTGATCAAATACCACCAAAAGAAACTTCTACTTGTGGGGAAAAAAAGGACCTTGATTTTGTTTGGGTGCAGCATCACACAACCGCGCAATTGTGCTCTGGTCTTTAAAGGGGTTGGAAACCCTCGTGTGTTTCCACCTTAATGCATCCTATGCATTAAGGTGAAAAATCTTCTGGCAGTGACCGGCCCCTTAGTTTTACTTACCTGAGCCCCTTCATTGTCTTGACGGAGACACACTCTATCTGTCTGCATGGCGTCCTGGCTCTTAATTGGATAGATTGACAGCAGCGCAGCCATTGGCTCCCGATATCAAATCCAATGCCGCAGGTGCCAGGGGGCGGGGCCGAGTCCCGCGATCTGTGTGAATACACAGACATTGCCTAGAGGCGATTCAGTTTGCAATGTGCGCTATGCAAGTATTTCATTCATTCATTCATTCATTCAGAAGAAGGACTCAGGAGCGTGTGTGCACAGTGGTCCACCAAGGAGAGAGCTTCTCTGAGGTGGACACCTGATGCAGGGAGAAGCCACCAGCGCCACCGGGGGACCCCAGAAGAGGAGGATCGGGGCCACTCTGTGCAAAACAAACTGCACAGTGGAGGTAAGTATGACATGTTTGTTATTTAAAAAAATAAAATAAAATGGAGGGTTTACAACCCCTTTAAGGGCGCAAATCCTTCCGGGGCTGCAGTGGTTAAACAATCGCTTTTACAAACAAATCTAGTTTATAAAGTTAATTTAAGGAGAACACTTTAACAGAAAGTACAAAAATCCCCCAAAAATATCTTCTATTTCTGCAAATCCCAGGCTCCACTTCCTCTAGTATTATTGTTTGTTACATTAAAATTCATTTAAAAATAAAAAACAAAAGGTGTGGAGTTGTGGACGCTGCATGTTTCCTGTGGCAGTGGAGCTCCAGCTACAGAGATTCACAATAAAGTTCAGTGAAAAAAAAAAAAAGAAGAAGAAGTGGAATGGAGGCCCCATGCTTCCTGTCCAACGTGGCGCTTCACTCTGAAGCCAGACCCCGACAGGAAGTGATGTCAGATGCAGAGAGGAAGTTGCGGGTGAGAGGTGAGTCGGGAGGAAGTAGCGAGAAGACGTTGCTGGAAGTGGCAGCAGAGGAGGTAATAAGATCTTATTTTCTATTTACACCCAGTAACCCCCCGTCATGTCCGTCCTCTTCCTCCATAGTCACTGTGATGTCATTTATCTCCAGCAGATGATGATACACACATATATAGTGTGGGAACCTAGATTAACAAGTTCTGGGGGATCAGTTGATGAGTAATATATCTTCCTTCCAAATCTGGCCATAAATGGTTCAGTTTTATCGTTCATCCATCTACGCATCATCCTCTACGCATGAGAGGAAAAAACGGAAGTGATTCCCCCATCCACACATTGGGGGGGGGATGGGGGAATCCTCCCCACTGCACTATTGTATTCTGACAATGGGGGGCGCTCCTCCGCTCTCAGAATACACAGATCAGTGATGAAGCTATTGGTTGCAGCCGCTGATGGAGTGACTTTTATCGGGCAGTGACGACACATGGATGGAAATGTGACCGATCCCTGCTGAACCAGCTGAATTTCCATGTCTCTATGGTCACCATAAGTCAGGGCTCGACAAATCCCAGGTAACCATGGTGACTAGAAATGGTGTCCTAGCCCCTGGGCTCTTGTCAGCCCATTCTCACTGTTGGTCTGAATAATGTTTCTGCCTGAAACCCGGACACATTATTCAGACAGGAATGTGGCTCGGAGTGGGGCCAGGCAGGAGGGTGAGGGGAGGAGGAGATGATGGCACCGACCTGTGAAGTCAGGGGTGGACTAGGCAGGACAGTGGCATGAGAGGACTCATCTCACTGAGCTCCCGCTGCCGATCTTTCTCCTTTCCATTACTGTCACTATCGGCTCCTGCTTCCTCCCACAGCTGCTTGTGTCCCTGCAGAGACCTCCGGTAGAACAGAGAGGAAGGAGCGGGACCGAATCTCCAACATGGCGCCACCTTGGCACTGCCACAAAGATCCCTACAAGGTGCTGAGAAACAGGACTACAGAGTCCTTACAGGAGGAACCAGGACAAGCCTGCAAAGCAGCCAGCTAAGAGATCAGCCAGGGAGGGACATGCTGCTTTATGTACACAAGATGTCCTCTCCATCCACTCTGCTCTCACACACTGCTGGGGAGATGTACAGGACATGCAGGAGGACACAGGGGAGGGGGGATTGGATTACTGTCTTCTGCACCCTTGTCCTGTGTTCTGCACCCTTCTTCTGCATCCCATATCCTGCAGTGACCTCCACCCTTTACCCCATGTCCTGCACTCTGCACTTCATCTTCTGCACCACTTGTTCTGCATCCCATGTCCTGTGTTCTGAACCCCATGTTTTCTGTATTGCACCCCATGTCCCATGTTCTGCACCCTGCACCACATGTCCTGCATTTTGCACCCTTCTCCTGCACCCCATGTCCTGTGTTCTGCTCCCTCCACCACAGTTCCTGCACCTTGCACCCCATGTCCTGCATTCTGCACCCCACCCTTTTCCTACATGTCCTGTAGTGACCTTCACCGTTCTCCAGCACCTTGCACCCCATGTCCTGCATTCTGCACCTCACAAATTGCCTTGCCCCGCGCAATGCTAATGAAAACTGTCTCCTAACTTTTTAGCTGGCTCCAAGATTCAAAGCAAATTTGTAAAGCCCTCCCTCATCTCCTTCATTATGTAAGTCATGCTGAGATCATCTCCCATTGGCTGAGCAATATTCTCATTTGTCTCTGAGCTCCTTCTTGCTATTCCTCGTCCTGCCTGTTGTTTCCTTGGATTGATTTTCTGTGTAGTGACCTCATCTCTTGGATGCACTCGTCTGTTGCTTGTCCTGACCTTTATCCTGATTCCTGGATCTCCTCCTCATCTCTCCTCCATATCCTCTTACACAGCTTTTCTCCACACCTGCAGTGATCCTGGGGGGTGGAAACTTGGCACCAGCACTCAGCAAAATCCATCCCCACCATTAGGAGCTCTGGAGAAAATTGTCTGCTCTTTACACTCCATTCCTCCGCACGTCACCTGATCACATGAGAGCTTACTTTCACAGAATCCTGACAGATTTCTGTATGGTAAAGGTCACTCTTCAGTTTAGGAGAAGTAGGACGCACCCAGGAACAATGATTTGGTTTGCACAGGAGCCTCATATAGAGGACCCCTCAAATCACCCCATCCAAATGTCCCTCCATCCAGAGTCTTTATGTCCTATGACATCACACTGACCTCACAGCTCCTCTTTCCAATGTCCCTCCATCTGGCTTTTTATTTCTGATGCTCTTAGGATGTGGGCGGACCTTTGGCATCCTCACTAACATAGTGGGAATGTTGGTCCTGCATTGTATGTAATGACGTCAGAATGCCTGCAACAAGCTTTTAACCTGCGTAGTGTGGGGTTCCTGTGTGGCTAAATTATACCTCAGTCTGAAGTGGGGTTTTAATAAAATGGAAACCTGAATGGTGAGGTGAGGAGAATTCTGGAAATATCATCTGATTTTTGCTCTTTGTGTTCAGCTCTAGAGTTTTCCTCCTGTAAAGTCTGGAGATCATATGACCATCACATTGCCTCCACCTCCCTCCCTGATAGAATAGAGAAATACAAAGAAGATTCTAGAAGTCACCAGAGAGATCATCGAGGAGAGGTGAGCGGTGCTGGGAATTCTGGGACATTATCCATTAACAGACAAGGGATGTGTCTGGATGGTGACTGTATCATTGTGTGTGTCAGGTTCCTATGACGTCATGATGGACAATCAGCCGCCCCTCACATCACCGGGTAAGAGGAGACTTTATTGTAAAGGAGAGAGCAGTACGGAGGCTCCACCTAGATCCCCCATCATCTGATAAACACATAGAAACAATGTATTCAGTCAGTGTGTGTGTTTCCTACAGATGGATCCAGTAATGGGAACCCACCAGAGAGATGTCCCCCTCCTCTGTATTCCCGGGATTCCACACAGGAAGGTCACACCATCCCCCACCATCATCAGGTAGATGAGGAACAATCACTGATAGTATAATTAGGATCTGTACATTATCTACATTGTTACAATTGATATCATTTTTATTGTATATTCAGAGTGGAAACCTGAGAGATTCTAAAGTTGAAGTTAAAGAAGAGATAAAAGATGAGGATGATGAGGATGTGGTGATGGAGGAGTATCTAAAAGAACACAAAGATCTGTACCAGGACACCATGGTGGAGTCATCCAGCTACAGAACCCCACCAGAGAGATGTTCCCATCCTCTGTATTCCCGGGATTCCACACAGGAAGATCACACCATCCCTCACCATCATCAGGTAGATGATTGACAATTATTGGTAGTTCTGATTTTATATACAACATATTTGTTACAATGAATGTTTTATTATGTATTCAGAGTGGAATCCTTGGGGATTATAATATTGATGTTAAAGAAGAGTATAAAGAGGAGGATGAGGAGTATGGAGTGATGGAGGAGTTTTCAGAAGGACACAAAGATATTATGGAGCCACCTAATACCAGGAACCCACCAGAGAGATGTCCCCGTCCTCTGTATTCCCGGGATTCCACACAGGAAAATCACACCATCACTCACCGTCATCAGGTAGATGAGGAACAATCAGTGATAGTATCATTAGGATCTGTAGATTATCTGTATTGTTGCAATTTATGTCATTTTTATTATATATTCAGAGTGGAAACCTGAGAGATTTTAAAGTTGAGGTGAAAGAAGAAGAAAAGACTTATGTAAGCAATGATGTGCAATCTATGGAGGAAGATGGAATAATGAGGCTAATTCGAGAAGACGGCACTCTTACAGAGATCAGAACAGGTGGGTCCTTAACACTAAATACATTCCTCCACCCATACTGCTCACTGATTGGTCCAGAGTAGGGCGGGGGCTGGGTGATATCAGCCTGTAATCCCCTGGTCACTTTCCTGAGCTGTGTTCCCCGTCCTGTATTCCTGGATTTCTTTCAGATAATCTTCCTTCTCTGTGCTGCAGACACAATTTATGTATCTAGACTGGATTCATGGAGATTCTGGGGATCAGCTGGCAGCAAAATGTGGATTTTTGTTGAATAGATTTTTATTGATATTTCTCACCTCGTCTTTCAGGACAGCACCTGGAGAGAGCGTAGCTCCACCCACTTTCCCAGGAAACACTACAGTCAGTTTTCTTTATAGACCGGACACTTCCACCATGGCCTCAGTTGTAGTGTTTCCTCCGACCATGGTGGAAGCGCTGCAGGGAAACAGGGGTGTGCTACGCTCTCTCCAGGTGGAGACAGTATGGGGCATACCTGTTGTCTTTTGTTGTTTGTGTCTTCAGGCCAGCCCAACATCTTCCCTTACATGTGGGGGATTCTCGGTGTCTGCTCCCTTTCATATCCGGTGAGGATCAGGCTGCAGGGGGTCCCGCTCTCATCAGACCAGCGCTGTGGGCTGGTAGAGGATGGCGTGCTGCACAGCGATGTAGGCAGCGCCTCCTCTGTGTATCGGCCTTCATGCTTCTTCTGGATCCCGGGCGGCGAGTGCGTCACTCTGCCCGGGGGCGGGACTTCCAGCGGCGTGACGGGGCTTCCGGTCCCAGCCGCTGGAAAGCAGGGGGAGGAGGCGGCCTCAAGCTGGTGTTCGATTTCCGGTCCTCTCAGCGGCGAAAGGACCAGGAAATGCAAAATAAAAGCAGCCGGACACCGATACAGCCTCGGTACTATGGAGTAACAGACGGCGATGGCAGGAGCAGGAGCCACTAACACCAGCCAGACTCAGGTAAGCAGGGGCAGCGGTCCCTGTAACTTATCTAAGGGTTTTGATTTCTCCCTCCCTTGTTCCCCCTGGGGGAGGCAAGGGAGCCTGCGCCACTCTTCCTTGGTTTTAAAATGCTCTAAGGAGAGTGTGTATTATATGCTTATAGGTGGCTTATGGGGAAAAGTCACTGAGGTTAAGCTACAGCAACAAACATGGGGGCTAAAGGGTTAGCCCTTTTTTCCTTGGCAGCTGATTATTGTTTTTCTCTTAGGTAATGCTGTTAATCATTTTATTATGTGATGATTTAATAGGGGTTTGTGTTGGTGTATTTCAGGCTAAAGTCAAGGAAAAGATCAAACATTCCTCCCCTCCCCCTAAGAGGAAATGACATGTATAGCAGACCTAGTTAGGGAAGAAACCTCCCCCGCTACACCTGCTACCCAATCAGAAGAACTATTAAGTTCCTTCTGGAAAGAGCTATCGGATACATTTGAATCATTCCATTCTTTCTTGGATAAACATCCGGCGGCACAGTCAAACAGTGGTGACAATTCACCATCCTGTTCTCGTCCATGTGTCTCTGCACCGAGAAGTGACAGTGATTCAGAGGATGAGGAGAAAGGTGCTTCACCAGGTTCTGAGGAAGAGGAGAAAGAAGAAAGAGAAGTTTCTTCTCGCTAAAGACTGTCTTTGGAAGATGTAGATGATCTGTTAAAGACAATACATACAACCTTAAGCATCAAGGAGGACAAGGCTCAACTGTCCTTGCATGATAGGATGTATCAGGGCATGGGGGAAGTAAAACATCGGGTATTCCCAGTCCAGGTCTGGAATAAGAAGCCAAAGCTTGATGCGGCTTTTTCACAGGTGTCCAGGAACACGGACTTAGCCTCTGAGGACATGGGTGTCATGAAAGACCCCATGGATAAAAGAGCAGACTCCCTATTAAAAAAGGCATGTGATTCTACTCTAGCCAATTTAAAACCAGCTAAGGCATCAACTGTGGTGGCTAGGAATCTGGAACATTGGCTTGAGCAATTAAAAACTCACATTGAAGCAGGCACATCTCGCAAGGACCTGTTAGACACACTGCCTGTGTTGCAGGAGGCCGTAGGGTACATGGCAGATGCCTCTGCCGAATCCATTAAAATGTCGGCAAGGTCTGTGGCCCTGGTGAACTCAGCCCGCAGAGCCTTATGGGTCAAGACATGGGCAGGGAATACAGCTTCAAAAACCCTTTAAAGGGAACTTGGTTTTTGAGCCTGACTTGGAAGCCGTGCTTGACAGAACGGCAGACAAGAAAAAGGCATTTCCAATAAAAAAGAAGGTTATGCCACAGACCAATAAAATTTTTTGTTCTTTTCGACAGGCCCGGGGAAAAGAAGGAGACGGGATATAAAAGACCCTGGAGGTCCCAAAGAGCAAGGGAGAAGTCAGGAGTATTATTCCGATCTCCTGGCCAAACCACAAAGAATCAGTGACTGTCATCCAGCGGTGGGAGGAAGGCTACAGACCTTTTTTCCACAGTGGAAGACAGCGACCTCCAGTCCATTCGTCCTCAAAATAATTGCAGAGGGCTACAAACTGGAGTTTTCGCAATCCCCTCCAAGTCGCTTCTATGTAACCCAGGCTTCCCGGGACATTGAAAAATCTCTAGGGATGTCAGCCCTACTACAAGAGCTCATCCAGCAGAGGGTGATTGTATCCGTTCCCCCCGGAGAGGTGGGGAAGGGGTGCTATTTTCACATCTTCCTAGTAAGGAAGTTTTGTTTAATTTTAAACCGGAAAATTCTGAACAAATCAATCAGATACAAAAGGTTCAGGATGGACACCATTTTTTCAGTAAAAAAACCTTTTGATCCCAGGCAGTTTTTTGGCCTCAATAGACCTGAGGGATGCATATCTGCATGTACCCATAGCCCCAACATCACAGAAATACCTCAGATTAGCGGTAAAGATGGGAGAGTCAATCAGGCATCTACAGAGCCCACCCTTTCGGCCTGTCATCCTCACCAAGGATATTTACAAAAATTATAGCAGAGGCCCTGGCACCCCTCAGATTAAGGGGGATTTCCATAGTTCCATACCTGCACGACCTCTTGTTATTTGCCAGAACAAGGGAGCTACTGGAGAAAGATCTGGAAGTGACAAGGTCACATCTGGAGAATCTTGGATGGATCATCAACAAAGAAAAATCAAATATGATCCCGTCCCGGACAATAAAATTTCTGGGGTATACCATCAGTTCTATTCGGGAAATAATTATTCTCCCAGAGGAAAAGATAAAGAAATTACAAAAGGCAGTAAAAGGGACTCAGACAAATCTGTCAATCTCAATCAGGGCAGCCATGTCAGTTCTAGGCCTCCTCACGTCCTCAATTCCAGCAGTACAATGGGCACGTTCCCATGCAAGGGACCTCCAGCAGACAATTCTCAGGTCCTATGATAACCTCTAGAGAAATTGATCAGGATCCCCCCCTCGGGTTCAAAGAAACTATGGTGGTAGAGGAATTGGTCAAATTTGGACAGGGGTCTACTTTGGACTTTTCCCATAGAACAAAGACTGACAACAGATGCAAGCTTCTGGGGTTGGGGTGCCCATCTGGACGTGCAGATGGCCCAGGGAGCATGGACAACCAGGGAGGCCAGGAGATCTTCCAACTGGAGGGAGCTGAGGGCCATTCTCCTGGGACTATGGGCTTTCAGAGACCAAGTTCTGGGTCACCACATTCAGGTGTTGTCAGACAATGCCACAGCAGTGGCCTATGTAACAAGACAGGGGGGCACAAGGAGCAAAGTGTTGCTTACCTCAGCCCTTCAGATTATGTCCTGGGCAGAATCCAATCTTGCATCCCTGACGGCAGTACACCTAAAGGGAGATCTAAACCAGATTGCAGATTTCCTAAGCAGGGAAAGGGTATTGGAAGTAAAGTAAAGTTTTCTCACCAAGGGAAGTTGTTTCCGTGTTAGAGTTGCTACACGAAGGTATGGAAAAAGGGTTGGCGAATAGCACCCTAAAGGTGCAAGTAGCCGCCCTCTCAGTGTTCCTGGAGAGACAATTATCCCAGGACCCCCTTATTATTAGATTTTTTAAGGCACTGACCAGAGCTAGGCCAGTGCCTCTTAAGTTTTTCCCAAAATGGGACTTATCTCTTGTATTGCAAGGTCCGACTAAAGGGCCCTTTGAGCCTCTAGAGGAAGCATCAGTTAAATTCTGGTCGCTTAAACTAGCACTCTTAGTAGCAGTCACTTCAGCCAGAATGGTGAGTGACTTGCAGGCCCTATCCATTATTGAACCTTTCTGTTCTATATTTCCGGACCGGGTAGTGCTAAGAACTGACCCGGGTTTTTTGCCTGAGGTTTCAACGGTATTCCACAGGTCACAGGAGATAGTTCTTCCAACCTTCTGCCCTTCACCATCCGACAGGAGGGAAAGAGACTTTCACAGCCTGGATGTAAGGAGATACATACTACACTATCTAAAGATCACAAGTGAATTTAGAAAATCAAATTCACTGTTTATACTATTCTCTGGCCCACGAAAGGGATACGGGGCTTCCAAAAACACCATAAGTAGGTGGCTGCGAATGGCCATCTGTGAAGCCTACAAAACTTCAGAGGTAGATCCTCCCGCAGGAGTAAGGGCCCATTCAGCCAGGGCAGTAGCAACATCCTGGGCAGAACGGGCAGGGGCTTCTCCGGGACTGATTTGCAAGGTGGCTACGTGGACAAGCTTCTCCACTTTCACCCGCCATTACAGATTGGACTTGCTTTCTGCATCAGAGCAGTCCTTTGGCAGAAAGGTCCTACAGGCGGTGGTCCCACCCTAGAGTAAGTACTCTCCTATCATCTCCAGATGCTGTCCTGAAAGACGAGGTGAGAAAACCTTAGTTAGACTTACCGGTAACGGTATTTCTACGAGTCTTTCAGGACAGCACCGATGACACACCCTAAAGTATTATAAAATGTAGTGTTATTGCTATGTTCTGCTAATTTCAGCATGGCTGGAGGTACTCTAAAACAACTGAGGCCATGGTGGAAGTGTCCGGTCTATAAAGAAAACTGACTGCAGTGTTTCCTGGGAGAGTGGGTGGAGCTACGCTCTCTCCAGGTGCTGTCCTAAAAGACTCGTAGAAATACCATTACCGGTAAGTCTAACTAAGTTTTTTTCATTTATAACAGAGGTACCGTATTTATCGGCGTATAACACGCACTTTTTTCCCCTTAAAATCAGGGGAAAATTGCGGGTGCGTGTTATACGCTGATCCGCCACGATTTACTAGCGATTTTTGGGCTCTGGGCGGCTTTCAGCCGCCTTCGGCCCTTCTTGCGGCTTTCGGCCGCCTTCGGCCCCTCTCGTCGGTTTTCGAGAGCGGCCGAAAGCCTCCGAGTACGGCCGAGGCGGCCCGAAAGCCGATGAGAACTTCCGGGCGCCGCCGAGATACGAAGGATATCTCGGCGGCGCCATTTTTAAAAACAAAAGCTGAGGGGACAACGATGCACAAGCCTGCAATGACGGACAAACTGCATGACGGACAAACTGCATGACGGACAGGCTGCAATGATGGACAAGGCTGCAATGATGAACAAGCCTGCAATGATGGACAAGGCTGCAATGATGGACAAGGCTGCAATGATGGACAGGCTGCATGACAAGGCTGCAATGATGGACAGGCTGTATGACAAGGCTGCAAATGACACTGACAAGGCTGCATTGATGGGCATTTAAATGGAAGTTTTTTTCCTTAAAATTCCCTCCTAAACTTGGGGTGCGTGTTATACGCCGGTGCGTGTTAAACGCCGATAAATACGGTAAGTAGACAAGTTAACATACAGACACACAAACAACAGTATCTGTCGAGTAATGTAGAGTTGTTTTTTTTACTAACTATAGATACCTAAATATGAGATAATATACCAATATCATTGTAGATAGTATTATCGTTATGCAATTTTATTCGATTTCTTGGGATAGGGGGCGAAGGTAGAAGAGTTGACCACCCTCCCGGACACCCCTGTGGGTGCAATACTGTGCCCGGTTTGGAGACAACTCCCTCCCTCTTATAATGTATACCTTTAATAGTGCAAGTCTATAATTCCAAAGTAACTCAAACAGTAAACATTAAACCACTGAAAGTACAACAACAGGATTTCTATATACCAAAGTTAGGAGCTAAGAGCCTTGACAATTCCTGGGGGTCTAGTCCAGATTATCCACAGTCTGAAGCTATGCTCCTTGTTTTTGTGTCTCGATGCTACTGCTGATTCATGGATGAAGTGTACCTAGGTTGTATTCACCACATCATTCAGTGTGGGTGGGTTGGGTTTTCTCCATTTTCTGGTGATGTTGTGTCTTGCTGACAGTAATACATGTGTTATGATATTTCTAACCGGATTTGGGTATTGTTCTATGTCTACAGCTAATATGATTTGGGTATTGTTCTATGTCTAGAGCTAATAGTGCCAGTGTTTCAGAAACCATGAAATCAGGCCAAGACAGAAGTATAGTTAAATCACACTTGTTTAATAATAAAAGTAAAAAGAGCAAACGTAGTTAAAACATAGCCAAAGTTCAATAACTGCAATGGATAGTCAGCCAAGCCAGAAGTCAGGGATCAACGTAGAGAAACCACAAGCAGGATCTGGAGCCAGAAGGGATATCAGCAAAGCAAGTCTTTAAACAGGAACATAGGAGATTGTCCCTGTGATGTTGACCAGGGCAAAGGCAGAGCTTCTCTGGGCTGGACGGCTTAAGTAGGCAGGACTGACGAGCAGGATATCATCAACAGCTGAGTAACTGTGGAGAGAGATGAGAGCTGGCAATTACATGACAGCTGAGCAGCCAGCTCAGAGAAGGAGGGGCTGAGCCCAGCCCCGACACAGTGAAGGCCTCAGATGGATTATCGTTTGAGTAATTTCAGAGAGTAATTGGAAGATTGATTCCCAATAATGTGTTAATTTGGGGCATTTACAGAATATGTGGAGCATGTCTCCCCTCTGTCCACACATCCTCCAACATTTATCATCTAATTTTGTGTCATATTTAGACAATCTATCAGGGTTTAGGTACCAAAGCTATGTCAGTTTGATTGACAGTTCCCATAGGGTGGAACAACAGGTGGTTTTATATGGCCTTTTCCCATTGATCTACTGTATAGGTACATTCTACATCTGATTACCATCTAAGTAATGGGGTTGATTTGGTAAAGATATGTTTTTGTTGGTGAAGATTTTATAGAAGAGTGATGTCCCCTTTTTGACGTGGTGTGGGGGTTCTAAAGAAGATCCAGGCCAATTAAGGAATTTTGCAGGACCATGTTGGGAGTGTGGCAATACAATGTTGAGTTTGGATGTAAAGGAATAGTTCTGAGTTTGGTAGGTGTGGGGAATGGTTTCATTTTTTCTTTGAAAAAGGGAAAACAAGTTTTGGACTTTGTATGAGGACAAGGAATGTGCCTCCATCCCCGATTAATTGGAAATATAAAAGAACAAGGTTTGAGACTTTATATGAAACATGCAGCTGGGTAGATATCACAGCATCCTACTATAGTAATGTCTGGTGAGTAAACTCTAACGAGCAGGGCCCTCTATAATATAGTGACTAGTAATATGGTATATAGTATACAGTAATGTCTACCTGGGTGATCAGTAAATGATGGTTATTATGCTACTATGTTTTGATATATGGCCCTAACTGATAGTTTACTCACCAGACATTACTATAGTGTGATGCTGTGATATCTCCCTGGCTGCATGTGTAGCACCCTCTACCTGAAGGTAGGTGCTAGAATTGGATTTTTCTACTTCAGGGCCCAAGTGCAGGTAAATTTAGCCAAGCCTGTGGTTTAGGCTAGGACTGGTTATTTTGATTTGTGTTCAGTGTAGTAGGGGTTGTGGCCACCTACACTCTGACTCAATGATGCCTGCCCTGCTTTCAGAGAGATGATTCTGGAAGAGAGGTTGGACTTCAGATCTGAGTGGCAGGCAGTTCATGGGAGGAGCCCTGACCAATTATCTTCTGGTATTGGCAGGGGGCAGGCCTCCCATATAAGCTGGGGTCACATGCTTCTGGAGTTCCAGGAAAGACAGCATGGAGTAGAGAGATGCTGTTCTGGGCATCCCCACGCGGGATGCGCCAAGCGCAGGGGAGGGATGGAGGAACTGTAGAGAGGGAGTCTAAGATAAAGATCTTCATCTTAACAAAGTTTCAGACTGCTGTGACCAGGGAACACAGGACTTGAATGCTGGACAAGATCAGGATATAAAAAGTAGCAGTAAAGCAGAAGAGAGTAGAGCAGCGTTCTGTGACCGGGGACACAGAATGGTCGAAGTAACCAAAGAGCAGTGTACAGAACAAGAGAAGTTATCAAGAACAGTGTAGAATGCTGTGGCCAGAGAACACAGCATTGATAGCAAAGGACTGGCTGGGAGCAGTAGTCCACCTATTACCATGTGTCAGGCCAATCGGGGGGATATACTGTGCTGTCTCTGGTCTGGTTAGCACATTGGTAATATCTTCCAAAGTCTGTGTGGTTGTCTAACTATTTGCCCCTTCGGGGCCTCTGGATCTTTGATTCCCGGAAACCATCATAGTCTGCAAGGTGGAATTATTCACTTCTTTGTCAAAATTGAAAGTGAAGAAGTAGAATATCAATAACTTGCCAAGAATATTAGATGTGCAATAACGTTCAAGCCAAGGCTATTCAGTATTGTAATACAATACACTAATTTATGGGCATCTCATAACACCCCTTCGTTCCACCCAAGTTGTATCCTGCAATAAAAGCATGGGGAAGAGCCTGGCAGAAGAGTGATTGGCAGATTGCTAAGTAACCAAATCAGCAGCCCTTACGAGGGTACCCTTACACATGTTTCATATAAAGTCCCAAACCTTGTTCTTTTATATTTCCAATACATTTTTTCTTTGCTGATCAGATCCGTTATGTATGTTATTTCGCGCACTTTCCATGTTGCATAGGATCTTGATTGCATTAAATTATTGTCAGAAACCATGAAATCAGACTTACAGTTAAATCACACTTGTTTAATAATAAAAGTAAAAAGAACAAATATAGTCAAATGTAGTCAAAACATAGCCAAAGTTCAGCAAGCCAGAAGTCAGGGATCAATGTAGTGGAACAGTAAGCAGGATATGGAGCCAGAAGGTATGTCGGCAAAGCAAGTCTTGAACAGGATCGCAGGAGAGAGTTTCTGTGATGTGACCAAGGCGAAGGCAGAGATCAAACGCTTTTTCCGTGTCTAGAGATAGGATTATGGAAGGTGTGCTTGTGGTTTCTACATGGTGGATAGCATTTATCACTCCTCTGGTAGCGTCTGAGGTCACCAAGCCTCAGCCTCCAGGGTGTCCGCGATGTCGGCTGCCCGAGGCCGACCCGTTCCTCAGCTCTCAGGACCCAGTGCGGCCATTCTATCTAAGGGAAACAGGCAGTGGAGCCTTGAGGCTTCATTGCCCGTTTCCTACTGTGCATGCGTGAGTCACGCATCCAGGGCTGGACTTACCATTGGGCTTGACTGGGCTCAAGCCCATGGGCCCCACCCAATAGGGGGCCCCTCCGAGATACATAGCCGAGTGTACTTTGCTTGGCTCCGCTCAGTCACGCCCAGTCACGCTCTATGATGGACATAACACAGGGACTGGGCGTGACTGTGAGCCGAACTGTGAGTACACTCGGCTCCGCTCGGGACTGCAAGAGTACCTAAGAGCTGCCGAGATACGCAGGACTCTGTATCTCGGAGGCGCCATTTTTAAACTTCAAGACTGCAATGACAAGGCTGCAGATGGATGGGCAAGGCTGCAGATGGACCCTGATAAGGCTGCATTGATAGGCATTTAAATGTAAGTTTTTTTCCTTAAACTTCCCTCCTAAACTCGGGGTGCTTGTTATAAGCCGATAAATACGGTAATGTATAGAAGGTAGGGCCCGAAAGTGACTCAAGCCCAGGGGCCCCCACCACCCTAAGTCCTGCCCTGCACGCATCGCTTTGAGAATGGGGCACGCTGTGTTCTGGGGCACACACACAGTTCCCAGAACACACCGCGCCCTATTCCCCAGAAGACAACGCGCGTAGGAAAAGACCGAAGATCACCGCGGAATAGGAAGAGGCAGATTAGGACGATCTGCCTAGCAACAGTCATTTCTGGTAAGTTTTAAACATTTTTTTTTTTTTTTATAGTTAGGTTGAATAAAGACAACAGTCCATCCAGTTCAACCTGAGTGAGTGTCTACAATTGTCCCTATCCCTGTACATTGCACACTCACATCGGTCCCTACCCTCAAGGAGCCCACAATCCAAGGTCCCCATTCATATACTAGTGCCAATTTTGGACAGAAGACAATTAATGTACCTGCATGTCTTTGGAGTCTTTGGAACATTTTAATGTAGTTTTGTTTTTTAGGGTGGCCCTCCACCTTAAATTTCCTATAGGTTTTTTCAAACGTCTCAAGGCTTATAGAGCGCAATTCAAGGTGTAATGAAAAAATTTTGGATTGGAGGAGAGGTTGGTTTTGTTTTTAAAAATTCAGAGGTTGTTATGTCAGCTGTAAAATCTAACCTCTGTGTTCTCTTTTTCTTTGCTCTAGCTCCCATTTGTATAAATACACCTCTTATAACAGCCTTATAGGTATTCCACACCACCAGCAGGTCAGGTACTAATTCCGAGTTAATTGAGAAGAATTCTTCTAGTTGTTGTTTGAGGGGGCGGAATGGCATGGAGTGTTGAGAAGGTAATTATTAACCCTCCATAGATAGGAACTAGATTGAGATGGTTTAGCGGCTATAGTAATGCTAATAGGGGCATGATCTGACCAGGTGGTGGGGTGGATAGTGGAGGCCGATATGTTATGAAGTAACCATTTATCAGCTAGAAATAGATCAATTCATGAGTAGGTGTTGTGGCGAGAGGCAGGTAAAATCTCGTTCGCCCGCATGACAACATCTCCACATGTCAAACAAATCATTAGAAGTAATAAATTTGTCTAGAGGGGATGCATGTCTTTTGGAACCTGCAGTCGAGTCCATGGTGTTTTTTGGGGCCAAATTGAAGTCTCCACAGATCAGCAGATGGTCTTGTTGGATTCTTTTTTTTTTTGCTGCATGCAGTGTCCTTTTGAGGAAGTGCATCTGTTGTTGGTTTGGGGCATAGATGGAGACCAAAGTATAGGGTACATTGTTGATAGTACAAAGTAGGAAAATATAACGTCCTTCTGTATCTGTAATGCAATTATGTAGTTGAACAGAAAGAGTGTTCCTGATGGCTATTAGAACGCCTCTTTGTTTCTTAGAATAGCAGGTTTGAAAGATATGTGGGAACTGCCTATGTTGGCACTGGGGAGATGCATTTTGAACAAAATGTCTCTTGGGCGCAAAGGATATCACATCTAAGGGATAAAGCTGATTTCCACAAGCTCGTTATGCCGAATGGTTCACACTAGGGCTGTTACTGATTAAAATTTTTGTGTTCGATTAATCGACTAATTTTGATTAATTATGCACATACAGATCCAACTACTTTTAGCTGATTCAGAACCGTTGTTATGGCAACGGCCGAAGCCGGACATAGCAGGGCATGGCTAGGACGTCACACGTCATAAACTCCGCCTCACTGTGCCCATAATCTCAGCCTTACCGTGCCCATAATCACAGGCTCACCGTGCCCATAATCGCAGCCTCACCGTTCCCATAATGCAGTCTCACCATGCACATAATCGTAGCCTTACCGTGCCAATAATCGCAGTCTCACCGTGCCCATAATCGCAGCCTCGCCGCGCCCATAATCACAGCCTCGCCTTGCCTATAACCGAAGCCTCGCTGTGCCCATAATGCTTTCTTACGTGCCCATAATGCTGTCTCACCATGCCCATAATCGCAGCCTCACCGTGCCTATAATGGCAGCCTCATCGTGCCCATAATGCAGTCTCACCATGCCCATAATGCAGACTCACTGTGCCCATAATCGCAGCCTCACTGTAGTCAGTGCCTGTGCCTGGATTACACAGTCTGCGGGCATCTCCCGCTGTGTCTCCAAGTGTGAGTGTGAAAACTTTGGCTGCGCTGTGAGAAAAGTCCCACCCTACTCCTAGAACAGTTTGTGTGATAGACGGAACACTGCATCTTGTGTGTGGGGGTTCCGGGATGATTCACCATGTATGGAGAAGTTTCATTCCTCCTTCAATGGTAGAGATTGTGTGATGGGTTCTGTTGTATGTGGCCAGTATAGCAGCTGAGTAGTGCCAACTGTATGCAATTTTATGGTTAGTTAGGGTTTTTGTTACCATCTTTAGTTGCCTTCACATTTGTAAGGTAAATTGTGACAGATCTGCAAACAGTTGTATATCTGAGTATGGTGCTGGAAGGGTCAATACTTCCCTTGCCTTTGAAAGGATTTGTTCTTTGGCCTGATAGAAGTGAATCCACAGGAGTACATCTCTGGGGATAGTTTCTTCTAGGTGATGTAATTTAGGTATACTGTGAATAAGGTCAAGGGCGAGTTTGATTGGAGATAATTCTGGCAGTAGGTTAGATAACATGGTGCTAGCGTACTTGTGCAAATCTGTGGGTGGAATGGACTCAGGGATGCCGTGTATTTTAATGTTATTGCGGCGAGAGCGGTCCTCAAAGTCTTCCAGCTTTGCTTTGATCCACATAGTCATCTTTTTGCTCAGTATATGCATCCACTAATTCATTCACTGTATCCGTGTACTCCTCCATTTTGTTTTCTATATACTGCACTCTATCATCCATATGCTTCATCTCCAGAGAAATCTTATGAAGGAGTGGAGTGACATGAGCATATCTTTCATTGTGGTATCTAATACAGGCTGCCCTGATGTTGGGAATGCAGCTATTGAGGATTGCAGTGAAGAGATTGCATTATCATTGTGCAGACCTGTACTCACTGTGTCTGTGGCCTGGTGAGAGGGATCCATCCGCATCCTTGATTTAACTGGGCTCTGGGAGATCGGAGATGCAGGAGAGGAGTCGTGGGGAGAAGAGGTTGCTGATCCACCCCTTATTTCATGTGGATGCTCATCTGGAAGATCCGTATATTCCACGGATGATCTCGCTGTGGCTCCGGTGGCGCCATCTTGGCTTCTTCCCTGTGTCCGGCTAAGCTGGAAGAAGAAGGCCGAGAGCTTTTTGGGCCTCTTTCCTGGCTCCACTTGTGGGACATCTGTGCGGTGAGTACCGCGGGATTGTGGTGGATACCTGGGGGTCTAAATGGGGTAATTTTCCTGCCACTAAGCTGCATTCATCGGGTCGGCCGTGAGGAGCTCTACGCTTAGGTTGCCATCTTCGTGCGCACGCAAGCCATGCACCCAAAATGTTGATTTTCATCATAGGTGTTACTAGACCTAGGCACCTGGGGTATGCGCTTTTAGTCTTCTTCCCAATGCCTGAGTCTAGTAAGATCTCTGACAGAACAATTCTCCCAGGGTTACTTGTTCTGTTGTCTGCTGGCTGTCCCGGGTGAAGGTATATGTCTGTATAGTCTCAGACCCAAGTCACTGCAGTCTCGGGAGATGGGAGGCAGCGGTGTGGGACCTCTGCAACATATCTAATGTAAACATTTAAGCTTCCACTGATTATTGAATAACAATATTATCAGTCTTGAGCCTTACACTATATAATTCATATTGTACATGACATACTCCTGACCCCTGCACTATATACCCCTGCACTATATATGTTGTACATTACATCACTCTGATACTATATAGTCCTATCTGCTGTATATTATACAATATGTTGTACGTTACATAGTCCTGACTTCTGCTCCCTACCCACTGCTATATATAAATATATTATGTATTTTCTTTTGTTACACCCATTTTCTACCAGCTGGACATATCATATCTGATGATTTGATTGGAGCACAGACTTTTGCATGTTGATAATAATGTGATAACATTCTCATACTTTGGAACTTTAAAAAGAAACTGATAATGAGGGAGGAGTCAATAACCCAATGATGGTGGTCTTCAGGATCAGTCTAGTCTTTGTCTTGGTTGTTCTTCCCCCCCCCCCCCCCCCCATCCTCACTCTCTGACCTCAGGTGGGGCTCAGCCCTGCTGTCATCCATGACTGAATTATGGACTAAATAAGAAAGTGCAAGACTTCTTGTGTTGGGAAGATGGCAATGAGTAATAGAGGGGGAGGGGACACTCGTCCTATAATCCCCTCATCACTGTCACTCCTATAAAAGACAGTTCTCGTTGTTTCCTCACTCTCTGACTAAGGTCCATGAATAAAGAAATGAACTGGTAGGAGATCAGAGGACCCATTTACTAGTTACCTTGAGGGGGGAATTGTAAGATCCTCAGAGACAAAGCTGCCTGATGTGGGCGGATTCCTGGTTTAGGGGAACCAATCAGCTCATGTCTTGTAATAATCTTTGTATTTCTATTTTAATAGATGGACGAGAGAAGAAGAAAACCTCAGAGGATCGTCTCACTTTGTCTCCAGACTGTAAAGTAGAAGATGAGGACATCACACAGTATAGTCCAGGAGAAAACCCGGCTATCTCAAATGTCCATCCAGCACCACACAGTGTAGATGGACCATCGTTTTCCTCTTATCCTGAGGAACCTCAGACTGTGAGGGATGGTGCCGTCCTTCCAACAGAGAAGAGGTTTACCTGTATTGAGTGTGGGAAGTGTTTCCGTTTTAGATCCCATCTTCATGTGCATATAAGATCTCACACAGGAGAGAAGCCGTATTCCTGTCCTGAGTGCGGGAAATGTTTTTCAGTGAAGTCCAGTCTTGACAAACATCAGAGATCTCACACAAGGGAGAAGCCGTATTCCTGTCCTGAGTGCAGAAAATGTTTTTCACGGAAGTTTGATCTTTACATACATCAGAGATCTCACACTGGGGAGAAACCGTATTCCTGTCCTGAGTGCGGGAAATGTTTTTCACGGAAGTCCCATCTTAACATACATAAGAGATCTCACACTGGGGAGAAGCCGTATTCCTGTCCTGAGTGTGGGAAATGTTGTTCACAGAAGTCACATCTTTACACACATCAGAAAACTCACACGGGGGAGAAGCCGTATTCCTGTTCTGAGTGTGGGAAATTTTTTTCAGAGAAGTCCAGTCTTTACAGACATCAGAGATCTCACACAGGGGAGAAGCCGTATTCCTGTCCTGAGTGAGGGAATTGTTCCTCACTGAAGTCCTGTCTTCCTGTACATCAGGGATCCCACACAACCCTCGAGGTGTATTAGTGCCTTCAGTGCGGGAAATGTTTTCTACATGAATGTTGCTGGACATCACAGCTCTCATGTGGGGAAGAAGCACACCCTGATATACACCTCAGATATACTCCATAGTCGATCTTCATCATGTAAGAATCAGTACATAAGAAGATCAGAGATCACCAAAGACATAGATGAAGTGTTGTACCATATTGGCCATTGATAGCAGGATAAAAATAAAAATTGAGTCATTACCTTTCATTGGCTGAGCACATATTGTGGTGTAAGATTTCACAAACACTTAGAGGTCTGTTTTAAAAAAATAAAATAGTTGAATGAATGTGACCATTCACCTGGTTGTGATGAATATTGAACATCTTTGATTTCATAATGCGATTTCCTTTGCTCCATTTAGTGGCCATAATGTGGTTGTAATATAAATGATAGAAACATCACTCATCTCTAAATAATACAAATCAAACCCCAGATTCAAGATCCTACGTGAAATCTTAGCTTATCTTAACACGTTTCATCATCACGTCTTCTTCGGAGGGCCTCATGAACAACAATTCATATCAGAAATTATAATATAGTTTGAGATAAATAACAGGATGTCAATACCCAGAATTCTTAGACACCCCTCAGTGAATCAATATACAACATAAACTTATAGAATGTATCCTTATCAGCACAATCCAGTCCACATAATGTGTAGCATAGTTACATAGTTACATAGTTAGGTTGAAAAAAGACAGTCAGGTTAAAAAAATACAAAAGTCAGGTTGAAAAAAGACAAAACTCTCCATGCACATACACCGACTTCATATATTTTTGTTCACCGCTGTGACTTAAATACTGGAGTGCAGCCCATCATCTACTGGAGGACTTACCCTCACCAGCTAAATATGCCCAAAATGTGAGGATTTGGGCTAAAACAGCATAAGATCCGGAATGGATGGATGAGCCGGGCACGGCCTCCCAGTATATCCTCCTCCTAGCCTCATAATTCCACTGGATCTCCATCTTCTGATTTCCCTCCAAGTATTATAGTATGTTATTGCTCCATCTCCTCATATATACGGCACAGATCTTCCCAAAAAAAGAGAATTAAACCTGCAATAGTGTGAAAATCTTATTGCTTTTATTTATAAAATATACTCACATAGGAACCAATCAGCATAGCCCAGCAAACACCGGCAATACAGCGATCCTCTCTCCCTGTCCAGCGGCTGTCAGTGTGTATACGGCTGTTCTCAATGCACCAGCCACCTCCGATTACCACCACTCATCTCTGCTGGCCCACACACGTAGTAAAACCACACCCCTAATGCATTTGACTGGGCACATGCCCTGAAATGTGTAGCCACGCCCAGTTATCTTCCAATAATTATGTCACCAGTGGGCCGGTGCTTTCCAGCATAGTTCTGAGGCACCTATCAGCACTGGAGCTGTGTACACCTCACAGGGATCGCTCGCAGGGAGATGGACACATTTATTTATAGATGTTAGTAGGTGGGGGGTCCAGGAGAGTTGATCTGCATACTTAGGGGAACCTGGTCAATCCCCATGCATACTGTCCTGGAAGGGTGGCTAGGCCGGCCCTTAAATATGGGAGAGCCATGCTAGCAGAGGAGTCTGGTAGAAGATGGAGTGCTGAGGAGGCTGTCAGTGGCCTAGGAGGGGTCTCCTAGGTCTAGGGGAGACCCCATCTCCAGGCTGGGCTTTCCCTGGCTCAGGAGGATGCAATCAGTAGAGCTGTTTGACTTGCAATCCCACCTGAAAAGCAGTGGGAGCAAGGAGGGCAGAGTAAGTACATCCGCACACTCAGGGATTCGCAAAAGGAGAGACTTCCATATGTAGCTGGCCTTCTAAAGGACAGTGTTGGGCTTAAACCTTTAATACCTTGGCCTGGGAGATATTCAGAGCAGCCAGGAGGGCTTATAGTACAAGCAAGCAGTGTAGCTGGGAACAGATCTCTGAAAGGATACACTCCTGCATACAGTTTGCCTCAATTGTGCTGAATGATTACATAATTGCAAATAGGGTGTGACTTGTCCTGCAACTTTAAACTGTCAAGCCGCACCCGGTGTGAACAGGGGGCTAATACCTTTACTATTACCTTATGTTTTAACTGCAATCTTGTTAGAAGTAAAACTATAATAAGAATGCATTGAACAGAAAAAAATATTGTGTGTATCAGGGCAATGAAGACAAACTTTGGTACCCAAAAATTGCTCATAGGTGATACTTTAACTATTTGCCGCCCACCTACAGTACATTTACTGTGGGTGGGCAAAAGCTTCAGGCTGAGAGACATACTGGTACATTGCTAAGCTTATGCACACTTGGCACCAACTGAGGCACTCAGTACCAGGCCTCTGTTAGTGTCCAAGGTATCATGTGATTGCTATGAGCAACACTGTACTGTACTGGTGACACTGGTCATATGATGACACTGTACTGTACTGGTGACACCCTGATCTCTTCACACAAGTTATATGATTGTAGAGAAATAGCGGCACCTCATCCCAAAAATTAGTTACAAAGGCGAATAGTTCGGAAGGGAGGGATTATTATGGTGCTGGTTCTATGGGGACGCTGATCTGCGTGTATGACTGTATCAATGGATTCCCAATTAGTGGATACTTTTTAATTGGCTGCTTACAAGCTTAGGTGTCTTTTGAGCTGTGGAAACTTTGGGTTATTTAATCCATTACCTACTTATATGCTATCAATAATAGAGCTACTATATATCCCATTAGAGTTTTTAGATACAACTCAATTTATCTATACACTTGGTTCCTTGTCTTCTCAGTGCCCCTGCTTTTCAAACTATCTATATTTTTGATTGGTTTTATTGGTTGCCTTTTTGCCTCCTGCAGTCACATCAAGGTGGCCTTTCAGTTGAGGCGCCACCCTCTGGGCGCTCGCTTGACCCGCCTCATGCTGGGGTTGAGTTTGGGTAACTTATTTTACATTACCGGTCAAGTCCTATTTCCCCTGAGGAAGCCATTTACCTGACATCATTTCCTGTCTGTCTTCCAATAGAGACTGCCTGTTTGAGTAGAAGTGAGATCACCATCTTGTGGAGCTCAGAGGAACTGCAGCCCCGAGAAATGCCTCATGTGATTACAGCCTTGCCATTGCTTTCAAATGATGGGCAGTCCTAGGATTTATTACACTGTCCCATCATGTCCTCATCTCACAGGTTCTAGGCCTCAGAGTGCAGAATGTCAGTGAGGAGATGACGGCTGGAACACTCTCTGGGTCCCATTACCAGGCACTGCAATTATGACAGACTGTGGGGAGCAGCAATCTCCTTTCTGACAGTGATAGTAGAACTCCGATATCAGAGAGGCAGTGGGAGTGTGTGATCAGGTAAGTACCACCACTGATCACCAATGCTGGTTGTGGTTACACTTTATTCTCACTGACACCAACAATGGAACTTTTTTTATCTCATTGACACCAATAATAGGGCTTATTTTATCACAGGGACACCAATGATGGGACCTATTTTATTTCACTGAAGCCAACAATGTGGCTGATTTTATCTCACTGACACCAATGTTGGATGTCAAGGAAATCATGCCCACAGTGACTTTCTAACTGGAGTGAGATCCTTGATTGGTGGAGAGGAATGAGGGGAAAGCTTTCTCTGGGAGGATAAAACCAGCTATGATATAGATATCACAGCCTGCAATACTGCTGACCACCACTGGAGGGAGACTCTCCTACATTTATCTGGCTGGACACACAAAGGCAGATACAAATCTTTCATACACTCTGATGCAATCTAATGCCGCGTACACACGACCAGACTTTTTGACAGCAAAGGTCTGACGGAACGAGTCCGTCGGACAATTCGATCATGTGCGGGCTCCATTGGACCTTTGCTTGCTAAAAATCCGGCGGACTTTAGAAATAGAACATGTTTTAAATTTTCCCACCGGACTGAGAAATCCGTTCGTGTGTGCTAGTCCGACGGACAAAGAACAACGCTAGGGCAGCTATTGGCTACTGGCTATGAACTTTCTTATTCTAGTTTGGTCGTACATCATCACGTTCGAATCTGCAGACTTTGATTGTGTGTGTCCAAGTCCGTTCATTCAGAAAGTCCACTAGAACTCTGCCAAAATTGAGTCAGAAAGACTGTTGGACCTAGTCCGTCAAAGCCCGGTCGCGTGTACATTGCATAAGGAGTGTGGAGCAGACAAGTGATCCCACACAATTCAGAGGATCCCCCAAGCGATCCTTCAATCTAGAATCCTGGTGTGATGACTTTTTCCACTGCCACCCCCCCGAACACATGATTTAGGGCAGATTACCTGAAGTGTGTGATATGAGTGGTGTACCAGGCAGTGATACACACACACACATACAGATCCCTGCCTGCCAGATACAATCACTTCCACACACTGAAAATAATCTACATTCGGGAGGATCTCTATGTCTGAACAGAAGATTGGATGAACACTGGCTCCTCCCACATTCTTCTGAACATCCAATGTTTATGGCATTTGTTGCAGATGAATATGACGGCTTCTGACTGTCACTGGTTTCTAGGCAAGCAATGGCTGCCTACAACCGCTGTGTCCTTAGCAACTGCTGACTTTACCCCGCTTATTCCCTTACATGGCCACGTAGGCAAATTGGTGGGGCATAGATCATGACATCATTGTCTGAATATAACCATATCTGGGCAATGATGTCATCAGTATCCCCGCCCCTTCCTTTATATAGCTGATGACATTTCAGCACGCTATCAGTTAGTGAGTGTTACCGTCTGAGATCGCTCCTGTGTGGCGGCTTAGTGGGAGTCAGTGGGAGTTGGCATCGAGATTGACGATGGATTTACAATGAGAGACTTTTCTAGGGTATTTTGTAAAAATAAAGGACATTGAGAGTCTTTACAGAATACTTTATCAATACCAAGGGAATTGGGAAATTATTTAGACACAGACACACTAACAAAGACAGCACAAGATCACAACAATAATTGAACAAGATAAAAAGCACAACAAAGATACCAATAACAGCCTTTACAAAATTAAACTACACTACAAATAATTGCCCTGACACATCGCATCTCTAATCTCGGTAAAGAGCCTATGATGTAGGCTCTTTACCATGTGAACAGCTGTGTCCAATCAAAGCTAATCACATGGTAACCAGGAAGTGCCGGTTATCGGATTTTTTTTATTCATGCTGACAAGGTGCGAGTGGAGGAGATATGATCAGCGGCTCTCCTGACAGGGGGGATCTGCACTGATATTCAGCATTGATTATCAGTACAGGCCCATCAGTGATAATCCCCAGTGATGACCACCAGTGCCAGGTCCAGAATGGTAACCCAGGGTGATACTGAAAAAAAGATAGAGATGCTGGATGGTAAAAATATTTTATTGGGACCTACCCCATAATATCCTACAACTTGCATATTCTTAGCAGAGGACACTAGACCACCAGAAAGCCACAAAGTATAGTATAGCATTCCCCTATAGGAAGCCACAAAGTATAGTATAGAGTGCCCCTATAGGAAGCCACAAAGTATAGTATTCCCCTATAGGAAGCCTAAAAGTATAGTATAGAGTTCCCCTATATAAAGCCACAAATTATAGTATAGAGTTCCCTTATATGAAGCCACAAAGTATAGTATAGTGTGCCCCTATAGGAAGCCTAAAAGTGAAGTATAGAGTTCCCCTATAGGAAGCCACAAAGTATAGGAAGCCACAAATATAGTATAGAGCTCCCCTATAGGAAGCCACTAAGTATAATATAGAGTTCCCCTATAAGAAGCAGCACAGTTTAGTTTAGAGTTCACCTATAGGAAGCCACAAAATATAGTAAAGAGTTCCCCTATAGAAAGCTGCAAGTATAGTATAGAGTTTCCTATAGGAAGCTGCAAAGTATAGTATAGAGTTCCCCTATAGGAAGGTACAAAGTATAGTATAGAGTTCCCATAGAGGAAGCCACAACTTATAGTATAGAGTTCCCATATAGGAAGCCTAAAACTATAGTATAGAGTTCCCCTATAGGAAGCCACAAAATGTAGTATAGAGTTCCTCTATATGAAGCCACAAAGTATAGTATAGAGTTCCCCCATAGGCAGGTAAAGAGTATAGTATAGAGTTCCCCTATAGGAAGCCTCAAAGTATAGTATAGGGTCGCCTATAGGAAACCACAAAGTATAGTATAGAGTTCTCCTATAAAAAGCCGCAAAGTGTAATATAGAGTTTCCTATAGGAAGCCACAAAGTATAGTATAGAGTTCCCCTATATGAAGGTACAAAGTATAGTATAGAGTTCCCCTATAGCAAGCTGTAAAGTATAGAATAGAGTTCCCCTATAGGAAGCGGAAAAATATAGTATAACATTCCCCTTTAGGAAGGTACAAAGTACAGTATAGAGTTCCCCTATAGGAAGCTGCAAAGTATAGTATAGAGTTCCCCTATAGGAAAGTACAAAGTATAGTATATAGTTCCCCTATAGGAGCTGCAAAGTATTGTATAGAGTTCCCCTATAGGAATCAAAGGGTAGCTCAAATATGGGTAACTCCAGAAGACACCCTTGAGCAATAGGAGAAGGGGACTATTATGATACCTATATATAATAAACCATATTAGAATATATTAAAATGCAAATTAATATTTATTAAAGAGATCAAAGTAACAATGACATGAATTTAGAAAGGACAATCAAAAAATAAGCATAATAAGTAAACAGCATGTTAGATACACGGTGTTGAGGTTTACGATTTTATCAGGCACCCCTCGAACAGATCAGGGGCCATTGGATAGAGGGTTTAGACGTATTCCTCGACCGGTTTCGTGACAAAGAGCCGCTTCCTCAAGAGGCGTCACCCACAAAATCCACAAAAAGGTAATCCTGAATGTCAGAGACGACAATTTTTGAGGTACCCTACAAACAGGCACCCCCCTGGTGGCGGACACGGGGTAAAAAGGATGCAGAGGAGGCAGAAGCCAACCCACAGGTTGTTTCAGATACAAATCTTAGCCAGGATGAAACAGATCCTCAGGGACAAGGTATTCCCGCGGTCTCAGAGAAAAGTCCGGGATATCCAAAATAAATCTGTCGTGATGTTGTTGATCACAAATTCCCAGCTGCGGCCGCTCCAGGAGTGGCAGCAGCTGAGAATTTGTGATCAACAACATCACATCACAACAGATTTATTTTGGATATCCCGGACTTTTCTCTGAGACCCCGGGAATACCATACAAGGCGACACCAGATTTGAATTCCCCTATAGGAAACCACAAAGTGTAGCATAGAGTTCTGACGTCATTACATACAATGCAAGACTTTGCAAGGGAGGATGCCAAGGGTCCACCCACCTCCTAAAAACATCACAAGAAAAAAAAGTTGGAGGGACATTGGGAGGAGGAGCTGTGAGGTCAGTGTGATGTCATAGGACATATAGACTCTGGATGGAGTGACATTTGGATGGGAAGATTTGAGGGGTCCTCTATATGAGGCTCCTGTGCAAACCAAATCATTGTTCCTGGGTGTGTCCTACTTCTCCTAAACTGAAGAGTGAACTCTGGCCTTTACCATACAGAAATCTGTCAGGAATCTGTGAAAGTAAGCTCTCATGTGATCAGGTGACGTGGGGAGGAACAGAGTGTAAGTTCCGGACAGTTTTCTCCAGAGCTCCTAATGGTGGGGTTGGATTTTGTTGAGTGCTGGTGCCAAGTTTTCACCCCCCAGGATCGCTGCAGGTGCGGAGAAAATCTGTGTAAGAGGATATAGAAGAGAGATTAGGAGGAGATCCAGGAATAAGGATAAAGGTCAGGACAAGCAACAGATGAGCACACCCAGGAGATGAAACCGGGGTCACTACACAGAAAATCAATCCAAGGAGACAACATGCAGGACGAGGAATAGCAAGAAGGAGCTCATCGACAAATGAGAATATTGCAATGCTCATTCAGTGGGAGGTTATCTCAGCATGACTTATATAATGAAGGAGATGAGGGTGGGAGGAATTCACTTATGGTGACCATAGATACATGGAAATTAAGCTGGTTCAGCAGGGATCAGTCACATTTCCATCCATGTATGGTCACTGCCGGATAAAAGTCACTCGATCAGCGGCTGCAGCCAATAGCTTCATCACTGATCTGTGTAATCTGAGAGCGGAGGAGCTTTAATGTTAAATATAAGTGTAAAATGCAAAACTCCAGTAGGTGTAATAAGATGTCCGCTTCCCCTTCTCAGTGTATCCTTATTGTGGAGGAGTGTGGGGTGTAGCAAGATGGTGGCGACAAAACGTCACTTTCATTACACATTCTGACGGGTCGCCTAATCTGATGAAACACCTGTATGTACTTTCCATCACTTCCTGTCTGTATTCCATAGAGACTTCCTGTCTGGGTAGAAGTGAGATCACCACTTTGTGAAGCTGCAGCCCAGAGAAACGTATTGTATTGTGAACACAGCCTTGTGCTGTGTGTGTATGTACTGAATACCCTTCCCATTTCTCTCCTCCCTGAGTGTGTATAAAGAGGCGGAGCTCTGAGTGTGTATTAAGAGGCGGAGCTCTGTATGAAGAGGTGGAGCTCCTGCTGGAACAGTGGTCAGAGGAGGAGTCTAGGAGGGAGACTGACAGAAAACACAGCAGACTTGCAGGAGTGAGCAAGGAGGATCCAGTTCCTTTGCCATTGTAGGTGAGGAGAGTGTGAAGGATGTTGGTGACTGTGGTAGATGAAAAGCTGGGAGTCATATTGCTCTGGTGAGTGGGGAAGCACCACTAAGGGGGCACCCTCACCATCACGTGTGTAAGAGGTGGAAGAAGGCATGGCTACACTACAGCTGGCACAGTTTGGAGCATGGAGCACTTACACACCTTATCAACTTTTCATTGGTTTGTGGACTTTTTTTGAGAAAATTTAAGTAGATGCAACGAGGAAGCAGTGGACTTGCAGATAATACTACACTGAGCACAAAATATTGTACGATTACATGAATTTGCACCGATTTTTCTTTCATTCAATATAGCAAATATTATAAGATTAAAGAAGTAGGTGCAAAGTGGAAACAGTGGATATGAAGAGAACAGAAACATGAGTACAAAGCACTTTATGTTGTATATGAATTTTCACATGGTTCAGTTTACTTAATTTATTGATACACCATACACCATACGATCAATGAAGTAGGTGTAAGTGGAAGCAGTAGATCTGCAGAGAATATTATTTTGAGCACAGCAGACTTGCAGACTAGCAACAAGGATGGGAAGTGTTATCATAATGGGGAATTTTAACTATCCGGACATAGACAGGGCAGAGGGAATCACGCATTTGTCTAAGGCTTGCCAGTTTCTAAATGTCTTGCAGGACAATTTAATGGGTCAGATGGCAGACGCACCAACTAGAAATAAAGCGTTACTGGATCTACTGATTACCAACAATACAGACCTGATCATGGATGTGGAAATAAGGGGCAATTTAGGAAACAGCGATCACAGGTCAATTGGCTTCAGTATAAATCACACAAATAGGAAACATAAGGGGAATACAAAGACACTGAATTTCAAAAGAGCCAACTTCCCTAAACTACAAACCTTGCTAGAAGGCATAAATTGGGATAAAATCTTAGGAACAAAGAATGCGGAGGAGAGATGCATTTGCTTTAAGAGCATATTAAATAAGGGCATTAGCCAATGCATCCCATTGTGTAATACATTTAAAAGAGCAAACAAACATCCTGGATGGATTAACTCCAATGTAAAAATGCATATAAAAGCAAAGGAGAAGGCCTTCAAAAAATACAAGGTTGAGGGATCACCATCAGCATTCAGACTTTATAAAGAATGCAAGAAGAAATGTAAAGTGCAATATGGATGGCTAAGATAGAACACGAAAAAGACACATAATGGAGGAAAGCAAAACAAATCCTAAGAAATTCTTTAAGTATGTAAACAGTAAAAAATGGAGGACAGACCATATAAAGAATGAGGAAGGACATCTGCTTACAAAAGATGGGGAGATGGCGAAGGTATTTAATTTATTCTTCTCCTCAGTCTTCATGAGGGAATCGGGGGGCTTCAGTAACCAAAACTGCAGTGTTTATCCTCGTGACACATCACAGGAAGCACCTCCATGGTTAACAGAGGACAGAATTTAAATTAGACTTGGGAAACTTAATATTAATAAATCACCGGGACCAGATGGCTTGCACCAAAGGGTACTTAGGGAACTCAGTCAAGTAATTGCCAGACCATTGTTCCTAATTTTTACTGACAATTTACTGACTGGAATGGTACCAGTTGATTGAAGAAAAGCCAATGTAGCACCAATATTTAAAAAGGGTCCAAAATACATCCCTGGGAATTACAGACCACTTAGCCTAACATCAATAGTACGTAAACTCTTGGAAGGGATGATAAGGGACTATATATTAGTAATGAGAATGGTATCATTAGCAGTAATCAGCATGGATTCATGAAGAATCGTTCTTGCCAAAAAAAAACTATTTACCTTCTATGAGGAGGTGAGTTGCCATCTAGATAAAGGAAGGCCCATAGACATGGTGTATCTAGATTTTGCAAAAGTATTTGACACAGTTCCCCATAAACATTTCCTGTAAAAAATAAGGTCCATTGGCAGGGGTGGTGATAAATGGGGAGTATTCGGAATGGTCAGGGGTGGGTAGTGGGGTCCCCCAGGGTTCTGTGCTGGGACCAATCCTATTTAATTTGTTCATAAATTATCTGGAGGGTGAGGTAAACATTTCAATCTCTGTATTTGCGGATGATACTAAGCTAAGCAGGGCAATAACTTCTCTGCAGGATGTGGAAAACTTGCAAAACGATCTGAACATATTAATGGGGTGGGCAACTACATGGCAAATGAGTTTCAATGTAGAAAAATTAAAAAAAAATGCATATGGGTGGCAAAAATAGGAATGTAGTCTATAAACTGGGGGGTGAATCTCTGGGGGAATCTAGGATGGAAAAGGACCTGGGGTCCTAGTAGATGATAAGCTTAGAAATGACATGCAATGCCAAGCTGCTGCTAACAATACAAACAGAATATTGTCATGCATTAAAAAGGGGATTAATTCCGGAGATAAAACAATAATTCTCCCGCTCTACAAGACTCTGGTCCAGCCGCAGCTGGAGTATGCTGTCCAGTTCTGGGCACCAGTCCTCAGGAAGGATGTACTGGAAATGGAGCGAGTACAAAGAAGGGCAACCAAGCTAATAAAGGGTCTTGAGGATATTTTAGATATGAGGAAAGGTTGTGAGTAGTGATGGACGAACTTCCGACGGGACGTTTCGCGAACGCGGCCGATAGTTCGCGCACCTTAACGTTCGCGGCGGACCCCGTTGACTTCAATGGGAGGCAAACTTCGCAAACCTACAGGTCAAATTTGCAGCCACAAAATAATTAATAGCTGTGCAAACATAGTCCCACCACATGGCCAATGACATAACACATGTATGAGGTGAATCTGGGATTGACAACTACAAGCATTCTTTTTTTATATGGGAAATTGTTGTGACAATTCAGGACTGTGGAGCACATGAAGGCAATGGAGGAGAGGGAAGGTCAGGGACCAGGGTAGGCAAAGAAGAGGGTGCAGGAGATGATCACCAGCAGCGTGACATAGAGCAATGACACCTGCACCGTGATAGAGTCATCTGACAACAGCACCATGATAGAGAGCACTGACATCAGCAGCGTGACATAAAGCACTGACAGCAGCACCGTGATAGAGAGCACTGACATCAGCAGCGTGACATAAAGCACTAACACCAGCACCGTGATAGAGAGCACTGACATCAGCAGCGTGACATGAAGCACTCACACCAGCACCGTGATATACAGCACTGACAGCAGCACCATGATAGAGAGCACTGACATCAGCAGCGTGACATAAAGCACTGACACCAGCACGGTGATATACAGCACTGACAGCAGCACCGTGATAGAGAGCACTGACATCAGCAGCGTGACATACAGCAATGACACCTGCACCGTGATAGAGTGATCTGACAGCAGCACCGTGATAGAGAGCACTGACATCAGCAGCATGACATAAAGCACTCACACCAGCACCGTGATATACAGCACTCACAGCAGCACCGTGACAGAGAGCACTGACATCAGCACCGTGATATACAGCACTGACACCTGCACCGTAAGAAGCCCCAGGAGGAAGTCAGCATAGCACAGGGATGGTGGGAGCCCCTCATAATGAGCATAGCACAGGGATGGTGGGAGCCCCTCATAATAAGCAGCCCCAGGAGGATGTCAGCATAGCACAGGGATGGTGGGAGCCCCTCATAATAAGCAGCCCCAGGAGTAAGTCAGCACAGCACAGGGATGGTGGGAGCCCCTCATAATGAGCATAGCACAGGGATGGTGGGAGCACCTCAAAATATGCACAGCAGAGGTACAGCCCCAGGAGGAAGTCAGCACAGCACAGGGATGGTGGGAGCCCCTCATAATATGCACAGCAGAGGTACAGCCCCAGGAGGATGTCAGCACAGCACAGGGATGGTGGGAGCCCCTCATAATATGCACAGCAGAGGTACAGCCCCAGGAGGAAGTCAGCACAGCACAGAGATGGTGGGAACCCCTCATAATATGCACAGCAGAGGTATAGCCCCAGGAGGATGTCAGCACAGCACAGGGATGGTGGGAGCCCCTCATAATAAGCAGCCCCAGTAGAAATATGACACCGCTCAACCTCAAGAGGAGGGTACGGGCATATAGTACGGTGTGCTTTTTTTGGACAAGGAAGTGAGCCAAATGAAGAAAGAAGGTCTCTGTGCTCGTGCTCGATTAAAAAAAATGTTTATAGACATATACATGGTCTACTGGTCACATGTGTTGAATTCCTCCGAGATCCATGCCTCATTCATTTTTAGAAATGTGAGGTAGTTAACACTGTCGTGAGCTAGGCGAGTACGCTTATCGGTCACGATCCCCCCTGCTGCGCTGAACGTCCTTTCGGACAGGACACTGGATGAGGGGCAAGCCAACAGTTCGATTGCAAATTGGGCAAGCTCTGGCCAGAGGTCAAGCCTGCCCACCCAGTAGTCCAGGGGTTCATCACTCCTCAGAGCGTCCACATCGGCCGTTAACCCGATGTAGTCGGACACCTGACGGTCTAGGCGTTCCCTGATGCTGGATCCGGATGACACCTGTCGATGGGTCGGCTGAAAGAATGACCTCATATCCGAAGTCACCAACACATCTTCAAACCGGCCTCTTCTTGCAGGCGCTGTTGGATTGGTACCCGCAACTCCTTCTCTGGGAGTGGGAATTGCTCCTCTGCCAGCGCACGCAAAAGCAGAATGCAGCATTTCTCGAAGCAAGGACTGGAAGTGCTGCATTCTGACAGCCCTCTGTGACGGCGGTAACATTTCCGCCATTTTGTGTTTGTACCGGGGGTCTAAGTACGTTGCCACCCAGTACTGGTCCTTGACCCTTATGCTTTTTATACGGGGGTCCCTATTAAAACACTGGAGCATGAAGGCCTCCATTTGCACTAAAGTGGAAGCGGTGTGGTGGCCAGGCTCCTGCTCATCATCCAGGATAATGTTGTCCTCTTCATTCTCCTCTCCCCATCCACGCACAACAGGGATCCCAGAAAGGTTTAAAGCATGCTCTTCTTGCTCCTCCTCATCCGCCCCGGCACCATCCTCCTCTGACTCCTCTTCAGACTCCTGTTGATCACTTGTCTCAGATAGAGAATCCCCCCCTGGGAATTCATCCAGCATTGCGACTTCCTCATCTTCCCGCTCCTGCTCCTCCACAGCTTGATCAATGACACGACACAATGCATGCTCCATAAAGAAGGCATAAGGTACCATGTCACTGATGGTGCCTTGGCTGCGACTGACCAGTTTGGTGATCTCCTCAAATGGGCGCAGAAGTCTGCATGCGTTGCGCATGAGCAGCCACTGGCGCGGTTAAAAAAAACCCAGCTCCCCAGAACCGGTTCTGCCGCAGAGTTCATACAGGTAGACGTTAACTGCACGTTTCTGCTGAAGCAGCCTATCCAGCATATAGAAGATTGACATCCATCGCGTCGGGCAATCGCAAATAAGACGTCTGACCGGCAGATTGTGTCGCCGCTGAATGTCAGCAAGGTGAGCCATGGCCATGTAAGATCTTCTGAAATGGGCCGAGATTTTCCTTGCCTGCCGCAAGATGTCCTGGACCCCCGGGTATTTGACAACGAATCGCTGCACAACCAAGTTTAAGACGTGTGCCATGCATGGCACGTGCGTAATTTTGCCCTGTTTCAATGCGCTAAGCAGATTGGCACCGTTGTCACACACCACTTTACCAACTGTCAAATTGAGCAGTGTTAGCCACTGATCTGCCTGTGAACGCAAAGCTGAAAGGAGTGCCGGGCCAGTGTGGCTCTTGGCTTCCAGGCACAACAGACACAGCACGGCATGGCAACGTCTCACCTGGCATGTCGAATAGGTTCTGGGGAGCTTGTGCGGCGCAGCGGAAGAGACGCTAGCAGCGGAAAAGGAGGAGTCAGCCGAGGAGGAGAGGGAGGAGGATGGAGTAGGAGGAGGAGGAGAAAAAGAGCCAGGCCTGCATGCAATCCGTGGTGGTAAAACCAAATCTACACGGGTGCCACGGGTTACATGCTTGACGGCCGTCAGAAGGTTCACCCAGTGGGCAGTAAAAGTTATATACCTTCCCTGCCCGTGTTTGCTAGACCACGTGTCTGTGGTCAGATGTATCTTGGCACCGACACTGTGTGCCAGAGATACATTCACTTGCCGCTGAACATGGCCATATAGCTCTGGGATGCCCTTCTGTGAGAAATACTTCCTTCCTGGGACCTTCCATTGTGGTGTTCCAATGGCCACAAATTTGCAAAAAGGCCTCCGAGTCCACCAGTTTATATGGCAGTAGTTGGCGGGCTATGAGTTCTGTCAAGCCAGCCATCAACCGTTGGGCAAGAGAGTTATCCGGCGTCATCATTTTTTTACGCTCGAGCATTAGGCCCACGGAAGCCTGCCTTTTTGCAGAAAAATGTGAGCTTGGCGTGATGGAAGGTGGAGTGGAGGACAATTGTGAGGAGAGAGGAGAAGGAGAAGTAGAAGACGAGGCTGGACGGTGAGAGCCTGGAGTGTGGCTTTGTGTGTTCCGTTGCTCCCACTTGGCTCGGTGATGGCGGCTCATGTGCCTTCTTAAGGCGGTCGTCCCTAGGTGAGTGTTGGGCTTACCGCGACTAATGCGTTGACTGCAAAGATTGCAGATGGCAACGCTATTGTCAGCAGCGGACACGTTAAAAAAAGCCCACACCGCGGAGCCATGTGCCGGTGTCCTGGGAGTGCCAGATGTGACCGTACATGGTCGATGACTCGCTCCTGATACATTTGCAGTCTGCTTTGTCCCTCCTGTGCAATGTAAGTTATTCCTGCTTCTCCTCCCTATCTGCTGGTCCATATCTCCCTCTGAACTCCCCTCCTCTTCCTCTCTTGTGGGCACCCACGTGACATCAGTAGACACGTCATCATCAACGTCACCTTCCCCACCGCTATAAGTAGAGATCTCGGAGTAGGCAGCAACACCGGGGACCAACCTCCTCCTTGGGCTGATCTGGGTACTGTCGTCAGACTGCTGAGTAGCGATTGTTGCTGCCTCCTCTTTCTGATCCAATACCAAGAGTGGCTTCGCATCAGAAATGTCTTGATATGGATCGGAAAATAATTCCTGTGACTCAAGCGGAAGGTATGTGGTGGTGGTGGTGGTGTTGTTGGTGGTAGTGTCTTTGGGGGTGCACATAGCAGAGAGTGAAGAAGAGGGTGCAGATTGAGAGGATGAGGAGGGGACAGAAGAGTAAGGCTGAGCGAGCCACTCAACCAAGTCTGGTGCGTCCTTTAAAGTAATTGAACGCACCTTCTGCAACTTCCCACTTTGGCTCAAGCCTGTTGCTCCTGCCCTACCCCTACCACCCACCACAATAGGATTAAACTTTTTCGCGGAAAGGAGTTTAACAAGACTTGTGGCCACTCATTAAAATTAGAAGAAAAGAGGTTTAATCTTAAACTACCTGTACATAGAGGGTTCTTTACTGTAAGAGCAGCAAGGATGTGGAATTCCCTTCCACAGGCGGTGGTCTCAGCGGGGAGCATTGATAGTTTCAAGAAACTATTAGATAAGCACCTGAATAACCACAACATACAGGGATATACAATGTAATACTGACATGTAATCACACACATAAGTTGGACTTGATGTACTAGTGTCTTTTTTCAACCTCACCTACTATATAACTATGTAACACCTAGCACTTTATATATATGAATGTATACACATATTTTAGTGTATTTGTAATGATTTATGTGCACATACAATAGGACAGCGCTGTGACACATAATGCTCTTCTAGTTGATAAAGGGAATACTTACCTTTGTTACAGCAGCAGTCCGGTATAAGTTATTTCTGTAGGTATTTGAGTTGTTACACATAATGCAGGTTTTTTCAATTTATATTGGTGACATAACTGCCCAAATCTGGGGATCAGGAGCCATTTCCACCCTTTGCTCTCGGCTGGGGTTCTTTGTATTCATAGAACAGATGTTCTACATGACTAAACTTGACATCAATTTTACTGCAAAATCAAAGGTGCCAAAATGTCTCCCCTCGAGCAGTAATATATTTCTATCCCCCTTGGTGGGAGTGGAGATGACCCATCTATAAGGCTATACAGTACATAAACACAGCACAAGTGCCGTGTTCACACTACGAGATGTTTCCTGGGCTGCAGTTCCTCTGAGCTCCACAAGGTGGTGATCTCACTTCTGCCCAGACAGGAAGTCTCTATGGAAGACAGGAAGTGATGTCAGGTACACACAGGACGACGTTCCATAGGAAGCAGAGAGAAGACACAGCAGAGGAGGTAATCCGTAGATTAACCCCTTCAGGGGGATCAGTTGATCATTAATATATATTTCTTTCAAAGCTGGACATACATGGTTCAGTTTTATCGTTCAGCCAGCGGGCTGGGTGAAAAAACTGAATTGATTCCCCCATCAACACATTGGAGGGGGATGGGGGAATCCTCCCCGCTGCAATATTGTATTCTGACAATGGGGGGCGCTCCTCCGCTGTCAGAATACACAGATCAGTGATGAAGCTATTGGCTGCAGCCGCTGATCGAGTGACTTTTATTCGGCAGTGACCACACATTGATGGAAATGTGACCGATTCCTGCTGAACAAGCTGAATTTCCATGTCTCTATGGTCACCATAAGTGAAGACTCAACAAACCCCAGGTCACCATGGTGACTAGAAATGGCATCCTGGCACCTGGGCTCTTGTCTGCCCACTCTCACTGGTCTGAATAATGTTTCTGCCTGAAACTCGGACACATTATTCAGACAGGAATGTGGCTCGGAGCGCTGCCAGGTGGGAGGGTGAGGGGAGGAGGAGGAGGGAGATGATGGCACCCAACCTGTGAAGTCAGGGGTGGACTGGGAAGGACAGCGGCATGAGAGGACTCAACTCACTGAGCTTCCGCTGCCGATCTTTCTCCTTTTCAGTGGCCGCATTACTGTCACCATCAGCTCTTGCTTCCACCCACAGCTGCCTGTGTCCCTACAGAGCCCTCCGGCAGAACACAGAGGAAGGAGCGAGACTGAATCTCCAACATGGTGCCACCTCGGCACTGCCACAAAGATCCCCACAAGATGCTGAGAAACAGGACTACAATCCTGCTTGTTGTTTCCTTGGATTGATTTTCTATGTAGTGACCCCGACTTCATCACTTGGATGCTCTCGCCTATTGCTTGTCCTGACCTTTACCCTGATTCCTGGATCTCCTCCTCATCTCTCCTCCATATCCTCTTACACAGCTTTTCTCCACACCTGCAGTGACCCTGGGGGATGGAAACTTGGAACCTGCACTCAGCGAAATCCATCCCCACCATTAGGAGCTCTGGAGAACTTTGTCTGGTATTTACACTCCATTCCTCCGCACATCACCTGATCACATGAGAGCTTACTTTCACAGATTCCTGACAGATTTCTGTATGGTAAAGGTCAAAGTTCACGCTTCAGTTTAGGAGAGGTAGGACACACACAGGAACAATGATTTGGTTTACATGGGAGCTTCATACATCCCTCCATTCAGATTCAGCATGTCTGGCTTTTTTTTCTGGTGCTCTTAGTGGGTGGACCCTTGGCATCCTCACTAGCAAAGTGGAACTGTTGGTCCTACATTGTATGTAATGGTGCCAGAATGCCTACAACACTCTGCGTAGTGTGGGGGTCCTGTGTGGGTAAATTATACTTCAGCCTGAAGTATGGCTTTATTATAATGGAAACTTAAATGGTATAGTGAGGAGGATTCTGGGAATATCATTTGATTTTACTATTTGTTTTCAGATCTAGAGTTTTCCTCCTGTGAAGTCTGGAGATCATATGACATCACATTGCCTCCACCTCCCTCCCTGATAGAATAGAGAAATAGAAAGAAGATTCTAGAAGTCACCAGAGAGATGATGGAGGAGAGGTGAGGAGGATTCTGGGAATTCTGGGACATTATTCAGTAACAGACAAGGGATGTGTCTGGATGGTGACTGTATCATTGTGTGTGTCAGGTTCCTATAAGGTGTCAGGATGTCACTGTCTATTTCTCCATGGAGGAGTGGGAGTATTTAGAAGGACACAAGGATCTCTACAAGGACGTCATGATGGACAATCAGCCGCCCCTCACATCACCGGGTAAGAGGAGACTTTATTGTAAAGGAGAGAGCAGTACGGAGGCTCCACCTAGATCCCCCATCATCTGATAAACACATAGAAACAATGTATTCAGTCAGTGTGTGTGTTTCCTACAGATGGATCCAGTAATGGGAACCCACCAGAGAGATGTCCTCATCCTCTGTATTCCCGGGATTCCACACAGGAAGGTCACACCATCCCCCACCATCATCAGGTAGATGACTGACAATTATTGGTAGATCTGATTTATACACAGCATGTTTGTTACAATTACTATTTTATTTTATATTCAGAGTGGAAACCTCAAGGGTGATAATATTGATATTAAAGAAGAGTATAAAGAGGAGGATGAGCAGTATGGAGTGATGGAGGAGTTATCAGAAGGACACAAGGATATGATGGAGCCACCTAATACCAGGAACCCACCAGAGAGATGTCCCAGTCCTCTTTATTCCCGGGATTCCACACAGGAGGGTCACACCATCCCTCACTGTTACCAGGTTAGTAGGAGAGAGGTTATAAAACACAAACTCATGGAGACAATGTGTGGATTTCTTATTTGAGCTTATTTTTTACAGTTAATATTTTCTCTCATTCTCTTGGTTTAGGTTGAAGATCTGATAGTTATAAAAGTAGAGGTTGAAGAAGAAGAAGAGACGTATGTTAGGGATGATCAGCAGTCTATGGAGGAGGATGGAATAACGGGGACATTTATAGAAGAGGACACTCCTACAGAGATCGGCACAGGTGGGTCATTAACACTAAATACATTCCTCCACTCATACTGCTCACTGATTGGTCCAGAGTAGGGCAAGGACTGGGTGATATCAGCCTGTAATCCCCTGGTCACTTTCCTGAGCTGTGTTCCCCGTCCTGTATTCCTGTATTTCTCTCTGATAATCTTCCTTCTCTGTGCTGCCGACACAATTTATGTAGCTAGACTGGATTTATGGAGATTTGGGGGTTCAGCTGGCAGAAAAATTTCAATTTTCACCATAGACGTTACTAGACCTAGGCACCTTGGGTATGTTCTTTGGGTCTTCTGCCCTATACCCAGTCTAGCAAGATCTCTGATAGAACAATTCGCCTCTACAACTTTTCCTAATTAAACATTTAAAGCAGGCCACTCACTCCAAGAAGATCTCCACAGTCTCCCTGGCTTGTAGTGTAATGTAACGAGAGTTGAAATTGAAGTGCCACACCACTGCTAACAGGTCCTGATACTTTATTCCATTAAAAGTCAGGGGTACGATTCAAAAAGTGCCCAGAAGGTTTCAGGTGTCCTAGCGTCACCTTCATCACGGCTTGACTTGCAGCAGGTGCTAATAAGGTCTGTGCTTGTAATCCACAATAGAAAAATTAGAATTGTAAGTCCAGGTCACTTCTGGTTTGTTTACAATATTGCGATTGATGGACTGATGCAAGGAGTGCTTGGACCCTCAAATCACATTGGCTACTTTTTGTTTTGTACCCTGACTTTTAATGAGTAAAGTTGTATCTTGATCTCTTAGTAGTGGTGTGGAGCTTCAATTTAAATTCTCGTTACAATACTGTCACTCTTCTGGCTAAATTAACAGTCTAGGGATGTCCCTTTTTAGATGCTTTATTATAAGGTGACCTGGGATAGGGTGCAGGAAGGCTGGGCAATACTCCAGTAGTACAGTGTAGTAACATATGGACACTGTTACTTTCTCAAACCAATTAGTACAGTCCCTCCAACCGCAAGCTCTGGCACTGAAGCACAAGATAGTCGCAGCACACAGTCACTAGGATCCTACATACAGGTCTGTACTTACAAATGTCCCTGGATACTTGCATGCCTCCTTCCAATGTCAGCCAAGCATTTCTCCCCTAAATTCTCAAGACCAGATTCTCAATCAGTTCTAGCAAGGCTCACTAGAATAGGCCCCAGCTCCAGCATAACTGGGACCTCCATGACCACATGTTCAATTATAGCCCCTCAGGCTGGGAACTTCTCCTCTTGGACATGAACAGGGCTGCCTCAGGCCCCAGACTATTTATACACTCCCCAGCCCCCTACTAGGCACTCTCATCCCGGGATTGACTGAAATCACATATTCAGGCTGTCAATTTGCCTTGTTCAGCCCACTACATTCTAGAATCCTGCAGCCAGGGTAGCCTATACACTCCAAAGCAATCACATACTCCTTCACTGATTACAGGGGAGCCAAAAATAATTTACTGATCCTATCTTATCCAGTAACCTATCTAGGAGAGTGCTACAAACTATATAGTTTATATTACATAATCCTGACCCCTGCACTATATATTAGATGTTGTACATTACATATGCCTGACCTCTGCACCATATACTCTATGGTGTACATTACATCATTCTGATACTATATAGTCCTCTCTGTTGTATCTTATACAATATGTTGTACATTACATAGTCCTGACTTCTGCTCTCTCCCCTCCCCCCACTGCTATATATACACATAATATGTATTCTCTTTTGTTACACCCATTTTCTACCAGCTTGACATATTTATATCTGATGATGTGATTGGAGCACAGACTTTTACATGGTGATAATAATGTGATAACATCTTCAAACTTTGGAACCTTAAACAGAAAGTGATAATGAGGGAGGAGTCAATAACCCAATGATGGGGGTCTTCAGGATCAGTCCAATCTTCATCTTGGTTGTTCTCCCCCCATCATCACTCTCTGACCTCTGGTGGGGCTCAGCCCCGCTGTTATTCATGACTAAATCATGGACTAAATAAGGAAGTGCAGGACTTCTTGTGTTGGGAAGATGGCAATGAGTGATAGAGGGGGAGGGGACACTCGTCCTATAATCCCCTCTACACTGTCACTCCTATAAAAGACAGTTCTCGTTGTTTCCTCACTCTCTGACTAAGATCTATGAAGAAATAAATGATCTAGTAGGAGATTCAGAGGATTTACTAGTTACCTTGAGGGTGGGATTTTGAGATCCTCAGAAACAAAGCTGCCTGATGTGGGCGGAGTCCTGGTTTAGGGGAACCAATCTGCTCATGTCTAGTAATAATCTTTGTATTTCTATTTTAGTAGATGGACGGGAGATGAGGAAAACCTCAGAGGATTGTCTCACTTTGTCTCCAGACTGTAAAGTAGAAGATGAGGACATCACACAGTATAGTCCAGGAGAAAACCCGACCACCTCAAATGTCCATCCGGCACCACACAGTGTAGATGGACCATCGTATTCCTCTTATTCTGAGGAACCTCAGACTGTGAGGGACGGTTCCGTCCTTTCAACTGATAAGAGGTTTTCCTGTACTGAGTGTGGGAAGTGTTTCCATTATAAATCCCATCTTAATATGCATAAAAGATCCCACACAGGAGAGAAGCCGTATTCTTGTCCTGAGTGCAGGAAATGTTTTTCAAAGATGTCCCATCTTAATACTCATCAGAGATCTCACACAGGGGAGAAGCCGTATTCCTGTCCTGAGTGTGGGAAATGTTTTTCACAGAAGTCCAATCTTCACACACATCAGAGATCTCACACAGGGGAGAAGCCGTATTCCTGTCCTGAGTGCGGGAAATGTTTTTCACAGAAGTCCGATCTTTACACACATCAGAGATTTCACATGGGGGAGAAGCCGTATTCTTGTCCTGAGTGCGGGAAATGTTTTTCACAGAAATCTGATCTTTACAGACATCAGAGACTGCACACAGGGGAGAAGCTGTATACCTGTCCCGAGTGTGGGAAATGTTTTTCACAGAAGTCCAATCTTCACAGACATCAGAGATCTCACACGGGGGAGAAGCCGTATTCCTGTCCTGAGTGCGGGAAATGTTTTTCAGTGAAGTCCCATCTTGACACACATCAGAGAACTCACACGGGGAAGAATCTGTATGCTTGTTCTGAATGAATGAATGAATGAAATACTTGTATAGCGCACAATGCAAACTAAATCATCTCTAGGCGGGAAATGTTTTTCACAGAAGGACAGTCTTTCCACACAGAGCTCTCACATGGGAGAGAAGCCGTATTCCTGTGCTGAGTGCGGGAAATTTTCTTCAGATGAGTCCAGTCTATACGCACATCAGAGATCTCACACGGAGGAGAAGCCGTATTCCTGTCCTGAGTGAGGGAAATGTTCCTCCCTGAAGTCCTGTCTTCCTGTACATCAGGGATCCCACACAACCCTCGAGGTGTATTAGTGCCTTGAGTGTGGGAAATGTCTTCTATATGAATGTTGCTGGACATCACAGCTCTCATGTGGGGAAGAAGCACACCCTGATATACACCTCAGATATACTCCATGGCTGATCTTCATCATGTAAGAAACAGTTGATAAGGAGATCAGAGATCACCAAAGACATGGATGAAGTGTTGTACCGTGTTGGCCATTGATAGCAGGATATAAATAAAAATGGAGTAATTACCTTTCATTGGCTGAGTACATTTTGTGGTGTAATATTTCACAAACAGTTTGAAGTTTATTTAAAAACAAATAGTTGAACAAATGTGACCAGCATTCACCCAGCTGTGAAGAGCTTATGGCATATATTTTATTTTATACAGTGTTTTCCTTGGCTCCATCTAGTGGCCATAATTTAATATTGAACTATTTTAAATGATTGAGGTATTTCAGGAAAAATAACCCATTATGTCCGCTAGATGGAGCTGATGGTCATAGGAAATCACTATGTCGATGACCAGAATTTGTAACGGCTGGATGAATGATTGTCACATTCGTCCAATATATATTTTTTATAAATAGACTCCTTAGTCTTCTTCATCAGACATGGCTTTATACTAATACCTGACAACATACTCAGTTTGGAGCACGGAGCACTTTCACACATCAACTTTTCAGTGATTTGTGGAATTTTTTTGGGGACAAATAAGTTCACTGAAGTAGATGCAAACTGGAAGCAGTGAATCTGCAGGGAACTGCATCTTGACCACAAAGCACTTTATGTTGTATTTGAATTTGCACCTGGTTCAGTTTACTTAAATATTGAACAAACCCCATACGATCAATGAAGTAGGTGTAAAGTGAAAGCAGTAGTAGATCTGCAGAGAATAACATTTTGAGCATACATATATATATATATATATATATATTTCTTTATTTATTCGGTACACCCCTAACATTATATATATATATATATATATATATATATATATATATATATATATATATATATTATATATATGTTAGGGGTGTACCAAATGGAAATTTTGGTGCCAAAACCAAAAATGAGGATGCTCTTAGCTGAAAACCAAAAATGACAGTTTTATATTTTTATATATAATTTTATTATCTTTGATTTTTAGTTAATATCATCAATTTTAATTAATATGAATTTATTGTTGCCCATTATTGGCACCTTTAGTGCAAGAAAAATGCAGTCTGCAGTCTCTGCATCTCTTATATCATGTCCTCAGTCTCTGACCATCTCTTGTATCATGTCCTCAGTTTATAACCATCTCATGTATCATGTCCTCAGTCCCTGACCATTTCTTGTATCATGTCTGCAATCTCTTAAACTTAAACACGCTGCTAATAGTTTTAGCAGAATTTCCATTCGGTGCACCTCTGGCAGACATGATACAGGAGATGGTCAGAGACTGCAGACATGATACAAGAGATCAATGCAGCCTCACCATTGTCCATAAAATGCAGCCTCACTGGTGTGCCTGTCAGGTGCAGCCTACCAGTGCCCATCAGATACAGCCTCACCAGTGCCCATTAGGTACAGCCTCACCAGTGCCCATCAGATGAAGTCTCACCAGTGCCTGTCAGATGCAGCCTCACCAGTGTCTGTCAGATGTAGTCTCATCAGTGTCTGTCAGATGCAGCCTCATCAGTAACCATCAGATGCAACCTACCAGTGCCCATCAGATACAGCCTCACCAGTACCTGTCAGAAGCAGCCTCACCAGTGGCCATCAGATGCAGCCTACCAGTGCCCGTCAGATGCAGCCTCACCAGTGGCCATCAGATGCAGCCTACCAGTGCCCATCAGATGTAGCCTCACCAGTGCCTATCAGATTCACCCTCACCAGTGCCCATCAGATGCAGCCTACCATTGCCCATTAGATACAGCCTCACCAGTGCCCGTTAGATGCAGCCTTGTCAGTGCCATCAAATGCAGATGCACCAGTGCCCATCAGATGCAACCTCACCAGTGCCTGTCAAATGCAGCCTCACCAGTGCCTGTCATATGCAGCCTACCAGTCCCCGGATTAGAGCGTCGATCTCCCGCTGTATTACAGAGCAGTATTTGAATTTCCCAGCTGCAGTAAGGATGTCCCATCTCCTGTGATCAGGTAACACTGATTCAATGTCCCGGCATTGAATCAGTGTGCCGTCTCTCACAGGAGGTTGGACATTGTTACTGCATCTGCCCGGACATTTCAGCTCCGTGACACACAGACATAGCCGCTCTGCATGAGGAGGAGAGGAGGAGGAGCCTGAGCCACCAGGATGACAACCCTGCAATGTGCGGCACCTGTGGCTGAACCCGCCCCCTTGGTGGCATTATCTGCAACTTTTCTTCTTTTGGCCGATGCCGAAAGCACAGTTTTCAGCCGATATGTTTCAGTGGCTGAAATTTCGGTCCACTGTTAACTATAATAGGATGTGGATGTGAGGGTGGTAATATGAGGGTTGCTACTACCTTCCTCCTGACCTGCAATGTAAGGGGGCTCTATGCTCCATACTCATGACCCCTGCACTCCATCATTGTGTTGGCTGCATATTGTAATGATTGGCTATTGGCTGCCTGTGTAGTGTAATAATTGCCCTTTGTAGGCCATGTATGGTCAGGATGGTCATTGTCTTGTCTATTTATTGTCAGTGCTGTTTGCTTAGAGGACCATATTACTAGAATTTATCTCCAAAATGAAAAGAATGTTCTTACCCCATAAATGGGGAAATGCTCTGACCCTGAAGGGGAACATGATAGTTCCAATAAAACCTATATTTTTTTTTTTTAGTCAAATCCTTTTTATTATTTTAATTGAAAATTACGTTGACACAATACAGACAAAACCACAAAAATAGAAAAATAGAAATCACACCAAACCAAAACCCCCCAAAAAATAAAAAAATAAAATAAAAAATAAATCCCAAACCACTTCCCTTCAACAAGCCCCCCCCCCCATTCAGAGTACATATGACACACAAAAAAAGAATAACAATATCCAGCATTACAAAGTACACAGTATACATTGGTTGACATACCTAAGCCATTATTTCACCGAAAATACTTCTCCCGAGTCCTCCCCCTCTGTTGTGTGGGAAGCCCACAAGGCTACCATGCGGGGACAACTCATTGAACTGGGATCTAGGAAGAAGAGAAAGCATGGTCGGCAGATCGAGCAGGTCATCGGTCAAATTGCAGAACTGGACAAGCAGCATAAACTTACCTTACATATGGCTCATTTAAAAGCCCTCACTCTGAAACGGGAGGAATTAAAAACCCTTCTTGATCTAGACACTAGCAGGAAATTCCTACGCTTCGCTGAGTCGTTGTATGAGTGGGGAGATCCCTCAAGGCGAAACAAACCAGGTCTTTCATCCCCAAAATAAAACTCCCCAATGGCAATTTAGTACATGCTACTCCCCACATAGCTGTGGCTTTTAGCGATTATTACGCGGATCTGTATAATGTACAGAGCGAAACGGCCTCGCTAACTCCGGGGGAAAACCGCAATTGCATACAGGCATACTTAAGAGAGGCCAATTTGCCCACGTTATCCACTTCCGCACTCCAGGCCCTAGAAGAGGACCTTATGGTGGAGGAATTCCAGGCAGCTCTAAAGTCATCACCCATGGGAAAGGCCCCTGGCACTGACGGGTACGCTGTCTGCTATTATAGAACATTCAGTGACATCCTACTCCCCCACCTCACGGCATACGCCAACTCTATATCTTGAAAATCCTGTTTGCGCCCGGAATCTCTCACGGCCCACATAACAGTCATACCTAAACCAGGTAAAGACCCCACAGCGTGCAGCAGCTATAGGCCAATTTCCTTGCTTAATGTGGATGTCAAGTTATACTCCAAGGTTCTGGCCAATCGGCTACTTCCCCTAATACCTAGCTGGATTTCTAAGGATCAGACTGGCTTCATACCTAGTAGGGAAGCCAGGGATAATTCCCTCCGGACCATATCCCTGATTCAATACGTTTGACAGTGCTCCCAGCCCACCCTACTTGTTTCTACGGATGCTGAAAAGGCGTTTAATAGGGTGGACTGGGACTACCTCAAAATGACTCTGCACCACCTTGGTCTTGGCCCTAAAATGTTCTACCGCATAACCTCACTTTACTCCACTCCCACAGCTCGTGTCTGCATAAATGGCTCTCTGAGTGAATCATTCTCGCTGTACAATGGGACCAGACAGGGCTGCCCTTTATCCCCGCTCCTATTTGCTCTCACCCTCGAACCCTTCCTGTCCACAATTAGACATAATATTAATATCCATGGGGTTCAGATAGGTCCCACGACCCATAAATATGCAGCGTATACTGATGACATTTTATTTTTTGTCCAACAGCCCCGTATTTCCCTGCCTAATCTGATGTCGGCCTTCTCTACCTACCAAAAACTCTCCAACTTTAAAATTAACTTTTCTAAGTCGGAAATTCTAAATATTAATCTCCCCAGACGAGAAGCAGATCTAATACGCCCCTCTTCCCTTATAGATGGGTTCAGCGCAGTATGAAATACCTAGGAATCTACCTTACACCAAATATTCACTCCCTTTTTCGATATAACTACCTCCCACTACTGAACAATATCAGGGAAGACCTGAGAAAATGGAAGAACCTTTCACACACCTGGCTAGGGAGGGTTAACATTATTAAAATGAACATATTGCCCAGACATGGGCGTCCGCAGGACTTTTTCCAAGGGGGGCATCATTTTAAGGCCACTCATGCTCCGCCCCTTTTCGACAATCTGATGAAAATCTTTCCACTGGTAATACATATGTGTTATATAACAGATAATTCATCTTCCCTTTGTATTGGAAGTTACTCTGGCGGCTGTGTTCCATTCCCATATAGCCTAGAGAATGTACATCTTTTTACATTGCAATACATCTGTTGTGGCCATATTTTGATCTCATACTGTCACTGTATAGGCTGTTTTCATAGTTTTGGATGGGGACGGTGCTCCTTCCAGAGGATCTGTCTGCTGTGCGATGGAGTGGTCCCTGGCCACCTGCACCTTCAGCCTTCCTCATTTTCCGGCCCCAGTCAGCCTGCCCTCTCGTCCTGGGGAAGTGGAGAGCACTGGGTGGGAGTTGGAGAGAAGGGGGGGCAAAGAGTACTGGCGGGGTTGGAGAACACATGGGTGGGGACAAAGAGCGAGGGGGAGTGGAGATCACAGGGGTGGGGAGCGGAGAGCGCTGGGGGGAACTTGAGAGCACTTGGGGGGCCAATAAGAACAGGGGTAGAGAGCACGGTAGGCTGAGAGCACTGGGGGGCTAAGAGTGTGGGTGGTGAAGAGCACTGGGGGGGCAGAAAAACAGGGGTGGAGAGCACGGGGCTGGAGAGTACTGGGGGGGGGGGTACAAAGAGCGGGGGGGAGTGGAGAGCACCAGAAAGAACAGGGGTGGAAAGCATGGGGGACTGGAGAGCACTATGGGGGGTGGAGAGCACATGGGTGGGCCAAAATGCAGGGGGAGTGGAGAATGCTGGGGGAGCAGGAGAGTGTGGTGGGGCAGGAAAGCACTGGGGGGCAGGAGAGTGTGGTGGTGGAGGAGAGCACTGGGGGGGCAGGAGAGTGTGGTGGGGCAGGAAAGCACTGGGGGGCCCCCCATGCGGACGCCCATGTGCCCAGAGTCTTATTCCTATTCCAAATGATCCCCATGGGGGTACCCATAGGATTTTTTGCAACGTTGCAGACCATGATCTCCCGCTATGTTTGGAGGAACAGTCACCCCAGAGTATCCAGGGATGTCTTATAACATGCCAAAGACGCTGGGGGCCTGGCCCTGCCAAACTTTAGGATGTATTATCATGTAGTCATACTCTCCAAGATAGCAGATTGGAAGTACGCTGCTAACGCCAAGCTGTGGGTGGCCATGGAACACTTTGTATGTGGTGCAGACCTCACGGTTGCACCGTGGATCCCTTGCATACACAGACATCAAGTGAGGCCCGCAGTGGATGGACTAGGATGGAAGTAATGGAGGGCCGGGCATGACGGGGATGTTTAAGGGAGCTAGAGGGTTAAGCCTCAGGGTGAATAGGCTGAGGGGGAGGAGCTGGTGGAGAGTGTGTGGGATGGGGGAGGAGCTCTATAAAAGGTGGAGTGGGCGGAGCAAAGTCCAGTTCGACGGAGGGGACAGAGAGAGGAGGCAGTTTTTTACCACTGCTCCTCTGAAGATGGCGGACATCGAGACCATGCTGGCGGGACTGCGGCGGCAAGCGGGGGAACGCGGACCGGAGTGGCTGCGGGAGCACCTCGGGGGCCTGGCGGGGACATCGGGACCAGGCTTGAGCCTTTACAACGCGCGCGGAGGTCCCGGCCTCCATCGCATTTTTCACCTGGGCCTGACCCTCGGCTGCCTCGTGTAGTCAGAAGCCCTGGGGAGGACCGATCGCTCCCCCCAGCCAAACGAACACAGGGGGACTCAGGGGGCCTGGAGCGGTCTTCATGCCGCGGCCCGGGGGGGTGGGGCGGGCGGGTCACGCGGCCGGCGTGCTGCTGAAGAGACAGTGGGAGGGGGAAGGGGGGATGCTGCAGCAGGACACAGTGCAGCAGGACACAGCGGAATCACCTATGCGGGTTGTGGCTTCAGCTTCCGGGGTCTCTTCCCCCGGGGGGCTTACACCCCCGCCTACATGGGTCCAGGAGGACCGGTCTGAGGGGGAAGTATCGGATGAGGAGGAGCTGCCCATTCCAGGGGGAGATGTCGCTAGTCCGGCTGTGAGGAGAGTTCCTGGACAGCCAGGTGAGTCCCCTGATGCGGTTTTATTGTCTAATGCATTGCAGGGTTTGTTGGGGGTGGTGTAGGCAGGCACGGGGAGGCCAGTGACGCCTGTGGGGTGCGACACGGGGGTGGCGGGGGTTTCTGCGGCGGCGGTGCCGGGGGGCGGGGGTGCGGAACCAGCTGGACAGATGCGGAACCTGTTGGAGGGATTGCGGGCCTTGGTGGGGCGTTTTGACCGGGGGCAGGCCTCGCCGCCGCCGGTGACCCCATGGGTGGCTCCCCCAGCGGGGGAGCTCGGGGTGGCCTCTGGGGCCACGGGGGTTACGACGCCGGTGGCACCTTTGGTGCCGACGACAGAGGGGGGGAGGCGGGGCATCTGGGGTTGACGCGGGCAAGAAAGACTTGGTGGCGCGGTCGGACATTGTTTGATTGGCCAATGCGGCGCGGTGTGAGGTTTATGTGTGTTTCGAGGGGTCGCTGGGGGCCCACTTGAAGCAGGAGGTGCGGGACAAGATCTGGAAAGTGGAGTATGTCGAGATTTTCTCGCTTCTCCCGTTGGAAAAGTTCAACTTGGACAGGGTTAAACCTGATGATTCCAAGAAGGAGGATGAGGAGAAGCGGCGGTATCGGCTGATACCGCGCATTTTCTCTAATTGGCTACAGGCGTTTGCCATTTTGGCTAGCGTCATTGGGGAGAAGAGCCCTGAGAATTGCTTGGCACTTTTCTGTTATATGGATGCGATTGGGGAGGCCCATCGGGTGTATGGGGGGGGTGGCGTGGCTCCGGTACGATGAGCAATTCCGGCAGCGCAAAGCGGTGTGGCTAGAATTGCGCTGGGACCACAAGGACATCAGCCTCTGGATGAGGCTTATGTCGTCGGCGAGGGCCCCGCCTCAGTTTCTTCAGGGGGGCCGGGAGTGCGCCTACCTCGGGACTGCCGGCCGGAAAAAAGTGGGGGGTTTGCTGGCAGTACAATGAGGGAGCCTGCAAGTTCGGGGGAGCGTGCAAGTTTAAGCACGAGTGTTCCGGTTGCGGTGGGGCTCACATGTTGTCCCAGTGCTTCCGTAAAGGCAAACGAGTCGGGGATGCTGCTCAGAAGAGGGAGGACGCCGGTGATGCTGGCAAGGATGCTCCCTTTTCTAAGTAGGTATCCGGATGGGACGGCGTCGCGTTTGCTGGCGGCGGGGTTCCGGGACGGCTTCAGGATTCCGTGTTCGCTGCCGGAGGTGCCGCGGGTTGCGAAAAACTTGAAGTCCGTATTGGAACATCCGGGGGTGGTGGATGACAAGCTGCAAACGGAGGTGGCGCTCGGGCGCATATGGGGGCCGTTTGGGGAAAAACCGTGGCCCGACTTGGTGGTTTCCCCGTTGGGGGTGGTCCCCAAGGAGCCGGGGAAGTTTTGGCTCATTCATCACCTGTCCTTTCCAAATGGGGGCTCAGTGAATGATTTCATTGACCCTGAGGTGTGCACGGTGTCCTACACGTCGTTTGACGCTGCGGTACGGTGGGTGCGGCGTTATGGTCAGGGGGCGCTGATGGCTAAGGCCGATGTGGAATCGGCGTTCCGGCTGCTTCCGGTTCATCCTGATAGCTTTAGGCTGTTGGGGTGCCACTGGCGCGACAAATATTTTGTGTATATGTCCCTACCGATGGGTTGCTCGATCTCGTGTGCGTACTTCGAGACGTTTAGCTCCTTTTTGGAATGGGTGGTGAGGGACGCTTCGGGTCTGGAGTCGGTTATCCATTATTTGGATGACTTCCTCTGTGTGGGCCCACCTGCCTCCGCTGTGTGTGCGATTTTGCTGTCCAAGTTGCAGCACATCGCAGGCAGGTTTGGGGTTCCCTTGGCAGCCGATAAGACGGAGGGTCTGACGTCGGAACTGAGTTTCCTGGGGATCGTGATCGATTCCCGGGCAATGGAGTGCCGGCTGCCGGAGAACAAGTTGGTGGAATTGCAATGGGAAGTTAGGGATATTCAGGGCCGACGCAAGGTCCAGTTGCGGACGTTGCAGTCGCTTTTGGGTAAGCTGAATTTCGCATGTAGGATCATTCCCATGGGAAGGATTTTCTGCTGGCGGCTGGCGGCAGCTACGGCGGGTGTCAGCATTCCCACACACTTTGTGCGGCTGGGAAGGGAGCATCGGGAGGACTTGCGGGTTTGGCACAAATTTTTGGCTTCTTACAATGGTAGGGCCATGTGGATGGCAGGCCCTGTCAGCAATTTTGACATGGATTTGGTCACGGACGCTGCCGGTTCTACTGGGTACGGGGCGTTTTTCAGGGGCAAGTGGAGCGCAGAGCCTTGGCCGGAGGCTTGGAAAGCAGCGGGTTTTCTGGGCAATCTGGTTCTGTTGGAACTATTTCCGATTGTATTGGCGTTGGAGCTGTGGGGGGAGGAGTGTAGGAATCTGAAGTTGCGCATTAATTGTGACAACATGGGGGTTGTGCAGGTGGTGAACCGCATGTCGGCTTCATCCCCTCCAGTTATACGGTTGATGTGGCAGTTAGTCCTTCGTTGTTTGCAGTTGAATGTTTTTGTTTACGCTGTACACATACCGGGCGTGGAAAACGAGTTGGCTGACTCCCTGTCTCATTTTCAGTGGGACAGGTTCAGGGAGCTGGCTCCGGGCACAGAAGCGGAAGGGGCCCATTGCCCGGAGTGGATTTGGAGGCTGCCATTGGAGTCGCCGCCGGATGGATCCGGCAGTCTGTGAGTGCGCCCACCTGGGCGGCCTATTCCAAGGTTTGGTCTGCATGGTCAGGTCTGGTTCGGGAGGCAGGGGTAAGTGATCGGGGCTCCGATTGGCGGTTGTTGGTACTATATTTTGTGGCCAGGAATATGGAACGGGGGGTGTCGGTTTCCGCGATCGGCCGGAAACTGGCGGGTTTGACGTTTTTGTTTAAGCTGTTGCGGGTGGAAGACTGGACTAAAGATTTTTGGGTGCGTCAGGCGTTGAAGGGTTATTGCAAGCAGAACAGGACGAGGGATGCGCGGAGGCCGGTTACGTTCACTACCTTGCAGGCGATTTGTGCTCAGCTGGGGTGGGTGTGCTCTTCGGAGTATGAGACGCGACTGTTTACAGCGGCATTTTCTTTGGCCTTCTATGGGGCGTTTCGGATTGGGGAGCTATAAAGCCCCCAAATCACTCTTATGCCATGTACACACGATCAAACTATCTGCCCGTGTGTGGGCTCCTGCGGACTTTTTTTTCCCAAAAGTCCGGCAGTCTTAGAAAGTAGTTTTGACTCAAAAATTGTCCGATGGACAATCCAGCCACGTGTGTGCTAGTCCGCCAGACTTTTGAAATGAATGGACTTTCCCACACACGGAGAAAAGTCCATTCATTTTGAATGCTGCTCCAGGTAGCCGGGCCTAGCGTCCATATAAGACCCTTATTCGAAAACGCAGCCTGGCCGGTCAGGAAAGGGGGTGGGGACGAGCAAGTGCCCCCTCCCCCCGAGCCATACCAGGCCGCATGCCCTCAACATGGGGGGGTGCTTTGGGGAAGGGGGGGCCGTGTGGCCCCCCACCACAAAGCACCTTGTTCCCATGTTGATGAGGACAAGGGCCTCTTCACGACAACCCTGGCCGTTGGTTGTCAGGGTCTGTGGGCGGGGGGCTTATCGGAATCCGGGAGCCCCCTTTAATAAGGGGGCCCCCCAGATACCGGCCCCCCACCCTATGTGAATGAGTATGGGGTATAATGTACCCCTACCCATTCACCTGTGAAAAAAATGTAAATGAAATACAACACAAGGTTTCAAAATCATTTATTGCACAGCTCCGGGGGTCTTCTTCTGTCTTGGGGGGTCTTCTCGCCGGACTCCTCCGTTATCTTCTGCTAGCTCTTTATACTAGCGGAGGAGCCCGGCTTTCTTCTTCGTCACCGCCCGGGGGTCTTCTTCCGACTTCGTGGGTCTTGTCCCCCTCTTCGGAGGTCTTGTCCCCCTCTTCGCTTCTTCTTGCCGGGCCTCCGCTTTCTTCCTTTAGCTCTTTTACTGGCGCCGCCTCTTCTTCTGACTTCGAGGGTCTTGTCTCCCTCTTCGGTTCTTCATGCTGAGCCTCCGCTTCTTCTTCCAGCTCTTTTACTGGCGGTGGACCGGTCTTCTGTCGCCGCCTTCTCTTCTTCTTCCTTGAGATGTTGACTCGACGCTGTCTCTGGCCGTAATGATGTCACAGTCCCAGAGGATGTGCCTGGTACAGCTCAGGGGAGGCGCTCGTCCCCACCCCCTTTCCTGACCGGCCGGGGTGCGTGCTTGGCTAAGGGTCTGAAATGGACTCTGGAGGGGACTCCCATGTCGTTTTTTGGAGTAGGGCTTCCCCTTTAAGCCCATACCAGGTGATGGGGCCAGCGACATGCCAATCTCACCACCAAAGGCGGCGACATTGACCTCCCTCGCTAGTCGCATCTTCCTGGAGCCGCGTTCAAAATGAACGGACTTTCCTCTGTGTGTGGGCAAGTCGATTCATTTTCAAAAGTACGGCAGACTCCCGACAAAAGTCCGGTTGTGTGTGAGCAGGTCCGCTCGTTTCGGAAAGCCCGGCGGACCTCCACTTCAAAGTCCGGCGGTTTGTCTGCCGGGCTAAGTCCGCCGGACAGTCTGATCGTGTGTACACGGCATTAGTGTGCAGCTGGGAGACGGGTGAAGAAAACAAGCACTGCTACTGCCGTCATCAGCTTGTGACTAACCTTTCACTCTCTGGGTGCACTATGTACCTCTAAAGAGCTGAAATGGTTAAATAACATGTCTGGGGGTGTACTAATCCTGGGGGGGTCCTAATTCTGCCTGTGAAGGGACATCTCTGTGATGCACAGAAAGTGCTACAGCTGTGCTGACATTTACAAAAGAAAAAGTGTTTTAAAATTTACCAAAACACAGACCCACAAGGTTCTTCTACATATTTGGGGGACATATAGCAGCTCAGGCTGGATTACCAGCTTTCAATGTCCCAACAACTGATGATGTGCCCCCATCCAGTCCATTCAGCGGTCCCCTGGGGATTAGTGAGTTAGTGCAATTAACTTTGTCCCTGTAATGTACTGCCTGGAGCACATTAGAGGATCCCCTAGATCTGACAGTAAAGCTGTGAGGCTAGAAATCTGCTTCATGATTTGACATAATATGGATCCTTCCTCATTTCATTCCTGGTTATGGAAATCTATGATATTATCAGTCCAGTATCAGAGTATCGGAAAACACCAAGATTAGATATTTTACAGGCATGGCCAATGGTGTAAATTGCCAAACACTAAATTACAATGTTCAGGGAAACCTTCCCATACCCACCTACATTAGTGGAATCATTTGTCGCAGAGACCAGCAGTACCCTTCTGGAACATTCTGGTGAAGACTAAGGCCCCTTTCACACTGGGGCGGTGCGGGCGTCGGCAGTAAAGCGCGGCTATTTTTAGCAAAACTTTACAGTCGTTTTAGCGGCGGTATGTGGCCACTAGCGGACGGTTTTAACCCCCGCTAACAGCCGAAAAAGGGTTAAAACCGCCCGCAAGGTGCTGCTGCAGTGGCGCTTTGCCCAGCGTTATAGCCGCTCTGCCCCAATGATTTCAATGGGTAGGAGCGGTTTTTTCAACGTCCTGCCAGCGCATCGCTCCAGTGTGAAAGCCCTCCTGGAGTGAAAGGGGCGAGTTTTTTCAGGAGCTACACAGGCGCTATTTTTAGCGCTGTAGCGCCTGAAAACCACCCCAGTGTGAAAGGGCCCTAAGTGTGACCTCAGACATCCTCACAGGACGAGCTTTCCAAACTGATGCTGGATGGTTTCCATATATGCCCAGTTTGTTGGGCTCCACTATCCCACCCATGGGCCTGGCATGGAGAGTGCAACTGAGAAGAAGAGAGAGAGAGAGATCAGAGAACATCCGCTCGCTGATCCCCGTAGCTAGAATGACCCCAGAAGTGATATGTATTAGGTGACTTCCGAGTTCATTGCTATCATTCCTGACCACTGTGGAGAGAGAAGCTGTGAATTATTATTATTATTATACAGAATTTATAAAGTGCAACAGTTTGCGCAGCACTTTTAAGTCCTGGAGGTGAATACGGAAGGAGGTAACAAGAGGGCTAGAGACAGGCCCGTCGCGACAGGACAGGCAAAACAAGAAATTGCTTGGGGCCCCGAGGTGGCCTGGGGCCCCAGCCGCGCCGCCGGTCATCGCTTCCTATAAGCTGCAACCTGTAGCTTGGCCAAGCTCCTCTTCCTTCCTCTTGTAGTCCACGCGGTACAGGAGATTCAGTTTCCTGTTCCCGGCCAGACTGATAGGAAGTGCACACACTGAGTGCTCACGTCCTTTCAGTCCAGCCAGCCGGGAACAGAAAACTGAATCTCCTGCCGTGGGGTAAGCGATAGGGAGAGGGGTTAAAAAGAACACGGGGGGGGGGGGCGGGGAGTAGTAAGAGGGGAGGCAGTCATCAAGAGCAATTAGTAATAAAAATATGGTAGCTTGCTGACCATAATAAAAACAATTACCATAGCTTTCTTTACATTTTCTTTCTTTACCATCCCATTTCCATCTTATTGCTTCTTTCTTCTTTTGAATCAGGTAATATATTAAAGCTTTTTGTAAAAATTTACAAAGCAGAGAAAGGTCTCTATAGTACACTCTACTGTAAAGTCTTTTCTCTGCTTTGTAAATGTTTCCAAAAAGCTTCAATACATATTTCCTGATTCAAAAAAGAAGCAATAAGATGGAAATGGGATGGTAAAGAAAGAAAATGGAAAGAAAGCTATGGTAATTGTTTCTTTGGTAAATCTTTCTTTTTTGCTCTCCTCATTAGATATCGTTTGATATACTGTGTCCACTGTACAAGATGTTATCCCTTATCCATAATTTATATGCCCAGCCATATGGGTGCTTTAAAACCTCATTGTTTACTACCACAATGCTTCCATGTTGGTGTATGAGCGTATTGCAGGCACTATAGCACGAGGGCTTTCCCACTGGAGCGTTGCGCTAGCAGGACGGTAAAAAAGTCCTGCTAGCCGCATCTTTGGAGCGGAGAAGGAGCGGTGTGTTTGAAATCAATGGGACAGCACGGCTATACATTATATGCAACAGCAGTTTGCACTGTAAACCTTTTTTATTTATATAAAGTGTTGGTGAACTTAAACTGTATCGCTATGCTGTGATTCCTGTAGGCTTTGCGTGTGTGTGTGTGTGTGTGTGTGTGTGTGTGTGTGTGTGTGTGTGTTCCTCCATGTCCATTTTGCTTGGGGCCCCCAAATTCCTTCAAATGGCCCTGGCTAGAGAGCGGAGTGGAGGGGACGATTTTGGCGATATTTGCAGATGAGGTTGGTGATGTAGTTGGGTGTGATACTGTGGATGGCTTTGTATGTTGTGCTTAGTGTAAGGGAATCACTTCCCATTCAGCTTGAGTGCTTCCATCACATACCACTTCCTCTAATCTGAAGATAGTTATCAGATATTATAGCTGCATATTGCAACCAAGAACTAGGCAGGACTCGTTTGGCTGCAAAGCTGGAACATATTTATTTGAACAAAGAATATATACACCAAAAGGAGGACATCCCCTCCTGATCATATTACCCTAACAATACAAACTGCACACAGGAATATAATTAGAACAACAGGCATATACTATAAACATTATGTTAATTAGCCACCTGGATGACTCAGAGGTTTCATTCCAAACTTGCCAGCTTCTACAACACTGAATAAAGTGTACAATACATATATTTACAATTATAAACACAACCCACAATGGTAGACACACAAAAGGTGAGTTAATTAGCACAAATAACAATGGGTGAAAGACCCTTAGGAGGCACACTAGACCTTCTTGCAATAAACACATTATAGCAGGCAACCCCAGACAGGTGGTCTGCTAACGACATCAACATCTGCTACGAGTCCCATAGCATGGAGCAGTCCTTGCTGGAAATGTGGCATCTAGGCCCTTAACATGGACCCCGGGCTTAGAGTCCCAGAGTCTGTGTGTCTTGGGGAGACATGGACTTGAATCCAAAGTAACAAGACCACCCCACGGATCCCCCAGGTATACACCTTCCAAAGAGTAGTGTTCCCTTAAATGGCAGAGCCCATAGTCAGTGGGTAAAAGGCTTGCTCCCAGTCCTCTCCAAAGGTCCCTGTCCCAGCTAGGTCTGTCACAGTTTGTATTTTGAATTTTATACGGTGGGATAGGGGAAGCCAGTGAAGGGATTGGCAGAGAGGAGCAGCAGTCACAGATCGGTTAGTAAGGTGTATTAGTCTACCGGCAGCATTCATAATAGACTGAAGGAGAAAGGGGGGGGGGGGAGTTGCAGTAGTCGAGGAGGAAAATAACCAAGGAGTGAATAAGATGTTTTATGGTGTCGTTAGTCAGTAATGGACAAATTCTGGAAATGTTGCGGATGTTATGGCGGCAAGATCTAGCCAGCAATTGGATGTGGGGGCTGTAGGAGAGATCAGAGTCCAGTATTTCACCCAGCACCCTGGCATGTGTGGAGGTACCAATGGTTGTGCTGTTGATCCTGATGGTAAAGTCATGGGGAGGAAATATTACAAGCTTCGTTTTAGAAAGATTAAGTTTGAGGAAAAGGTGTGACATCCATACAGATACTGTATGTCACTCAGTAAGTTTGTGATATGTGAGGAGATTGAGGGGGTAGGAATGGAGCAAGATCTGCTCTCCATTATCTTCAGTGGAGGGCAGGAGAGACATGAGGGGTCTGATGGACGCCTGATGTCTCATTAAAGAGAACCGGTCACAACAAAATGCTATCATATTGGGGTTTATCGGTCCCTTAAGTGATAGCAATGAAATTATGTGAGAAAATTAAAGTTACACCCAAGCACTTAAAACCCTCCCAAAACTTTAACTGGGGTTACTTACAAACATAAACAACATTTTGCCAGTGCCTATATAAGAAAACAAAAACAATAATTGCACTACATAGATTACTTAACGCTATGCATGCCAGAGTGAGAGCAATCATTCTAAATCCATTATTCTGGGTTACCTCTACACAGAGGACCTGGAAAGGCTTTTCAAGCATCACCTATGGACTAATATTAAGTAACAAAGCTTGTCATCATTTCATTAGCAGACACAATTTTAGGGCTGGAAATGTTGGGTATCTATTTACTCAGCACAACTTCATATTTTATATTGTACCAAACACTGTGGAAACTATTGCAATTATCCTCTAAAATTACACTTAACATATTACTGAAATTTACACTTGATAAACAACTGAGCTAATATCATGTGACCAAAGAAATTTGAACTACCCCCCTTATACTCTCCAGGGACTCTGCTTTTAGAAAATATGTTTAGGGGGTTCTAAACTAAGCTTCAGGGCAAAAATTAAAATTTTAACGTGTGCAAAAAAAAAAAAAACAGCTCTGCCACTATAGGGGTTAATGTGAACTAGATGGGATCAGTCTGCTGTGTTGACAGTATAATGTAACCTCACCATCAGTAAATTTCGTGTTAAACACCATTATAGCCACTAGATGGAGTCATGAGCAAAAAATGACCAAAACCTGTCACATTCATTCAACTCATTTTTTTTTTTAAATAGACCTCTGAAATGTACTCAGCCAATGAAAGGTAATGACTCAATTTTTATTTTTCTGCTATCAATGGCCAACACGATACAACATTTCATCCATGTCTTTAGTGATCTCTGATCTCCTTATGAACCGTTTCTTACATGATGAAGATCAGCCATGGAGTATATCTGAGGTGTATATCAGGGTGTGCTTCTTTCCCACATGAGAGCTGTGATGTCCAGCAACATTCATATAGAAGACATTTCCCGCACTAAAGACACTAATACACCTCAAGGGTTGTGTGGGATCCCTGATGTACAGGAAGACAGGACTTCAGTAAGGAACAATTCCCTCACTCAGGACAGGAATACGGCTTCTCCCTGTGTGAGATCTCTGATGTTTGTAAAGACTGGACTTCTCTGAAAAACATTTCCCGCACTCAGGACAGGGATACAGCTTCTCCCCTGTGTGAGATCTTTGATGTGCGTAAAGATTTCTCTTTTCTGAAAAACATTTCCCACACTCAAGACAGGAATATGGCTTCTCCCCTGTGTGAGATCTCTGATGTGTGGAAAGGCTGCACTTCACTGAAAAACATTTCCCACACTCAGCACAGGAATAAGGCTTCTCACCTGTGTGAGACCTCTGATGCGTGTAAAGATCGTACTTCTGTGAAAAACATTTCCCACACTCCGGACAGGAATACGGCTTCTCCCCTGTATGAGATCTCTGATGTTTGTAAAGACTGGATTTATGTGAAAAACATTTCCCGCATTCAGGACAGGAATACGGCTTCTCCCCCACGTGAGATCTCTGATGTCTGGAAAGAGTGGACTTTATTGAAAAACATTTCCCACACTCAGCACAGGAATACGGCTTCTCCCCTGTATGAGACCTCTGATGTGTGTAAAGAGTGGACTTCTGTGAAAAACATTTCCCACACTCTGGACAGGAATACGGCTTCTCCCCTGTATGAGATCTCTGATGTGTGTAAAGAATTGATTTCTGTGAAAAACATTTCCCGCATTCAGGACAGGAAAACGGCTTCTCCCCCACGTGAGATCTCTGATGTCTGGAAAGAGTGGACTTCACTGAAAAACATTTCCCGCAAGCAGGACATGAATATGGCTTCTCCCTCATATGAGACCTCTGATGTCTGGAAAGATTGGACTTATCTGAATAACATTTCCCACACTCAGGACAGGAATACGGCTTCTCCCCAGTGTGAGATCTCTGATGTGTGGAAAGAGTGGACTTCATTGAAAAACATTTCCCACAACTCGGACAGGAATATGGCTTCTCCCCCGTGTGAGATCTCTGATGTTTGTAAAGATTGAACTTCTGTGAAAAACATTTTCCACACTCAGGGCAAAAAAATGGCTTCTCCCCAGTGTGAAACTGCTTATGTTTTTCAAGATTGGATTGAACTGAAAAGCATTTACCGCACTCAGAACAGGAATACGGCTTCTCCCCTGTGTGAGATCTCCGATGTGTGTATAAATGCGAGGTCCGTGAAAAACATTTCCCACACTCAGAACAGGAATATGGCTTCTCCCCTGTGTGAGACCTCTGATGTATTAACAGTATTGATTTTTGTATAAACCGTTTCCCACACTCAGGACAGGAATATGGCTTCTCCCCCGTGTGCACTTTTTGATGTGTGTAAAGATTCGACCTCCGGGAATAACATTTTCCACACTCAGAACAGGAATACGGTTTTTCTCCCGTATGAGATATTTTATGGTCATCAAGTCTTGATTTAAAAAGAAAACACTTCCCACAATCAGGACAGGAATACGGCTTCTCCCCTGTGTGAAAACTTTTATGCACATTAAGTTGGGATTTAAAATGGAAACCCTTCCCACACTCAGTACAGAAAAACCTCTTATCTGCACGAAGGACGGCCCCGTCCCTCACAGTCTGAGGTTCCTCAGGATAAGAGGAATACGATGGTCCATCTACACTGTGTGGTGCCGGATGGACATTTGAGGTAGTCGGGTTTTCTCCTGGACTATACTGTGTGATGTCCTCATCTTCTACTTTACAGTCTGGAGACAAAGTGAGACAATCCTCTGAGGTTTTCCTCATCTCCCGTCCATCTACTAAAATAGAAATACAAAGATTATTACTAGACATGAGCTGATTGGTTCCCCTAAACCAGGACTCCGCCCACATCAGGCAGCTTTGTCTCTGAGGATCTTACAATTCCCCCCTCAAGGTAACTAGTAAATGGGTCCTCTGATCTCCTACCAGATCATTTCTTTATTCATGGATCTTAGTCAGAGAGTGAGGAAACAACGAGAACTGTCTTTTATAGGAGTGACAGTGATGAGGGGATTATAGGACGAGTGTCCCCTCCCCCTCTATCACTCATTGCCATCTTCCCAACACAAGAAGTCCTGCACTTCCTTATTTAGTCCATGATTTAGTCATGAATAACAGCGGGGCTGAGCCCCACCAGAGGTCAGAGAGTGAGGATGGAGGGGAGAACAACCAAAATGAAGACTGGACTGATCCTGAAGACCCCCCCATCATTGGGTTATTGACTCCTCCTCCATTATCACTTTCTGTTTGAGGTTCCAGCATCCACATTATTATCAGTATGTGAAAGTCTGTGCTCCAATCAGATCGTCAAATATAAAATGTCCAGCTGGTAGAATATGGGTGTAACAAAAGAAAAAATGAACAGTTACACTTACCGGTAACGGCTTTTCTAGGAAATCTTTCAGGACGGCACACCTGAAAGATGACTGGTCCACCTGACAGGAAACACAACTAACAACAAGTTTAAAAGTTCCCACCCCTCCCTCAGACCCTCAGTTATGGTAAAGAAAAGCCCACACCGGTGTTAGAGGGAACATTCTGTGAGGAATAAATATACCACACCAATAAAACAAGGGTAGGGAAGTAGGCCTGCCGTCCTGGAAGATTTCCTAGAAAAGCCGTTCCCGGTAAATGTAACTGGTCATTTTCTCCAATCATCTTCCAGGAAGACACACCTGAGATGATAAGCAAGAAGTTCAGGCCTACCTTTAGGGTGGGACAACCGCTTGTAGGGCCTTCCTGCCAAATGCCAAATCCTGAGGGGACAATAGCTCCACTCTGTAGTGCCTCAGAAATGTTCTATGGCTCGTCCATGTTGCTGCTCTGCAGATCTGGTTGATTGAGGCGCCTGCCCTCTCTGCCCAGGTCGCCAGGGATCTGGTTGAATGCGCCTTAAGGCGGGTTGGCACTGGTTTACCTGCCTGCCTATAAGCAATAGATATGGTTTGTCTGACCCATCTAGCCATCGTTGCCTTAGAAGCTTGTAGACCCTTTCTCTTTCCTGAGAAGGTGATCAATAAGTGACTGGATATCCTAAAGTCTTTCACTCTTTCCAAATAGACTAGGAGACAGCGCCTGACATCTAAGAAATTGAATCTTTCCTCTTCCTTATTCTTGGGATTTTGGCAAAAAGATGGGAGAATAATCTCCTGTGTTCTGTGAAATAGCGAAGCCACCTTTGGCAAATAAAGAGGATCCTGAGTGAGGATTAACCTATCCTCTAGGATACGCAAAAACGGCTCTTTAATCGAAAGGGCCTGTATATCACCCACCCTTCTGGCTGTAGTGATAGCCAGAAGGAAGGCCAACTTAAATGATAAAAGTCTAACAGAAACTTGAGCCACCGGCTCAAAAGGCCCCTTTGTTAGGGCATCTAATACCAGGGGACAGGTCCCATGGAGGGTAACTGACCGACCTGACTGGAACTACCCTTTCCCTGACCAACAAAAATCTTTATCAGTGGTTCTTGCCCTAGCTTCCTGTCAAAAAACACGGACAGTGCTGCCACTTAGACTTTGAGGGTGCTGACTGCCAAACCTTGGTCCACCCCCTCTTGAAGAAAGTCTAGGGTGGTAGGTATCATCTGGAGAGCCCCCTACATAGACTGCAGCCAATGGGAGAAAACTTTCCAGACTTTTGCATAAATTTTTCTGGTGACGCCCTTCCTACTGAGAAGAGTGTCTATCACTCTCTCCGAACAGCCCCTGTCACGGAGTATTTCCCTCTCAATAGCCATGCTGTCAGAGAGAGACGTCCCAGGTCAGGGTGAAAGACTGGACCCTGACTGAGCAGGTCTCGTTGCACCGGCAGATGCAGCGGGGGAGCTACCGAGAGACTCTGAATGGTGGGAAACCAAACCCTCTTGGGCCACCAGGGTGCTATCAGCACCAGGTCTGTCCTTGAGTAGGTTAACTTCTGTAGAACTCTGGGAAGGAGTACCAGTGGGGGAAAGGCATAGGCCAGCCTGAAATCTCACACCTGTACAAGAGCGTCTATCCCTTTGTAAAGGGAGAAAAACCTGCGGACCTTCGCATTCCTCCGGGAAGCGAATAAGTCTATTTCTGGCTTGCCAAAATGTCTGCAAATCAGGAAGAAGATTTCCTTGCTCAATCCCCACTCCCTTTGAAGGATGGGCTGTCTGCTTAGGAAATCTGCCTGCAGATTGAGTGAGCCTTTTATATGAATCGCTGCCAGTGAAAGGACACTCCTTTCTGCTTCCCCAAGGAGCTGCTGTGCTAACTCCCTCAGTTTGCCAGACCTTGTCCCCCCTTGGTGGTTTAGGTATGCAACCGTGACCCGGTTGTCTGAGAGGACCTGAACCTCTCTGTCCTGCAGCTGCTGTTGGAAATACTCTAGGGTTTTGCCTACTGCCAGGAGCTCCCTGAAATTGGAAGATTCCCTGGCTTGGCTGCGGTTCCAGGACCTTTGGGTATATCGGTCTCCCAGATGAGCCCCCCAACCCCAAGCGCTGGCGTCCGTGGTCAAGACCAACGGGTTTACCTGGGACCAGGGGCGACCTTTCAACAAATTGTGTGGGTCGAGCCACCACTGCAGAGAGAGAGAGAGAGAGAGACCTCCTCTGTGAGGGACACTCGTCTCTCCAACGTTTCTCTCTTTCCTCCCCATGAGGCAAGTAGGAAAGTCTGAAGACGTCGAGAATGAAGTTGTGCCCAGGTTACTGCCGGTATGCAGGCCGTTATGAGACCCAGCAGTCTCATTATATATCTCAGAGAGGCTTCTCCTCTTTCGAGAAGGGTGACAACCGCATTCTGGACCTTCACTACCTTTTCTGTTGGTAAGAATACCTTCTGTGCCTGTGAATCTAACAGGTAGCCTAGGTATAGTTTGGACTGAGATGGTGCCAGTGAGGACTTCTCCCGACTGACCATCCAGCCCAAGGTCTCCAGAGTCTCTAACATGATGTCTCTGTCTATCACTGCTTGCCTCTGATCCACACTGTAGATCAGCAAGTCGTCCAGGTAGGGTATTAACCTTATCCCCTGCAGGTGTAGGTATGCTACGACCTCGGCCATCACTTTTGTGAATACCCTTGGGCTTGCCGCCAGCCCAAAGGGAAGAGCTCTGAACTGCCAGTGTTGTACCTTCTGCTGTGTGTGAACTGCGAAGCATAGGTACTTCTGGTGTTTGGGAGCAATGGGTACGTGAAGATATGCGTCTTTTAGGTCCAGAGTGACCATAAAAACTCCTGCCTGAAGATGTTTTCTTACTGAGTAAATACTTTCCATCCTGAACCTCTTCTGAAGTAAGTAACGGTTTAGTCCTCTCAGATTTATTATTAACCGAAATTTTCCTGAGGGTTTTGGAGCCACAAATACGTGCGAGTAAAAACCCTGGGCTAACTGACTGGCTGGTACTGGAGCAATAACCCCTTGCTCTGCCAGCTCCTTTAAATTTCTCAGTAACCCCGCTGCCTTGGCTGGGTCCCTGGGAGGAAAGGTAATCAGAAATTTCTGTGGGGGAAGACTTTGGAATTCCAGTCTGTACCCCTCTTTTAAGAGATTTAAAATATATGGACTCTGCATAATCCTTTCCCAATGGGGAAGGAAGTTGCTGAGTCTTGCGCCCACCCTTAGGGTGGCGTAATTTGCCTTCCTTCTGAGAGGCTCCAGAACTGGAGAAAAGAATTGCACTCTTATTTCCTTTTCCAAGGTTCCAACTCTTCCTCTGTTCAACTTTCCCTTTATGATGAGTCTTTGAGTGGGGGCCCTCGAAAAAATTTCTTACCCCTTTCCCTCTTGGGCCTCACCGGGAACTTCTTTCCCTTTTCAGTAGATCGGGACAGAACCTGATCTAGGCCTGACCCAAACAGCAGGGAACCTTCAAAGGGAATTCCGCATAAGCGAGACTTGGAAGTGAAATCTCCATCCCAGGTCTTTACCCATAGGGCCCTCCTGGCGGAGTTTAAAAGTGCTGCTGCCTTAGCTGTGGTCCTAACAGTCTCCACCGCTGCATCTGTCACATATGCTACCGCTCGACTGATTACCTCCAGCGAGTCTACAATTTCTTTAATCTCCTCACCCCGGGAGACGTGATCCATTAATTTGCCAAGCCAGGTGTCTGCATTTCTGGCTACACAGGCGGAAGCTAGAGCCAGCGCCATTCGCCTCCCAGGCCCTTTTGAGTAATGTCTCAGACTTTTTATCCATCTGATCCTGGATATTTCCAGAATCGTCGAAGGATAAATCAGACCTCTTAGACACCTGCGCTAGGGCTGCATCCAAACGAGGAGTTTTAAAAAATTTCTCCTCCTCCTCATCCTTAAAGGGACACCTTCTCTTCCAAGCTTTCAGTCTGAGGAGCTTACGTTCAGGTTCCTTCCATTCTCTGAGGACTATCTCCTTCAGAGACTGGTGGATGGGAAAGGTTCTGGCCTGCAACCTTCCTAGGCCCCTATATACCCTGTCCTGTGCTGAAAACTGAGCAGAGGGGACCTTGATATCTTCCGAGGTGTAAATGGCCTTTAATAGACCTTCCATGTCCTCACTCGAGAACAAAAGTCCCCCAGGTTTTGCCTCCCCCTGGCTATCCTGGTCTGAATCTTCCTCCCCAGAACTATATTCTGGGACCTGACCTTCCTCCACCTCAGACAATAGTGAGACCTGGCCCTGGGAACTCTCCGTATAGGATGTGGAAAAATTCTCTTGTGAATGAGGAGTCTCTCTCCCAGAAGGACCCTCATCCTGACTCTTCACTAGAGTAGTTTGAAAAGATTGAAGGGTGGCTAACATTTCTGACTGTAAAGCCCTACATTCCTTCACGACCTGGGCGGTCTCCTTGCCTGCGAGCTTAAAGATACATCCATCGCAGAAAGGCTTGCTGTGGTCTTGTGCTAACTTAGAATTACAATAACCACAACGCCTGGACTTTGAAGTAGCCTTTCCTTTAGACCTACAGGCTGACCCCTGGGCAGAGCCTTCAGTCCCTGGAAATAGTAAAAAAATAGACAATTAGCTACTCATGTCCAAAAAGGGCCAAGGGGGGGTCTGCCTCAGAGTACCCTGCCCCTAAAACACAGCTGGATCACTCACCCCCTGTGGCGACCTCAATGGCTGTCTGCTCAGACGGACTTTTCAGTTCCAAAGCGATTTAGCTGCCCTGCAGGATCGCTGGATCAAGGTGTAGTCTTGAGCGTTCCCCTGTTTGCCTTGGAGATGCTGCAATGCACAAAGCGCTTCACCAGAATGTAGCCTGGGTGCTTTCCACTGCACCCTCTGCTGTTTAAATAAACCGCCGATCGGCGCCATCTTTGGGAGGTCCGTCGCCCGGAAATGACGTACGGCCCTCTTCCGGACATGTGCCGTAGTGCTGGAACGCACGCCACCCGCGTTCAGCACTCCTGGAAGGATGCAGCTCACCTCACTCCACCAACGAACAAAGTTCAAGGTAGGCACCAGCATAAATGGGGAGCAGCACATTTAGGACAACTCCCCTGTCCCACGTGGCTGAGAACAAGGCTCTCTAAAGAGTCCTTGAGTGAGGACTATCTCCCCCAGGTGTCTCTGGGGGTTACAAGGGAGTATCGCAGACCCTGTCTGCTGAGTCCCAGGGAAAGATAATCCTCTCTAGGAAAAAAACGAGGTCCCAGACCTCTCAACAAAAATAAAAAAGGAGAAACTTGGTTTCGCTGCCATCCTGTGGGAAACACAATCAAGAACTGATGGTCTGAGGGAGGGGTGGGAACTTTTAAACTTGTTGTTGATTGTGTTTCCTGTCAGGTGGACCAGTCATCTCTCAGGTGTGCCGTCCTGGAAGATGATTGGAGAAATACATATTATCTGTATATATAGCAGTGGGTAGAGGGGAGAGAGCAGAACTCAGGACTATGTAATGTACAACATATAGTATAAGATACAACAGATAGGACTATATAGTATCAGAGTGATGTAATGTACAACATAGAGTATATAGTACAGGGGTCAGGAGTATGTAATGTACAATATAAAATTATAGTGTAAGGGTCAAGGCTCATAATATTGGTATCCAGCAATCAGTGGAAGTTTAAATGTTCACATGAGACAAGTTGCAGAGGGTCCCACACCGCAATCTCTTGAGACTGAATACATTGTTTCTATGTGTTTATCAGATGATGGGGGATCTAGGTGGAGCCTCCGTACTGCTCTCTCCTTTACAATAAAGTCTCCTCTTACCCGGTGATGTGAGGGTCGGCTGATTGTCCATCATGACGTCCTTGTAGAGATCCTTGTGTCCTTCTAAATACTCCCACTCCTCCATGGAGAAATAGACAGTGACATCCTGACACCTTATAGGAACCTGACACACACAATGATACAGTCACCATCCAGACACATCCCTTGTCTGTTACTGGATAATGTCCCAGAATTCCCAGAATCCTCCTCACCTCTCCTGTCAGCAGCTCCATCATCTTTTTGGTGACTTCTAGAATCTTCTGTGTGTTGTGTCTTGTAGGGATCAGGGATGGTGGTGGGGGGATGGTGATGGGATTCTGGATTCTCGAGGATCTTGTGGACATATTGTGAGATCTCCTTCTTGTGTCATTTTCAGTAGATTTCTTCATTATTACTGTACAGTTCTGTGTTATACAAAGATAAATATCACTCTCCCATAATCCCTCACCTCTATGGTCAGCTCTACATTTATTCCCCAGGGATTGGCCACATTGTGCCTGATTCAGCAAAGGACAGACATCTCATTCAATGATATGATTACAATGTGGTCATATGTATAGATCCTTCTAGAAGTCATATAATAGAGTCACTAATGTTTTACTAGTAAGGCTCAGTGACCCACTAGTAAATGTTACCCATGGATTTAGTGGTCAGTGGGCGTGGCGTGCTGGTAATCATGGGTCTCACTGATTGGACTAAAGCTGAAATTCCTCTCTTCTATACCCAATGCCACAATCTTGTGCTATAACCAAATATCATGGAGTACATACCCTTAATGTATTCATAGTACTTGTGTGCAGGGCAGCTGATAAAGGGGTACCACGGGCCCGGTTGTATGGGGCCAAGGCCCTGTCAGTTTTTAGAGGGGGCCCAGGAAGTTAACATGTCCATCTACAGCCCCTAATCTACATTCTGTTTGCTTCCTGTCATTCTATTACAGAGCGGCTCAGTGCTCTACATGTTAGCTGCACTCCCTCTCTGCTCTCAGTATCACTTGTTCATGTTCCTTTCTGATTGTAACTTTGTTTCTCTTTACTTCCTCCCTCCAGATATTTGCCATACTCACTCAGATATGCCCCCCATTCCCCTTCTTCTCCCTGATATCTCCAATTGTGTCCTGGTGTCTCCCTGCAGTCCTTCACTCCTGTACTGCTCCTTCTGTCTGATCTATCCTGTCTCCTGTTTGCCCAGCCTATATATCTTACCTGTTCTCTCCTCGTCGCTCTCCTGACCAGCTGTATTCCATTCTGCCTTTATCTTCTCCCAGCACAGCTTAGTGTAGAATTTGTGGCTGGGCTTCCCCCTCCTCTCCCACCATATCTGGCTGGGCTTCCCCACTCCTCTCCCACCATATCTGGCTGGGCTTCCCCACTCCTCTCCCACCATATCTGGCTGGGCTTCCCCACTCCTCTCCCACCATATCTGGCTGGGCTTCCCCACTCCTCTCCCACCATATCTGGCTGGGCTTCCCCACTCCTCTCCCACCATATCTGGCTGGGCTTCCCCACTCCTCTCCCACCATATCTGGCTGGGCTTCCCCACTCCTCTCCCACCATATCTGGCTGGGCTTCCCCACTCCTCTCCCACCATATCTGGCTGGGCTTCCCCACTCCTCTCCCACCATATCTGGCTGGGCTTCCCCACTCCTCTCCCACCATATCTGGCTGGGCTTCCCCACTCCTCTCCCACCATATCTGGCTGGGCTTCCCCACTCCTCTCCCACCATATCTGGCTGGGCTTCCCCACTCCTCTCCCACCATATCTGGCTGGGCTTCCCCACTCCTCTCCCACCATATCTGGCTGGGCTTCCCCACTCCTCTCCCACCATATCTGGCTGGGCTTCCCCACTCCTCTCCCACCATATCTGGCTGGGCTTCCCCACTCCTCTCCCACCATATCTGGCTGGGCTTCCCCACTCCTCTTCCACCATATCTGGCTGGGCTTCCCCACTCCTCTCCCACCATATCTGGCTGGGCTTCCCCACTCCTCTCCCACCATATCTGGCTGGGCTTCCCCACTCCTCTCCCACCATATCTGGCTGGGCTTCCCCACTCCTCTCCCACCATATCTGGCTGGGCTTCCCCACTCCTCTCCCACCATATCTGGCTGGGCTTCCCCACTCCTCTCCCACCATATCTGGCTGGGCTTCCCCACTCCTCTCCCACCATATCTGGCTGGGCTTCCCCACTCCTCTCCCACCATATCTGGCTGGGCTTCCCCACTCCTCTCCCACCATATCTGGCTGGGCTTCCCCACTCCTCTCCCACCATATCTGGCTGGGCTTCCCCACTCCTCTCCCACCATATCTGGCTGGGCTTCCCCACTCCTCTCCCCCCATATCTGGCTGGGCTTCCCCACTCCTCTCCCACCATATCTGGCTGGGCTTCCCCACTCCTCTCCCACCATATCTGGCTGGGCTTCCCCACTCCTCTCCCACCATATCTGGCTGGGCGTCCCACTCCTCTCCCACCATATCTGGCTGGGCGTCCCACTCCTCTCCCACCATATCTGGCTGGGCTTCCCACTCCTCTCCCACCATATCTGGCTGGGCTTCCCACTCCTCTCCCACCATATCTGGCTGGGCTTCCCACTCCTCTCCCACCATATCTGGCTGGGCTTCCCACTCCTCTCCCACCATATCTGGCTGGGCTTCCCACTCCTCTCCTACTATACATATTTAGCTGGGCGTCCCACTCCTCTCCCACCATATCTGGCTGGGCGTCCCACTCCTCTCCCACCATATCTGGCTGGGCGTCCCACTCCTCTCCCACCATATCTGGCTGGGCGTCCCACTCCTCTCCCACCATATCTGGCTGGGCGTCCCACTCCTCTCCCACCATATCTGGCTGGGCTTCCCACTCCTCTCCCACCATATCTGGCTGGGCGTCCCACTCCTCTCCCACCATATCTGGCTGGGCGTCCCACTCCTCTCCCACCATATCTGGCTGGGCGTCCCACTCCTCTCCCACCATATCTGGCTGGGCTTCCCACTCCTCTCCCACCATATCTGGCTGGGCTTCCCACTCCTCTCCCACCATATCTGGCTGGGCGTCCCACTCCTCTCCCACCATATCTGGCTGGGCTTCCCACTCCTCTCCCACCATATCTGGCTGGGCTTCCCACTCCTCTCCCACCATATCTGGCTGGGCTTCCCACTCCTCTCCTACTATACATATTTAGCTGGGCTTCCCACTCCTCTCCCACCATATCTGGCTGGGCTTCCCACTCCTCTCCTACTATACATATTTAGCTGGGCTTTCTACGCCTCTCCCACTATACATATGTAGCTGGGCGTCCCACTCCTCTCCCACCATATCTGGCTGGGCGTCCCACTCCTCTCCCACCATATCTGGCTGGGCGTCCCACTCCTCTCCCACCATATCTGGCTGGGCGTCCCACTCCTCTCCCACCATATCTGGCTGGGCGTCCCACTCCTCTCCCACCATATCTGGCTGGGCGTCCCACTCCTCTCCCACCATATCTGGCTGGGCGTCCCACTCCTCTCCCACCATATCTGGCTGGGCTTCCCACTCCTCTCCCACCATATCTGGCTGGGCGTCCCACTCCTCTCCCACCATATCTGGCTGGGCTTCCCACTCCTCTCCCACCATATCTGGCTGGGCTTCCCACTCCTCTCCCACCATATCTGGCTGGGCTTCCCACTCCTCTCCCACCATATCTGGCTGGGCTTCCCACTCCTCTCCTACTATACATATTTAGCTGGGCTTCCCACTCCTCTCCCACCATATCTGGCTGGGCTTCCCACTCCTCTCCTACTATACATATTTAGCTGGGCTTCCCACTCCTCTCCCACCATATCTGGCTGGGCTTCCCACTCCTCTCCTACTATACATATGTAGCTGGGCTTCCCATTCCTCTCCCACTATACATATGTAGCTGCGTTTCCCACTATATATATGTAGCTGAGTTGTTCAGGGAATAGTAAACCAGAACCTTTGCATTTGTCTCTGATGCAAAAAGGTCTATCTGGGGAACTCCCCATCTGTCCACTATCCGCTGAAAGACCTCCTGGCTCAGGCTCCATTCGGACTCAAGTACCCTTTTTCTGCTTAAAAAGTCCACTATTTGGTATAGGCTGCCCTTCATATGTACTGCTGTTAGGGATGCCATGTTGTCCTCTGCTCAGGTCAGTCTGAAGGGCTAGGTCTAGAAGACACTTGCTCCTTGTGCCCCCCACCTTGATATGTAAGCCACCGCCGTAGCGTTACCCGACAATACCTGGATGTGCTGGCCTCTGACCGTCTGTCTGAAGTCTCACCACACCTAGAAAAATGGCCCTTAGTTCCCTCCAGTTTGAGGATCTCCTGGAATCCTCCACTGACCAGGACCGCTGGAATTTTTGCTGTGGGAAAAATCCAGAGCAAACCCTTGCTAAAATTTGCCTGATCCCTCCATCACCACAACTTTTTTTTTTTAATGGTGATGAGAGTCTTATTTTTTTCAGATACTCTTCGTAGGCCCAACTCCGTAGGATTGACCGTTGGAGGTCTCTCGCATAGAGGCGAGCCCACTGAACAGCTGGGATAGAGGCTGTAAGAAGCCCCAGTGTGGACATGGCTGCTCGAACTGAAACAGCCAGATTTGTCTGCACTCGCTTTACTGCCGCCTGTACTTTTGCTATTTTTTTCCTACGGGAGAAAAATCTTTTCCTGCACAGAGTTGATTACATAGCCCAGGAAAAGGATCACTTGAGAGGGAGTTAGACATGATTTTTTTTTGTTCAAAATCCAGCCCAGTCTCTTAGCGGGTTGACCGGGGGGACGAAACACCCCAGACTTCCCTCTACCCCTTTGAGACCTCCAAAGTCACTTCTGTCCTGTTTCCTTTGAGTTCCGAGTCTGGGAAAAAGGACAAAAATTATTTTTAGGCTGTGGTGTCTAGTGATGGCCGAACGGTTCGCCCGGTGGTCGTTTCATGGCGAAATTCAGCTGTTCGCGGTCCGCCCATTCGGCGGACTATTGGCGCCGTTCGCCCGGCGGACTTCCGTTTTTACTGTGTAAAAGAACTTTGACCTATGATGACACATCCATCATGGGGTACAGGACAGCCAATTGAGACATTACAGCACATGGACACTTGGACATTCCCCCTAACTTATAAATAGACCCGATCCGGCGGCCATTTTACATTCTTTCTTCTGTCACTATAGGGAGAGGTTGCTGTGTGGAGCAGGGAGAGATTGCAGTGACCCAAATTGCTAGCCATTTGGTACACAAAAGTTATTTTCAGGACTGGTATAGGTGTTAGGTGTATATAGGTTTGCTGTGCTACTGATTGTTGCAGCAGCCTGAGTGTCTTTTGTCAGTTTAGAGAAAGGGACAGGACGGTGTGTCTGCTGTAGGGACAGTCAGTTTAGTCATTAGCTGTTACTATCAGGTCCACAAAAGTGCTATTCCAGTTATTGTTCCAGTAGCCTCTGTTTTGTCCGTTTATATAGGGACAGGCAGGAAGCAGTGTGTGAGGCAGTGAGGGTCAGTTTAATCAGTAGCTGTTACTATATTAGGTCCACAAAGGTTCTTTTCAGGACTGGTATCAGTGGTATGGTAATAGGCTTGTACACGTATAATATTCTTTCTTCCAAATATAGAAAGAATATTATACTTGACTGCTGCCCTTCTGCTGCAGTCTGCTAATCATTCACAACCTACTTGTTCCACAAAGCTCCTTATAAGGACTGGTAATAACCTGGTGTAGGGTGCTATAGTACATAGGGTTGAGTGAGGTACAGTCTGCCATTCTATAAGGACTGGTATAAGTCCACAATACATAGGGCTGAGGTGCACTACTGCTGACCGCTGCCCTATACTGCAGCAGTCCATCAGTATAGGGACTGACGTACAGTCTGCTAATCACTCACACACAATCTACTTGTTCCACAAAGGTCCTTATAAGGACTGGTAACTTGGTCTAGGGTACTACAGTACATAGGGTTGAGTGAGGTACAGTCTGCTATTCTATAAGGACTGGTATAGGTCCACAATACATAGGGTTGAGGTGCACTACTGCTGACCTCTGCCCTATACTGCAGCAGTCCTTCATCGGTATAGGGACTGAGAGTTTTGTCACAGGGTCATTTAAAAAATGACAGGCAGAGGAAGAGGCAAGCCCTACCACAGGGGTGGTAGGGGGTAGGGCAGGAGCAACAGGCTTGAGCCAAAGTGGGAAGTTGCAGAAGGTGCGTTCAATTACTTTAAAGGGCACACCAGACTTGGTTGAGTGGCTCGCTCAGCCTTACTCTTCTGCACCCTCCTTATCCTCTCGATCTGCACCCTCTTCTTCACTCTCTGCTATGTGCACCCCCAAAGACACTACCACCACCACCACCACATACCTTGCGCTTGAGTCACAGGAATTATTTTACGATCCATATCAAGAAGACATTTCTGATGCGCAGCCACTCTTGGTATTGGATCAGGAAGAGGCGGTAGCAACAACCGCTACTCAGCAGTCTGACGACAGTACCCAGATCAGCCCAAGGAGGAGGTTGATCCCCGGTGTTGCTGCCTACTCCGAGATCTCTACTTATAGCGGTGGGGAAGGTGACGTTGATGATGACGTGTCTAGTGATGTCACGTGGGTGCCCACAAGAGAGGAAGAGGAGGGGAGTTCAGAGGGAGATATGGACCAGCAGATAGGGAGGAGAAGCAGGAATAACTTACATTGCACAGGAGGGACAAAGCAGACTGCAAATGTATCAGGAGTGAGTCATTGACGATGTGCGGTCACATCTGGCGCTCCCAGGACACCGGCACATGGCTCCGCAGTGTGCTTTTTTTTAACGTGTCCGCTGCTGACAATAGCGTTGCCATCTGCAATCTTTGCAGTCAATGCATTAGTCGCGGTAAGCCCAACACTCACCTAGGGACGACCACCTTAAGAAGGCACATGAGCAGCCATCACCGAGCCGAGTGGGAGCAACGGAACACACAAAGCCACACTCCAGGCTCTCACCGTCCAGCCTCGTCTTCTACTTCTTCTCCTCACAATTGTCCTCCACTGCACCTTCCATCACGCCAAGCTCACGTTTTTCTGCAAAAAGGCAGGCTTCCGTGGGCCTAATGTTCTAGCGTAAAAAAATTATGACGCCCGATAACCCTGTTGCCCAACGGTTGACGGCTGGCTTGTCAGAACTCATAGCCCGCCAACTACTGCCATATAAACTGGTGGACACGGAGGCCTTTCGCAAATTTGTGGCCATTGGAACACCACAATGGAAGGTCCCAGGAAGGAAGTATTTCTCAGAGAAGGGCATCCCAGAGCTATATGGCCATGTTCAGCAGCAAGTGAATGTATCTCTGGCACACAGTGTCGGTGCCAAGATTCATCTGACCACAGACACGTGGTCTAGCAAACACGGGCAGGGAAGGTATATCACTTTTACTGCCCACTGGGTGAACCTTCTGACGGCCGTCAAGCATGTAACCCGTGGCACCCGTGTAGATTTGGTTTTACCGCCATGGATTGCATGCAGGCCTGCCTCTTCTCCTCCTCCTCCTCCCTCTCCTCCTCGGCTGACTCCTCCTTTTCCGCTGCTAGCGTCTCTTCCGCTGCGCCGCCCAAGCTCCCCAGAACCTATTCGACATGCCAGGTGAAACGTTGCCATGCCGTGCTGCATCTGTTGTGCCTGGAAGCCAAGAGCCACACTGGCCCGGCACTCCTTTCAGCTTTGCGTTCACAGGCAGATTCTCGGCCCATTTCAGAAGATCTTACACGGCCATGGCTCACCTTGCTGACATTCAGCGGCGACACAATCTGCCGGTCAGACGTCTTATTTGCGATTGCCCGATGCGATGGAACTCAACCTTCGATATGATAGGCTGCTCCAGCAGAAACGTGCAGTTAACGCCTACCTGTATGAACTCTGCGGCAAAACAAGTTCTGGGGAGCTGGGTTTTTTTTCACCGTGCCAATGGCTGCTCATGCGCGACGCATGCAGACTTCTGCGCCCATTTAAGATCACCAAAATGGTCAGTCGCAGCCATGGCGCCATCAGTGACATGGTACCTTATGCCTTCTTTATGGAGCGTGCATTGCGTTGTGTCATTGATCAAGCTGTGGAGGAGCAGGAGCGGGAAGAGGAGGAAGTCACAACGCTGGATGAATTCCCGGGGGGGGGGGGCTACTCTGAGTCAAGTCAACAACAGGAGTCTGAAGAGGAGTCAGAGGAGGATGGTGCCGGGGCGGATGAGGAGGAGCAAGAAGAGCATGCTTTAAACCTTTCTGGGATCCCTGTTGTGTGTGGATGGGGAGGAGAAGAATGAAGAGGACGACATTATCCTGGATGATGAGCAGGAGCCAGGCCACCACACCGCTTCCACTTTAGTGCAAATGGGGGAATTCATGCTCCAGTGTTTTAATAGGGACCCCGTGTAAAAAGCATAAGGGTCAAGGACCAGTACTGGGTGGCAACGTACTTAGACCGCCGGTACAAACACAAAATGGCGGAAATGTTACCGCCGTCACAGAGGGCTGGCAGAATGGAGCACTTCCAGGCCTTGCTTCGAGAAATGCTGCATTTTGCCTTTGCGTGCGCTGGCAGAGGAGCAATTCCCACTCCCAGAGAAGGAGTTGTGGGTACCAATCCAACAGCGCCTGCAAGAAGAGGCCGGTTTGAAGATGTGTTGGTGACTCCGGATATGAGGTCATTCTTTCAGCCGACCCATCGACAGGTGTCATCCGGATCCAGCATCAGGGAACGCCTAGACCGCCAGGTGTCCGACTACATTGGGTTAACGGCCGATGTGGACGCTCTGAGGAGTGATGAACCCCTGGACTACTGGGTGGGCAGGCTTGACCTCTGGCCAGAGCTTGCCCAATTTGCAATTGAACTGTTGGCTTGCCCCTCATCCAGTGTCCTGTCCGAATGGACGTTCAGCGCAGCAGGGGGGGGATCGTGATCGATAAGCGTACTCGCCTAGCTCACGACAGTGTTAACTACCTCTGCTGTGCATATTTTGAGGTGCTCCCACCATCCCTGTGCTATGCTCATTATGAGGGGCTCCCACCATCCCTGTGCTATGCTCATTATGAGGGGCTCCCACCATCCCTGTGCTATGCTGACTTCCTCCTGGGGCTGCTTACTTTGCAGGCGTCAGTGCTCTCCATCACGGTGCTGCTGTCAGTGCTCTCTATCACGGTGCTGCTGTCAGTGCTCTCTATCACAGTGCTGCTGTCAGTGCTCTCCATCACAGTGCTGCTGTCAGTGCTCTCCATCACAGTGCTGCTGTCAGTGCTCTCCATCACAGTGCTGCTGTCAGTGCTCTCCATCACAGTGCTGCTGTCAGTGCTCTCTATCACAGTGCTGCTGTCAGTGCTCTCTATCACAGTGCTGCTGTCAGTGCTCTCTATCACAGTGCTGCTGTCAGTGCTCTCTATCACAGTGCTGCTGTCAGTGCTCTCTATCACAGTGCTGCTGTCAGTGCTCTCTATCACAGTGCTGCTGTCAGTGCTTTATGTCACTGCTCTCTATCACAGTGCTGCTGTCAGTGCTGTATATCACGGTGCTGGTGTTAGTGCTTTATGTCACGCTGCTGATGTCAGTGCTCTGAATCACGGTGCTGGTGTCAGATGACTATCACGGTGCAGGTGTCATTGCTGTATGTCACGCTGCTGGTGATCATCTCCTGCACCCTCTTTGGCTACCCTGGTCCCTGACCTTCCCTCTCCTCCATTGCCTTCATGCGCTCCACAGTCCTGAATTGTCACAACCATTTCCCATATAAAAAAACAATGCTTGTAGTTGTCGATCCCAGATTCACCTCATACATGTGTTATGTCATTGGCCATGTGGTGGGACTATGTTTGCACAGCTATTAATTATTTTGTGGCTGCAAACTTGACCTGTAGGTTTGCAAAGTTCGCCTCCCATTGAAGTCAATGGGGCCCGCCGCGAACGTTCCGGTTCGCTAACTATCGGCCGCGTTCGCGGTCCGCGTTTGCGAAACGTCCTGTCGGAAGTTCGTCCATCACTAGTGGTGTCACATTTTTTGGTAGGGAATGCTTTTTTCTTATTCACTGTTCTATCTAGAACAGCAGAACATCTAGAACAGCATCAAGATCCGGGCCGAATACTAGGTCCCCCTCGAAGGGAGGCCGAATTCCCGGACCAGGTCTTGACCCACAAAGATCTTCTAGCAGAGGTAATTAAAGCTTAAAATCTTGTGGAAATTTTAACCGACTCAGCCGAAGCATCGGCCATATAACCTACTGCCATGTGTAGGACTGGCAAAGTATTCAACAAATCTTTCTGAGGGGTACCTGCTTCAATATAGCCCTTCAATTGTTCCAGCCAATATTTTAAATTCCTGGCCACCACTGTAGGTGCCATAGCTGGTTTAAGATTAGTTAATGTAGAACCCCAAACCTTTTTCAATAGTCAGCTTTTTTGTCCATAGTGTCCTTTAAGACCCCCATGTCCTCAAAATCAGTGTTTTACAACACCTGCAAAAAAGCTGCATCAAGTTTACGTCTCTTGTTCCAAACTTGTGCGCTATCTTCATAAAAGGGAAATCTACTTTTGAGAGACCTGGAAAAGAAATGGGCCCTCTCTGGATCCTTCCATTCACTTTTAATAGAACCTGTCAGCACTTTATGTACCGGGAACACGCAATGCTTGAATTCATCCATGCCCTGGTACATTTTGTCGTGTAGTGACAATTGAGCCTTATCCTCCTTAATATTCAGGGTCGTATGTATGGTTTTCAGAAGGTCCTCTACCTTTTCCAAAGATAACCTATAACGAGAAGAGGAAATCTCCTTTTCCTAATTTTCCTCCTCTGATCCTGAAGACTCATCCTCAGACTCACTAACCACTCTCCTGCTTGTAGAGGAGGTGTGAGCGCTGAGTGGAGAACTCTCCACTGATTGCGCTACCAGACGTTTGTCCAGATAGGGACGGAAGGATTGAAACGTATCTTCCAATTCCTTCCAGAAAGAAGTGAGCATCTCACTAGGTTGGACAGAAGGTTCTTTAGTGCAGGGGTTGACAAATTTGCTTTGAATTTAGGAGCCAGTTTTTTTTTTCAGCTCCCGGGGTAAGGCCACTCATTTTCACCCCCTATCCCTAACTCACAATGGAGCACCCAGTCAATAACTCCATTGAAACGCTGTTACATCAGGGGTATGGGCTGACCAGAAAGAGTAAGGCTGGCAACAGATGGAACTGGCTGGCACTGGCAGGTGGCACTGGTTGCCACTGGAAGGCACGTGGAACTGCCAGATGGCACCGGCAGGTGACACTGGTTTGGCACTGGCAGGTGACACTGGTTTGGCGATGGCAGGTGGCCCCTGGTTGGTGATGGCAGGTGGCCCTGGTTGGTGATGGCAGGTGGCCCTGGTTGGTGATGGCAGGTGGCCCTGGTTGATGATGGCAGGTGGCCCTGGTTGGTGGTGGCACTAGTTGTCACTGGCAGATGGCACTGATTGGCGGTGGCACTGGTTGGTGTTGGCAGGTGGCACTGGTTGGCGGTGACACTGGTTGGTGTTGGCACTGGCACTGATTGGTGGTGGCAGGTGGCACTGATTGGCAGTGGCACTGGCAGGTGGCACTGGTTGGCGGTGGCACTGGTTGGTGTTGGCAGGTGGCACTGGTTGGCGGTGACACTAGTTGGCGGTGGCACTGATTGGCGGTGGCACCGATTGGAGGTGGCAGGTGGCACTGATTGGCAGTGGCAGGTGGCACTGGTTGGCGGTGGCAGGTGGCACTGGCAGGTGGCACTGATTGACGGTGACACTCGGCACTGGCAGGTGGCACTGGCAGGTGGCACTGACTGGCACTGGTAGGTGGCACTGGGTGGTGGTTGCAGGTGGTATTGACGGTGGCACTGGTTGGCACTAGCAGGTGGCACTGATTTGTGGTGGCAGGTGGCACTGATTGGCGGTGGCACTGATTGGCGGTGGCAGATGGCACTGGTTGCCTCTGGCAGGTGGCACTGATTGGTGGTGGCACTGGCAGGTGGCACTGATTGGCGGCAGGTGGCACTGGTTGGTTGCAGGTGGTATTGATTGGAGGTGGCACTGACACTGGCAGGTTTCACACGGAGCACTCTGTTACTGAAATGTAACAGAGGAGCTGTCAGAATTTAGCTTAATGTCGGAATGGGCGGGACCCTGCCGGGGTGTGAAACTGACAAGTAACAGAGAGGCGGATATCTCAGATTTCAGCCTGATGTCGGGGTGGGCGGGGCCCGTCCGGGGTGGGCAGGACCCAGCAGCTATCAAACACCAGCCAACGATTGGGCTGCTTAAGAAAGGGGGCGGGCCACATACACGTAAAGGCCCGCCCAGATCCCATTGGCTGGTGTTTGTTAGCTGCTGGGTCCCGCCCCCACCCCGTCTGGGTCCCGCCCACCCCGACATCAGGCTGACAGATCCTCCTCTCTCCATTGCTTGGCAGTTTCACACACTCAGCGTGGCGCTGCTGAGTGTGGAGGAGGACGGCAGTCGGTGTTAATGCTGCTGCATGTCTGGGGCATCGATAGTGAGTGGGCTGGTGGCAGCTTAGGCGCCAGGTGCGATTTCTGGTTGCATTGGCCACCTGGCGCCTGGAGTTTGTCGAGCCCTGCTTTAGTGGAAGTTTCCTCTCTGACCAGATCTTCTATCAGCGGTTTAGTTAGGGTTGCCACCTTTTCTTCAAGCCAAACCCAAACAGTTTAGCGGCGCAAGGCATGGCACCCCAACCTCGGTGTGCGATTTTGCAGAGATGGTCACCCGACACATCACAGCAAAATCACGTAAACAGAATTGTGGGATGCCTGTCACCCAAAAGAAGTTTTGCTTTGTGATTGGGGTGCCATTATCCCCATTCCCTTCTATTACAAATCTAGCGCCGGGCTCCTGAAGAGCACGCGCTAGGTTTTTGTAAATTTAAAATGTTCCTAAGACCATAGTTGGGTTTTAGGGTTAATTGCAGTAAATTGTGGTCTCAGTATCAGTTTGGCTGGACTGTACTATGTTCTGCCTGGTCATAGGTGTAGGTGTCACCTTTGGCAGGCATTGGAACGCAGTCTGGTTGGACTCATTGGGCACCAATCTCTCTCTCGGAGCCAATCAGTGGGTGCGTTGTCTCGCTGTGTATACAGGGAGAGGGTACTTAAGGTGCTGAGGTCACGTGATTCTGGGTTCCGGTCCAGAAGTCTGTTCTGACTCCCTGGTCCTGGTCCTCCTGACCAGCCCCCAGAGGCCCTCATGGCCTGGAGTGCAGATCCATCCGTTTCCGAGTCTCGGGGCTGGCTAACCCGAGTCACAGTAACTGGAAGGAGGGTTCCAAGGTGGTCCAGTGCCGTCTCGGGTTTGGAGAGGCCCAGCAACTGAAAACGCAACCAGGGGAGGACTCTTCAGAAGAGGGCCATACACAAGGCTGGCTGCTCGGTAGGAGCCTGGAAGCTAAGCTGGAAAGGACACCAAGTGAATCCACACTCTTACGGTATCACCAGACCAGCTACAAGATACTGGTACCGTATGAGAGTTCCTAATTTCATCCTTCAGTTACAACTAAGTTTGTGAGACTCTCTCTCATTCTAACCTTCTACAACCAAGTCTGTGGCAGAGACTTTGCTTCACCCGAATCACCTGTCGGTTGCTAAATTCACAAAAAAAGGATTTATCCGATTGCTGTAACATCCAGTTGCGAATGGCTATTCCCTGGATTATCTAGAGAGACATTTCAAGTGTCAGCAGTTCCAAGAGTACCTGAGCTTTATTATCCATCCCCTCTATTCCCTACTGTGAGACTGTGTTCTGTTCAACGTTTTGCAAATAAAAATTCCTAAAGGGATTCAAGTGTTGGTCTCTACAGTTTATGGGCCATCTACCTTGGGAAACACCTAGACGTATACGAGGAGGAGAAGGTAACGGTAAGCCCAGAAAATCCAGCCGTTCGTTCAGAGGTCAGTGCTACACAAATCTTCTTCCACTACCAGCACACATCCTCCCTCCCTCCATTACCCCCATGGCAGCCAACGGGGGTATCACGGGGCCCCAGCACACAGGGAGACCCGGACAGCAGGCGGTTCGGATCGGCGGGCGTGGGGAGCAATTACAGAGGAGGGGGGACAATTAGAGATTGGGGAGCAATTAGAGGGGGGCAATTACAGAGGAGGGGGGTGCAAATACACAGGAGGGGGTGGCAAACACAGAAGGGTCAAAACATAAGGGAGAGAGAGGCGACAGGCAGCTGCTGGTGCTCCACGCTGCTCTTATCACTGAAGCGCTGGAGGAAACAGAGAGCCGCGGGAAACTCATGTGAACTGTCAGCCTCTGATGATGGAGGCGTGGTTAAGCCTCTGGAATGCTCTGATTGGTCACAGCATCCCAGGCTGACAGCTCACTGCAGTCTCCCCGCAGCTCTGTATCCTTGGCTTCCTCCAGCGATTCAGTGATAAGAGCAGCGTGGATCGGAGGGGAGAATGGGACATCCAACTTCAAAGACTGACATATACAGCTCTGACATGGAGAGCGAGTGGATGGTTTGTTTTTAAGCATTTATTTTATTAAAACCTTCCGCACCAGCAGCTGTCGCCCGCTCTCTCCCATGTTTTGATTGCTCTGTAATTGCTCCCACCGCCCGCCGCTCCGATACCCCTGCTGTTCAGGTCCCCCTGTGTGCTGGGGCTCGTAAAAGGAGGCCCCATGGTACCCCTGTCAGCTGGAAATGGTGTCCGGGTGTGAGGCAGAGGGAAACCCGGGCACAGCCTCCTAAACCCTGTACTGTCCGGGTCAAAACCAGACAGGTGGCAACCCTAGGTTTTGTCCATGCCTCCCTAAGGGCCACTTTACACTAAGCACACCATTTTTTAGGGGGGGGGGGGGGGGAACATGCTTGGACTTTTCTTTAGATTTTGTCTGAAAAACACCAAACCAACAAAACATTTATAAATAAGCTGTGCATAAAGTAAAGATCTTCTCGCTAGCAGATCTTTAAAACAGACAGACAGTGGCACAAAACATACCCCACAAAACCACCGCTGTAAACAAACACGTGCTGCACAGAAAAAAAAACTACCTGTGCAGTGTGCGGCAGAGGAGGAAGGGAGGGAAACAAACATAGCCCTGGTATTATAGAGACCCTTGCCTCTCCTACCCGAGTCTGGCATGTGCATGTAGTTCCTGCTCCTGCCACTACTGCTGGTTGTGCTGGCACCATCCTCCAATAAACCGCAGCCGTCCGGTAGCCATTTTAGAGAGCATGACTCCTTTCATATTTGAATTTTCCCGGTCCATCGCCGCTGCGAGGACTTAAAATTGCATGCCCGAGGACACATCCCACTTCCGCATTCCAGTGCCTGAAACCACTGTGCACCGCCAGAAGTCCCGCCCCGCCCAGCAGCGATGTTGCCCGCCACTCGGAACGGCCGAGTGCAGCCCTCAAAACTCTGTAATGGAGACAGTCTGCACCCGCCATCTGTTGGAGCGGGACCCCCAGCAGCCTCTGCCCTCGCTGGGCTGGAAAAGCAGAAGACACTGCAATATCCCCCACCTTTCAGGGGGGGTATTGGGCTGAGCCTGAAAAAGAAAGAATGAAACAAACACAGGTATGCCCTTAACTCACCTCCACCTGGAGAGAGCGCAGCATACCCCTGGTCCCCTACAGGGCTTCCACCATGGCCAAGGGAAACACTACAACTGAGGCCATGGTGGAAGTGTCCAGGCTTTAAAGGAATAACTGCAGTGAGTCCTGGGAAGAGAGTGGAGCTGCACTCTCTCCAGGTGCTCTCCTGAAAGAAAAGGTGAGAAAGGTCTTCTTCCTCCCTGCCTGCGGCCTTCTGGGACTTATCACAGGTACAAGAAGACTGTAGGCCCAGTTAGATAGAGTATCATGTGTTGCACATGCACAGTGGGCAGGCGGCTGTGAAGCAGAAAGCACCACAGCCAGCTGCCCACAGTTAGGAGCCTGAAGACTAGGGAAAAACTAGCCCTGGTGAGGAAGGTGCTACAGAATTTGTTGCTGTTGACTTTTGATAGTTTTTTTTTCTAGAGAGATTCCTAATTGAATTTTACTGCTAGTGCAATTGCAGTCGCAATTGCAGGTCTGTCTCCTTTCCCTACCTAAAATAACCTTTAGGGCTTGTACACACCACTTGTGGTGCAGGAATGCATGCAAGAGCGGCCATTTTCCTGTACCGCAAGGAAACGCACTGCCCTCTGCAGATGTACGCAGCTGCCACAGTACCATGTGGTTAGGTCCAACACACTTAAAAAAAAAAAAAAATCATTAATTCCCATGTGTTAGGCAGCCCATTGTAATTAATGGGCTATGCAAAAAAAAAAATAAAAAAAAAATACAAAATACCACATTCTGGCCCTTACAGCAACTTAGCAAAATTATAATTTTGACATTTTCAGGGGGGCCCTGTCAGGTAGGCTGTACAGGTCCTCCAGGATATCTAACAATGGACCTGTTTGTTTAGATGTCCTTATTGATTAGAACAGTGTTTCTCATCCAGGGGTACTGCCATAATTCACCATTGTGGAGGATGTGTATCTGTCCAATGCACAATGACAGCGAGTACTGACAAGGCATATGGATACCCGATGCCTCCCCTGTAATTCTGGCTACTATGACATCACTGTGTGAGAATCATCCTGTCTCCCTCTCTCATCAGTGGCTATTGATTCCAGCAGGTGTGGAATGTTGTAGTGAGAAGAGCACAATAGGTGAAATGTGTACAGAATACCTGTACTCCCATTAATCCTAACTGTACTCCACTGATCCCCACCGGCCCTTCCGCTTCTGTCCATCCCAGGTACTTGTGTGTGACATCCCTCGGGATGGATGAGAGAGGAGAAGTGGCGGGGATCAGCACACCATAAAAGATATGTGCCAGCAGCTTCCCTGTGCAGCTCTGCATGTTGAGGAAAATAAAACAGTACTACAGACCCCCTGTGCCCTGGCCTGGTGACCACCCTGAGCCTTGACCTGGTGTTCCCCATGTGCCCTAACCCAGTGACCCCCCTGTGCCCTGGTGACACCATTGTGCCCTGACCTGGAGACTCCCCTGTGCTCTGTCCTTAGGGCATCCCTGTGCCCTGACCTGGCGACTCCCTTGTGCTCGGTCCAGAGGACATCCCTGTTCTCTGACACGGTGACACCCCTGTTCCCTGCCCTGAGGTGACTCCCCTGTGCTCTGGTGACTCCCTTGTGCCATGACCTGGTGACTCCCCTGTGCCCTGGTGACACACCTAATTTTCATTGAAGATTAAATATTTGTGTGTGCATATCACAAATTCAACCCAGAATTTAGCATTTGTGCAGAAAAAAGCCAGGCTAAGTTCCACATTAGGCTGGGTTCACACTGGAGCGGCTACGAGAACCGGATGTGATTCGCACCGCACTGCAGTGCAAATCACATCCGATCTCTGTGCAATGCGAGTTCAGCCATACAGATAGTATGGCTGAATTCGCATCGCACCCGCCGCAAACTCGCACAGGACCCTTTTTTTGGTCCGCAGCAGAATCGGATCGCATGGGTGTTCACACCATGCGATCCGATTCCTGTCCGAGTTTGCAGATCGCACTGCGATATGCAAACTGATCTGGGGGTGTCATTAAGGTTTCACTGACACTCTCAGCAGTCCGCATAGGGCAGTGTGAACTGCCGGCGGGAGGCATGCGATGCGGGAAAACGCAGCGGATTTGCAGCGTTCCCGCATCGCTTCAGTGTGAACCCAGCCTTAAAGGAGGAAGTTTTAATATTTATTCTATTATTTAATGCTATATCAACAGTTCGCTGATCACACCAATGTTACGTGAGGTGTTGATCTGAAAATTATTTTAGGGGTTCCCCAAGATCTCACATTTTTTGACAAGGGTTCCTCGAAGGCAAAAAAGTTGAGAAACACTGGATTAGCAGAACATCAGAAGATTTAAAGTGACTCTGAATACATCCCAGTGTACAGAGGGGTCAGATTGAACTAGGGTTGCCACCTGCCCGGGATTCACCTGGACAGTTCGGGGTTTGGAGTCATGCGTCCGGATTTCAGACTGCCTGAAACCCGGACACATTATTCAGAATGGACTATGGCTTCCCAGCAGAGTTGCTGGCTGAAGTTGTCTAATCTGAGACTGCCTGTTACTCTCCTTCACACTGCCCAAAACCAGGACTAACAACCCCCCCCCAAACACACACACAGATGGGAGAGGAGAGAGGGCTAGATCTGCACCTCTTCTCCCCACCCCTCTGCCCAAACTCCAATCTTCAGCGCTGTGACTTTAGAAAAGGAAAGTTGGGGCCAGAAATTTGAAGTCCAGCAGCCTCAGTTACATCTGGATGGTAGTTGCTGACTGCCAAGGGGGTGAGTGAGCTCACCATCCATCTGACTGTGTCTGAAGTTCCCCTCCCTTCTCTCCTCTGCCTCTGAGTAAGTACACTAAGGCACATCAGGGTTCTGAGAGCACCCCTTACATCAGAGTCCCCCTTTACACCAGAGGCCAGTGTTTCCCCTTACATCAGATTTCTCCGTGTTTCCCCTTAAATCAGGGTTCCCAGAGCATCCCTTATGTCAGAGTCCCCAGAGTTCTCCCTCACATCAGAGTCCGCAGAGTCCCCCCTTACAGTGAAAGGGAACCCTGCGAGTTCAAAAGTAAAAGGGGAACTCTGTGGACTCTGATGTAAAGGGGGACTCTTGTTATTAAATTCATATGATTAGAAATGTTACTTAAATAGCAAAATATATGTATAGTTTATACAATAAAAAAAATTGTTGTGCGCCGTTAAAGCGTTCGGGTTTGACTTGAAGAAAAGGTGGCAACCTTAGATTGAACCCCTTCATTACACTCACCTCTCCAGTCAGCAGGCTGAGGATCTCCAGGGTGAGGTTCAATATCTTCTCATTCCGGGGAAATTCCTTCCTTACATTCTTCACAAAACTCAAATTCTGCTGATTGTCCATCATGACGTCCTTGTAGAGATCCTTGGACCAATCAGTGAGCAGTATGGGTGGAGGAATGTATTTAGTGTTAATGACCCACCTGTGCTGATCTCTGTAGGAGTGTCCTCCTCTATAAATGTCCCCGTTATTCCATCCTCCTCCATAGACTGCTGATCATCCCTCACATACCTCTCTTCTTCTTCTGCTTTACCATCAGCATCAACTTTAGAATCTCTCAGGTTTCCACTCTGAATATATAATAAAAATGACATCAATGGTAACAATGCAGATAATGTACAGATCCTAATGATACTATCAGTGATTGTTCCTCATCTACCTGATGATGGTGAGGGATGGTGTGACCTTCCTGTGTGGAATCCCGGGAATACAGAGGATGGGGACATCTCTCTGGTGGGTTCCCATTACTGGATCCATCTGTAGGAAACACACACACTGACTGAATACATTGTTTATATGTGTTTATCAGATGATGGGGGATCTAGGTGGAGCCTCCGTACTGCTCTCTCCTTTACAATAAAGTCTCCTCTTACCCGGTGATGTGAGGGGCGGCTGATTGTCCATCATGACGTCCTTGTAGAGATCCTTGTGTCCTTCTAAATACTCCCACTCCTCCATGGAGAAATAGACAGTGACATCCTGACACCTTATAGGAACCTGACACACACAATGATACAGTCACCATCCAGACACATCCCTTGTCTGTTACTGGATAATGTCCCAGAATTCCCAGAATCCTCCTCACCTCTTCTGTGAGCAGCTCCATCATCTTCTTGGTGACTTCTAGAATCTTCTCCATGTTGTGTCTCTCAGGTTTTAGGGAGTCACATGGAGACACTGTGATGGTCATATGATCACCTGACTTCACAAGAGGAAATCTCTGTATTGAGGAATCAATAGGAATATCATGTTAGAATTCCAGAATCCTCCTCCCCTCTCCGGTCAGGTCTGTGTTTTATTAATAGAGATAAGAGTGATGTCATGTGACCTCCCAGAATCCTCCTCACCTCTCCGGTCAGCAGGTAGATGATCTCCAGGGTGAGGTTTAATATCTTCTCAGTCATGTGACTCCGGTCCTCCTCCATCCTCATTGGTGCCGTCATTTGATCTATACAGGTCTCCTTGTAGATGGAACTTTGGGAAATGAAAGTAAGAATTATTTGGATGGTATTGGTCACACAATAATAGGATGTGGGTGTGAGTGGGGTAATAGGAGGGTTGCTGTACATTTAAGGACTACTCCCAGGACATTGTACAGAGTGGCAGTGGGTTCCTGGGGCTCTGAATCCCAGCACTGGGCACTGCCAGATCCTATGTCATGGGAAGGTATTGGACTGGCCAACCAGTAAGTGATGCTGTGCAAACAGACCTCCTCAAAGCGTCCTTCTTTGTTCTATTTGTGCCCTGTAACATATTTCTTAACCAGTGAGATGGTGAGGCGAAGGCTTCCTTCACTTGCTGGCAAGAGTTCTTTAAGGAGCTCATAAAAGTAAAGTGCAGGTGGCATTAGAGGACCATCAGAGACCAACAGTCTCTATGAGCATTAAAGCGTATGTATAACCCCAAAGAAAACCCACAAATCCTGTTCCCTTAAAGCATGTTTTACAGCACAGTGCTGGTGCTGTGTCATTTGTCCCCCTGTATATGCTAAAAAAAAAAAAAATGGCTGATCCTGCCTGCCTATACCCTGCCATAAATCTATCCCCTATTTTGTAAACGCTATAACTTTTACGCAAACCAATCAATATACGCTTATTGTGATTTTTTTACCAAAAATATGTAGAAGAATACGTATCGGCCTAAACTGAGGAAGATTTTTATTTTATTTTTAACCACTTGAGACCCGCGCTATAGCCGAATGACGGCTACAGCGCGGATCTCCTTTGCCGGGACTACGTCTATTGACGTCGTCTATGAGACTCGCCTGATCACCGATCCGAGCAAGGGGTCGATCCCGACCCCTTATCACGTGATCAGCTGTCAGCCAATGACAGCTGATCATGTGATACAACGGAGCCGGCAATCGGCTATTATTCCTCCAGCGCGAGGAGAAAAAAAAAAGAGCCGATCACCGGCGGCCGTGTTTGGGACATCAGTCCCGATCACAGCCAGCCCTGCCAGTGCCCACCTGCCCCCTGCCAGTGCTCACCTGCCCCCTGCCAGTGCCACCTCAATAAAAAATAAGTGCCCCCGTCAGTGCCACCCAGCAGTGCCCACAGTGCCACCCAGCAGTGCCCACAATCTGCCTCAACAAAGGTGCTGCACCCCAGTGCCACATATCCGTGCCCATCAGTGTCATCTACCAGTGCCCATCAGAGCCACCTATCAGAGCCACCTATCAGAGCCACCTATCAGAGCCACCTATCAGAGCCACCTATCAGAGCCACCTATCAGAGCCACCTATCAGAGCCACCTATCAGAGCCACCTATCAGAGCCACCTATCAGAGCCACCTATCAGAGCCCCTTAGTCCCACCCATCCGTGCCATCTTATCTGTGCCCAACTTTGCCCATCAGTGCCGCCTTATCTGTGCCTATTAGTGCCGCCTTAACTATACCTATTAGTGCCGCCTTAACTATACCTATCAGTGCCCACCGGTGCAGCCTATCAGTGCCCACCAGTGCAGCCTATCAGTGCCGCCTCATCAGCGCACTTCAATGAAGGAGAAAAATAACCTGTTTGCAAAATTATAACAAACTATTAAAGCGGAGGTCCACCCTAAAGTGGACCTTCCGCTCATCGGAACCCTCCCCCCCTCCGGCGCCACAATTGGCACCTTTCAGGGGGTGCAGGTACCTGTACAGTACAGGTATCTGCACCCACTTCCGGGATAGCTCTCTGTGGAAAGGGGCGTAGATTACGCCCCTTTCCGAAAGTCCCCCCGCTGCCTGCTGGGAAACACACGGATCCCAGAGGCAGCGGGTCCATCCTTATTGCGCAGCGCGACTCGGGCATGCGCAGTAGGGAACCGGGAAATGAAGCCGAAAGGCTCCACTTCCTGATTCCCATACCCAAGATGGCGGAGGCAGCACCCGAGAGACGATCGAGAGATCGGCTTCGGGTGCCAACATCGCGGGCGCGCTGGACAGGTAAGTGTCACTATTTTAAAAGTCAGCAGCTGCAGTATTTGTAGCCGCTGGCTTTAAAAAAAAAAAAAAGCGGAGTCCCGGCGGACTCCCGCTTTAAACATGATTTTTTTTTTTTGCATCTTTTTTTGTTTGTTTAGCAAAAAATAAAACTCCGAGCTGTAATTAAATACCACCAAAAGAAAGCTCTATTTGTGGGAAAAAAGTTATAACAATTTCATTTGGGGACAGTGTTGTATGGCCGCGCAATTGTCATTCAAAGTGCATCAGCGCTGAAAGCTGAAAATTGGTCTGGGCATGAAGGGGGTTTAAGTGCCCAGTAAGCAAGTGGTTAAACGTGGGCTATTATAGAAAAAAGTAAAAGATAGTGTTTATTTTTATTTTTTTAATTTATCGCTCTTCTTTTGTTTATAGCGCAATAAATAAAAACCACAGAGGAGATCAAATACCACCAATGTGGAGGAAAAAAAAAAAAAAGGGACGTCAATTTTGTTTGGGTACAACGGTGCACGACCGCGCGATTGTCAGCTAAAGCGACGCAGTGCCGTATCGCAAAAAAAATGACCTGGTCATTGAGCAGCCAAATCTTCCGGGGCTGAAGTGGTTAAAGCCCCATCTTTCCTCAGAGCCTACATACAGCCCAACTACCTCTTCAGAGGCCCCCACAGCCCTTCAGCCCCACTAACCTCTAAGCCCTTGTACACACGGTCGGAAAATCCGACGGAAAATGTCTGATCGGACCATGTTGTTGGATAATCTGACCGTGTGTGGGCTTCATCGGACTGTTTCCTTCTGAATATCCGACCGACAACGTTTTAGAGCTGGGCTATAAAATTTTCCGACAACATGATCCGATCGGACTTTGTCCGATCGTTTGTAGAGAATTCCGATCGGACAAAGTGCTACGCATGCTCAGATCAAATTCCTAGACCAAAGCTATTGGCTATTAGCCTGAACGTAGTCCCGTCGTAACGAAATAACGTCATCACGTTCCGAATGATCGGATTTTCGGACAACTTTGTCCGACCGTGTGTATGCAACACCAGTTTCGGACAAAATCCGACTGATTTTGTTGTCGGAATGTCCGACCGTGTGTACAAGGGCTCAGAGTTGTCCAGCCCTATTACTTCCCAAAGTCCTTCATCTACACTTCCTCTTCAGGGGTCCCAGAGCCCTTCAGATGCAATCAACCCTCAGAGGCTCCCAGAGTCCTTTAGTCCCACTACCTCCTCAGCTCCTGTACATTCCTTAGAACCCTCAGTATTTTCCACCCTCTACACCAATGATAGAACATATTCTTCATAGCAGGCTGGGGAATGTTTTCTTCCTCCTGACCAGCAATGTAAGGGTCTCTATCCTCCAAACTCCTGACCCCATCATTGTGTTGGCTGCATATTGTAATGATTGCCCATTGACTATTGGTGTAGTGTAATAATTGTCCTTTGTAGGCCATGTATGGTCAGGATGGTCATTGTCTTGTCTATTTGTTGTCAGTGCTGTTTGTTTAGAGGATCATATTACTAGAATTTATCTCCAAAATGAAGAGAATGTTCCGGCCCCGTAAGTGGCAAAATGTTCTGCCCCTGAAGGGGTTAATCTACATTTTCACACTATATATGTGTGTATCATCATCTGCTGGAGATAAAAGACATCACAGTGACTATGGAGGAAGAGGACGGACATGACGGGGGGGTTACTGGGTGTAAGTAGAAAATAAAATCTTATTACCTCCTCTACAGCCACTTCCAGCAATGTCTTCTCTCTACTTCGTGCCTCATGGAACTTCTTGTCTTTATTCCAGATCACTTCCTGTCTGTCCCTGACCTCACTTCCTGTCTGTATTCCATAGAGACTTTCGGTCTGGGTAGAAGTGAGATCACCACCTTGTGGCGTTCAGAGGAACTGCAGCCCCTAGAAACAGCTTATAAAAATCTATCCTGTATAATATCAATCTTACGGGGCTAAGTTAAAAACAAGGGTATGCCTAAGAAAACATATAACTCCCGAAATTGATCTCTTTGGTGAAGAAAATGCAAAAAATATATCATAAAAGCATACAAATACTGTATATATCAATACATTCATAATGAAGATGTTAACCACTTCAGCCATGGAAGTATTTGCCCCCTTAATGACCGGGCCATTTTTTGCGATTCGGCACTGCGTTGCTTTAGCTGACAATTGTACAGTCATGCAATGTTGTACCCAAACAAAATTTCTGTCCTTTTTTCCCCACAAATAGAACTTTCTTTTGGTGGTATTTGATCACCTCCGCAGTTTTTATTTTTTGCGTTCTAAACAAAAAATACCGGCAATTTAAAAAAAATTTTTTTTTTACTTTTTGCTATAATACATATCCCAAAATATAAAAAAAAAAACTAATTTATTCATCAGCCGATATAGTGTATATTCTTCTACATATTTTTGGTTAAAAAAAATTGCTATAGTTTCATAGTTAGTAAGGTTGAATAAAGACACCAGTCCATCCAGTTCAACCTGAGTGTCTACAATTGTCCCTATCCCTGTACATTGCACACTCACATCAGTCCCCACCCTCAAGGAGCCACAATCCAAGGTCCCCATTCATATACTAGGGCCAGGGCCGTCTTTAATATTGATTGGACCCCGGGCAAAAAAAATTTTGGGGGCCCCCTCCCATGCAATTTCACTCTCCGCCTGCTCTGAGACATACAATAAATAGAAGCTGGACTTAACCACTTGGCGCCCACACTACGTCTATTGACGTCATGGGCTTTCAGTGGTTATATCTGAATGATGCCTGAGGCCACAGACATCATTCAAATATTGCCGTTTTCAGCCAGCGATTCCCTGCACCATAAGAACAATCATAGCGTCTGTTCCACCGCTTGATCGTTCTTACGGGCGGCGGGAGGGGACGCCCCCCCCCCTCCCGCTGCCCTCCGGTGCTTCTACCGACTCACCGTTTCCATCGGTGAGTCGGTCACAGGATCCGCCGGCCCCAGCAAGTTATCATAGAGATTTCCGGCGGACTAGATCATCCCCGGAGTCTCTATGATCGTTCGGAGGCTGGGCGCGATGTTATGACGTCACGCCCGGCCACTGTATTCAAATTAACGGCGCTGATCTGGCTAGGAAGCCAGGATCGGTTTTATTTATTTATTTTTTTTATTCTTCCCAGCCTAGAGGTGAGATATGGGGTCTTATTGACCCCATATCTCACTGTAAATATGTCCGATCGTGCCATATTCCTATTACAAGGGATGTTTACATTCCTTGTAATAGGAATAAAAGTCATCAATTTTTAATTTATTTTTTATAAGTGTTATAAGGATTATCGAGTCTCCATTTTGTTATACTGTATTCCATCTTTAAACTTTGTATGACCAAGTTAGAATTCTAAGTACTAAGACATAGCTGCTCTCTATCTGGGAAATATGCTGTTTTCTTAGAATGCCCTTGGCCGCGAGAGTTTGTGCAAAGAAAGCCAGACTTGCGGTCATCTCACATATCTTTAACTGCGTCTGTAACCTAGAACGTCTGGATCACAGGCTACCAGCACAATGTTGATGAATATTGTAGTCTCATTCTTATCTCGTGTGAAGGTTAATGATGTGCTTTGCCATGAAGACATGATTTCTGCTTATTCTGCTTGTTCTGTCAATAAATCTGTTACTAGGAAAAGTTTGGTGTATAGCTACGAGGGGATCCCTGATTGGCTCCTCCACAGGGTGCCGCCCCAACTGTCTCAGCATATAACCTGTTGTATTCAAAACATTAAAATGTAATCATTATTCACATACATCTCGTGTATGAGTCTTGGTTATCTCACCGGTGAACGGGACTCCCAGGTTCATCCAGACCACGGCCTAGGCAAGATAGGAAGAGGGAAATCGAGCACCTAACAGAGCAAGGACCTACCTTTACAAGTGTAAAACTAAAAAAATATAAATAAAATTAACAATAAAAAAAAAAAAAAAAATTTAAAGCGCCCCTGTCCCCGTGAGCTCGCACACAGAAGCGAACGCATATGTAAGTCCCGCCTACATATGAAAACGGTGTTCAAACCACACATGTGAGGTATCGCCGTGAACGTTAGAGCGAGAGCAATAATTCTAGCCCTAGACCTCCTATGTAACTCAAAACATGTAACCAGTAAAAAAATTTAAAGCGTTGCCTATGGGGATTTTGAAATACCAAAGTTTGGCGCCATTCCACGAGCGCATGCAATTTTGAAGCGTGACATGTTGGGTATATATTTACTCGGCGTATCCTCCTCTTTCACATTATGCAAAGCATAATACTGTTTTTTTCTGAAAAAACGTGTTCGAAAAATTGCTGCGCAAATACCGTGCAAGATAAAAAGTTGCAACGAGCGCCATTGTATTTTCTAGGGTCTTTGCTAAAAAAGCATATATAATGTTTGGGGGTTCTATGTAATTTTCTAGCAAAAAAATTAGGAATTTTACATGTAGGAGAGAAATGTCAGAATTGGCCTGGATGCGAAGTGGTTAAATCAGTTTACTGTATCAGGTCAGGCAGCAATTGTGATTGGTTGCCAGAGGTTACAGCATATCATTACTGCTTACTGACTGGTTGCTAGAAGTTACAGCACACATTACGGCTCACTGATTTGTTGCTAGAGGTTACAGCAAATGATTTCTGCTTGTTAATTAGTTGCTAGAGATTACTGTACAGTAATACTGCTCACTGATTGCTAGAGGTTACAGCACATCATCTTCTTACTGCAGGGAAGCATGATATACATATGAATGCCACCTTTATTTACATATCAATGCAGATGGCCACAGCTATTTGCTTAGTAATGCCGTTGCTATTTACATATGAATGCCAGTTATTTACATGTAAACACAGGGTCTGCAGGTGAGTCATCTGTACACAACAACAGGGCTAAAACTTCAAGGGACAAGGAAATTTAAACCAGGATAGTTGGCAAGTATGAGGCAGCTGCTTTGGGCCCCACAACAATGACAGGCCCCAGGGCAGCTGCCCCTTTTGCCCTGCCTTAAAGACGGCCCTGACTAGGGCCAATTTTGGACAGAAGCCAATTAACCTACCTGCATGTCTTTGGACTGTAGGAGGAAACTGGAGTACCCAGAGGAAACGCATGCAGGCACAGGGAGAACATGCAAACTCCAGGCAGGTAGTACCGTGGTTGGGATTCAAACCCTTTTTACTGCTAGGTGAGAGTGCTACCCACTACACCACTGTGCCTCCTTATATTGATTGGTTTGCACAAAAATTATCGCGTCTACCAACTACAGGATAGATAGATAGATAGATAGATAGATAGATAGATAGATAGATAGATAGATAGATAGATAGATAGATAGATAGATTTAGAGACTTTTACTTTTTTTTATTGTTTTTACTGGTAATGGTGGCGATCTGAAATTTTTAGCAGGACTGCGACATTGCGACAAATTTGACCCCAAATTACAATCTTTGGGAACTAGTGACACTATTACATTGATCAGTGCTATAAAAATGCACTGATCAATGTAAAAATGACACTGGCAAGGAAGGGGTTAACACTAGGGGGCGATCAAGAGGTTAAGTGCGTTCCCTCGGCGTGTTCTAACTGTAGTGGGGATGGGCTTACTGAAATATGACAGAGATCACTGGGAACAGTAGATCCCTGTCATGTTACTAGGCGGAATGGGGAAATGCCTTGTTTACATAGGCAGTTCCCCGTTCTGCCTCTCCGCGCTGCGATTGCGGGCCACCGGCAAACATCGAGCAGATAAGGCATCAAGTGGAGTTTAATCACCACCTTAATCAGCCACAGAACCCGTGTAATTAATGTGTGTCCTGGATTAAAGGGATGATGTGGCAACGTTAAGTCCGCGGGAGCCGCTGGCACGCTCCAGCGGCGTGCACTGGGTGCACGCTGCGTGTGCCGTGCGTGTGCCCGCTATCCTCCTTGTATAGACTGACGTACAGGTACGTCAGTTTCGCGCAGGAGAGCTGACCTACCGTAGTATATCTGTGTGAGCAGGTCGACAAGTGGTTAAACATAGATTGCAAGGATGTAATGTTCACATAGGAACGATGGTGGAGATTTCTCAAAGAAAGTGCGCTTCCTTGAATGCTTATATAAATAAAATAATTAATCCTGGAGTGAAAAAAAATCCGTAAAGCAATAAATAATATATAGACTGGGCCATCCCCTTCACCCATAAAGGCATTATGATTCCAGATCTTCTAGATCATATAGAAGGAGGACTCATCGAGGATTTCATACATTTGTTTGGAAGGATAGAAGAATCCTCAGAAGGGATCATGTAGGATGACAGGAAAGTCTCCTGACTGGTGAGATCATCCAAACATAGTGATTACATCCATGAACTGGAGCAAGATCATTAGGGTGATAAAGCCAATCCGTAGACACTGTCTAGACGTTATCCAAGAACTCAGCACACTCCAGGTGTGGAGGAAGTCTCAAGGTGGATTTAGCCTGTCATTTATCATAGGTAGACTCATCTCACACCTCCAACTAACAAATTAACTTTTAATAGCTCCATAAGCTCCCTCCCCCCACAGTTATTACCTTTTGTACAACTTGCCCAACACCATTAGATTGTAAGTTCCTATGAGCAGGACCCTCTTAACTTTTTTGTATTGTAACTGTACTGTCTCCCTTTGGATTGTAAAGTGCTGTGCAAACTGTTGGTGCTCTATAAATCCTGTAAAATAATAATAGAGTATATAGAGTATATAAATATTATTTATATATAAATTTATATATAAACTTATTTGTATATAAATATAAATAAGTAGAAATGTCTGCACATGGAATTCCACAGGAACTACGAGACTACATATATAACTTGTACAGTGTCTCCAGTTGGATTTAGCCTGTAATTATTAATGTACAAATGTCCATATAAACATTGCTCAGGGGACCACTGAGACAATCTATGCAAGGCTTGGATGTCACCCATATTACTAGGAGCTCATAAAAGTCCACTCACTGTCATGGAACTTTACATCCAAGGACCTTCATTCCAGGTGTAAGAACAAAAATCTATCCATCATAGGGGGGAAGGCTGACGTCTGAGCAGTTTAATTGATATCCCAACTTCCTCAGAGACTGCCCAACTCACAGTAGTGTACACCACCCTTAAATATCTGACCAGGTAGTAAAGATGGCATCCAGAGAGGCGGAGAATGGCAAATATAATTCCTGCCCCTTTTCCCTGATGTTAGGTATTCCATTGTCTAACCCAGTCCCTCCCTCTGGGAAAATACAGCCAAAGGCACATCGTTGGTGTGACGTCATTATATCTGCACATCAGAAGCACCATGACACACAAGAAAATTGCAACATACAAAATTGTCATGATGCACATGGGTATGTGACACCATCATGGGCAGAGCACGAAGCCACCTCACACACTATCCCAAGTGTCTAAAAGGGAGTGTTTCCAGTCCATAAGGCAGGCTGACCTTGGGGGGGCACCCAAAGTGACAAAAATCAGAACACGGGAGCCAACGAACATCAGACACTAGAGTGTACTTTAGATTAAACATTAAAACACCCCCAAGCCACACAATATCAGCACAAATACAAAGGTTTCTGTATTTTGGATAGTCACATCCAAAAGTGTAATGGTCATAGCATTGTAGGTACACAGAAATGTCATATTGTATTAATTGTATCCCAATAAATCTACAAACCTGCCATTGTTCTGAGGTTCTCAATGCCAATCCGGAGGACATCATCAATGTACCTAAACCAACCAATGTTGTTGGTGAGGTACCCTGACAAGGACTCATCCCCAAACACTGGGTTCTCCCATTCTTTGACATAAAGGTTAGGATAGGCCAGTGAACATTTTTGTACCCATTTCAGTACCTTGGCTTGGCGTCTTGACGGTGTGCGTTCCATGGACATTGCATCACTGGGTTTACAAAACCGAAAATGCGTCACTGTGTTTCGCCCCTCCTCCAAGGCATCATCAAGGACATCCAGCTTTCTTGACTGCAGACTGCAAAGCTGAGAGTCCATTAACTCTGGTGAGTGGGGTCACAAGAGGGGAGTGTGGCACTTTATCCTGAACCACAGAAGCACTTTATTTTGGAGCACTTTATTATGATTATATATATTTTTGGAATTTGATAATATTATCACTGTTAATGTTTTTGAACATATTATCAATTGTTGTCTAATATTCTGCTAGCGCTGGTAATCCCCATATTCATTCTTGAGGTTCTAGAACCTTTTGAAATAGCTGCTGCAGCTTATTTAATATTTCACTTAGCGCAAGTTTATTTAGTACATAAGGTGCAACAAATAGTCTAATAACATAATTTTTTTAATCTAGTTGCCATCCACCTGCAATGTACTGCATGCAAAGCGGCATACTTGTACGTCACCAGGAGCGGACTGACCATTGGGGCACTCGGGCACTGCCCGAGGGCCCCATGCCACTAGGGGTCCCCACGAGAGTTGCCAGCCTCAATAAAACCAGGGACAGTATGTAAAAATCTGTGTTTTTTTTAAATCCCAAGATTATAGCTGCCCCACCTCTCCAGTACCTTTTCAGTGTGTGTATGTGTAGTCTGTGTGTATACTGTGTGTCTTTGTGTGTATACTGTTTGGCCCCATAATCTCCATGCCTGGGGGCCACATAATCTTCTATTGCCCGGGGGCCCCATGAGTTGTCAGTCCACCCCTGTACGTGACTCAATACTTCAGAATTCAGAACGCACGTGTGTGGGCCCCCTCGCTGACCCACCGCTGCCATTCCTTGCAGGAGCAGTTCACTGTATTATTGTCAATAGTGAGCATCAAGGTCAGTTAGTGCCCTTCACAGCCAGGGTAAGCTAGCATTAGATTGCCCGCACACTACCGGACTCACGCTATAGGTCACTGATCACCGTCATTATTACTGGTATCGGGTATGTATGGATCAATATATTGATCACGATCAGAACTATATTAGTGACCTCTTAGTATACTGTCCCCAAAAACATAGTGTTAGCAGGATCAGCTCAGTTCACTGCCAGCACTTGCATTTAGCCCTTCCTCCCCACCCAACAAGTAGACCATGTCACCTGTGATACATTGCATACAAAACCACAGCATTAGAAAGATCAGGCCTGATCTCTGCTAGTACTAGCAGGTGACATTTATTTGTAGCGGTTCAAGCAGTCCCTGACAGCCAGGAGCTCTTTTTCCCATGAGTCCTACTAGCTACCTGTAAATTTAGTGCCCAAAATGTCCTAACCAAGGTACACTAAAGAAGAGGACTACAGGAATCTGAGCATGTCAGCTGAGAGCGAAGGAGAAGCCTCTCTGACAGAATCAACCTCAGAATATAAGCCTGTAGAAAAGCAGCACCCTAATGGGAAGCTCAGGTGATGGAGAAGGAGGTCCCTGCTAAGGTCAAGAGTACCCGACTCCGGGTAGCTGAAGTGCTCAGAATGCATGACTAGTCCAAGTATTAGTGCCTCACTATCTTCTGGTGAACTGGCAGGTACCAGCAGCTTAGTACATCCTGGCATTTTACACATCAGCAGTCCAAGGTAGTGAGGTGGAGAGTTCTATTAGTGCAGTCCAAGCTGATAAGGTGGCTAGCACTAGTAGCATCCCTCAGCCACCAAGAATTGGAAAACAGGCCCATGGAGCCCATAGTGTGCTTCCTGATGTGCTTGCAAGTCCTGATCTGCAGCCTAAAGATTCTGAAACAACCGTACTCCCCCCCCCCCCCCCCCCCATTCACTGCTCAACCCGGAATTCAGGTGGAAACAGCAAATTTAACTCCTCTTGGTTTTTTGAAAAAAAAATTAAATTGTTGCCGTTTTTCATGGAAGCTTTGTATAATTTAATTGTGGGCCAAACCAATTTATAGGCACAACAATACACCACCACCAACCCAAATTTAAACCTTGCCAGACAATTTGCATGGAAACCTATCATAGTTAACAAATATGAAAGAATTGTGGTCCACAGGCCGTATTCATCATATGCAGGGGCGGACTGACAACTAATGGGGCCCCCGGGCAATAGAAGCTCATGGGGCCCCCTTGGGCGCCACACCTTGCCAGGGAGACAAGGGGGGGAGCACACAGGGGGAAACTGGAGGGAGAACGCACACGCACTCACACAAACACAGGGAGACACACACACACACACAGGTGGACACTCACACACCACACACAGGGGGACACACTCTCACACAGGGAGACACACACACACACACACCACACACGGGGGGGGACACACACGAGGATACACTCACGCACACACACAGGGGGACACTCACACACCACACACAGGGGGACACACTCTCACACAGGGAGACACACACACACACACCACACACGGGGGGGACACACACAAGGATACACTCACGCACACACACAGGGGGACACGCACACTCACACAGGGGGGGAGGACACACTCTCACACACACACACACACACAACACACACACACAGGGGGACACACACACACACACAAACACACAGGGGGATACACACACACACACACACACACACATATGGGAACACTCACACGGGGACACTCACACACACACACACGGGACACACACACACACGGGGACACTCACACACATATACGGGGACACTCACACATATATACAGGGACACACACACACATACGGGGACACACACACACACACACACACAGGGACACACACACACACATATACGGGGACACTCACACATGGGGACACTCACACACGGGGACACTCACACACGGGGACACTCACACACACATACGGGGACACTCACACACACACACACACACACACATACGGGGACACTCACACACACTAACACGAACATACGGGGACACACACACACACACGGGGACACACACACACACTCACACACACATACGGACACACACACATACGGGGACACACACACTCACACACACATACGGGGACACACACATATGGGTACACACACACACACACATACGGGGACACTCACACACACACACACACACACACACACACGGGGACACTCACTCATACACATATGGGGACACTCTCACACTCACTCACACACATACGGGGACACTCACACACACACACATACGGGGACACTCACACACATACGGGACACACACACACGGGAGGGCACAGGGACACACACACAGGGGAGGACACACAGACACAGGGGAGGACACACACACGGGGAGGACACACACACGGGGAGGACACTGGGTTGGGGGGATGCAGGGCCCCATGCATCTGTACCGCCACCCCCCCCAGAACTTGTAGCAGACCCAGGCTTTACTTACCGGCGGATGCCGATAATACTTTTAACGGCGCAGCTCCCCGCCGGCCCCTGCACTCTTCTGCTGTGCCGTATCTCATGCCGATTACAATACGGCTAACTCCGCGCTGCTCCCCCCCGTCCATTCCCCGGTGCTTGTACTGTATGCGTTGTGACATCACCTGGGACGGACGGGAGGGAAGGAGGGGCCGGCGGGGAGCAGCGCGCCGTATTGTAATCGGCATGATCGCGGCATGTGATACGGGCACAGCCGCTTCAAGTGGCCTCTCATGTGGCCGAGACCGGGCCCCCAATGACCTCGGGCCCTCGGGCGGCGCCCGAGTGACCGACTGGTCAGTCCGCCCCTGATCATATGCCTGTGTTCTCTGGTGCAATGACCAGTAAACAATATGAGACAACAATGCATTTCATACATTTTAGTGATCACACACTCTGTCATCTTGAGGGTGACCCTGAATATGATCAACTCTATAAAATGGACCCTCATAAATTACCTCTCCCAGAAATTTGCTGATGTGTATACGCCCCAACAAAATGTCTGTGTAGATGAATCTATTTTGCTGGCTGCCTTGCACACAAGCATTATCTCTCGAGCACATGCTCCAGATATGGGGTTAATATGTGTAAGCTCTGTGAGAGGGCAACAGGCTATACATTTAAAGTTTACAATGAAAAGATATGTAGAGCCCCCTGGATGCCCTGACTACACGAGGAACAGTGGCGAGATAGTATGGGACTTAGTTACTGTTTTCCTTGGGGTACCACTTGTACGTGGTGCCACTTTTTTGGTCTCTTATTCAATTATGGAATTGGCTTCTATGGCACTGTGCGAAAATGGGAAAGGCTCCCCTAAATTGGGGTGTTTAGGCAGCAACCATAACAAATAAAAAAATAAAAACGAATAGGCAATGTATGAAAAAATCTCTGTATAATTTCATCATTTTCATATTAATAAATACAGAGATTTTTTTCATACATTGCCTATTCATTATTATTTTCTTTTTTATGGTTGCTGCCTAAAAACACCAATTTAGGGGAGCCTTCCCCATTTTCATATATTTCGGGGGTGAGCAGCTCTCTCTAACCTTTTGGTATGTGTCCTTCTTTTGCTCTATGGCACTGTGTGACCTAACCGCGGGGTCTTCCCCACACTGGCTTGTAAACACCCAACTTTCTAAGTTGTAAACACCCAACTTTCTAAGTTGTAAACACCCAACTTAGAAAGGGGGAGAAAGCCTGCTTGTGGAATGGTGAATTGCTTGAAGTTAAAGCAGAGTTCCAGCAAACTTTTTGTGTGTACTATTTTCAGTGCTAACTAAATTAAAATAAAACTATACAATGCTCTATTAATCTCATTGTAATTAAGGATGAGCCCGATGTTCGAGTCGAATGTAAGTTTGACACTAACATATGCCTTTAAATTGTACCTGGGGAGTGTCTATAGTATGCTGGTAAAGTGGCGCATGTTTCCCGTGTTTAGAGCAGTCCAAGAGCAAAATAACATTTCTAAAGGAGAAAAAAGTCATTTAAAACTACTCGCGGCTATAATGAATTGTCGGTCCCGGCAATACAGATAAAATAAGTCATTGGAAAAAAACGGCGTGGGGATCCCTCCAGTCCATTACTGGTCCCTTTGGGTCTGGTATGAATATTAAGGGGAACACTGAACCAAAATGTAAAAAAAAAATTGCGTGGGGGCCGCCCAAATTCCATACCAGGCCCTTTAGGTCTGGTATGGATATTAAGGGGAACCTCCATGCCAAAACAAAAAAAAAATGGCAGGGAATTGACGTGCCTGGGCGGACTGGGACACAACCCCTATAGATGGTGGTGTGGAGAGTCTCTAAGGAAGAGTCAATGGCCCCAGTTCCCAGTGGTGCAAGGAAAGGGCAAGCAGCATCGAAGTGCACAATAGCGGGATGGATTGTGTGGCTTCCTGCCACAGTCCAAAGACATGTTGGTAGGTTAATTGGCTCTTGTGTAAATTGGCCCTAGTATATGTGTGAATGTGAGTTAGGGACCTTAGATTGTAAGCTCCTCGAGCGCAGGGATTGATGTGAATGCACAATGTATATGTAAAGCGCTGCGTAAATTGTAATAAGTACCTGAAATAAATAAAATAAATTATACACAGGGCGTAACGGGCTAGTGGGCTTCCTGTTCCTCGGGAAGTGAATGCGCACTCAACAAGAGGAATTTCATCTTCATGGGCAGCTTTGGCAAAGGTCTCCCCTGAGATAATCTGCAAAGCAGCAAGCTGGTCCTCGCTCTCCACGTTTATGGCTCACTACAGCCTAGATCCAGCTAGTCTGACCTCCTGGGATTTTGTGAGGAAAATCTTACAATTTTCTTTTTCTTAATAGTCAATTAAAAATTCAATTGTCTTCAGCGTTCCCTCCTTGGTAGCGAGTTATTTATTATTATTATTATTATTATTATACAGGTTTTATATAGCGCCAACACTTTACAACATGAGGGCAGACATTACAGTTACATTACAATTTGGTACAAGAGGAATCAGAGGGCCCTGCTCGTTAGAGCTTACAATCTAAAAAGGCAGGGGCAATTGATACAAAAGGTAATAGCTATGGGGGACGAGCTGATGGAGGAAGTAAAACAGTGTTAGTTAGAAGCAGGATAGGCTTCTTTGAAGAGAAGGGTTTTCAGGGATCGTCTATTTACCATGCGTATGCTGGCATGAAGGCACCAGGAAATGGAAAATTGAATACTTAGTTCTACGTAATTTTCCTTTCCTGGTGCCTATCCATGACAGCATATTCCCCTCCCTTGCTCTTATTCTATTCCTGTGGCTGAATTGAGTCTAGTTACGAGAATAAATAGTGGGGCTTCACTCTCTTTTATAGAGTTATAATGGTCCTGTGGGTTGGCCGGGGGTGGATCAACCAACCATGCATATGCTGCCATGGATAGGCACCAGGAAAGGAAAATTACGGAAAGGTAAGTATTCAATTTTCCATTTTACTGCAAAATCAAAGGTTCCAAAATGCCCCCCCCCCCCCCACGAGCAATAATATATTTCTATGCCCTTTGGTGGGAGTGGAGATGACCCATCTATAAGGATATACAGTACATACACACACAGCACAAGGCCGTTGTTCACATTACAAGACGTTTCTCAGGGCTACAGTTCCTCTGAGTTCCACAAGGTGGTGATCTCGTCTACCCAGACTGGAAGTCTCTATGGAATATAGACAGGAAGTGATGTCAGATACACACAGGAAGTTCCAGGTGAGAGGTGATTCGGGAGGAAGCAGAGAGAAGACGTTGCTGGAAGTGGCAGCAGAGGAGGTAATAAGATCTTATTTTCTATTTACACCCAGTAACCCCCCGTCATGTCCGTCCTCTTCCTCCATAGTCACTGTGATGTCTTTTATCTCCAGCAGATGATGATACACACATATATAGTGTGGAAAAATCTAGATTAATCCCTTCAGGGGCAGAATGTTTCCCCACATATGGGGCCCGAACATTCTTCTCATTCTTTTTTCTTTATTAGTCTTTTTTTTAAACAACTTATATGACTTTTATTTAGGTGTGGGGGTGGGGTTTGTTTAGATATAAAGGGTATATTATTTGTCTTTCTTTACCAGCAGATCAAAAACTAGAAAAACAGACTTTCCTGACAGACTCCATGGCAGCCTACGTATGGGTTAATCCCGCCTCTCATACCTCATAGGACCCCACTCCCATAAATCTTTGCTTCTGAACAGAGACTGTGTTCCTTTTTTGTCCTCCTTCTAGGACCAAGGTGTTTGCTTACCTTATGAAGAGTTCCGGTCCAGTCCTGTTTGCACGAAGATCCTGAGGGTGATTATGGATTCCAGCAGTCCCAGCTATTAGCTGGGTGGAGACGGGCAATATATGCGATGCCATGAAGAGCTTACTAACCTGCCATTGGCAGGCAAGCGGCAATTTGGCCATACATCCTTTGCTATTAGCAGGAGGCCTCTATTTTGATGTCCCGTTCGTGCAGTGGGTGGAGTACCCCCAGTCAGGATGGATCGGCATCGTGCCGTGGCGGTATCGTATTGATTTAATCATTTATCATTATGGCAGCCTGTTTTTGTGTGTTGTTTGTCATCTCCTTTTTTTTTCCATTTCCTGGTACATATGGCGGCTGGAGCGCATCTGCGTTCCAGTCCGCCGCCTCTTCCGTTCGTTCTGCGCAGGTGCTTGCCTCGTTCGGATCGAGGCTTGGTACGAACGTGCGCAGTTTTTGGAAGACGGCGGTGATCGCGCATGCACGCGAACTCCGCTGACCGACACCAGGGGGCGTGGTGACGTCACCATCGGCGCCAACATTTAAATAGCTGTCAGATACAGCTATGGTTGGGATTGCTCTGTGGGAGAAAGGCGGCTTCCCGGTGTGCTGTGTGTCTTGCTTGGAGGTATGTTCTGTTCGCCAGTAAGCTTTACTATTTGATTCCTGTTGGATGCTTATGGTGTTTCGAATCTCTACAGCATACAGACTTTTTTATTATGGACGTATCATCGCCCCCCAGTGGCCAACCCTTACGCTGCAGGTAGGAATATTATTTCCTTCTGTGGTTTTATTTTGGGTAATTACTTTTGTTTTTTCTTGCTGTAGTCTTTTCTTCTCTATTTAGCCCTTCTAGGTCTGAACATCATTTGTCGGCACGCAAAGATACTGACCAGTCTAGGTTACAACATCGTCATTCTACGTCAAGTTCTAGATGCTCTAGATCACCCTCCAGACACCATAGAGATCGGTCAAGATCTGGATCTGGTCGTCATTCAACCCACCGTTCCAGTCGCTCAGAGAAAGCCTGCTGGGGTTGTAAATCTCACGTTGCAGAGGGTAAATCTCTCTTTGAGTCTTGTTATTCCAGAGCTATGAAGGAAAGAGGAGCCGGAGACCAGCAAGTGGAAGCATTGGTCAGGAAGGTGGTTCAAGAATCTCTGAACAAAGCAGAGTCTGATCGGATGTTTAATCCTCCTTCCGTTACAGCTCCAGTCGATGTAGACGCAGACCCTGTAATTCCGGGTCCCTCCAGACACAGTGTCTCTCCAAGTGAGTCTTCGGACAGTGAGATTGATGAATCAACTGCAGGTTTTGATTTTTCTCTTGTTCCGCAGCTGGTCAGAGCGGTCAAGGATGCTCTAAAATGGGAAGATCCAGTTGAAGCACCCTCTAAACAGAGGAAGTACTTTAAGCACCTTAAGAAGGATCGCCCGAATTTCCCCTTCTTGGGTGAGCTCAGTGAGATTATTTCAGACGAATGGGGAAAAGTGGAGAGGAAGAACTCCTCGATTTCTAAGATTGCCAAAATGTACCCGTTTAAAAGTGAAGACGTTAAATATCTGGACTCAGCCCCTCTTATTGATGCGGCACTGATGCGTCTGGTCAGGCATGTTACACTCCCTCTTGAAGATACCATTTCGTTCAAGGATGGTTTAGAGAGGAAGATCGACACCGACCTAAAGCGCATTTATATCACTGCAGGCATGGCCTGTAAGCCAGCTCTGGCTCTTGCAGCATTATCTAAAGCCATGGAGTCTTGGACGGATGATGTTGGTGCGGCTTTGGGAAGCGTTTCAGAAGAACTTATCCGGAGTTCACCAGTACATGAACTGAAGTTAGCATCAGTCTTTTTGGGGGAAGCATCCCTTGATATTATCCGCCTAGTGGCACGTGTCATGCCCTTCTCAGTTACTGCGAAACGCGCTTTGTGGCTTCGTCCGTGAGTTGCAGATCCTGCCTCTAAACAGGCATGGTGTAAGATTCCCTTTGAGGGGCCCTCCCTCTTCGGGAATAAACTTGATTCTGCCATTACCCGTGCTACTGGGGGTAAATCAGGGTTCTTACCCCAGGATCGTCGCCTCTTGAGTCAGAGGAAAGTTCAGCCCAGACAAGAACAAGAGCGTGCTAGAGATGCTCGCCGTTACAGGCCTGGTCGGGAATTTAGGAAGAACTGGAGAAGAACTCAGTCTTCAGGCCAAAAATCCTCTAAGTCAACTACATCAGGGGGATGAGAGGCTTCTAAGTCCTTTTGATGTGGGGCCTGTCCAGACGGAGCAAGTAGGGTCTCGGCTACTCCATTTTCGGCACGTCTGGGCAGGCTCGATTCAAGACTATTGGACTGTCAAGACGGTTTCCTCAGGTCATTCCTGGGTATTCAACAGTCCGCCCATTTATCAGTTTGTTCCTACAATCCTACCACTTGTGGAAGAAAAAAGAAAGGTACTCCTGTCTTACACAGATTCCCTGTTGGCCCAAGGTGCTGCCATTCCGGTCCCAACCGAGGAGAGATTTCAAGGGGTCTACTCCCCCCTTTTTATGGTTCTCAAAAAGAATGGCTCCTGGAGACCAGTCATCGACCTAACGCATCTGAACTCCTTCATCAAGAAGGAAAAATTCAAGATGGAGACATTACTAACAATACGTCAGTCAATACAACCAGGTGACTGGTTGATTTCCATAGACTTGAAGGATGCTTATTTCCATGTTCCGATCGCAAAAGAGTTTCAGAGGTACCTTCGGTTCGCAGTGGGCGAATTACATCTTCAATTTGTATGTCTCCCGTTCGGGCTTACAACATCGCCTCAAGTGTTTTCGAAGCTCTTACTGGCTGTGGTAGCACTAATCAGGATCAAAGGTATACGATTACACCATTACCTAGACGATCTACTGTTGCTTTCCCAAGACAGAGAACAGCTACTGTTACATCGAGCTCAAGTCATCTTGACACTCACGGATTTCGGTTGGCTGTTGAACCGGGAAAAAAGTCATCTGGACCCAACTCAGTCTTTGATTTTTCTCGGAGCCCAGTTCAACACGGTCGAAAGTACCATTTCCCTGCTGGTGGAGAAAATTCCAGTGATCTGAGACAGGATTCAGCCTGCATTGCATTCTCCTCTTCTCAGAGCCTCGCAGTGCCTCAAGATAATTGGCACTATGGTATCCACAGCCCCCATGATAAAGTGGGCACAATGGAGGATGCGTCCCTTTCAGAAGGGTTTTCTTCTACAATGGGACCAGGGGTCTCGAGACCATCTGGTCAGGATAACCCCCTCCATGCGGGAGAGTCTCTTCTGATGGCTCCAACGAAAGAACCTCCTCAATTGCCATTCCATAGCTCCTGTCTCTTGAATCACAGTAACGACGGACGCCAGCAACAAGGGCTGGGGCGCCCTGTGTCTGTCAGAAATAGCCCAGGGCGTATGGGAATTTCCAGCCCAAGAGGTAGTATCCAATGTTCTAGAGCTTTGTGCTGCTCTCCGTGCTCTTCAAGCCTTTTCTCACCTGATTTCGGGGACCTCGGTTCTCCTAAGGATAGACAACATGACAGCAGTATCTTATATCAAGAGGCAAGGAGGCACCCGCAGTCTCTCTCTGCTGAAGGAAGTAAGCCCGATCATGTCTTGGGCTCAGATGAACTTGTCAAATCTGATGGCGGTTTATCTCCCCGGAATTCAGAATGTCCAGGCGGACTTCCTATCAAGGTTCTCCCTGGACAACAACGAGTGGTCTCTCCATCCCGAGATATTCCCATGGATTCTGTCTCTGGGGATCCTGCCAGAAGTGGACCTGTTTGCCTCCCCGTGCAATTTCAAGCTGGAGAAATATTATACGAGGTGTCGTTGTCCCCAGGCCTTCGGTATGGATGCACTGACGGATCAGTGGAGGTTTCGCACGGCTTATGCATTTCCCCCAGTTCCGGTCATCCTGCGATTCCTTTCAAGACTCAGGTGGGAGAAAGTCAAGGTGGTGACAGTTGCTCCATTTTGGCCCAACAGGCCGTGGTTTCCGCTCCTAATGCAGCTGAGTTTTCGGGATCCAGTTCCTCTCCCTTCCAGGGCAGATCTCCTGCTACAGGGAACATCTCTTCACCCATGCCCAGCCCATCTTCATCTGATGGTCTGGTTCTTGAAAGGGGAAGGTTGGAAGCATTAGGATGTCCAAGTACTGCTATCGCTACTCTACTGAATGCTAGAAGCCCAGGTACTAATAAAGTCTATCAAAGAATCTGGGCGAAGTTTGCTGACTATATTTCTTCCGTTGGCAGTTCCTGTAGTAATCCGAAGATCCAAGACATTTTGGGTTTCCAACAGACGGGACTAGACCTGTCACTATCAGTGAGTTCCTTACGAGTTCAAATTTCGGCAATTTCTGCATTTACTGGCGTTTCCTGGGCCAAACACCGTCTTGTCAGACAGTTTTTCAGGGGAGCAATAAGACTCAGACCCCAGAAAAAAAACAAGATTCTCCAAATGGGATCTTCCTTTTGTCCTGGATTCCTTTTCAGAGGAAAGGCCTGAGCATATGGTTCAATCATCTATCAAGGCTCTTTCTCTTAAAGCTGCCTTCCTGGTGGCTATAACATTGGCCAAGAGGGTCTCCGAGATCAGCTCTCTGGGTTGCAAAGAACCCTTTCTGACGTTCTTTCCAGATCGTGTGGTCTTGGTTCCCATGTTAGGGTCAAATCCTAAGGTCACATCTGTATTTCATGAGAACCAGGAGATTGTTCTTCCTACTTTTCGGACTTCCGGAGATTCTAACCTTCATCCTTTAGATGTTGGAGAAGTTCTAAAACAGTACTTAGAATCCACAGCTCCCTTTCGGACTTTTGATCATCTCTTTGTTTACTTCCATGGAAAGAATAAGGGATTGCGTGCTTCTTCGAGAACCATTGCAGCTTGGATTGTTCAGGCTATTCAAGGGGCTTATAAAGCTAAGGGTTTGGCTCCTCCATAGGCGGTGACAGCTCATTCTACCAGGAGCGTTTCAACATCATGGGCGGCTGCTCGTCATGTTTCTCCAGAAGTGATCTGTAAAGCGGCCTCATGGTCATCAATTAATACCTTTATGGCACATTATTGTGTTGAGCCGGCTTCTTTATCTTCGGTTAATTTTGGTTTACATGTCTTATCTGTTGACGGTGCCAATTAAACCTTTTTTTCTGTTAACCAGCAATTTCCCACCCGGGTGTGTATGGCTAGTTATTTCCCATACGTAGGCTGCCATGGAGTCTGTCAGGAAAACGGAAAATTTATATCAAATACTTACCGTAATTTTCCTTTCCTGATGGACTCCATGGCAGCAGGAGTTCCCTCCCATTTGCTGGAGTAGGCTAGATTACGGAACACAGTCTCTGTTCAGAAGCAAAGATTTATGGGAGTGGGGTCCTATGAGGTATGCGAGGCGGGATTAACCCATACGTAGGCTGCCATGGAGTCCATCAGGAAAGGAAAATTACGGTAAGTATTTGATATAAATTTTCAGTTTTACATAGAAAAAGGACTTTGTGATTCGTCAAGCCAAAGGTAAGAGTTTGCCGGGCCAAAACACCTTAAACTGAATTTTCCTCTGTGTGTTATCCCACTGGGGTCCGTTCTTCCCTCATATTATCCTCCATACATCCCCATCCTAATATTGTACAACCAGTACAGTCCAGATCATTCTCTGTCATCAATTATTGGTTTACAGGGAAACCTGTACAGATCACATGACCAATGAGGATGGAGGAGGACCGGAGTCACATGACTGAGAAGATACTAAACCTCACCCTGGAGATCATCTACCTGCTGACCGGAGAGGTGAGGAGGATTCTGGGAGGTCACATGACATCACTCTTATCTCTATTAATTAAACACAGACCTGACCGGAGAGGTGAGGAGGATTCTGGAATTCTAACATGATATTCCTATTGGTTCCTCAATACAGAGATTTCCTCTTGTGAAGTCAGGTGATCATATGACCATCGCAGTGTCTCCATGTGACTCCCTAAAACCTGAGAGACACAACATGGAGAAGATTCTAGAAGTCACCAAGAAGATGATGGAGCTGCTGACAGGAGAGGTGAGGAGGATTCTGGGAATTCTGGGACATTATCCAGTAACAGACAAGGGATGTGTCTGGATGGTGACTGTATCATTGTGTGTGTCAGGTTCCTATAAGGTGTCGGGATGTCACTGTCTATTTCTCCATGGAGGAGTGGGAGTATTTAGAAGGACACAAGGATCTCTACAAGGACGTCATGATGGACAATCAGCCGCCCCTCACATCACCGGGTAAGAGGAGACTTTATTGTAAAGGAGAGAGCAGTACAGAGGCTCCACCTAGATCCCCCATCATCTGATAAACACATAGAAACAATGTATTCAGTCAGTGTGTGTGTTTCCTACAGATGGATCCAGTAATGGGGACCCACCAGAGAGATGTCCCCGTCCTCTGTATTCCCGGGATTCCACACAGGAAGGTCACACCATCCCCCACCATCATCAGGTAGATGAGGAACAATCACTGATAGTATCATTAGGATCTGTACATTATCTGCATTGTTACCATTGATGTCATTTTTATTATATATTCAGAGTGGAGACCTGAGAGATCCTAAAGTTGATGCTGATGGTAAAGCAGAAGAAGAAGAGAGGTATGCGAGGGATGATCAGCAGTCTATGGAGGAGGATGGAATAACGGGGACATTTATAGAGGAGGACACTCCTACAGAGATCAGCACAGGTGGGTCATTAACACTAAATCCATTCCTCCACCCATACTGCTCACTGATTGGTCCAGAGTAGGGCGGGGGCTGGGTGATATCAGCCTGTAATCCCCTGGTCGCTTTCCTGAGCTGTGTTCCCCGTCCTGTATTCCTGGATTTCTCTCCGATAATCTTCCTTCTCTGTGCTGCAGACACAGTTTATGTATCTAGACTGGATTTATGGAGATCCTGGGGTTCAGCTATCGTAAAAATTTGAATAGGTGTTACTATATCTAGGTACCTGGCGAATGTGCTTTGGGTCTCCTTTCCCATACCCGGGTCTAGTAAGATCTCTGACAGAACAATTCTCCCAGGATTACTTGTTCTGTTGTCTGCTGTCTGTGTCAGTATCAGAAACCATGAAACAAACTGAGACAGAAGTACAATCAAATCACACTTGTTTATTAATAAAAATAAAAGGTAAATAGGAAAAAGCTTAGTCAAGAATAGCCAGAGTCCTGTAGCCAGATGGGGTAGTCAGCCAGTCCAAAGTTCATTAACAAGATCGGGTAATCGGCCAGGCCGGAAGTCAGGGATCCAAGGAGAGAAACCGCAAGCACGATAAGAAGCCAGGTGGGATGTCAGCAAGCCAGTCTTGAAACAAACAGCAGGAGATGGTTCCTAGTGATGTGACACTGTTTCAATTCAATAAAGAAAGTTAATTGTTCTTACTATTATTTTTGGTTGCACGTGCCTTTAACCCTTTCATGACTAAGCCTATTTTTGGAATTTGGTGTTTACAAGTTAGAATCCATATTTTTTGCTAGAAAATTACTTGGAACCCCCAAACATTATATACATTTTTTTAGCAGAGGCTCTAGAGAATAAAACGGCGATTGTTGCAATATTTTATGTCACACGGTATTTGCGCAGTGGTGTTTTAAACGCAACTTTTTGGGAAAAGGGACACTTTCATGAAAAAAAAAAAAAAACAGTAAAATTAGCCCATTTTTTTTGCGTAATGTGAAAGATAATGTTACGCCGAGTAAATAGATACCAAACATGTCACACTTTATAATTGCGCGCACTTGTAGATTGACGACAAAGTACGGTACCTAAAAATCTCAATAGGCGACGCTTTAAAAAAAAATTACGGTTACCAGGTTAGCGTTACAGAGGAGGTCTACTGCTAGAATTATTGCTCTGACGATCGCGGCGATACCTTACATGTGTGATTTGAACACCGTTTACATACGCGGGCGCGACTTCCGTATGCGTTTTCTTTGCTTCGCGAGCTCGCGGGGACGGCGGGCGCTTTGAAAATTTTTTTTTTTTTTTATTTATTTTAAAACGACTAAATTGTTTTAAAAAAATAAATAAAAATTTGATCACTTTTATTGCTGTCACAGGGAATGTAAACATCCCTTGTGACAGTAATAGGTGGTGACAGGTACTCTTTATGGAGGGATCGGGGGTCTAAAAGACCTCCCACCCCTCCTTTACACTTCAATGTATTCAGATCGCCGAAAACTGCGATTCTGAATACCGGATATTTTTTTTAAACCGGCGCCATTGCCAGCCGAGTAAACGGGAAGTGACGTCATGACGTCGCTTCCGTGTTTACGATGAGGAGACTGGAACGAAGCCGATTACGGCTTCGTTCCAGTTCCTCCGCAGCAGCCGGAGGCGTCGGACCACTGATCGGTGCTCCCGATCGAGCGGGAGCACCGGTAACAGCGGCGAGAGGCGGCGGGAGGGGGGGACGTCCCCTCCCGCTCCTCCGGCATAACAGCCGAGCGGCTTTTAGCCGCATCGGTTGTTATGGCTGGAAAGCCAATCGCCCGCTGAACAAAACGGCACCGGGATGATGCCTGCAGGTGCGGGCATCATCCCGGTATACCCCTCGGAAGCCGAGTACGCAGATCTGCGTACGCTCGGCGGGAAGGAGTTAAAGTCCACCAGCAGGGGTTCTTCTATTGTTATAGTTTCTATATTGGATGTGGCACAACAACTCTACACAGCATTGTTTTCAATGTAACCAGCATAGCTCTACCTCTATATGCGTTACACCCACACCCGGGGCTTCTTCAGTAGGTCCAAAGAAGCTTTGTTAGAACATATAGGGGGATTATGTGCATGGAAGTGGGTCTCTTGATCCTCTTGAAAATCATAAACAGGAAAAATGGGTGCATCAAGCTGCGGCTAAATCCCTTCCACACCACATAGACTCAACTGACCCGCAGATGGCCTTGTTTTCAATGTAACCAACATAGCTCTGCCCCTATACGTGTTACGCCCACATCCTGGGCTTCTTCGGTAGGTCCGTTTTGGCCTCACATTAGCATATAACATATGGGGAGAAGCTTTGTTAGAACATATAGGGGCATTATCTGCATGGAAGTGGGTGTCTTAAACCTCTTGAAAATCATAAACAGGCAATTGGGTGCATCAAGCTTCGGCTAATCCCTTCCACACCGCATAGACTTACTTGACCCGCAGATGGTCTTGTTATCAATGTAACCAGCATAGCTCTGCCCCTGGAAATGTTATGCCCACACCCTGGGCTTCTTCAGTAGGTCGGTTTGGCCTCACATTAGCATAGAACATATGGGGAGAAGCTTTGTTAGAACATATAGGGGGATTATCTGCATGAAAGTGGGTTTCTTTTATGCAGAAAACAGCCCCCTTTAATTTCTGAGGTTCAGACCACATTGCCTTAAGCTTAAAGAGGCTATTGAGCCCTTTGACATTAAAAGACACAAACTTAAAAGAGATGTTTTTTTTTTTTTTTGTTGCCTATTCATACTTACCATACCTAGGCGGATGCAGCAACATCGCAGATGGCTTGGTTCTCTCACCTCCCTGAGAGGAGAGTTGCTGCCTGCCAGTCAGCAGCTCTCCTGCTCTGCTCATTGGAGCACTGTGGAGGAGCGGGGAGCTGCTGTCTCAGCGGCTCGCTGAGTGGCTGAGACTACCATCAATCAAGGCAGCTGGTGGATCAAGACTTCCTAAGTCGGGATGACCCACTGCCTGGACTGGTGACATCAGTGGAAAGCGGACTTCAGACCGCTCTCCACTGAAAATGGGTCACAGGAGCGCAAAACTAATTGCTAAACGAATTGTCTAAAAAGCTCAGGCTGGGCTTCTCATTTCATTGTCATCTGGAAGCATAAACAATACATAAAGTAAGAAACGATATGACCGTACTAGCGAGAAGGGAAACCCTGGATTTGGAGAAGAACTAATTCCTGAGGTAGCACGAAAAGGCACAGAATGGGGTTTCCCTCTACAAGTACACAGCTGAGAGGCAGCAAAAACCATGATAGAGTTCTGAGACAAAATAGAACAAGCTGACCATATCAAAGAAGAGAGGGTAGTCCATCCAGGTGTCTGTATCGGGGTAAGAAGGCCACATTTGAGATAGGATGATAAGGTCCATGAGGCACTGCGTGAGGAGGGATGTTGGTATATATGTCACACCAGCAGGGGTGGACTGACAACTCATGGGGCCCCCGGGAAATTGGAGATTATGGGGCCCCCGGGCAGTAGGAGATTATGGGGCCCCCGGGCAATCCGAGATTATGGGGTCACACAGGATACACACACACACACACACACAGTATAAAATCACACAGTATACACAGACATGTACACACAGTATACACAGACATGTTTCTTTTGGTACTGGAGAGGTGGGGCAGCTATAATCTCAGGATTTTTAGACCAAAAGGAAGTCGGTAAGGGACATTTCAGAGACAGATGTAAAAAAAAAAAAAAACACAGATTTTTACATACTGTCCCTGGTTTTACTGAGGCTGGCAACCCTAATGGGGTCCCTAGTGGCTCGGGGCCCTTGGGCAGTGCCCAAGTGGCCCAATGGTCAGTCTGCCCCTGCACACCAGGTATTAGAGACTGGAGCTAGGCCCAAACTCTGAATGGGAATCAACAAAAGATAAGATAAAGGAAAAAAAAAAGAAACCGGAACTAAGCCTGGCATCCCTAGCAGCATCAGTTGGGAACTTTGTGGGGGCTGAAGAACACTTCCCAAATACGCAACAAAAAGTTTCAATCAAATCAGTCCAGGCTATCTTGTCCCAGGCCTGAAAATGTCAGGTTGGAGAGATGCCTACCAGAGATAGAAAGTTGGCAGCTGCAACCAAGAAACTTGGCTGGGCCTTTTTTTCATCTCAATAGGTGCCAAGATATGCCATTCCTTCTGGTATTTGCACCCCGCCTCCAAAGAAAGAATGGTGAATGTTTTTCCTTGATAGGTAACCGATGGCTTAGTTGGGAACCCCCAGTGATGGATGATTTTATGGTTGTGGAGAGTCATTGTGATGGTGAGAAATGTTTTCCTGTGTTGAATAGTAGCCTGTGACAAATCAGCGTAAAGAACAATGAGAACTGAGCCGGCAAGTGCATAGCTTTTTCCTTGACATGGTAGTAGTGGATCCTGGAGAAAACATCCCGCGGCACTCTATCCACGGGGTAATCAGGTTTGGGCAGCCTATGTGCCCTGTTTATGATAAGCTTAAAGTCCTGCAGGTCGGGAACTAGATTGCACAATAGTTGTAGCAAAAAAGTCTTGTAATCCAGAGGAAGGAATCATTTCAGGAACCCCACAAAATTTGATATAGTTGCATCAGGACCTGTCCTCCCAAATTACTAATTTAGCCAGAATTTTTTGCAGATCGGACTGTGGGTCTGTGCACACATCCACTAAGTTGTTGTGGTCTGTGCACACATCCACTAAGTTGTTGTGGTCTGTACACACATCCACTAAGCTGTTGTGGGTCTGTACACACATCCACTAAGTTGTTGTGGGTCTGTACACGCATCCACTAAGTTGTTATGGTCTGTACGCACATCCACTAAGTTGTGGTCTGTACACGTATACACTAAGTTGTTGTGGTCTTTACACATATACACTAAGTTGTTGTGGGCCTGTACACGCATCCACTAAGCTGTTGTGGGTCTGTACACGCATCCACTAAGCTGTTGTGGGTCTGTACACGCATCCACTAAGCTGTTGTGGGTCTGTACACACATCCACTAAGTTGTTGTGGGTCTGTACACACATCCACTAAGTTGTTGTGGATCTGTACACACACCCACTAAGTTGTTGCGGTCTGTAAAAATCTCATCCATCTTCTGCTCTGTATGTGTGACTCTTTGCTGCAGATCTTGCACAGAGGAGTTAGTCTTGGTTAGAATATCCACCATGTCTAAGTGCAGCGCCCCCTTAAGGTCAGACACTGACACAGGCTGGGTAGTCGCTGGAACATTCTCTAATGGATTCTGCAGATGATAGGTCTGCTCTGCCTGGTAATGTCCTCTCTGGGAAAGTCCCCCTGCTTAGCTTTCTTATGCCGCGTACACACGTAGCGGACTATCCGACAGACTTAGTCTGGCGGACTTCCCGCCAGACTGTCCGTCCGACTTTCCGAACGGGCTACTTGCCCACACACGGCACTTGTTCAGCGGACTAATACGGCGGACTAAGTCCGCCGTACTATCTGCCCTACTTTTGAAATGAACGGACTCGCCCACACACGCAGAGGAAAGTCCGCTCATTTCGAGCGCGTCTCCAGGTAGGCGGGGCCCACGAAGGAGACGTCGCTGGCCCCGCCATCTGGTATGAACGTAAAGGGGAACCCCAACGCCGAAAAAATCGTCGTGGGGGTCCCCCCCAGGTCCACATCAGACCCTTGTCCGAGCACGCTACCCGGCCGGCCAGGAAAGGGGGGACGAGCGAGCGCCCCCCCTCTCCTGAGCCGTACCAGGCCGCGTGCCCTCGACATGGGGGTGCCTTGGGGAAGAGGGGGCACGTGGCCCCCCCACCCCAAAGCACCCTGTCCCCATGTTGATGAGGACAAGGGCCTCTTCCCGACAACCCTGGCCGTTGGTTGTCGGGGTCTGCGGGCGGGGGGCTTAGCGAAATCCGGGAGCGCCCTTTAATAAGGGGGCCCCCGGATACCGGCCCCCCACCCTATGTGAATGAGTATGGGGTACAATGTACCCCTACCCATTCACCTGTGAAAAAAAGTACAAAAAAAAAACACAACACAGGGTGAAAATTGTTTATTGCACAGCTCCGGGGGTCTTCCGTCTTCGGGGGTCTTCTCGCCGGACTCCTCCGCTATCTTCTTCTAGCTCTTTTGCTAGCGGAGGAGCCCGGCTTTCTTCCTCGCCGCCGCCCTCTTCTTCCGACTTCAGGGGTCTTGTCCCCCTCTTCGGTTCTTCTGCCGGGCCACCGTGCCTTCTTATAGTTCTTTTACAGGTGGTGGTCTTCTGTCGCCGCCGCCGCCTTCCGGCCTTCTGTTCTTCTCTTCAGATGTTGACATGTCACATCCTTCGCTCACAATGGCTCCGACGCGATGTGCGGCGACTTATATAGGGACATCACCAGATGATGTCCACGCCTATTATGATGTCACAGTCCCAGCATTCTCTGGGACTGTGACACCATAATGGGCGGGGACATCATCCGGTGATGTCCCTATATAAGTCGCAGCGCGCCCGGTCCCCGTCGTTGTGAGCGGAGGGAGCGACGAGTCAACATCTGAAGAGAAGAACAGAAGGCGGCGACGACGACGAAAGCGGCCGATCACCGACTATATAAGAAGGCGCGGTGGCCCGGCAGAAGAACCGAAGAGGGGGACAAGACCCCCGAAGTCGGAAGAAGAAGCCGCGGCGAGAAAGAAAGCCGGGCTCCTCCGCTAGTAAAAGAGCTAGAAGAAGATAGCGGAGGAGTCCGGCGAGAAGACCCCCAGAAGACGGAAGACCCCCGGAGCTGTGCAATAAACTATTTTATCTTGTGTGTTGTGTTTTTTTTGTACTTTATTTTACAGGTGAATGGATAGGGGTACATTGTACCCCATACTCATTCACATAGGGTGGGGCGCCGGTATCCGGGGGCCCCTTTATTAAAGGGGGCTCCCTGATTCCGATAAGCCCCCCCGCCCGCAGATCCCGACAACCAACGGCCAGGGTTGTCGGGAAGAGGCCCTTGTCCTCATCAACATGGGGACAAGGTGCTTTGGGGTGGGGGGGCTGCGCGCCCCCCCTTCCCCAAGGCACCCCCCATGTCGAGGGCACGCGGCCTGGTACGGCTCGGGGGGGGGGGGGCGCTCTCTCGTCCCCCCCTTTCCTGGCCGGCCGGGTAGCGTGCTCAGACAAGTGTCTGATGTGGACCTGGGGGGGACCCCCACGCCGATTTTTTTTTTTTTTCAGCGTTGGGGTTCCCCTTTAAGTCCATACCAGATGGCGGGGCCAGTGACGTCTCCTTCACGGGCCCCGCCTATCTGGAGACCCGCTCAAAATGAGCGGACTTTTCTCCGGGCGGGAAAAGTCCGTTCATTTCAAAAGTACGGCGGATTGGCACACACACGGCCGGATTGTCCGCCGAAATGCGAGTCCGGCGGGAAGATTGGAGTGCAAAACTACTTTCTAAGTCTGCCGTACTTTCGGGTCAAAAAAGTCTGCCGGAGGCTACACACGGGGGGGATTGTCCGGCGGACTTGAGTTTGCCGGACTTTTCCATCCGATTGTTTGATCGTGTGTACGCGGCATAAGTCTTTGCTGAACTCGGTGTGGAGGGGCTGTCAGGGGGAGAGAACTCACTAGGCCGCTAAGCAGGGAGACAGATCGAAACACACATGGTGGGGTCTTGGAAGTCCCATGTCATCACAGGGGGAAAACAATCTGTCAGCTTGTGCTGCACTGACCAATGTGTTCCCTGCTTTGGTATTCCAAAGGATGTTGGGCTGTGATATCAGTCTCCAGAGAGCCAAAAACTGGACACATCTGTCGCTCTGTACTGGCGCTTAGCAGGCTCGAGATTGGGAGCTCCTCAGGAAGCGGCCATCTCAGAAGTCAACCGGACACACCCCCTTCAAGTACATTTTTAAGCTACTACTGATTACTAACATTATCAGTCCTGACCCTTCAATTATATAGATAAAAAACAGAAAAAATATTGCGCTAACCAAAAAAATAAAATAAGTGCATAAACCAGCAGCTACATACGAACATAACCAAATTCATATAAAACACAAACAATATAATGTAGCGCTAACAAGTGCTATGAAAAACACGTGCCAAAAAATAAAAAAGATTAAAAAAATGAATAAACTCCAAGTGTTCAGTGAATACAAGAAGTCCTTAGAGTCCTCATAGGACAAACATATGGTATTTCACATAATATAGAAGCTAGAAGGTGATCTTGAAGACATCTTAAAGCAGTGGATTCTAGGTAAAGACGAACAAGATGGGTACTCTTACCAGAACCATAAGGTCATTCGTGCATATAAAGATAAATGGATCTCCACAGGTCTGCCAGCCGTTGGGATTACTGTGAGTCATCTGGTCATAGGAGGAATGATTCGTATCGTCCTATAGATTCCTTTTTCCCAAGGGTCCCGATGGAATGGACGGACAAACTCAACTCCAACAAAAAACCAGGAATGATGGATAACTCCAAACTCATATAGAGAATCACATAAGGGACAAAAAAGAACAACTTTCCATAGTGTAGATGAAAAAATATATCGGATGGCTGTTTATTGGCATAAAATCAGCGAATACAAAATCTTGTATTCGCTGATTTTTTTGTCATGTGTTTTTCATAGCACTTGTTAGCGCTACATTATATTGTTTGTGCCTTCAATTATATAATTTATATTGTACATTACATACCCCTGACCCCTGCACTATATTCTCTGTTGTACATTGCACCATTCTGATACTATATAGTCCTATCTTTTGTTTACTGTATAATAAAATTTACATTACATAGGCCTTACTTCTTTTGCACCCATTTCCTACCAGCTGAACATTTTATATCTGATGATCTAATTGGAGCACAGACTTTTACATGTTGATAATAATGTGATAACATCCTCAGACTTTGAAACCTTAAACAGAAATTGATAATGAGGGAGAAGTCAATAACCCAATGATGGGGGTCTTCAGGGTCAGTCCAGTCTTTATCTTGGTTATTTTCCCTCATCCTCACTCTCTGACCTCTGGTGGGGCTCAGCCCCGCTGTTATTCATGACTAAATCATGGACTAAATAAGGAAGTGCAGGACTTCTTGTGTTGGGAAGATGACAATGAGTGATAGAGGGGGAGGGGACACTCGTCCTATAATCCCCTCATCACTGTCACTCCTATAAAAGACAGTTCTCGTTGTTTCCTCCCTCTCTGACTAAGGTCCATGAATAAAGAAATGATCTGGTAGGAGATCAGAGGACCCATTTACTAGTTACCTTGAGGGGGGAATTGTAAGATCCTCAGAGACAAAGCTGCCTGATATGGGCGGAGTCCTGGTTTAGGGGAACCAATCAGCTCATGTCTAGTAATAATCTTTGTATTTCTATTTTAGTAGATGGACGGGAGATGAGGAAAACCTCAGAGGATTGTCTCACTTTGTCTCCAGACTGTAAAGTAGAAGATGAGGACATCACACAGTATAGTCCAGGAGAAAACCCGACTACCTCAAATGTCCATCCGGCACCACACAGTGTAGATGGACCATCGTATTCCTCTTATCCTGAGGAACCTCAGACTGTGTGGGACGGTGTCGGACCATCGTATTCCTCTTATCCTGAGGAACCTCAGACTGTGAGGGACAGTGCCCTCCTTCCAACAGAGAGGATGTTTTCCTGTACTGAGTGCGGGAAGTGTTTCCGTTTTAAATCCAATCTTTATGTGCATAAAAGATCTCACACGGGGGAGAAGCCGTATTCCTGTCCTGAGTGTGGGAAATGCTTTTCATTGAAGTGCAATCTTTACAGACACCAGAGAACTCACATGGCGGAGAAGCCACTTTCCTGCTCTGAGTGCGGGAAATGTTTTTCAGAGAAGTCCAATCTTTATAATCATCACAGATTGCACACGGGTGAGAAACCATATTTCTGTTCTGAGTGTGGGAAATGTTTTGTACAAAAGTCAGCTCTTGTCAAACATCAGAGGTGTCACACAGGAGCAAAGCCGTACACCTGTCCTGAGTGCGGGAAATGTTTTTCGGATAAGTCCAATTTTTATAATCATCAGAGATCTCACACGAGAGAGAAGCCGTATTCCTGTTCTGAGTGCAGGAAATGTTTTACACAGAAGTCCAGTCTTTACAAACATCAGAGATTGCACACAGGGGAGAATCCAATTTCATGTCCCGAGTGAGGGAATAGTTCCTCACTGAAGTCCTGTCTTCCTGTACATCAGAAATCCCACACAACCCTCGAGGTGTATTAGTGCCTTGAGTGTGGGAAATGTCTTCTATATGAATGTTGCTGGACATCACAGTTCTCATGTGGGGAAGAAGCACACCCTGAGATACACCTCAGATATACTCCATGGCTGATCTTCATCATGTAAGAACCAGTTGATAAGGAGATCAGAGATCACCAAAGACATGGATGAAGTGTTGTACCGTGTTGGCCATTGATAGAAGGAGAAAAATAAAAATTGAGTCATTACCTTTTATTGGCTCAGTACATTTTGTGGTGTAAGCTTTCATAAACATTTAAAGGGCTACAAGAACTGGAAGTGACGTTTTTTTCAATCAGATTAAAAACGTCACTTCCGGTCCTCGTAGCTTGCATTCCACGCTGACACGCACTTCCGGTTCTGGGTCCCGGTTGCCATTCCCTATAGAGAACTTCAGCGTGCTGGTTTTCAAGGCTCCCGGACATCCACAGAGGCCTCACCGCTGCTCCATCTTCCAGCGGCATACCACCCACAATATTGTGACCAAGCCAGCCATTTACTACATGGACAGCGGCTCAGACCACAGAGTGACCCCGACCCCCAGACCATTTATTTATGTGCTTGATACTACTTTCTTGCTGTGAGTAGCCATTTGGCTTGTTTTGTCCTAGTAAATGAATACCTTAATACTGCACTGAGTCTGGCACACCTTGTTTTTGTCCTATTTTGTCTTCCACTCTCAGGGTTGCAGCCGCCAGTGTAACTGGAATTTAGCCTCCGCAGCATTTCCAGAATACGCCCCTTTTTAACTAATGACCCCCACTAAGCTTCTAATTCACTCCCTGGTTATCTCTCACCTCGACTACTGCAACTCCCTCCTCATTGCATTACCTTTACATAGACTATCGCCCCTTCAGTCCATAATGAATGCCACTGCCAGACTCATCCACCTTACCAACCATTCAGTGTCCTCCACCCCTCTCTGCCAATCCCTCCACTGGCTTCCACTCACCCAACGAATAAAATTCAAAGTGCTAACAATAATTTACAAAGCCATCCATAACTCTGACCCAGCTACATCACTAACCTAGTCCCGAAATACCAACCAAACCGCTCTCCGGCGGGCAATCCGGCTGTGTGTGTGCTAGCCCGCCGTACTTTTGAAAAGAACGGACTTTTCTGCACACAGAGGAAAGTCCGATCATTTTGAACGCGGCTCCAGGTAACCGGGACTAGCTGGCCCCGTCACCTGGTATGGACTTAAAGGGGAAGCCCTACGCCGAAAAAAATGGTGCGGTGGTCCACGCCTGGGGCTGTTTTAACAAACCTGCTAATGGTTTTCTGCTGACTGTATTATCTGCTCAGTGTGTCATTCTGAAGGACTGCAAATCAGCAGACTGAAAGTGCAGCTGCAGGCCTGTGTCCATCCACACCCCTAGATTCTGCCTCTAGTGGTGGGATGGAATTCTGCAGGCGTTTATAGATGGGTTACTCGAGGTTGACCATGTAGGACCTCTGAGGGGTTTCTCAGCTGCTAGAAATTGGCAGTCTGAATGAAGGCTTGCTGGAATTTGTCAGTCTTGCAAACGTCTATAAACGGTTTTCTCGGGTGAGCTTTTCCTGAGGGTTTTTCTCAGCTGCTGGAATTTGGCAGTCTGAATGAAGGCTTCCTGGAATTTGGCAGTCTTGTAACTCAGGTGAGCTGCTCCTGAGGGCTTTCTCAGCTGCTAGAGCTTTGGATGGCAGGTGTAATGTCTTGTCCTAAATGTGTATGTGCATTAATGTTTGACATCAATGTGGGTAGCTGAGGTTTGATAAAAGTCAAACAGCCAGGAGCCTGCAAGGAGACAGGATAGCTCACAGGGATGCGAGCCCCCACCCTAGGAATTCTTTGATAATATAGCAGTGGGAGAGGAGTATTAACCCATTAGTTGCCTGTATTCTCCTCTGAAGCCGTCCGCTGAAAGAGAAAGAAAGAATGCTAGCATGTGATATTGTGAAGAGGAGAGAAGGAGGAGAGAAGATGTTGAAATAGTTAACAAAGTTGTGTTATGTTGCTAAAGAAACAGAGAGGAATCCTCTGTGATAAAGAAAATTGGATAAAGGAAGTTAAGAAAGCAGACAATTGTATCACAGAGTTGATGTTATGCAAAAACCTGAAACAGGAGGGGAGGGGCAACCCTAACACCCACTCCCTTCTCACCACTCCAGCCCAAGCTCAACCCACTGTGACAACTCCACCCGGCAGCCATCTTAGTGCACCCAGGCCTTCACTTTCTGCCCAGCTCAGTGCAATTCATGCCGGCGGCCATCTTGGTACACCCGGTAGGCCCAACCTATACCCAGTCCTTCCTGTTTTAAACCAGGATGGTTCCTACCATACACCTGTCTTCCCCAATACGGAAGCACTACCTTCACAGGCCGGATATGTTAATGATGAAGAAGCGTCCGAGTGGGAAGACCAACAATAGGCAGCAAGGCCATCCGCTGATTTAACCCCCAATCCGGCTCCGGACTCACAGTTCCGAGAGGATCTCAAACAAAGCTGGCAACCATAAGAAACAGTGCCCATTCTCATCCCCCGCCCCAACACCAGTCTCGGTAACTCCAAGTTCAACACCGCAGGAAGTATTGACAGAATCCCTGCATGCCTATGATCCACAGGACCGGAAGACAACTGTCACTTAAAATGTACCACCAGTTTCAGTCAAGTTCAAAGAGGGCGCATCATTGCCCCGGAAACCACAATACTCCCCCTAAAGTTAGCCCAAATTGCAGTGGTGCTCAACATCTGTCATTTTTCTTGGACACTGTCTTGTCCCATGGGACAAGACACCTCACTGAAGACAGGGTGAAAGCAATCTCCGACATCCCACTGCCACAAGGCCAACAGCCCCTTCATTCCTTCCTTGGACTAATTTCCTATTGCAGAGCATGGATTCCATAAGCCTCCCTACTGATGCAACCTTTGTATGATGCCCTGAAATCAGACCCCTTCCAGATGTCTCCTGAAGCAATATCCAACTTTGAGGCCTTCAAGCATGCCATCTCTGGCGCTATGGCTCCCAGACTACGACAAAACGTTCAAGCCCTTTGTATCCGAATGTCTGGGACATGCTGCAGGTGTACACACCCAATTACACGGCATCTGCCTACGCCCCATAGGATATTATTCCTGGATGAGATAGTAAGAGGAGGCCCATCGTGTCTGCGAGCTGTCTTTGCTGCACAAGCCTTGTTTGACAAAACTTCGTACTTGGCTCTCGGACTCTGCCTCGTTCTGCTTGCTCCCCATGACATTGCTCCCATACTCAACCAATATCCAGCTGATACATCTGTCCACTGCCAGGCACTTGAGACTCCTGTGTTCCCACTTTCTAGACAGCATTATTCTATTACGTTGTCAAACACTGAAACCTACCACCCTTCTTTCACTTCTTGAGGGGGGAAAGGAGGAGGAGTCGAGTCTTGACTTGTCACCCCATAACTGCATCAAACTAATGCGGCTGGAAACCACGCATCTCCCCACTGTGAGTGAAATACCCCTGCAGGATTCAGGTCACCACTGAAAACTCTGTTCTCCAAACTGAAACCTTACTACCCACCGGTGATGTCTGCACAGGTGGCAGAGCTGCAAGTACTTACTACAGCATGTAAATTGGCAGGGGGAAAAAGAGCCAACATTCATACAGACTCAAGATATGCTTCCAGCGTTGCCCATGATTTTGGTGTTATCTGGAAGGACAGAGGGTTCCTGGTGCCTGCAGGAACACCTGTGAAACACAGCTCAGCCATCAAGGACTTGATGGATGCCCTGCTTCTCCCAACCCAAGTGACTGTTCTAAAAGTAAAGCACATAACAAACTCAACTCGAAGGAAGCTCGAGGCAGTCTAGCCAATTCAGCTGCCAAACAGACAGCCAGTGGTCCACGGGAAGAGGACAGTAGGGTGGTAGAAAAAGACCACCCTGTGCTTATCCTACAGACTCTCCCAGTGGACAGAGTTTATCTGGAAGAATTACAGGAAACAGCAAGTCTGGATGAGAAGGAAAGCTGGAAAACGGAGAGGAGAAACTCTCATAGATGGACTATTTGAGTGCAACAAGAAGCCTTGTCTACCCAGTAATATGTACCCAACCGTGGTGCAATGGACAAATGGAGCTGCCCACTTGACAAAGACTCTTATGAACTCTTATCAAGTACTATGTAGCACCAGGAGTTGCTCTATTGACCAACAACTTCTGCAGATCATGCACTATCTGCGATAAATGTAACCCAGAACATACAGAAAAGGCACAGAAGAAGCACCTGGCAAAAGCCCTATACCCCTTCCAGAGGATACAAATTGATCACTCCCAAATGCCAAAGGAGTGACAGATTCGAATACGCCCTAGTGGAGGTGGACACGACTGCCAGGACCACAGCTAAGAAACTACTGAGTGAGATAGTATGTAGATTTGAGGTCTCAAAGGTGATAGAGAGCGATCAGGGCCAGCCTTCACAGCAACCCTTACAAAAGAGATTTGGGCAGCACTGAGGGTTCAGTTGGCTCTGCACACCCCTTACCACCCTCAAAGTAGCGGGAAGGTAGAAAGGATGAATGGGACATTTAAAAAAATAAAATAAAAAAAAACAGGATGTTAAAGATGACCAAAAGACTAACATGAGTCGGCCAGACAGTTTACCCATTGCCCTGTTCAGTGTCAGACACACTCTCCGGGGGAAACATGCCCTATCCCCTTATGAAATTGTTTGGTTCAGCCCCTAGACTTGGCTGTTACTTTCCACAACAGTTACAGTTGCAATCTGATGTGTTGACTAATTATGTAACCGCATTATCACGAGAATTAACCCAAATGCATGTCCAGGTGTTTTCTTCCATTCCAGATCCTAAATTAGATACAGGAACACACTAACTACTGAATGGAGATTGGGGGTTGGTAAAGAAATTTGAGAGAAAACATTCTCTTGAACCCAGATATGATGGTCCATTCCAAGTTTTGCTGACCACAGCCACCTCAGTCGAAATTGGCCGGGAAAAACACCTGAATACACGCTTCCCACTGTAAGAAAGCTCCAACCCCTGAGGACAAGATCCCGCCCACTTCATGATGACCATGCTGCATATCCTTTTTCTGTTTGGTCTAGGGGGGAGGCCCAGGAGGTGGCCATCACAAAAAACGATAACATAATTACATTTTGGTATAACTCTTCATTGGAGTTGAAGAAGAACTTAGGTATTACAGACCCATGGGATCAATATTTTAGATGGATGAGTGGGTGGCAAAAAGTGCTCGCCCAGATAGGGGTAATGGTACTAATAATCCTGGTTCTTTTAGCCCTGATTGTATGCTGTATTCTACCTTTCGTAAAGAAGTTAATGAGTAAGGCTGTAGACAACAGCACGCCTACATTTCTCCACCAAGAAGAAGAGGACCCTCTTCCTGTCCAAAATCTCACAATCCTATAGGGTTATAGGGATAGATAGCACCTGATTGCCCTTCTCCAGCTGTATCGAGGGGAGTAGTGAACTAGTTGCTGCCTAACTCTATATACAGCTTAAAAGAGTTTCCGCGTCCCTGACATTGCAGCCAGTGAGAGCGTTGATTCAACATCTCAAGGAAGAACAAGAAGAAGAGAAGGCGGTGGCGGCGATAGAAGACCGGGCCACCGCTAGTAAAAGAGCTGGAAGAAGGCGCGGAGGCCCGTCAAGAAGAACCGAAGAGGGGGACAAGACCCTCGAAGTCAGAAGAAGAGGCGGCGGCGACAGAAGAGCGGGCCACCGCTAGTAAAAGAGCTAAAGGAAGAACCGAAGAGGGGGACAAGACCCCCGAAGTCAGAAGAAGACCCCCGGGCAGCGACGAAGAAGAAAGCCGGGCTCCTCCGCTAGTAAAAGAGCTAGCAGAAGATATCGGAGGAGTCCAGCGAGAAGACCCCCCAAGACGGAAGAAGACCCCCGGAGCTGTGCAATAAATTATTTTAAACCCTTTTGTGGTGTTTTTTTTTTTTTTTTTTTTTTCACCAGGTGAATGGGTAGGGGTACATTGTACCCCATACTCATTCACATAGGGTGGGGACCAGTATCTGGGGGCCCTCTTATTAAAGGGGGCTCCCGGATTCTGATAAGCCCCCCGCCCGCAGACCCCGACAACCAACGGCCAAGGTTGTCAGGAAGAGGCCCTTGTCCTCATCAACATGGGGACAAGGTGCTTTGGGGTGGGGGGCCCTTTTGAGGGCATGCGGCCTAGCACGGCTCGGGGGGGTGCTTGCTCGTCCCCTCCCCCTTCCTGACCAGCCGGGCTGCGTGCTCGGATAAGGGTCTTATATGGACCTTGGGGGGACCCCCACGCCGTTTTTTCAGCATAGGGCTTCCCCTTTAAGTCCATACCAGGTGACGGGGCTAGAAACATGTCAATCTCGCCGCCAAAGGCCTTCGCTAGTCCCGGCTACCTGGAGCCGTGTTCAAAATGAACAGACTTTCCTCCGTGTGTGGGCAAGTCCGTTCATTTCAAAAGTACGGCGGACTCCCGCCATAGTCCGGCAGACCTAGTCCGCCGGAAAAGTCCGGTTGTGTGTGGGCAGGTCCGCTCGTTCAGAAAGTTTGGCGAACCTCCACTTCAAAGTCCGGCGGTTTGTCCGCCAGACAGTCTGATTGTGTTTACGCAGCATCGGTTGTCTTTTCTGCTGGAAAGCTCCTGTTAAAAACGCAAGGTTGGGTCGGGGGGTTCTGCCTGTGAGAGCATATGCCTGTAAACTCCTGAAAAAGCTATAGCGTGCATGGACACGTTGGCTAACATGGAAGGGAATTTCCAGACAGATAAAATGAGAGCTTAAAAAAGCTAAAAAGCCTGCAGGAGCCGCTTCCTTGTGCTCCGTAGGCCGAGTACACACAACCTGACTTTTTCAACGGACTAGGTCCAACGGAACGAATCTGCCGGACAATTTGATCGTGTGTGGGCTTCATCAGACCTTTGCTGTCTAAAAATCAGATGGACTTTAGATTTAAAACATGTTTCAAATCTTTCCGACGGACTCGAGTGCGGTCGAAAAATCTGTTTGTCTGTATGCTAGAAGCATACCGAAGCTAGGGCAGCTATTAGCTACTGGCTATGAACTTCCTTATTCTAGTCCGGTCATACGTCATCACGTTCAAATCTGTCGGACTTGGTGTGCTTGTTTGTGGCCAAGTCCGTTCGTTCGGAAAGTCCGTCTGAACTCCGCCGTAAGGCCGTCGGACCTAGTCCGTTGAAAAGTCCGGTCGTGTGTATGTAGCATTAGAGATGCAGCGTGCATCTCTTATAGTCTCTGAACAATGGGGTTTCTGATTTTCATACACCACCAACCAAAGAGAAATTGATCAATGTTTACAAGGACCTTGACCAGGTCTCATAAATGTATTAAGACAGTGGGGTTGATTTAATAAAACTGGCGCACTCAAAATCTGGTGCAGCTGTGCACGGTAGCCAATCAGCGTCCAACTTCAGCTTGTTCAATTAGGCTTTGGTAGTAAAACCTGGAAGCTGATTGGTTTCTATGAAAAAGTGAGTCTGGTTTTGCACTCTACAGCTTTAGTAAATAAACCCCATTGCATGTTTGCCCAGGTGAAGGGAGTCAACATTCTCAGGGACTCCAGGCAATCACAGTATCTCTCTATTGTTCACAGAAATGAAGGACAACCAAAGAATCAGCATGCAAGAAACTTTTTGGAATGAGCTTGAAACAGAGGATGCTGGGACTGTGACATCATAATGGGCGGGGACATCATCCAGTGATGTCCCTATATAAGTCGCCGCACGCCGCGTGTCCTGTCATAGTGACCGGAGACATAGACGAGGCAACATCTCCAGAAGAGAAAAACAGAAGACGGCGGCAGTGGCGACAGAAGACCAGGCCATCGCTTGTAAAAGAGCTAGAAGAAGGCGCGGTGGCCTGGCAAGAAGAACCGAAGAGGGGGACAAGACCCGGCGGCGGCCCGGCGGCGGCGAAGAAGAAAGCCGGGCTCCTCCGCTAGTAAAAGAGCTAGCAGAAGATAGCGGAGGAGTCCGGCGAGAAGACCCCCGAAGACGGAAGAAGACCCCCGGAGCTGTGCAATAAACTATTTTAACCCTTGTGTGTTGTGTTTTTTTTTTTTTTTTAATTCACAGGTGAATGGGTAGGGGTACCCCATACTCATTCACATAGGGTGGGGGCCGGGATCTGGGGATCCCCTTATTAAAGGGGGCTCACGGATTCCGATAAGCCCCCCACCCGCAGACCCCAACAACCAACAGCCAGGGTTGTCGGGAAGAGGCCCTTGTCCTCATCAACATGGGGACAAGGTGCTTTGGGGTGGGGGGGCCACACGGCCCCCCCTTCCCCAAGGCACCCCCCATGTTGAGGGGACATGGCCTGGTACAGCTCAGGAGGGGGGTGCTCGCTCGTCCCCACCCCCTTTCCTGGCCGGCCGGGTAGCGTGCTCGGATAAGGGTCTGATATGGACCTGGGGGGACTCCCACGCCGTTTTTTTGGCGTAGGGATTCCCCTTTAAGTCCATACCATGTGACGGGGCCAGCATCGCCTCCTTCGCTGGTCCCGGCTACCTGGAGACGCGCTGAAAATGAGCGGACTTTCCTCCGCGTGTGTGAGCGAGTCCGTTCATTGCAAAAGTATGGTGGATAGTCCGGCGGACTTAGACCGCCGTACCTAGTCCGCTGCAAAAGTACCGCGTGTGGGCAGGTAGCTAGTTCAGAAAGTCCGCCAGACTAAGTCCGCCGGATAGTCTGATACGTGTGTACGCGCCATTAGAAATCCTGAAGGCGGTGATTGGGTTTTGGGGTCCTGTTTGCGGCTAGGCTCCCAAAAAGTCCCACACATGTGGTATCTCCATACTCAGGAGAAGCAGCATAATGTATTTTGGGGTGTAAGTCCACATATAACCATGGCATGTGTGAGCAATATATCATTTAGTGACAACTATGTGTAATTTTTTTATTTATTTTTTGTCACTTGTGACAAAAAAATTTTAATATTCAATGGGCTCAACATGCCTCTCAGTGGTTTCCTTGCGGTGCCTACTTTCCAAAATGGGGTCATTTGGGGGGAGGGGGTTGTACTTCCCTGCCATTTTAGCACCTCAAAAATGAGATAGGTAGTCATAAACTAAAAGCTTTGTAAATTCCTGAAAATGTACCAGAGTTTGTAGACGCTATAACTTTTGCATAAACCAATAAATATACGCTTATTGACAATTTATTTTTGCCAAAGACATGTGGCTGAATACATTTTGGCCTAAATGTATGACTATAATTGAGTTTTTTTGATTTTTCTTACAATAAAAAGTAGAAAATATAATTTTTATTTCAAAATTTTCAGTCTTTTTCCGTTTATATCACAAAAAAAAAAATCAGAGGCAATCAAATACCATCAAAAGAAAGCTCTATTTGTGGGACAAAAAGGACGCAAATTTTGTTTTGGTACAACATTGCATGACCGTGCAATTGCCAGTTAAAGCAGCCCAGTGCCAAATTGTAAAAAGTGGTCTGGTCATTGAGCAGCCTAATCTTTCCGGGGCTGAAGTGGTTAAAGGATTTTAGATGGTCTTTGGTAGAGATGGCCTTGTGGTTCGCCCGGCGGCCGGTTCACGGCGAATTTTGCTCGTTCGCGATTCGCCAAAACTGGCAGACTTCTGGCGCTGTTCGCGGTGGCCATATTTGTTTACGCTGTGAAGAACTTTGACCCATGACACATCCATCATGGGGTACAGGACAGCCAATTGAGACATTTCAGCACATGGACAATTGGACATTCCCTCTACCTTATAAATAGACCTGATCTGGCGGCCATGGTGCACTGCTGCTGACTGCTGTGCTGGTGAATGCTAAGTGCATGGCTGACCGACTCTGCAGCTGTCTTTTATCAGTGTAGGGACAGGACGCTGTGTGGAGCAGGGACAGTCAGTTTAATCACTAGCTATGACTATTAGGTCCACAAAGGTCCTTTTAAAGAGGAAGTAAACCCTGATGAGTGTACTTCCTCTTTCATTCCCTGCAAAGGCAAAGCATAATGGACTACTATGCATCGCATAGTAGCCCATTATGTGTCACTTACCTGACACAGGAGCCAGCGAAGTCGCCGCTGTCCCCTGTAGTCCGCCGCATCCATCTTGTTAGTGGGGACTCGCAGCTCCGCCGCTGTCATTCGGCAAAGCCGCGATGACGTCACTCCCGCGCATGCGCACGGGAGTCGACACGCATGCGCCGTAGACAGCGGTGCCCGTTTTCGGGCAAATATCTCCTAAACCATATAGGTTTAGGAGATATTGCTTGGACCTACAGGTAAGCCTTAATCTAGGCTTACCTGTAGGTCAAAGTAGTTTGTAAGGGTTTACAACCACTTTAAGGACTGGTATAGGTGTAAAATATATAGGGTTCTGGTGCACTGCTGCTGACAGCTGTGCTGCTGATTGCTGAGTGCACTGCTGACCGATTCTGCAGCTGTCTTTTGTCAGTGTAGGGACAGGACGCTGTGCAGGGACAGTCAGTTTAATCACTAGCTATTACTATTAGGTCCACAAAGGTCATTTTAAGGACTGGTATAGGTGTACAGTATATAGGGTTGTACATGTATAATATACTTTCTTTCAAATATAGACAGCATATTATACTTGACTGCGGTGCTGCTGAGCTGATTGCTGCCCGATTCTGCAGCTGTCTTTTATCAGTGTAGGGACTGAGGGACAGTTTGGTGTTCTGAGCAGGGACATTCTGCAAATCACTTGCTACTAGGTCCACAAAGGTCCTTTTATAGGTGTACAGTATATAGGGTTGTGCGTGTAAAATATACTTTCTTTCAAATATACGAAGTATATTATGGTGTACTGCTGAGTGCTGCCCGATTCTGCAGCTGTCTTTTATCAGTGTAGGGACTGAGGGACAGTTTGGTGTTCTGAGCAGGGACAGTCTGCAAATCACTAGCTACTAGGTCCACAAAGGTCCTTTTATAGGTGTACAGTATATATGGTTGTACACGTATAATATACTTTCTTCCAAATATAGACAGCATATTATACTTGACTGCTGTGCTGCTGAGCTGATTGCTGCCCGATTCTGCAGCTGTCTTTTATCAGTGTAGGGACTGAGGGACAGTTTGGTGTTCTGAGCAGGGACAGTCCACAAAGGTCCTTTGATAGGTGTAAAGTATATAGGCTTGTACACGTATAATATACTTTCCACATACATACTGCACTTCTCTAGAGACTTTTGTCAAAGGACGCACCAGACTTGGTTGAGTGGCTCACTCAGCCTTACTCTTCTGCACCCTCCTCATCCTCTCGATCTGCACCCTCTTCACTCTCTGCTATGTGCACCCCCAAAGACACTACCACCAACACCACAACCACCATATACCTTCCGCGTGAGTCACAGGAGTTATTTTCCAATCCATCACAAGACATTGCCGATGCGCAGCCACTCTTGGCATTGGATCAGGAAGAGGAGGTAGCAACAACCGCCACTCAGCAGTCTGACAACAGTACCCAGATCAGCCCAAGGAGGAGGTTGGTCCCCAGTGTTGCTGCCTACTCTGAGATCTCTAATTATAGCGGTGGGGAAGGTGACGTCGATGATGACGTGTCTAGTGAAGTCACGTGGGTGCCCACAAGAGAGGAAGAGGAGGGGAGTTCAGAGGGAGATATGGACCAGCAGATAGGGAGGAGAAGCAGGCAGAACTTAGATTGCACAGGAGGGACAAAGCAGACTGCTAATGTATCAGGAGCGAGGCATCAACCATGTACGGTCACATCTGGCGCTCCCAGGATGCCGGAACATGGCTCCGCAGTGTGGGCTTTTTTTAACGTGTCCGCTGCTGACAATAGTGTTGCTATCTGCAGCCTTTGCAGTCAACGCAAAAGTCGCGGTAAGCCCAACACTCACCTAGGGATGACCGCCTTAAGAAGGCACATGAGCTGCCATCACCGAGCCCAGTGGGAGCAACGGAACCCACAAAGCCACACTCCAGGCTCTCACCGCCCAGCCTCGTCTTCTACTTCTCCTTCTCTCTCCTCACAATTGTCCTCCACTCCACCTTTCATCATGCCATCCTTTTTTTTCTGGAAAAAGGCAGGCTTCCGTGGGCCAAATGTTCGAGCGTAAAAAAATGATGACGCTGGATAACCCTCTTGCCCAACGGTTGACGGCTGGCTTGTCAGAACTGATAGCCCGCCAACTTCTGCCATATAAACTGGTGGACTCGGAGGCCTTTCGAAAATTTGTGGCCATTGGGACACCACAATGGAAGGTCCCAGGAAGGAAGTATTTCTCACAGAAGGGCATCCCAGAGCTATATGGCCATGTTCAGCGGCAAGTGAATGTATCTCTGGCACACAGTGTCGGTGCCAAGATACATCTGACCACAGACACGTGGTCTAGCAAACACGGGCAGGGAAGGTATATCACTTTTACTGCCCACTGGGTGAACCTTCTGACGGCCGTCAAGCATGTAACCCGTGGCACCCATGTAGATTTGGATTTACCGCCATGGATTGCATGCAGGCCTGCCTCTTCTTCTCCTCCTCCTACTCCATCATCCTCCTCGGCTGACTCCTCCTTTTCTGCTGCTAGCGTCTCTTGCGCTGCGCCGCCCACACTCCCCAGAACCTATTCGACATGCCAGGTGAGACGTTGCCATGCTGTGCTGCGTCTGTTGTGCCTGGAAGCCAAGAGCCACACTGGCCCTGCACTCCTTTCAGCTTTGCGTTCACAGGCAGATCAGTGCCTAACACCGCTCAATTTGACAGTTGGTAAGTGGTGTGTGACAATGGTGCCAATCTGCTTAGCGCATTGAAAGAGGGCAAAATTATGCACGTGCAATGCATGGCACATGTCTTAAACATGGTCGTGCAGCGATTCGTTGTCAAATACCCTGGGGTCCAGGACATCTTGCGACAGGCAAGGAAAATCTCGGCCCATTTCAGAAGATATTACACGGCCATGGCTCGCCTTGCTGACATTCAGCGGCAACACAATCTGCCGGTCAGACGTCTTATTTGCGATTGCCCGACGCGATGGAACTCAACCTTCTATATGCTTGATAGGCTGCTCCAGCAGAAACGTGCAGTTAACGACTACCTATATGAATTCTGCGGCAGAACAGGTTCTGGGGAGCTTGTTTTTTTTTTCACCGCGCCAGTGGCTGCTAATGCACGAAGCATGCAGACTTCTGCGGCCATTTGATGAGATCACCAAACTGGTCAGTCGCAGCCATGGCGCCATCAGTGACATCGTACCTTATACCTTCTTTATGGAGCATGCATTGCGTCATGTCATTGATCAAGCCATGGAGGAGCAGGAAGATGAGGAAGTCGCAATGCTGGATGAATTCCCAGGTGGGGCTACTCTATCTGAGACAAGTCAACAACAGGAGTCTGAAGAGGAGTCAGAGGAGGATGGTGCCGGGGCGGATGAGGAGGAGCAAGAAGAGCATGCTTTAAACCTTTCTGGGATCCCTGTTGTTGTGCGTGGATGGGGAGAGGAGAACGAGGAGGATGACATTATCCTGGATGATGAGCAGGAGCCAGGCCACCACACCGCTTCCAGTTTAGTGCAAATGGGGGCCTTCATGCTCCAGTGTTTTAACGGGGACCCCCATATAAAAAGCATAAGGGTCAAGGACCAGTACTGGGTGGCAACGTACTTAGACCCCCGGTACAAACACAAAATGGCGGAAATGTTACCACCATCACAGAGGGCTGTCAGAATGGAGCAATTACAGACCTTGCTTCAACAACTGCTGCATTCTGCTTTTGCGTGCGCTGGCAGAGGAGGAATTCCCACTCCCAGAGAAAGAGTTGCGGGTACCAATCCAACAGCACCTGCAAGAAGAGGGCGGTTTGAAGATGTGTTGGTGACTTCTGATATGAGGCCATTCTTTCAGCCGACCCATCGACAGGTCTCATCCGGATCCAGCATCAGGGAACGCCTAGACCGATAGGTGTCCGACTACATCTGGTCAACGGCCGATGTGGACGCTCTGAGGAGTGATGAACCCCTAGACTACTGGGTGGGCAGGCTTGACCTCTGGCCAGAGCTTGCCCAATTTGCAATGGAACTGTTGGCTTGCCCCTCATCCAGTGTCCTGTCCGAAAGGACGTTCAGCGCAGCAGGGGGGATCGTGACCGATAAGCGCACTCGCCTAGCTCACGACAGTGTTGACTACCTGACATTTATAAAAATGAATGAGGTATGGATCTCGGAGGAATTCAACATATGTGACCAGTAGACCATGTACATGCATAACTCTATAAACAATTTATTTAATCGAGCACACAGACCTTTTTTCTACCTTTGGCTCACTTCCTTGTACATAAAAAGCACACCGTACTATATGCCCGTACCCTCCTGTTTGAAGAGGTTGAGCGATGTCATATTTTTGGGTCCCACAGCGAGTTGCTGGTATCAGTGCTGCTGTCAGTGCTCTCTATCTCGGTGCTGGTGTCAGTGCTCTCTCTCTATCTCGGTGCTGGTGTCAGTGCTCTCTATCTCAGTGCTGGTGTGGTCTCAGTGCCCTCTATCTCGGTGCTGGTGTGGTCTCAGTGTTCTCTATCACAGTGCTGGTGTGGTGTCAGTGCTCTCTATCTCGGTGCTGGTGTGGTCTCAGTGCCCTCTATCTCGGTGCTGGTGTGGTCTCAGTGCTCTCTATCACGGTGCTGGTGTGGTCTCAGTGCCCTCTATCTCGGTGCTGGTGTGGTCTCAGTGCCCTCTATCTCGGTGCTGGTGTGGTCTCAGTGCTCTCTATCACGGTGCTGGTGTGGTGTCAATGCCCTCTATCTCAGTGCTGGTGTGGTCTCAGTGCTCTCTATCTCAGTGCTGGTGTGGTCTCAGTGCCCTCTCTCTCGGTGCTGGTGTGGTCTCAGTGCTCTCTATCTCGGTGCTGGTGTGGTCTCAGTGCTCTCTATCTCGGTGCTGGTGTGGTCTCAGTGCTCTCTATCTCGGTGCTGGTGTGGTCTCAGTGCTCTCTATCTCGGTGCTGGTGTGGTGTCAGTGCTCTCTCTCTCGGTGCTGGTGTGGTCTCAGTGCTCTCTATCACTGTGCTGGTGTCAGTGCTCTCTATCACGGTGCTGGTTTCAGTGCTCTCTATCACGGTGCTGGCGTGGTGTCAGTGCTCTATATCTCAATGCTGGTGTGGTCTCAGTGCTCTCTATCATGGTGCTGGTGTGGTGTCAGTGCTCTCTATCTCTGTGCTGGTGTCAGTGCTCTCTATCTCTGTGCTGGAGTCAGTGCTCTCTATCTCGGTGCTGGTGTCAGTGCTCTCTATCTCGGTGCTGGTGTCAGTGCTCTCTATCTCGGTGCTGGTGTCAGTGCTCTCTATCACGGTGCTGGTGTCAGTGCTCTCTATCACAGTGCTGGTGTCAGTGCTCTCTATCACAGTGCTGGTGTCAGTGCTCTCTATCTCGGTGCTGGTGTCAGTGCTCTCTATCTCAGTGTTGGTGTCAGTGCTCTCTATCTCGGTGTTGGTGTCAGTGCTCTCTATCTCGGTGCTGGTGTCAGTGCTCTCTATCACGGTGCTGGTGTCAGTGCTCTCTATCATGGTGCTGGTGTGGTGTCAGTGCTCTCTATCTCGGTGCTGGTGTCAGTGCTCTCTATCTCGGTGCTGGTGTCAGTGCTCTCTATCACGGTGCTGGTGTCAGTGCTCTCTATCACGGTGCTGGTGTCAGTGCTCTCTATCTCGGTGTTGGTGTCAGTGCTCTCTATCACAGTGCTGGTGTGGTGTCAGTGCTCTCTATCTCGGTGCTGGTGTCAGTGCTCTCTATCTCGGTGCTGGTGTCAGTGCTCTCTATCACGGTGCTGGTGTCAGTGCTCTCTATCACGGTGCTGGTGTCAGTGCTCTCTATCTCTGTGGTGGTGTCAGTGCTCTCTATCTAGGTGCTGGTGTCAGTGCTCTCTATCTCTGTGGTGGTGTCAGTGCTCTCTATCTTGGTGCTGGTGTCAGTGCTCTCTATCACGGTGCTGGTGTCAGTGCTCTCTATCACGGTCCTGGTGTGATGTCAGTGCTCTCTATCTCTGTGCTGGTGTCAGTGCTCTCTATCTCGGTGCTGGTGTGGTCTCAGTGCTCTCTATCATGGTGCTGGTGTCAGTGCTCAGTCTCTATCGCAGTGCTGGTGTCAGTGCTCTATCTCAGTGCTGGTGTCAGTGAGGGAGATAGCAGCGGAGAAGCCAATCAGCAGGCAGTGCCAGCACCATGGCTGAGGATCAGCACTGGACTGGCACCTCCGGACCACCGCAGTGGAGCCCTGCATAGGTGGGGGTAAGGGCTGGGCAGAGGGAGGGGCTCAAGCACAGGTTGGCACACTGGGACACTGGCACAGGACTGCGCTGCCCTGACTGTGGCACTGATCATCTCCTGCACCCCCAGCTTAGCCTGCCCTGACCTTGCCTCTCCTCCATGGCCTTCATGCGCTCCTGAATTGTCAAAATTTCACAGATTAACCACTTGCCGACCGCCGCACGACGATGTACGTCCTATTTTTGAAGAGGGATATCTCTGTAACGGCAGCAGCTGCTGCCACAACCGAGATATCCATCTCTTCAGGCGGCGGTCGGCTGTACGATAACGGTGGTCTCCGCGGCGGATTCGCTGCAAGATCACCGCTATCGGCGGCGGGAGAGGTGCCACCCCCCTCCCGCTGCCCTCCCGCACCTTCCGCCGCTTACTGAAGCCGTCGGTAGCGGCGGAGGCGATTGGGTCCTTTCATCTGCTGGGCATAGAGACAAGTGAGGCTAAGATGGCCCCCACTCGTCTCTATACCATAGGAGGGCGGAAGCGACGTCAAAACGTCACTTCCGCCCATACCTCTTAAAGGTATATTTTTTTTAAATGTCAGATTTTCTTTTTTTTTTTTTTGTTGCATTTTAGCCCAAATATGAGATCTAAGGACTTTTTGACCCCAGATCTCATATTTAAGAGGACCTGTCATGCTTTTTTCTATTACAAGGGATGTTTACATTCCTTGTAATAGGAATAAAAGTGATCCATTTTTTTTTAAAAACAGTGTAAAAATAAATAAAATCAATTAAAATAAATAAGAAAAAAAAATTTTTTTTTAAAACACCCCGTCACGACGAGCTTGCGCACAGAAGCAAGCGCATACGTGAGTAGCGCCCACATATGAAAACGGTGGTCAAACCACACATGTGAGGTATCGCCACGATCGGTAGAGCGAGAGCAATAATTCTAGCCCTAGACCGTCTCAGTAACGCAAAAAATACAACCTGTAGAATTTTTTAAATGTCGCTTATGGAGATTTTTGAGGCTAAAAGTTTGACGCCATTCCACGAGCGGGCGCAATTTTGAAGCATGACATGTTGGGTATCAATTTACTCGGCGTACTATTATCTTTCACAATATAAAAAAAATTGGGCTAATTTTACTGTTGTCTTATTTTTTTATTCAAAAAAGTGAATTTTTTCCAAAAAAAGTGTGCTTGTAAGACCGCTGCGCAAATACGGTGTGAAAAAAAGTATTTCAATGACCGCCATTTTATTCTCTAGGGTGTTAGAAAAAAAACATTATATAATGTTTGGGGGTTCTAAGTAATTTTCTAGAAAAAAAAACTGTTTTAAACATGTAAACACCAAGTCTGAAAAAGAGACCTGGTCCTTAAGTGGTTAAAAAAGAATGCTTGTCGTTGTCAATCCCAGATTCACTTAATACTTTTGTTATGTCAGTGTCCATGTTGTGGGACTATGTGTGCACAGCTAGTAAGTATTTTGTGGTATGACCTGGAGGTTTGTAAGGTTCGTCTGCCATTAAAGTCAATGGGGTCCGCCGCAAACTTTGCGGTTCGCAAACTTTTGGCCGCATTCGCGAAGCGTCCCGTCGGAAGTTGATCCATCACTAGTCTTTGATATATAATTGATACAGGAAATGTATACCTCTAGAATAGCAGGGAGAAAAGCACTGTAGTTTCCCAATCTCCTCTAGTCGCCCCCTTTCCCAGATAGGTTGAAAGTTGAACTCGGAAAATGGCATCATAGCTCATAATACATCACATCTCGCCCCAGACCTTAGCCATGAGGATCAAGGTAGGACATGTGGAACAATCCCAACCCCCGACTCCAATTGGACCAGCAGAGGACATTTATTAGACCCAGACAGCAGTATAGCTTGAATGGGGTCCTTACCATCAATAGCCCCCCACCCAGCAAAATGTTGCAGCTGGAAAGCCAGGAAGTATAACCAGCAGAGGGGACAGCCAAACCTCCACCATCTTTGGGTAGTTGTAAAATAGGTAAATGGATTCTAGGCTGCTTCTCTTTCCATATCAGAGTGTCTATCCCAGTGTTTCTCAACTCCAGTCCTCAAGGTGCCCCAACAGGTCATGTTTTCAGGCTCTCCATTATTTTGCACAGGTGATTTGATCAGTTTCACTGCCTTAGTAATTACCACAGCTGTTTCATCTGAGGGAAATCCTGAAAATGTGACCTGTTGGGGTGCCTTGAGGACCGGAGTTGAGAAACACTGGTCTATCCTCTTAACCACCGACCGCTTCATGTACATGTACTGCGGGGTGGCGGCTCTACTGCGCAAAATTACATACAGGTACATCTCTTGTGCAATAGGCCTGTGGCGTTGCATGCGTGCCACAGGCGGCCAGCTCCCATTGTGATTGGACAGAGGGAGCCAATCAGCGGACCCTATGCCCGCTGGGAAGAGACAGAATGGCGGTCTGCCTATGTAAACAAGGCAGATCACCATTCTGTCAGAGGGGCAGAAGGAGAGCCTGTGTTTCTGCCAAGCAGGAACACGGATCTCTGTCTTCCCACAGTTGAAGCACCTCCCCCACACAGTTAGAAACTGATGCTCTGGCACTCTGCAGTGTATTTGAGCATCATGGGAATTGTAGTTCCAAAACATCTGGGGTGCCAAGGTTCGCCATCACTGCCCTAGGAGAACAATTAACCCTTTGATCGCCCCCTGATGTTAACCCCTAGAACTGAAACATACAAAAAGAACAGGAGGGCGCACCGACCTTGTGCATTACCAAAGATAAAATTTATTATTAAAATATAACAAGAAACATACTCACAAACGCGCTTTAAAATAAGGCTTATCAATACTCCAGCAGTTGCGAGCAGTATCTCTAGATGCCTACAATCTGGACCAGATATTTCCCTGCTTTTATCAATTCAACATCTAAACATTTACACGCGTTCTAAATACTGCATTTCACTATATAAACTCACTTTACTGTTAAAATGCAAAATTCCAGAGGGTGTAACAAGATGTCCCCTCACCCCCTTCTCACTGTATCCTTACTATGGACAAGTGTGGGGTGTAGCAAGATGGCGACAACAAACCGTCGCTTCCGTTACACATTCTGACGGGGTAACATAATTTGATGGAACGCAGGCCAACTCTATTGAAGGCAGGAAGTGATGTCATGTACAGACAGGAAGTTCCGGGTGAGAGGTGAGTCGGGAGGAAGTACAAAGGAGACGTTGCTGGAAGAGGCAGCAGAGGAGGTAATAAGATCTTATTTTCTATTTACACCCAGTAACCCCCCGTCATGTCCGTCCTCTTCCTCCATAGTCACTGTGATGTCTTTTATCTCCAGCAGATGATGATACACACATATATAGTGTGGAAATATGAAGATTAACCCCTTCAGGGGATCAGTTAAAGATGAATAGTGATGGGCTCCGGTGTGTTGGAAACCCCACATTCCTGCCAGGAAGCCGACACTGCACAGCGCTAATCACAGGCAGTGAGACATTTCCTGGTCTCCAGGTGCACAGATTGGGAAATGTCTCACTGCCTGTGATTAGCGCTGTGCAGTGTCGGCTTTCTGGCGGGAATGTGGGGTTTCCAACACACCGGAGCCCATCACTAATGATGAATATATCTTCCTTCCAAATCTGGCCATACATGGTTCCGTTTTATCGTTCATCCAGCTGGATGAGAGGAAAAAACTGAATGGATTCCCCCATCCACACATTGGAGGGGGATGGGGGAATCCTCCCCGCTGCACTATTGTATTCTGACAATGGGGGGGCGCTCCTCCGCTCTCAGAATACAGAGATCAGTGATGAAGCGATTGGACCCCATGTCTTGTGGTAACCTACCCTTCACCCCATGTCCTGCATTCTGCACCATGCACTTCATCTTCTGCACCACTTGTCCTGCACCCCATGTTCTGTAACTTGCACCACGTGTTCTGACCCCATGCCCTGTGTTCTGCACCACATGTCTGGCATTCTGTACACTGCACCCTTCTCCTGTATCCCATGTCCTGCAGTGACCTGCACCATTCTCTGGTACCCTGCATCCCATGTCCTCCATTCTGCACCTCACAAATGACTTGCATTGCCCCGGGCGCTGACAACCCATGTTACACTAATAAAAACTGTCACCTAATTTTTTTTTTTTAGCTGACTTCTAGATTCAAAGCAAATTTGTCAAATTTCACCTTAAGTGACTTCCTCCCCTCCCCCTCATCTCCTTCATTATGTAAGTCATGCTGAGATCATCTCCCATTGGCTGAGCAATATTCTCATTTGTCTCTGAGCTCCTTCTTGCTATTCCTCGTCCTGCCTGTTGTTTCCTTGGATTGATTTTCTGTGTAGTGACCCCGGCTTCATCTCTTGGATGCACTCACCTGTTCCTTGCTCTGACCTTTATCCTGATTCCTGGATCTCTGTCAGGAACCATGAATCTGATCGAGACAGAAGTACAGTTAAATTACGCTAGTTTAATAATAATAGAAAAAAGGTAAACATAGTCAAAACATAGCCAGAGTTCAGGAACCGGAAGGATAGTCAGACAAGCCAAAATGTCAGGGAGCCAGAGAACAGCATAGTAGAACAGCAAGCAGGATCTGTAGCCAGAAGGAATGTCAGCCAAGCAAGTCTTTAACAGGAACACAGGGGAGCGTCTCTAGAGATGTGACCAAGGCAAAGGCATAGATGGCTTAAGTAGGCAGGACCGACGAGCAGGATATCATCAACAGGTGAGTCACTGCAGAGAGATAGGAGTTGGCAATTAGCCGACAGCTGAGCAGCCAGCTTTGAGAAGGAAAAGCTGAGCCCAGCCCTGACAATCTACTCCTCATCTCTCCTCCATATGTGGTGCAGGGAGCTTTTCTTCACACCTGCATTGACCCTGGGGGGTGGAAACATGGCACCAGCACTCAGCAAAATCCATCCCCACCATTAGGAGCTCTGGAGAAAATTGTCTGCTATTTACACTCCGTTCCTCCGCACGTCACCTGATCACATCAGAGCTTACTTTCACATATTCCTGACAGATTTCTGTATGGTAAAGGTCAAAGTTCACTCTTCAGTTTAGGAGAGGAAGGACACACCCAGGAACACTGATTTGGTTTGTACAGGAGCCTCATATAGAGGACCCCTCAAATCTCCCCATCCAAATGTCCCTCCATCCAGAGTCTATATGTCCTATGACATCACAATGACCTCACAGCTCCTCCCCCAATGTCCCTCCATCCAGAGTCTATATGTCCTGTGACATCACACTGACCTCACAGCTCCTCCTCCCAATGTCCCTCCATCTGATTTATTTTTTTACTGAAGCTCTTAGGATGTAGGCGGAACCTTGGTATCCTCACTTGCAAAGTGGGTCTGTTGTTCCTGCATTGTATGTAATGAACCCATAATGCCTGCAACAAGCTTTTAACCTGTTGAGCATGGAGGTCCTGTGTGGGTAAATTATACCTCAGCCTGAAGTGGGGCTTTAATAAAATGGAGACCTGAATGTTGAGGTAAAGAGGATTCTGGGAATATCATTTGATTTTACTATTTGTGTTCAGATCTAGAGTTTTCCTCCTGTGAAGTCTGGAGATCATATGACATCACATTGCCTCCACCTCCCTCCCTGATAGAATAGAGAAATACAAAGAAGATTCTAGAAGTCACCAGAGAGATGATGGAGGAGAGGTGAGGAGGATTCTGGGAATTCTGGGACATTATCCAGTAACAGACAAGGGATGTGTCTGGATGGTGACTGTATCATTGTGTGTGTCAGGTTCCTATAAGGTGTCAGGATGTCACTGTCTATTTCTCCATGGAGGAGTGGGAGTATTTAGAAGGACACAAGGATCTCTACAAGGACGTCGTGATGGACAATCAGCCGCCCCTCACATCACCGGGTAAGAGGAGACTTTATTGTAAAGGAGAGAGCAGTACGGAGGCTCCACCTAGATCCCCCATCATCTGATAAACACATAGAAACAATGTATTCAGTCAGTGTGTGTGTTTCCTACAGATGGATCCAGTAATGGGAACCCACCAGAGAGATGTCCCCGTCCTCTGTATTCCCGGGATTCCACACAGGAAGGTCTCACCATCCCTCACCATCATCAGGTAGATGAGGAACAATCACTGATAGTATCATTAGGATCTGTACATTATCTGCATTGTTACCATTGATGTCATTTTTATTCTATATTCAGAGTGGAAACCTGAGAGATTCTAAAGTTGAAGTTAAAGAAGAGATAAAAGAGGAGGATGATGAGGATGGGGTGATGGAGGAGTCTCTAAAAGAACACAAAGATCTGTACCAGGACACCATGGTGGAGTCATCCAGCTACAGAAACCCACCAGAGAGATGTCCCCATCCTCTGTATTCCCGGGATTCCACACAGGAAGATCACACCATCCCCCACCATCATCAGGTAGATGATTGACAATTATTGGTAGTTCTGATCTATACACAGCATGTTTGTTACAATGAATGTTTTATTATATCTTTCAGAGTGGAATCCTCAGGGATTATAATATTGTTGTTAAAGAAGAGTATAAAGAGGAGGATGAGGAGTATGGAGTGATGGAGGAGTTTTCAGAAGGACACAAGGATATGATGGAGCCACCAAATACCAGGAACCCACCAGAGAGATGTCCCCGTCCTCTGTATTCCCGGGATTCCACACAGGAAGGTCACACCATCCCCCACCATCATCAGGTAGATGAGGAACAATCACTGATAGTATCATTAGGATCTGTACATTATCTGCATTGTTACCATTGAGGTAATTTTTATTATATATTCAGAGAGGAAACCTGAGAGAGTCCAAAGTTGAAGTGAAAGAAGAAGAGGAGACTGATGTGGGGGATGATCAGCAATCTATGGAGGAGGATAGAATAACGGGGACATTAATAGAGGAGGACACTCCTACAGAGATCAGCACAGGTGGGTCATTAACACTAAATACATTCCTCCCCCCATACTGCTCACTGATTGGTCTAGAGTAGGGCGGGGACTGGGTGATATCAGCCTGTAATCCCCTGGTCACTTTCCTGAGCTGTGTTCCCCGTCCTGTATTCCTGGATTTCTCTCCGATAATCTTCCTTCTCTGTGCTGCCGACACAATTTATGTATCTAGACTGGATTTATGAAGAGTCTGGGGTCCAGCTGCCAGGACAATGTTCATTTCTCTTTGATTCATTGATGGACACAGCACCTTTAATCTTGATCTTAGGGTTATATTGCCACCGTCAGGAGAGGACTCGTCAGAACATGTAAAAACATCAAAACTGCACAGTACCACCCAGGGGACGGTCCTACTGGCAGATCAGTTTTTTTCTGCCTAGTGTAGGAGGAGGACCTGGCTCCTGGTGGGGACCATTGGTCATGTGAATTTTTTCATTTTTCTGCTTTTTGATTCCTGTGATCTACAATCAACAGCTGGGCTGGGTGACAGGCTGGATAATATAGATCCTTGTAGTCTTCCCAGCTTGGCCATCGAGGATGAGCAGACCATAGCTACGTGCTAGGTCGGCCACGACATGCCCCGGCTGGTCCGGGGTAGCCAGTGAGCTATGTGCTCCGGGGCACACCTATGACCGGGCTTCTGCTGTCCGTGTCACAGTGTGCTGTGGCCGACAGCCACCCCGTACTGCTCGGGTGATGGGTCTGTCTGTGGAGTGCGTCCAGCAGTCCCTGCAGGAGGGGTAAGTATGGTTCCACCTGTCTCGGCAGGATGGAGCAGCTGGGCATTCCCTGGGAGGTCGACTAGGGGGTCTCTCACACTCTATTTCTTCTCTGCCGTCCCTTTCCCTCCTCCCCATGCTATGGGCCACTGTGTGACTGGGCATAGGGGGTGCCGTGCATGTACCTGGCCGGGGGCTGCAATGGGCGGTTGGTGGTCCACTTGTCTTTTTCCCTGGTTGTAGGCCGTGTTGGGGGTATCTCTGTGTATGTGAGCTGGCCACCGCGCAAACCATTTTCCTGTAGTCACAGCCAGTTTTTTAATCGCCATTTTCTGGAAGTCCGGCAGCCATTTTCCCGGCGCTCTCAGACATTGTTGCTGAGGCAGCCGACAGCCATTTTCTAGTAGCCTCAGTTTGTTTTACCCTAGCGCTGGGCGGCTGGTTCACTCTGGAACAGCACAAAACTTACACAGAACATCTCGTGGCTGGCACAGGGAAGAATGGACGACGGCAGCAAAGCCCAGTACCTGGGTCAGGGTGGTGAGTCCTGTGGTGGGCCCCTCAGTCTGTGGCAGCTAGAAGGGTGGGCATTTTGTGTGGCTTGCCTTAGGTCCCTAGTGGTGACAGGTGAGAGTGAGTCAGCATGGCTTCAGAATCTGGCTCTTCTTCCCCAGACATCCTTGTTATTGCAACTGGTTCCCCTGCAGCTGCGGTGCCTATGGGCGCTCTGTCGGCGGTCCTGGAGTCCTTTGTTGTCAGAGTGGAAGCGGCGTGCGGGCGCAAGGGTTGTAAAAAAATGCCCCCTCCTGCCACCGTCTTCTGGGGAAAGCTCTGATTCAGACTTGGGCCCCACTGTAGTAGGCGGCTCCTGTTCTGATGTTTCAGAGGATGCGGACCAGGACCGTTCAGACAGTGAGGATGACCCCGTGTCCGGATCAGCGCAGGAAATAGCGCTGGTAGGAGCACTTATCGCATCGGTGCGGGATACCCTAAAGATGGGGCATCTGCAGAGGTGTCAGTCCCTTTTGGGTCCCACAAGCCGGCCCACACTGCTAAGGTGTTTCACTACCTAACTTATTTTGATTGTGCATTCTTTACCCCTTTGAGGAGAGTTTCCTGAAAAAATGGACATCTCCTCAAGTCGTTGACCCCCCCGGTACCCAGGTTAAATAAGGTAACCACAATTCCCCCTTTCAAGGACCCTGCCTACAGAAGGGCCGAGGCAGTTGCCCAGTCCACGTTTATGGTCAGCATTGCGGGCAGTTGTTGGCCATGGCTTTGGTGTCACAGACGCTTACTGAATGTGCTAAATTGTTGCACCGCAGTTGGAGAAGCAACAAGTTTCCCCAGTCTGCGTGGAACTTGCAGACCAGTTGGTGCAGGGCCTGAAGTATGTCTGTGATGCGGCCTTAGATACGGCCCCCTTGCTCTCTAGAGCCTCAGTATCAGCTGTGATGCTACATCACCTGATTTGGCTAAAATGCTGGTCTGTGGTCCAGGCATCTAAATAAGCACTGGCGGATTTGCCCTTCCAGGGGGAGAGGCTATTTGGAGACTCGCTGGATGGCGTTATTAAGAATGTTACTGGGGGAAAGAGTACTTTGCTCCCACAGTCCAGGAAGGGTAAGGAGCCACGCCGTAGGCAAGGGCCCTCCTTTTCCGCTCAGAAGCAGATTTTTTGTCCGCCCGGGTCGGCAGGTAAGCGTTCCCAGACCGACAAGGTGCCCGCTGGGGGATAAAAGCGTCCCTGGTTTTGCAAGCCTGTGAGCAAATCTGTTGCCGCAAGAAGGTTTGCCCCCACCCGACTCTCGGGTGGGGGGGTCACCTTTGGGAGTTTGCAGCCCGGTGGACCTCCCTCCTTTCCAACCAGTGGGTCTGCGAATTGGTTTCATCGGGATACAAGATAGAGTTTCTTTCTTGTCCGCCAAACAGATTTTTCCCCTCCAACCTTCATCTTCTTCCGGCTCGTCGGGAAGCCCAGTACAGGACCTGCTGCTGCGCGGGGTGATATTACCTGTGCCAACGCCGGAAAGGTTTCAGGGATTCTACTCCATTCTGTTTGTAGTCCCAAAGAAGGAAGGGTGTCTGCCCGGTCCTGGATCTCAAGGCCCTCAACAGCTTTGTGAAAGTACAAAGGTTCAGGATGGAATCAGTTTGCTCTGTGGTCGCTGCACTCCATCGGGGGGGAATTTCCTGGCGTCCTTGGACATCAAGGACGCATACTTGCATGTCCCCATATGCGTCAGGCATCAGAGGTTTCTACGATTTGCGGTCGGGATGACCACTATCAATTTGTAGCTCTTCCTTTTGGCCTAGCGTCGGCACCAAGGGTCTTCACCAAGGTGCCAGCTCCAATTCTGGCATTGCTAAGGCAACGAGTCGGCCCAGGGTCGCTGGACACAAGAAGAATCCCATCTGCCGATCAATGTGCTAGAGCTTCGAGCTATCAGGCGGTGCCTCTTCACATGATCACAGAGGCTGCAGGGCCGTCCGGTCAGGATCCAGTCAGACAGCGCCACGGCAGTGACGTATGTCAACCATCAAGGAGGGACAAGAACTTTGGCTGCAGCACTGGAGGTCGCTCACATCCTGCAGTGGGCAGAGCGGTGTGTGCCGGCTCTGTCAGCCGTGTACATTCGGGGCGTAGAAAACTGGCAGGCGGACTACCTAAGTCATCAGCTGCTGGACCAGGGGGAATTGTCACTGCATCCGGATGTATTTCGGCTCCTTTGCCTAAGGTGGGGCACACCAGATGTGGATCTCTTGGCCTCTCGACTCACTCGGAAGGTACAGAGGTTTGTGGCCAGGTGAAAAGATCCGCGGGCAGACGTGGCAGATGCATTGGTGGCTACATGGGGGCATTATCGGATGATTTATGCCTTCCCCCCCACTCAAACTTCTACCACGTCTGCTATGCAGAGTGGAGGCAGAGGGGATTCCGGTGATTCTGATTGCCCCAGATTGGCCTCGACGTCCTTGGTACGCCAACATAGTATGAATGATGGCGGATGTTCCTGAGCAGCTGCCGATGCAAGAGGACCTTCTGACGCAAGGTACGATACTTCATCCTGCTTTAACGTCACTGGTTTTAATGACATGGCTGTTGAAAGCCAGGTGCTAAGGGACCGAGGACTGTCGAATTCAGTAATCTCCACTATACTGAGGGCACGGAAGTCATCTTCTCCAAAGATTTGCGATGCATAAAAGGAGAAAAAGGTTGGGACTTTGTATGAGACCATGACCATCCGGTACACAGGTCTCCATCCCTATTTATATGAAAACATAAATTTATGTTTTCTCCAAAGATTTATTATCGTACATAGAAGGCCTACATCTCCTTGTGTGAGGAGATGGGGTGTCGTCCGCATACTTATTCAGTTTCCAGAATCCTGCTGTTTTTGCAGCGAGGAGTGGATCAGAAACTTGCTTTAAGCACCATCAAGGGGCAGATATCGGCTTTGGCTGTCTTTTTTCAGCGATCTTTGGCGACTCATTCATTGGTGAGTACATTTGTTCAGGGGGTTCGACATGTGGCCCCTCCGGTTCGACCACCTGTGCCCCCGTGTGATTTGAGTCTGGTGCTTCAGAAACCGCCGTTTGAAAACATTACGGAGATTCCCTTATTGACACACTCTCAGAAAGTAGCCTTTCGAGTGGCTATTATCTGCCAGGAGGGTTTCTGAGTTTGCAGCCTTGTCATGCAAGTCTCCCTACTTGATCCTCCACAAGGATAAGGCGGTGCTGCGCCCACAGCCTTAATTTCTTCCAAAGGTATTTTCGGCATTTCATCTAAATGAGGACATTGTGTGCTTCCGTCGTTATGTCCTCGGCCATCACACCCCAAAAAGGTGGGTTTGCATTCTCTGGACGTGGTCTGGGCTCTGCGGGTGTATCTGTCTGCTACAGCTCCTTTCCGGAGGTCAGACTCGCTGTTTGTATTGGTGGCTGGTCTGAAGAAAGGCCTGGCGGTCTCGTCGGCCACCATTTCTCGGTGGATCAGACAGAATTGTGGTTCAGGCTTATGCCATAAGGGGGCAAGCGCCCCCCTTTCCTATCACGGCACATTCTACCAGGGCAATTGGTGCCTCCTGGGCTTTCCGACATCAAGTGTCCGTTTCCCAGGTGTGTAAGGTGAGGACCTGGTTGTCCGTTCACGCTTTCACTAAATTTTACAAGGTTGATGTGAGCGCTTTTTTGGATGCTTGCTTCGGCCGCAAGGTTTTGCAGGCAACTGTTTAAGGTTGCAACTCCTCTGCTGAGGATTTCTGGTTGTTATGGGTGGAGTTTATTCTCTTGCTGTTCCCACCCCTCATTTTTGAGACTGCTTGGGGATGTCCCTAAGATCGAGATTAAAGGTGATGTGTCCGTCAATGAACAAAAGAGAAAATAGGATTTTTGTACTCACCGTAAAATTATTTTCTCTGAAGTCCATTGATGGACACATCACCCTCCCCTCCTATTTATGTTTGTACTGCTTTTTGACGAACTGAGCTGCTGGAAGCAGAATGAGGGGGTTATAGCCAGTAGGACCACCCCCTGGGCGGTACTGTGCAGTTATGCTGTTTTTACATGTTCTGCCTAGTCCTCTCCTGAAGGTGGCAATATAACCTTAAGGTCAAGATTAAAGGTGCTGTGTCCGTCAATGAACTTCAGAGAAAAGGATTTTACGGTGAGTACAAAAATCCTATTTTTTGCCATAGACCTAGGCACCTGGGGTATGTGCTTTGGGTCTTCTGCCCCATACCCGGGTATGGCAAGATCTCTGACAGAAGAATCCCCCCAGGATTACTTGCTCTGTTGTCTGCTGGCTGTGCCGGGTGGAGGGATATGTCTGTATAGTCTCAGACCCAAGTCACTGAGTGCAGTCTCAGGAGATGGAAGGCAGCGGTGTGGGACCTCTGAAACTTGTCTCATGTAAACATTTCATCTTCTGCCGATTACTGAATACCAATATTATGACTCCTGACCCTTACACTGTATACTTTATATTGTACATTACATACTCCTGACCTCTGCACTATATACTCTATGTTGTACATTACATATTCCTGACCCCTGCACTATATACTCTATGTTGTACATTACATCATTCTGATACTTTAAAATCCTAACTTTTGTATTTTTATATAATAAGTAGTACATTGCATAGTCCTGACTTATTTTGCACCCATTTCGTACCAACTGGATATTTTATACCTGATGATGTGATTGGAGCACAGACCTTTACACATTGATAATAATGTGATAACATCCTCAGACTTTGTAACCTTAAACAGAAAGTGATAATGAGGGAGAAGTCAATAACCCAATGATGGGGGTCTTCAGGATCAGTCCAGTCTTCATCTTGGTTGTTCTCCCCCATCCTCACTCTGACCTCTGGTGGGGCTCAGCCCCGCTGTTATTCATGACTAAATCATGGACTAAATAAGGAAGTGCAGGACTTCTTGTGTTGGGAAGATGGCAATGAGTGATAGAGGGGGAGGCGACACTCGTCCTATAATCCCCTCATCACTGTCACTCCTATAAAAGACAGTTCTCGTTGTTTCCTCACTCTCTGACTAAGGTCCATGAATAAAGAAATGATCTGGTAGGAGATCAGAGGAGCCATTTACTAGTTACCTTGAGGGGGAATTGTAAGATCCTCAGAGACAAAGCTGCCTGATGTGGGCGGAGTCCTGGTTTAGGGGAACCAATCAGCTCATGTCTAGTAATAATCTTTGTATTTCTATTTTAGTAGATGGACGGGAGATGAGGAAAACCTCAGAGGATTGTCTCACTTTGTCTCCAGACTGTAAAGTAGAAGATGAGGACATCACACAGTATAGTCCAGGAGAAAACCCGACTACCTCAAATGTCCATCCGGCACCACACAGTGTAGATGGACCATCGTATTCCTCTTATCCTGAGGAACCTCCGACTGTGCGGGACAGTGCCAGACCATCGTATTCCTCTTATCCTGAGGAACCTCAGACTGTGAGGGAAGGGGCCGTCCTTCCAACAGAGAAGAGCTTTTCCTGTACTGAGTGCGGGAAGTGTTTCCAATCTAAATCCAAACTTAATAGGCATAAAAGAACTCACACAGGGGAGAAGCCGTATTCCTGTCCTGAGTGTGGGAAATGTTTTTCAGTGGAATACAGTCTTTACACACATCAGAGATCTCACACAGGGGAGAAGCCATTTTCCTGTGCTGAGTGCGGGAAATGTTTTTCACAGAAGTGCAATCTTTACACACATCAGAGATCTCATGCAGGAGAGAAGCCGTATTCCTGTCCTGAGTGCTGGAAATGTTTTTCACATAAGTCCTATCTTCAATTACATCAGAGATCTCACACGGGGGAGAAGCCGTATTCCTGTTCTGAGTGTGAGAAATGTTTTTCCAGCAAGTCCAGTCTTTACAGACATCAGAGATTTCACACAGGGGAGAAGTCACTTTCCTGTCCTGAGTGTGGGAAATGTTTTTCAGACAAGTCCAATCTTTACACACATCAGAGATCTCACACGGGGGAGAAGCCGTATTTTTGTCCCGAGTGTGGGAAATGTTTTTCAGACAAGTCCAATTTTTACACACATCAGAGATCTCACACAGGAAATAAGCCGTATTCTTGTCCTGAGTGCGGAAAATGTTTTTTAGTGAAGTCCCATCTTTACACACATCAGAGATCTCACACGGGGGAAAAGCCGTATTCCTGTCCTGAGTGCGGGAAATGTTTTTCAGTGAAGTCCAGTCTTTACACACATCAGAGATCTCACACAGGGGAGAAGCCATATTCCTGTCCTGAGTGTGGGAAGTGTTTTTCACTAAAGTCCCTTCTTTCCACCCATCAGAGATCTCACACGGGGGAGAAGCCGTATTCCTGTTCTGAGTGTGGGAAATGTTTTTCAGATAAGTCCAATCTTTCCAGACATCAGAGATCTCACATGGGGAGAAGCCATATTCCTGTCCTGAGTGAGGGAATTGTTCCTCCCTGAAGTCCTGTCTTCCTGTACATCAGGAATCTCACACAACCCTTGAGGTGTATTAGTGACTTGAGTGCGGGAAATGTCTTCTATATGAATATTGCTGGACATCACAGGTCTTATGTGAGGAAGAAGCAAACCCTGATATACCCCTCAGATATACTCCATGGCTGATCTTCATCATGTAAGAAACAGTTCATAAGGAGATCAGAGATCACCAAAGACATGGAGGAAGTGTTGTACCATGTTGGCTATTGACAGCCGGAGAAAAATAAAAATGGAGTCATTACCTTTCATTGGCTGAGTACATTTTGTGGTGTAAGATTTCAGTAACACTTAGAGGTCTATTTAAATGAAAAATAGTTGAACGAATGTGAACAGCATTCACCAAACTGATGAGTTTTTGTCATATTATATTTTATACAGTGTTTTCTTTGGCTCCATCTAGTGGTCCTAATGCGGTATTGTGCAATTTTCGCTGATTGAGGTGATTCAGGAAAAATACCCCATTAGGTCCACTAGATGGTGCTGATCATCATAGGAAATCACCGTGTTAAATGATGGCCAGAATTTCTAATGGCTGGGTGAACGAGTGTCACTGTTGTCCAACATATTTATTTATAAATAGACCCTTTGGTTTCCTTCATCAGACATGGCTTCATACTAATACCTGAGATCATTCTCATACACTTATCAGTACAGTAGACATTGAAGAACATAAGTTAATTTAAGTGTCTGTAAACCTCAGACATTAAATATGAACAAAGCATATCCCTCTATAGTGTGTACTTGTTTCAGTCAAGAGCACTATGTGTCATTTTTGTCTGCTGCCTCCTTCCTCTGCATGTATCACTTCTGACAGGTTTTCCTGACACCAAGTGAAAGAAGGTGACAGAGGAAGCACCTCCGGCTGATTGACAGCCTCATCTCCTTTCCTGTGTGAAGGGATTCCTGGTCCTGGAGAATAAAATGGTGGTAATTGTTAAGGTGTTCCTCGTACACAAATGTCACCTTCATGTCTGGGTTTTTTTTTTTACTTTCCCCCATTTTCTATGGTGTGATCTTTTCTACAATACTTTGTTATAATAATGTAATAGGTTGTGTATTGTATTGTACACAATAACGACTCCACCTCCACATTCCAGGCAAGTCATTTTCCTGACCAATTGGATTTCTTCCTTTACTATTCCCCCGATTCTATGACTGCAATCTGGTTAAAAGTAAAATTATAATAAAAAGTTTATTGAACAAATTTAAAAAATAAAGTGTTGTGATTGATGACACACTTTCCCAGGTCATCAGTTTATTAAAGGAGAGGTATGAAGAAAGCTTATTTGGCTGAACTTCTCCTATGGATCACAGAAGTGAACTTCGTTCTGCACTCCTGTTACCTGTTTTTAGCCATCAGCGGGTGAAAGACGTCACTCAGTGTCAGAAACCATGAAATCGGGCCGAGACAGAAGTACAGTTAAATTGCACTTGTTTAATAATAAAGGTAAAAAGAACAAATGTAGTCAAAACATAGCCAGAGTTCAGGAACCGGAAACGGATAGTCAGCCAAGCCAGAAGTCAGGGATCAATTTAGTGGAACAGCAAGCAGGATCTGGAGCCAGAAAAGAAGGGATGTCAGCAAAGCAAGTCTTGAACAGGAATGCAGGAGATAGTTTCTGTGATGTTGACCAAGGCGAAGGCAGAGATCCTCTGGAATGGACAGCTTAAGTTGGCAGGACTGACGAGCAGGATATCATCAACAGCTGAGTCACTGTGGAGAGATAGGAGTTGGCAATTAGTCGACAGCTGAGCGGGCAGCTCAGAGAAGGAAGGGCTGAGCCCAGCCCTGGCACTCAGCCGGTCCAGGCTGGGGAAAGATCCACATGTCTGGATTGGCAGCTGGCTCAGCCTCTCAGCTGCTCTGCAAGAGACTGAGCCAGCTGCTCCTTCCCTAGCTTTTTACTCCAGTGAGTGCTGGAGGGGAGAGCAGAGAGCCAGTGACTGACAGTCACCATTCCCGGCTCAGAGTGGAGGGGAGAAATGAGCAATAGGCAGTGTTTGATCTCTCAGTTCTCAACGTCGGAGGCAGCGGTGGGGAGAGGCAGCATCAGATTGATACCACATCCACCTAGGGGAGTATAAGGTTTGTTTTAAAGACAAAAAAAAATACTTCTGTTTTAATAATGGTCCAGAGTGCAGTGGTCAGGTGTGCCTTCTGTGATTGGCCTGAGCAGGAACAGGGAGGGGAGGAGTGTGTTTGCTCCCAGCTGTGTCCGGGGTTATTGATGATGTCACATCACATGGTCTACCTGTCTCCTCTCCTTTCTGCTTGTGTAGACTCTTTGTCGGGAGGTAAGTATATGGATTGTTGGTCGTCTTGTTCTTCTTTATGATGGTGTCCTGCAGTTCACATCTGGGCCTGGAGCCAGTGAGTCAACACTACACTAGGGTACAGGGCCAGAACAAGGGGGTGGGTGAGCATCCATGAGGAGCAGCTACCCTGTGCACAGTGTTTTAATGTGGGGGGTGGCAGCCACCTCTAAATGAAGCCTGGGACATGACCGTGTTGGTGATTGCCCGTGCAGAGAGGAGCATGAGGGTGCTGGTGAGGTGCCATTTTTCATCTAATGTCATAGACTCCCCCCCGTCCTGCGAGTCTATGGCGCCTTCTGCATCTGTACAGGAGCGTACCACTGGAGATAAGAGGAGGGAACTCACCAGCAGATGGTGGGCTGTGGGACTCACCAGCAATGCCATGCCAAGGTCTGGTGAATACTGTGTTAGAATTTTGGCTGTATGCGAAGCACACAGCCACATCTATTGTGCTAATATAAGCACCCATTTCCGTCTTTATGATATAATACTTTACCTTAGCTATCAACCCACTCATCCAAGTATTCAGACATCACCAGTATTCCTACATCCTCATCTTGGTCAGCATGTTTGAGTTCCCTGAGCTGAGCATCTACTTTTATTTACATATCAACAGGAAGCCACAACCTGGAGGGTTTGCCTCCAACAGCTAAACGCCTCCTACAAAGCTTGTGAGGAGCAACACAGGATGTGAATGACCAAATAAAGATTTAACAATACAGGATGTGACAATACAGAAACCCTTCCAACAGGGTTAGTTACGCAATACAATACAATGCAATACAATACAGAAGAAGTTGGTGTCTTCACAGACAGCCAATCAGACATTTGTATTCCAAAAGAACCAATCACAGACATGTATACATTCAAATAGACTTGCAAACCGACTAAATGATTCATTAACCAATGACTACAGTTCCTTGTGGATGGGAGATTATCTACAGGTGTACGTCATGGCACCCTAAATATGTTGATCAGGCATACAGGGGTGACAAATGCACACATCCACTAAAACTGATAAATGTGTCTGCAGGGTGAACAAATCCCCCCAGACGATCGTTCCGTGCATCGCACAGGGGCCCTTCGCTGGCAGACATGTCCTCACTCCGCAAACACCTCTCTCTCCAAACAGGAAGTTATCCACTACCTAACGGACCTCAACCAGCGTCAGTCTGCCCCAGTCAGCTCTTTGGAGCAGGATAGGGGAGAACGAATACAGGGAGACTTATGACAATACATTAAAGTACATCTTCATAAAATTTTCCACAACAATACAATTCAGGGAAAGGGAATTTGTGCTGGGGGTGGTTTTGTAATGGAGATTGGTGATTGGATTTGCAGGGAGGATTTTCTTTTTGGGGGTCACTCTGTGCTTTACTTACTTTTGGCCTCTACACTCTGTGTTATGTACTCCTGAACAGAGCAAAGCAGGCTCGGGTGTTATAAAACTATACCTCTTTAAGCCCCTCCCACTGTTAGCACATTTTGGCCACAACCAGCATTTTGTGTAGTGTACTTCACGGGCCACTATTATCCCTGCCGCCTGCTCTGCAGCTGCCCTAACTCCAATAAAAATGCACATGGTCAGTAGGGTGTTCCCAAATTTTATTTTGAAAATATGGTCATCTTTCTGTACCGTTCTCTCATTGACATATCATAGAATGAAGACGCATTGTTCTTCCAGTGTCATCATCCCACGTACTGTCCATTTCCACACTGACAGATCCTCCAACATCCTGCTGTCTTTCTTGTCTCACCATGTTTCAAAAGAAGCTGAAGAAAATGTCCATGCTGTAGATGAGGGTTACGTATAATATGAGCAGCATCACCCTTCACTCTGCAACCAAGACCTAGTCTGGCAATGCCCAGAATGATACCAATTAGTCTCTGACCAATCTCACGGTTTGGATGGATTTTTTCCTTTGGATTATTTCCAGGTGAACATGAATTATGCCACGTACGCACAATCAGACTTTCCGGCGGACCAGAGTCCGTCGGACAATTCGATTGCGCGTGGGCTCCAGATGACTTTTTCTTCCCAAAAGTCCGGCGGGCCTAGAAATAAGACTGGCTTCAAATTTGTCCGCTGGACTCAGCTTCTAGCAGACAATCCGTTCGTCTGTGTGCTAGTCCGACGGACTAAAACCGACGCTAGGGCAGCTATTGGCTATTGGCTACTGGCTATGAACTTCCTTATTCTACGTCATCACGCGAATCTGTCAGACTATTGGAGTGATCGTGTGTGGCCAAGTCTGTTTGTTTGAAAGTCCGGCGGACCTCAGCTACAAAGTCCGTTGGATTGTCCGCCGGACCAAGTCCGTCGAAAAGTCCGGTCGTGTGTACGCGGCATTAGAGTTCCAATATCTCCCCTCCTTTCTGCATATAGATATACATTTCACGGTGCCTTATGTTGTACAGATTTGTCATGTTACCTGATATGAGCTCATTGGACATTCAACTTTCCAACTAGGAGTGAATGAACATGGCAAGATACTTTCCCCATGTGGAGGACATGTGGCCTGGTATGATTCAGGAGGTGGGGGAAGTGCATGCATGTCCTCCCCTTTCATGGCCAGGCAGGGTGCAGGCTTAGATATGGGCCTAGGATGGATTTTGTGGGGACCCCATACTTTTTTCTTGTTTTTTACAGGGGCTGGTATGAGTTTCTGTGGCATCCCCTTTGAAATCCAAACTAAGTCTGAAAGGCCTTTTAATCCCAAATCCCGTCAGAATCAATGGAAGCAAAATAAAAACTGACCATTTTCTTGGATAATAGGCAAATAGGTGTTAAAATTAGCACCCCCCAGGAGGCATTTGAATATTCCCTGAAACAACTACCCCTGGCGTTAGAACTCCTCCCCTTTACAAATGTTTCTATGGCAAGGACTCAAACACAGAGATGCTCCCCTAAGGAGTGTTCGCTACCCTGGGATCCTCCCATGATCTCTTAACAATAAACAAAATACAAAAAGAGATGCAGAGTACTCTAATGGGACCTAGAGGAGGGGTTTCTCTAATCTACACAGAGAGGGCCTCTTTTAGAGAGTCTGTTAGAAAGAGCCACCAGACATACTACAAGAGATGGTCAGAGACTGCAGACATGATACAGGAGATAGTCAGAGACTGCAGGCATGATACAATAGATGGCCAGACACTGCAGACATGATACAATAGATGGTCAGAGATTGCAGATTAGTGATGGCCGAACGGTTCGCCCGGCGGTTGTTTCGTGGCGAATTTCGGTTGTTCGCGATTTGCCCGATCGGCGGACTATTGCCGCCGTTCGCCCGGTGGACTTCCGTGTTTTCTGTGAAAAAGAACTTTTACCTATGATGACACATCCATCATGGGGTACAGGACAGCCAATTGAGACATTACAGCACATGGACACTTGGACATTCCCCCTAACTTATAAATAGACCCGATCCGGTGGCCATTTTACATTCTTTCTTCTGTCACTCTAGGGAGAGGTTGCTGTGTGGAGCAGGGAGAGATTGCAGTGACCCAAATCGCTAGCTATTTGGTACACAAAAGTTATTTTCAGGACTGGTATAGGTGTTAGGTGTATATAGGTTTGCTGTGCTACTGATTTTTGCAGCAGCCTGAGTGTCTTTTGTCAGTTTAGAGAAAGGGACAGGATGGTGTGTGCTGCAGGGAGAGTCAGTTTAATCATTAGCTGTTACTATCAGGTCCACAAAAGTGCTATTCCAGTAACCAGTTATTGTTCCAGCAGCCTCTGTTTTGTCAGTTTATATAGGGACAGGCAGGAAGCAGTGTGTGAGGCAGTGAGGGTCAGTTTAATCAGTAGCTGTTACTATATTAGGTCTATACATAGGGTTGAGGTGCACTACTGCTGACTGCTGCCCTATACTGCAGCAGTCCTTCATCAGTATAGGGACTGACGTACAGTCTGCTAATCAGTCACACACAACCTACTTGTTCCACAAAGGTCCTTATAAAGACTGGTAACCTGGTGTAGCGTGCTACAGTACATAGGGTTGAGTGAGGTACAGTCTGCTATTCTATAAGGACTGGTATAGGTCCACAATACATAGGGTTGAGGTGCACTACTGCTGACCGCTGCCCTATACTGCAGCAGTCCTTTATCAGTATAGGGACTGACGTACAGCCTGCTAATCATTCACAACCTACTTGTTCCACAAAGGTCCTTATAAGGACTGGTAAGGTATAGGGTACTACAGTACATAGGGATGAGTGAGGTACAGTCTGCCATTCTATAAGGACTGGTATAGGTCCACAATACATAGGGTTGAGGTGCACTACTGCTGACTGACCGCTGCCCTATACTGCAGCAGTCCTTCATCGGTATAGGGACTGACGTACAGTCTGCTAATCACTCACACACAACCTACTTGTTCCACAAAGGTCTATATAAGGACTGGTAAGGTATAGGGTACTACAGTACATAGGGTTGAGTGAGGTACAGTCTGCCATTCTATAAGGACTGGTATAGGTCCACAATACATAGGGTTGAGGTGCACTAGTGCTGACTGACTGCTGCCCTATACTGCAGCAGTCCTTCATCGGTATAGGGACTGAGAGTTTTGTCACAGGGTCATTTAAAAAATGACAGGCAGAGGAAGAGGCAGGCCCTTCCGCAGGGGTGGTAGGGGTAGGGCAGGAGCAACAGGCTTGAGCCAAAGTGGGAAGTTGCAGAAGGTGCGTTCAATTACTTTAAAGGACGCACCAGACTTGGTTGAGTGGCTCACTCAGCCTTACTCTTCTGCACCCTCCTCATCCTCTCGATCTGCACCCTCTTCTTCACTCTCTGCTATGTGCACCCCCAAAGACACTACCACCAACAACACCACCACCACCACATACCTTCCGCTTGAGTCACAGGAATTATTTTCCGATCCATATCAAGAGGCCATTTCTGATGCGCAGCCACTCTTGGCATTGGATCAGGAAGAGGAGATAGCAACAACCGCTACTCAGCAGTCTGACGACAGTACCCAGATCAGCCCAAGGAGGAGGTTGGTCCCCGGTGTTGCTGCCTACTCCGAGATCTCTACTTATAGCGGTGGGGAAGGTGACATCGATGATGACGTGTCTAGTGATGTCACGTGGGTGCCCACAAGAGAGGAAGAGGAGGGGAGTTCAGAGGGAGATATGGACCAGCAGATAGGGAGGAGAAGCAGGAATAACTTACATTGCACAGGAGGGACAAAGCAGACTGCAAATGTATCAGGAGCGAGTCATCGACCATGTACGGTCACATCTGGCGCTCCCAGGACACCGGCACATGGCTCCGCAGTGTGGGCTTTTTTTAACGTGTCCGCTGCTGACAATAGCGTTGCCATCTGCAATCTTTGCAGTCAACGCATTAGTTGCGGTAAGCCCAACACTCACCTAGGGACGACCGCCTTAAGAAGGCACATGAGCAGCCATCACCAAGCCCAGTGGGAGCAAGGGAACACACAAAGCCACACTGCAGGCTCTCACCGTCCAGCCTCGTATTCTACTTCTCCTTCTCTTCTCTCCTCACAATTGTCCTCCACTCCACCTTCCATCACGCCAAGCTCACGTTTTTCTGCAAAAAGGCAGGCTTCCGTGGTCCTAATGTTCGAGCGTAAAAAAATGATGACGCCGGATAACCCTCTTGCCCAACGGTTGACGGCTGGCTGGTCAGAACTGATAGCCTGCCAACTACTGCCATATAAACTAGTGGACTCGGAGGCCTTTCGCAAATTTGTGGCCATTGGAACACCACAATGGAAGGTCCCAGGAAGGAAGTATTTCTCACAGAAGGGCATCCCAGAGCTATATGGCCATGTTCAGCGGCAAGTGAATGTATCTCTGGCACACAGTGTTGGTGCCAAGATACATCTGACCACAGACGCGTGGTCTAGCAAACACAGGCAGGGAAGGTATATCACTTTTACTGCCCACTGGGTGAACCTTTTGACGGCCTTCAAGCATGTAACCCGTGGCACCCGTGCAGATTTGGTTTTACCGCCACGGATTGCATGCAGGCCTGACTCTTCTTCTCCTCCTCCTCCTACTCCATCCTCCTCGGCTGACTCCTCCTTTTCCGCTGCTAGCGTCTCTTCCGCTGCGCCGCCCAAGCTCCCCAGAACCTATTCGACATGCCAGGTGAGATGTTGCCATGCCGTGCTGCGTCTGTTGTGCCTGGAAGCCAAGAGCCACACTTGCCCGGCACTCCTTTCAGCTTTGCGTTCACAGGCAGATCAGTGCCTAACACCGCTCAATTTGACAGTTGGTAAAGTGGTGTGTGACAACGGTGCCAATCTGCTTAGCGCATTGAAACAGGGCAAAATCACGCACGTGCCATGCATGGCACACGTCTTAAACTTGGTCGTGCAGCGATTCCTTGTCAAATACCCTGGGGTCCAGGACATCTTGCGGCAGGCAAGGAAAATCTCGGCCCATTTCAGAAGATCTTACACGGCCATGGCTCGCTTTGCTGACATTCAGTGGCGACACAATCTGCCAATCAGACGTCTTATTTGCGATTGCCCGATACGATGGAACTCAACCTTCTATATGCTTGATAGGCTGCTCCAGTAGAAACGTGCAGTTAACGTCTACCTGTATGAACTCTGTGGCAGAACAGGTTCTGTGGAGCTGGGTTTTTTTTCACAGCGCCAGTGGCTGCTCATGCGCGATGCATGCAGACTTCTGCGCCCATTTGAGGAGATCACCAAACTGGTCAGTCGCAGCCATGGCGCCATCAGTGACATGGTACCTTATGCCTTCTTTATGGAGCGTGCATTGCGTCGTGTCATTGATCAAGCTGTGGAGGAGCAGGAGCGGGAAGATGAGGAAGTCGCAATGCTGGATGAATTCCCAGGGGGGGCTACTCTATCTGAGATAAGTCAACAACAGGAGTCTGAAGAGGAGTCAGAGGAGGATGGTGCCGGGGCGGATGAGGAGGAGCAAGAAGAGCATGCTTTAAACCTTTCTGGGATCCCTGTTGTGCGTGGATGGGGAGTGGAGAATGAAGAGGACGACATTATCCTGGATGATGAGCAGGAGCCAGGCCACCACACCGCTTCCAGTTTAGTGCAAATGGGGGCCTTCATGCTCCAGTGTTTTAATAGGGACCCCCGTATAAAAAGCATAAGGGTCAAGGACCAGTACTGGGTGGCAACGTACTTAGACCCCCGGTACAAACACAAAATGGCAGAAATGTTACCGCCCTCACAGAGGGCTGTCAGAATGCAGCACTTCCAGGCCTTGCTTCGAGAAATGCTGCATTCTGCTTTTGCGTGCGCTGGCATAGGAGCAATTCCCACTCCCAGAGAAGGAGTTGCGGGTACCAATCCAACAGCGCCTGCAAGAAGAGGCCGTTTTGAAGATGTGTTGGTGACTTCGGATATGAGGTCATTCTTTCAGCCGACCCATCGACAGGTGTCATCCGGATCCAGCATCAGGGAACGCCTAGACCGTCAGGTGTCCGACTACATCGGGTTCATGGCCGATGTGGACGCTCTGAGGAGTGATGAACCCCTGGACTACTGGGTGGGCAGGCTTGACCTCTGGCCAGAGCTTGCCCAATTTGTAATCGAACTGTTGGCTTGCCCCTCATCCAGTGTCCTGTCCGAAAGGACGTTCAGCGCAGCAGGGGGATCGTGACCGATAAGCGTACTCGCCTAGCTCACGACAGTGTTAACTACCTCACATTTCTAAAAATGAATGAGGCATGGATCTCGGAGGAATTCAACACATGTGACCAGTAGACCATGTATATGTCTATAAACAATTTTTTTAATCGAGCACAGAGACCTTCTTTCTTCATTTGGCTCAATTCCTTGTCCAAAAAAAGCACACCGTACTATATGCCCGTACCCTCCTCTTTGAAGAGGTTGAGCGGTGTCATATTTCTACTGGGGCTGCTTATTATGAGGGGCTCCCACCATCCCTGTGCTATGCTGACATCCTCCTGGGGCTGCTTATTATGAGGGGCTCCCACCATCCCTGTGCTGTGCTCATTATGAGGGGCTCCCACCATCCCTGTGCTATGCTCATTATGAGGGGATCCCACCATCCCTCTGCTATGCTCATTATGAGGGGCTCCCACCATCCCTGTGCTATGCTGACTTCCAACTAGGGCTGCTTACGGTGCAGGTGTCAGTACTCTTTATCACGGTGCTGCTGTCAGTGCTGTATATCACGGTGCTGGTGTTAGTGATTTATGTCACGCTGCTGATGTCAGTGCTCTCTATCACGGTGCTGTTGTCAGATGACTCTATCGCGGTGCAGGTGTCATTGCTGTATATCACGCTGCTGATGTCAGTGCTCTCTATCACGGTGCTGCTGTCAGTGCTGCATTTCACGGTGCTGGTGTTAGTGCTTTATGTCACGCTGTTGATGTCAGTGCTCTCTATGACGGTGCTGTTGTCAGATGACTCTATCACGGTGCAGGTGTCATTGCTGTATGTCACGCTGCTGATGTCAGTGCTCTCTATCACGGTGCTGCTGTCAGTGCTGTATATCATGGTGCTGGTGTTAGTGCTTTATGTCACGCTGCTGATGTCAGTGCTCTCTATCACGGTGCTGTTGTCAGATGACTCTATCATGGTGCAGGTGTCATTGCTGTATGTCACGCTGCTGGTGATCATCTCCTGCACCCTCTTCTTTGCCTACCCTGGTCCCTGACCTTCCCTCTCCTCCATTGCCTTCATGCGCTCCACAGTCCTGAATTGTCACAACAATTTCCCATATAAAAAAAGAATGCTTGTAGTTGTCGATCCCAGATTCACCTCATACATGTGTTATGTCATTGGCCATGTGGTGGGACTATGTTTGCACAGCTATTAATTTTGTGGCTGCAAATTTGACCTGTAGGTTTGCGAAAGTTCACCTCCCATTGAAGTCAATGGGGCCCGCCGCGAACGTTCCGGTTCGCGAATAGGGATGAGCTTCGTGTTCGAGTCGAACGTACGTTCGACTCGAACATTGGCTGTTCGGCCGTTCGGCGAATTCCGAACGTTTGGGCCGTTCGCGTCAAAATTCGAGTGACGCGTGCGCGGACCACAATGCACTGCGGTGGCGCAGTGCATTGCTGCCCCATGATTGGCCAAGCATGCACTGTGACCCTGCATGCTTGGCCAATCGCAGCGCCGGCAGCGAGGAGAGCCATGATTGGCCACAGGCATCCTGCCTGTGGCCAATCATAGCTCAGGCTGTGTAGTGCACGCCCCACACTATATAAGGCCGCCTTTGAGGCGGCCTCGTGTAGTGTGTTACTTAGCATCTGAAGCAGTGGGTGTTCTGTGTACCTTCAACACAGTACACACCAATCGTTTTTGGCTGATTTCCTATCTTGCTGCTGTGTAGTGGTTGTTGTCTGTGCCCTGACTGCAGTATACACCACTATATTCACCTCACCTATATAGCTAGTGATCTAGCTTTAACCACTTAACAACTGCCCATTGCCGATTAACGGCTTCAGGGCGGTTGTTTAACTCTGAGAGGCCGTTTACCACGTGATTGCTCCATCAAATGACGGAGTGATCACTTGGAAACAAACCGGCGTCATGTTATGACGCCGGTTCCTCCCTCCCCTCTCTGTACCGATCGGTACAGCGGAGGGGAAAGAGATCGGTGTCAGCAGTGATGTGGGCTGCATCTGCAGTGCCCACATCGCTGCTCACCGAATTTAACCCCTCAATTCCCTGCCAATACTCTGCAATACCAGTGCATACTCTGCAGTACCCTGCCATTACTCTGCAGTACCCCGCCATTACTCTGCAGTACCCCGCCATTACTCTGCAGTGCAGTACCCCGCCATTACTCTGCAGTACCCTGCCATTACTCTGCAGTGCAGTACCCCCATTACTCTGCAGTACCCTGCCATTACTCTGTAGTGCCCCCCATTACTCTGCAGTAACCCCCATTACTCTGCAGTAACCCCCATTACTCTGCAGTACCCCCCAATACTCTGCAGTACCCACCATTACTCTGCAGTACCCCCAATACTCTGCAGTACCCTGCCATTACTCTGTAGTACCCCCCAATACTCTGCATTACTCTGTAGTACCCCGCCAATACTCTGTAATACCCTGCCATAAATTGCCATACCCAGCCATACTCAGAGATACCCAGCCATACTCGGTGATACCCTGAAATACCCAGCCATAGACGCCCCCCACCCCTCACCGCCCTCCGGTGCTTCTACCAACTCGCCAGTACGATCAAAGCCAGAATCTTTTTTTTATTTTTTATTTTAGGCTTCCCAGCCTAGAGGTGAGATGTGGGGGTCATATTGACCCCCCAGATTTCACTGTAAAGAGGACCTGTCACCCCATATTCCTATTACAAGGGATGTTTACATTTCTTGTAATAGGAATAAAAGTGATCAAAAATATATTTTTGGGGAAAAAAATGTCAAACTAAAATAAATAAAGTAAAATGAACAATAAAAAAATAAAATAAAAATTAAAGCGCCCATGTCCCCATGTGCTCGCATGTGCCCCACATGTGAGGTATCGCCGAGAATGTTAGAGCGAGAGCAATAATTCTAGTCCTAGACCTCCTCTGCAACTCAAAACATGTAACCAGTAAAAAAAAATTTAAAGCGTCGCCTATGGGGATTTTTTAAGTAGCGACGTTTGGCGCCATTCCACGGGCATGTGCAATTTTGAAGAGTGACATGTTTGATATCTATTTACTCAGCATAACTTCATCTTTCACTTTATGCAAACATTGGGCTAACTTTACTGTTTTTTTTGTTTGTTTTTTAAGCACAAAACAGTTTTTTCCCCCCAAAAAACACGTTTGAAAAATTGCTGTGCAAATACCGTGTGAGATAAAAATTTGCAACGACCACCATTGTATTCTCCAGGGTCTTTGCTAAAAAAAAAATATATATATATATATAATGTTTTGGGGTTCTCTGTAATTTTCTAGCAAATAAATGTTGATTTTTACATGTAGGAGAGAAATGTCAGAATTGGCCTGGGTGCTCCAGAACGCCTGATGGCGCTCCCTGCATGTTGGGCCTCTGTATGTGGCCACGCTGTGTAAAAGTCTCACACATGTGGTATCGCCGTACTCGGGAGTAATAGCAGAATGTGTTTTGGGGTGTAATTTGTGGTATGCATATGCTGTGTGTGTGAAATAACCTGATAATATGACAATTTTGTGGAAAAAAAAAAAAAGGAAATAGGCCGTCAGTACTTCAGGTGTGATCAGTTTTCAGATATTGGCACCATAGCTTGTGGACTCTATAACTTTCACAAAGACCAAATAATATCCACCAATTTGTACTTATTTTTACCAAAGATATGTAGTAGTATGAATTTTGGCCAAAATTTATGAAGAAAAAATGACTAATCTGCTAAATTTTATAACAGAAACAAAGAAAAATTCATTTTTTCGCAGAATTTTCGGTCTTTTTTCTTTTATAGCACAAAAAATAAAAAACCCAGCGGTGATTAAATACCACCAAAAGAAAGCTCAATTTGTGTGAAAAAAGGACAAACATTTCCTATAGGTCCAGTGTTGCATGACTGAGTAATTGTCATTCAAAATGTGAGGGCACCGAAAGCTGAAAATTGGTCTGGTTATTAAGGGTGTTTAAGTGCCCAGTGGTCAAGTGGTTAATAATAGAGATTGCAGTCAGTAGTGTTAGGAGATAGTGCGTGCTGTCTGCGTGCTCTGTACCCAGTACATACTGCTATAATATAGGGCAGGCCCCTACTTTGAAACATCCAACTTACAAACATCTCCTACTTGCAAACGCAAGGAGACAGCAGCAAGTGAGATGAAAAAAGATGGACGACAAAACAAATTATACAGGGGTGATAACCCTTCCCTATGTTTTCCAAAAAGCTTAAAAATCGTTTTTTTGACTGGAGCTACACTTTAAAAATGTACCAGTTGAAAATGACAAACAGATTCAACTTAACACAACAAACCTACACAGTACAGTCCCTGTCTTGTTTGCACCGCCTGTATACTGCTGTTCTGAGTATATAGGGCCTGGGGGCCACACGCATTTCCTTTTTTTAATATGGGTACGGTGTTCACCTTAATATGCGTACAAGACCCAAATAGGCTGGTAATGGGCAGGGAGGGCTACCCATGCCATGTTTCTCAATGATTTTCAACCATATTGCAGGAACCAGATATAACATTTGTAGACATGTCACTGGAGAAGTGATCGAGGGGGTGTACATCTCACCTAGGTTGCTACACAGTGTGAGATGGTAAATCCAGGATGGATCAGTTTCTCAGCAGCGATATGCTGCTGAGTTGTTATTTAATTTTGCCGGGCCTGGGTTTATATGGAATGGCAGGTAGGTTTGGTAGAGGGACCTGTCATTCCACATCCCCCGATCCAGTTCTGGGTTTGGGATCAGGTGAGCTTTGATCCTAATTAGCCTGGGAAGCTAAAGGCACTGCAGGGTCTGCAGGTGATTGCTCTCAGCCAGGGAATGAACAATCTGTGTGTTGAAGGAAGCTGCAAGCACAGCCACTGCTGGAGCTAAAACTCACCCTGCGATATCCAGGCGAAAGACGCTGTGTTTGTAAGTGTCAGATAGGTGAGCAGAACCTGTTAGTAAGCGCCCAGCCGGGCTAGGACTTTTATTTTTGTTGTACTTAGAAAGCACGGTGTTGCTGTATATTTTGTTTGCTGGACTGTTTGTACCACGAATAAACGCCAAGATCTGCTTTATAAATTCCAAGTATGCTGTGAACTGTGTCCAAACACACCCTACCCCGGGAAGATCCCTTACAATTGGTGGAGGTAGCGGGCAACGGTGTGGACAGACTTGGCTACAGCTGCTGATGTCCTGGGTGAAAGCTGCAACTACACTCCAAGAACAGTCCAGCAACATGGAGGAGATGCTGAAGCAGTTTATGCAAGTGAGTTTGCAACAACAGCAGGCTCAGACAGAGGCCAATAGACGACATGAACAGTCCATGGCTGCACAACAGCAGGCTCAGACAGAGGTCAATAGACGACATGAACAGTCCATGGCTGCACAACAACAACTTATCGAGCACCTGATAGCAAATCGAGAGGCGCCTGTGGTGATGGGAGCCGCTCCAGAGATTTTTTTTGGGAGAAGGACTGTGCAGAAAGCGCTGCAAAAGATGACTGCTGAGGACGATGTTGAAGCCTATCTAACAGTATTTGAGCGCGTGGCTGAGCGAGAGAAGTTACCAGCCGCTGAGTGGGCAGAGGTAATTGCGCCCTATTTAACAGGTGAACCTCAAAAGGCCTACTATGACCTCAGTGAGCAAGAGGTTAAGGACTATACTCGGCTAAAAGAGGAGATACTTGCCCGACTAGGAGTTACTACTGCAGTCCGTGCCCGGAGGGTACGCAACTGGAGCTACAGTCTGGACAAATCAGCGAGGTCCCAGATGTATGACCTAATCCATTTGGCAAGAAAGTGGTTGGAGCCAGACACTTCTACTCCTGCACAAATCCTAGAGAAGGTCGTGATGGATCGCTACCTCCGAGCACTTCCTACTGACCTGCAACGCTGGGTGGGACAAGGTGATCCTAAGAATGCCAACGAACTTGTCAACCTTGTGGAGAGGTTCCAGGCGACTGAGGACTACCTCCGTGATGTTCCTGCAGAATCTTCACCTCCCCGGAGCGCCAGATCTGTGCCGTCAGCTGGTAAGAGACTTCCATCTATTGGGGGAGTGTGGAGGGGTGCTGATGGAGGGAAAAGGGCTCAAGTGGTGTCTCAGGGACAAAAGACTGGTGATGGTCCCGGGTGGCTAAGGGGCTCTGAAAAGGACTCCTTGCCAAAGAGACCAGGCCCTATCCAGTGTTGGAGATGCCATGAGGCGGGACACGTGTCGGCCCATTGCCCTCTTACCTCTGAACCCATGGAATGTGACGCTAGCCGGCGTCAGTCGCTATTTGCGGAACCATCTTGTGCTGCAGTTCCTGGACTAGAGACTGAACCGCAAATCTGCGACATCACAATCAATGACTTTCCTGTTAAAGCGTTAATGGACTCAGGAAGCCTCGTAACCTTGGTGCATGCTAGCCTGGTGACTGGGGACTTAGAGTCTAAAAAGCATATGAGCGTTGTGTGTATACATGGTGATACAAAAGTGTACCCTATAGTGCTGGCTAAAGTCGGGACTGAACAAGGCACAGTACAATATGAAGTGGGTGTGGTTAAAAACCTCATGCATAATGTAATATTGGGGCGCGATTTTCCTTTATTCTGGGCTCTCTGGGAAAAAAGAAAAATCCCCAAAAGGAGTGAGGATACCTCTAAGGGGGTTGCCTTGTCCACTGTGAATGATAAAAGTGTACAGGATGAAAATGATTGTTTTCCTTTGCAGGTCCTGGCTGGGGAGGAGGAGGCTCCTCCCACTGAGCAAAATATACTAGACTTAGAGGTGTCTAGCGATAATTTTGGGGCTGCACAATTACAGGACCCCACTCTCAAAAATGCGAGAGAGCAGGTTGCTGTTATGAACGGGGTACCTCAGGAACCAGATGCTGAAAAAAGATTTCCACATTTTTCGGTGACTAATGATCTTTTCTATAGAGTCAATAAGGTTAAGGATGAGATTGTGGAACAGCTTCTGGTACCTAAGCCGTACCGGCGTCAGGTGCTTGACATGGCACATAACCATGTTCTTGGGGGACACTTGGGGACTGACAAAACGCGAGAGAGGGTTCTCCAGAGGTTTTTTTGGCCGGCCATATATGATGACATTAAAAAATACTGTGAGTCGTGCCCCACATGTCAGGTTAGTGCCCCAGTGTCACATTTTCGCAGTCCTTTGGTTTCGCTCCCTATTATAGAGGTGCCTTTTGAGCGTATTGCCATGGATTTAGTGGGTCCCATTGTAAAGTCAGCTAGAGGACACCAGTATATTTTGGTAGTCCTGGATTATGCGACCCGCTATCCTGAGGCTGTACCCTTAAGAAACACTGCATCTAAAACAATTGCACGTGAGTTGTTTTATATGTTCTCTAGGACTGGGATCCCCAAAGAAATCCTAACTGACCAAGGTACGCCATTTATGTCGAAAGTAATGAAGGAATTATGCAGACTATTTAAAATCTCACACATCCGTACCTCTGTATACCACCCCCAGACGGACGGATTGGTGGAGAGATTTAATAAAACTTTGAAACATATGTTGAAGAAAGTGGTGGCAAAAGATGGGCGTGACTGGGATCATTTATTACCCTACCTCATGTTTGCTATTAGGGAGGTGCCCCAAGCGTCCACAGGGTTCTCACCATTCGAGTTGGTCTATGGTCATCACCCTAGGGGTCTACTAGACATTGCAAAAGAGACATGGGAGAATGAGTCCACCCCATACAAGAGTGTTATTGAGCATGTAGCACAAATGCAGGACCGTATAGCCACTGTAATGCCCCTGGTAAGGGAACACCTCCAGAGGGCTCAAGAGGCCCAAAGTAGAATTTACAACCGGTCCGCAAGAATCAGGACATTCAACCCAGGCGATAGGGTCCTTATACTAGTCCCCACTGTTGAGAGTAAATTCTTGGCGAAGTGGCAAGGTCCCTATGAAATTGTTGAAAAGGTCAGTGAGGTGAACTACAAGGTGCACCAACCAGGTAGAAGGAAGCCTTTCCAAGTTTATCACATAAACTTGATCAAGCCCTGGAAAGACAGGGAATCCTTGGTGGCGACAAATACTGTTAATAATTTGTCACCACCAATCCCTCCAGTCAAGGTAGGTGATACTCTATCAGTGTCACAGAAACAGGAGGCTCAGGAATTTTTACAGAAAAACAAAAACAAGTTCTCTGACCTCCCAGGGCGTACACACCTCATCCATCATCACATTGAAACTGAGCCTAGAAGCAGAGTAAACCTTAAGCCCTATAGGATACCCGAGGCACGTAGGGAAGCCGTATCTGCCGAGGTAAAACGTATGCTTGCTCTGGGGGTAATTGAGGTGTCACAGAGTGAATGGTCCAGCCCAATTGTGCTAATCCCAAAGCCCAATGGAACTTGGAGGTTCTGTAACGATTTCAGAAAGTTGAATGAGATCTCCAAGTTCGATGCGTATCCTATGCCCAGGGTAGATGAGTTGATTGAGAAGTTGGGTAACGCCAGGTACATAACCACCCTCGATCTCACAAAGGGCTACTGGCAGATTCCACTTTCTGGTGAGGCTAAAGAGAAAACTGCATTCTCCACCCCTGATGGGCTATTCCAGTATGTAGTGATGCCATTCGGGTTACATGGAGCGCCTGCAACTTTCCAGAGGTTGATGGACTTGATTCTGCGACCACATCGTGATTACTCAGCTGCCTACCTCGATGATGTGGTCATTTTTAGCCCTGATTGGGAAAGTCACCTCTGTAAGGTACAGGCCGTGTTGGATGCCATAAGTGATGCGGGGTTGACCATAAATGCCGAGAAGTGTGCTCTAGCCCTAGAAGAGGCCAAATATCTAGGCTACATTATTGGGAGAGGGTTGATTAAGCCACAGCTAAATAAAATTGAGGCAATACAGAATTGGCCTAGACCCCTGACAAAGAAACAGGTTAGAGCTTTCCTGGGTATTACGGGGTATTACCGTAGATTTGTGCCGAACTTTGCCTCAGTTGCTGCTCCACTAACTGACTTGACAAAGGGCGGAAAGACAGCAATGGTCACGTGGACCCCAGAGGCCGAGAAGGCTTTCCAAAGCCTTAAGTCGGCCTTGTGCCAACCACCTGTCTTAGTTACCCCCGATTTCAGGCGAGAATTTCTGGTCCAGACAGATGCCTCTAACACAGGCTTAGGTGCAGTACTCTCACAAGTAGTGAATGGTGAGGAGCATCCAGTGACGTACTTGAGTAGAAAACTAACCCCGGCCGAGAAAAATTATGCCATTGTGGAGCGAGAATGTTTGGCAGTAAAGTGGGCCCTAGAATCGTTAAAGTATTACTTGCTAGGCAGGAAATTCAAGTTGGTGACAGACCATGCCCCCCTAACATGGATGAAGTTAAACAAGGAGAGAAATGCAAGAGTGACTAGATGGTTTCTCTCCCTACAAAACTTTAATTTCACTGTGGAACACAGGCCAGGGAAATTACAGGCAAATGCTGACGCATTGTCAAGGGTAAGTTGTCTGTGGGGACAAAAGGCTCAGCCCTCCGGTCTGAAAAAGAGGGGGGGAATATGTAGACATGTCACTGGAGAAGTGATCGAGGGGGTGTACATCTCACCTAGGTTGCTACACAGTGTGAGATGGTAAATCCAGGATGGATCAGTTTCTCAGCAGCGATATGCTGCTGAGTTGTTATTTAATTTTGCCGGGCCTGGGTTTATATGGAATGGCAGGTAGGTTTGGTAGAGGGACCTGTCATTCCACATCCCCCGATCCAGTTCTGGGTTTGGGATCAGGTGAGCTTTGATCCTAATTAGCCTGGGAAGCTAAAGGCACTGCAGGGTCTGCAGGTGATTGCTCTCAGCCAGGGAATGAACAATCTGTGTGTTGAAGGAAGCTGCAAGCACAGCCACTGCTGGAGCTAAAACTCACCCTGCGATATCCAGGCGAAAGACGCTGTGTTTGTAAGTGTCAGATAGGTGAGCAGAACCTGTTAGTAAGCGCCCAGCCGGGCTAGGACTTTTATTTTTGTTGTACTTAGAAAGCACGGTGTTGCTGTATATTTTGTTTGCTGGACTGTTTGTACCACGAATAAACGCCAAGATCTGCTTTATCAAATTCCAAGTCTGCTGTGAACTGTGTCCAAACACACCCTACCCCGGGAAGATCCCTTACACATTAAAACCGCAAGCAGTTTTAAATGGTGTTATTTCCGTTTAATGTCATTTTGTGCAGGGACTGTTCTAAACACGGGAAACACGTGGCACTTCACAGGCATACTACAGACACCCCCCAGGCACCATATTTAAAGGAATATTTCACTTTTTTTTTTTCACTTTAATCGTCATTAACCACTACAATACAGGGCACTTTCACCCCCTTCCTTCCCAGCCCAATTTTCAGCTTTCAGCGCTCTCGCTCTTTCAGTGACAATTGCGTGGTCATGCTACACTGTACCCAAATGAAATTGTTATCATTTTTTTCGCACAAATAGAGCTTTATTTTGGTGTTATTTATTCACGACTCCGTTTTTTTTTTTTTGCGATATAAGCGCAAAAATAGCGGAAATTTGGAAAAAAAACTATATTTTCTTTTTTCTATTTGAAAAGAAATCCAATAAAATCAAATTTTGTCATAAATTTAAGCCAAAATGTATTCTGCTACATGTTTTTGGTAAAAAAAATTCCGTTAAGTGTATAATAATTGGTTTGTGTGATCACGGACATATGTACGCAAATGATCATGTACATATGTGTGCAGGTGATCACGTACATATGTGTGCAGATAATCATTGGGACATGTGATTTTAGTGGGACATATGTGGGGGACATGTTTTTATTATTAGGGACATGTGTTTTTATTATTTGGGGACATGTATGTTTTGGGGACATGTGTGTTTTGGGGACATATGTGGGGACTGTGTTTGTACTGTGTGGTGTGTTGTGTGTGTACACTACACTGATGATCAGTGAGTAAAAAGCTGTAAAAAGCAGCCCATACTCACTGATCATCAGCCGGCTGCAGCGATCTGCTCTCTTCTCCTCAGCGGTGACTTCCGTGTGAGGAGAGGAGAGCCGATTGCCTAGCAACCGGCTGTTTGTTTACATCACATGACGGCCGTGATTGGAAACGGCCGTCATGTGATCAGGAGGGCCAATCACAGAGCCCTCCTGCCGATCTGAGATGTGCCGTGTCCGGGTGACACGAGCACATCGGGATCGCGCCGCTGCGCGGGCGCGCGCGCGCGCGATCCCGCTGCTCCTGAATGACGTTCCCAAACGTCCTATCAGGAGCAGGCGGCTCCCACCCGGCCGTATATACGCATTGGCCGGGTGGGAAGTGGTTAAAATCAGTGCTCCCGCCAAAACAGCAGTTTTTAAAACTTTTTTTTGCAGTGACCCATGTCCCCTGAGGCAGGAGGCAGGTCCCCAAACCCTTTTTAGGACACTATCTTGCATATTAGCTGTTAAAATTAGCACTTTCCATTTCGAACGTTCGAGTCCCATAGACTTCAATGGGGTTCTAACGTTCGTACCGAACGTGGGGGTCGTTCGCAAGTTCTGGTGCGAACCGAACCGGGGGGTGTTCTGCTCATCCCTATTCGCGAACTATCGGCCGCGTTCGCGTGTGTCCTGCATTGCATTTTCTTGTAGCTCAATGAAGGGGGTGTCCTCCATTTTCTTGTAGCACAGTGAGGGGGGTGTCCTCCATTTTCTTGTAGCTCAATGAAAGGAGGGGGTGTCCAGGAGGAGTAGTACAGAACAGTGTCTATTGGTTATAGCCATTAGTAGGTCATTTGTGAGTTTGAGGAGAGCCATTTCTGTGGAGTGTTGAAGGCAAAATCCAGAATGAATGGGATCAAGAAGTTTGTTCTCAGTCAGATGGTCACTCAGTCAGTTGTAGACCAGATGTTTGGAGGAAAAGAAGAATAAGGAGTTGGGGCGTAGGTTGTTAAGATTGGTGGGGTCCAGTGAGGGCTTTTTAAGTATGGGGCTGACTAGTGCATGTTTTAGAGAGTTGGGGAAGATGACAGAATAGAGGGAAAGATTGAAGATGTGGGTTAGAGAGTGTAGAATGGAGCCAGAGGGCCATAGAAGTGCCATAGCATTTATGAGGGACCAGTATCCAGGGGACAGGTGGCTAGGTGGGCATTAGATAAAAGTTTAGCAACCTCATCAATAGCAGGGTCGAATGAGGGAAGTAATGATTGTACCTGTGGACTTGGTGTTAAGTGGAGAAGGTAAAAATGTCACTGGCAGTGAAGGGTTTAACCACTAGGTGGCAGTGTAAGGGTTAAGTGTTCCTAGGGGGCGTGTTTCTAACTGTGTGGGGGTGTGGATGTGTATGACACCACACTGATCGCTGCTCCCGATGACAGGGAGCAGACGATCAGTGTGCGGTCACTTGGCAGAACGGGGAGATGCTGTTTACATTGGCATCTCCCTGTTCTTGAGCTCCGTGACGCGATCGCAGGTATCCCCATGGCGATCAAGTCCGCGGGATCCACGACCATGGTCACAGAGCTCTCGGCAGGTGTGCGCGCACGGCGGGCAATTAAAAGTAACATACGGGTACGTTACTTTGCGCAGCTGTACCATTCTGCCGACGTATATTTACAGGAGACAGTCGGGAACCGGTTAAGAATGTACGGTTAAGAATGGCCCTACTGGAATTTGCAGAGAATAAAGATAGCCTATGGGAGTGCCGTAAGGATACCAATAGTTGGATTACTGCCAAGTATGTCATAATGGTGTTGCGGGACAGTCAAAGCCGTGAGTGGCAGTAGGCCACAAAGCCAGAAGGTATTGAATGTTGTAACAGCCAGGCCTAGGGTACCATGCTTTAAAAGTCTAAAAGTATTCCAGGGTGTGTGCACAAGCCTTCCCCATGTTGGCAGATAATGATCTGTCGACAAAAACCCTACTGCGATAACCCAGCGAGTCTCTGATCCTTGGTGAAGAGAGAAGTGTGGGGACGGGATGGCCCAGGCATCTGGGACCTGCTGGAAAACAATGGATAACTAAAATGGGATGTAGTGCGTCTACATCTGCATTCTGTATACCAATTAAAAACCCTATGGAGCAGCTGGAATTTGAACTGGCAAGACAGCCAAAAGAGTCTGCGTACGGAAGCCATGATGAGTAATGAGCTGGACCTACCTAGACAAAGATCTCAGAGATAGCCTAGCTGTCCATGGTGAACTTGGTGTTACTTGCAAGCCTGCATAGACCAAGTGTCTTACATGGTCCCCAGTAAAATGAATGAAGTAGCCAGGCTTCAACATTCTTACTTAGCAGCAGGATATTGAATGCAAAAAACTTCCATAAGCTTCTGCAGATCAGTGGGGGTCTGTCTAGTACTCACTGAGCAAACAACAGCCCTGGAGACCCTAAGGCAAAGACTAAATCCATAAGGAGAGCTTGCGTTTAAGCCTGTGGTCCCTGGTCTTGGCACTAGGAAGACCACACCCCAAACATGATTGTCCGTTACAACGTGGGCCGGGAATTGCGAGAGCCTACGGGGCCAGGCATGGATGGCTTCCCATCATCACAACCCCGGCTTGTAGCTCCTGACATGAGCTTGGGGTGGAGTAAATTGCAAGAGGGATGACCCGACCAAACAAAAGGAGACTTGCTCCGGACTTGGAGACCAATGCACTGGGAACTGACCTGGTTAAATGACAAAATACGTAGTGCAGGACTGACAATGTGGAAACATGGAAAAGGACCTGGAGGTCCTAGTAGATGAAAGGCTCAGCAACAGCATGCAATGCCAAGCTGCTGCTAACAAAGCAAACAGAATAGTGTCATGCATAAAAAAGGGGGTTAACCCCAGAGATAAATGAAAATTCCCCCGCTCTACAAGACCCTGAAGTATGCTGTCCAGTTCTGGGCACCAGTTCTCCCCGAAGGATGCACTGGAAAAGGAGCGGGAACAAAGAAGAGCAATAAAGCTAATAAAGGGTCTGGAGGATATTAGTTATGAAGAAAAGTTGCGAGCTCTGAACTTATTCTCTGGAGAAGAGATGCTTGAGAGGGGATATGAATTAATTCACAAATACCGTATTGGAGACCCCACAATAGGGATAGACACATGGCTACTCATAAAATTAAAAGAGAAAGAGGTTTACCTTAACTACGTAAGGGTTCCTTGCTGTGAGAGCGGCAAGGATGTGGAACTCCAAACCGCACCCGGTGGTCTCTGCAAGGAGCATTGATGGTTACAAAGATTAGATAAGCACCTGAACGATAATATACAGGGATCCACAAAGTAATACTGACATAAAAAAAAACATACATATATTGGACCTGATGGACCCAGGAACTCTCTGACTCTCATCTACCATTCAACCAGAACCAGAATAATGACACAAAGTACCCATATCTCGCTTAACATGGAAATTATCTTTTTTTTTTCCATGGAGATTGTACTGCAAATGGAGCGAGTACAAGCAAATGATGAGGGGCACAAAATGCAGGACTAAGCACGAGGACATTTCACAGATCATTCTGTATCATTCTGTATAACACATTTTCCTGCAGAAAAACATATTTATCACAATGACAAAGACAAATTAAGGAGGGGAGGATGAATGTAAAAATAGGATTTTTGTACTCACCGTAAAATCCTTTTCTCTGAAGTTCATTGACGGACACAGCTCCTTTAAATTTTGACCGTAGGGTTATCACGCCACCTTCAGGAGAGGACTAGGCAGAACATGTATACATCTAAAAACAGCAAGACTGCATAGATCCGCCCAGGGGGCTGTCCCTCTGGCTATAACCCCTCAGCCTGCTTCCTGCAGCTCAGTACGTCAACAAGCGGTCCAATGTAAAATAGGAGGGGTGGGTGCTGTGTCCGTCAATGAACTTCAGAGAAAAGAATTTTATGGTGAGTACAGAAATCCTATTTTCTCTTTCGTTCATTGACGGACACAACTTCTTTAAATCGTGACCGTAGGGACGTCCCCAAGCAGTGTCAAAACGAGGGGTGGAAACAGCAAAACATAACTTTACCCACAACCAGAGAAACGCTTCAACGCAGGAGTTGCCATCTGAAACGGCCGCACCAGAACTTGTGGCCAACGTATGCATTAAAAATGCATTTACAACAAAATTTTAACTTTAAAAAAAAAGAAAAAAGTGTAAATTGCAACTTTACAAAGCCACCTGCAAAACTTTGCGGCCAAAGCAAGCATCCGAAAATGCGCTTACATCAACTTTGTAGAATTTTGTGAAAGTGTGAATGGATGACCAAGTCGCCGCCTTACACACCTTGTAGACAGGCGCTTGCTGTTGGAAAGCCCAGGAGGTCCCAATTGTCCTGGTGGAATGGGCCATGACAGGAAAGGGGGGCACCTGCGTAAGCCTGGACCACGATCTGTCTGATCCACCGGGAAATGGTGGTCGATGAGAACGCCCAACCTTTTTTCGGACCAGTCACCGTAACAAAAAGAGAGTCTGACTTCCGGAAGGGAGCCGTAGCAGACAGATATACCCTCAGAGCCCGGACCACATCCAGGGAATGTAGGGCAACTTCTTTGGATGCTTAGGACAAAGGGATGGTAATACAATGTCCTCATTGAGATGGAATGCCCAAACCACCTTTGGAAGAAAAAGGGGTTGCGGACATAACACTGCCTTTTCCTTGTGGATAACCAGATAGGGTGACTTGCAAGACAAGGCTGCCAACTCAGAAACCCTCCTGGCAGATGTACCGTAATAGCCACTAGAAAGACAATTTTCTGGGAAAGAGTCAACAAGGGAATCTCCCTGATGTTCTCAAACGGCGGTTTCTGAAGCGCTGATAGCACCAAGTTCAGATCCCTCGGAGGTAGGAGTGGTCGAACTGGAGGGACTACATGCCGAACCCCTTGTACAAAGGTGCTTACCAATGAGTGAGACGCCAGGAGGCATCGTAAAAACACAGCCAAGGCCGATATCTGTCCCTTGATGGTGCTTAAGGCAAATTTTTGATCCACTCCCCGCTGTAAAAACAGCAGGATCCTGGAAACCAAATAAGTGCACAGACGCCACCCCATCTCCTCACACATGGAGATGTAGGCCTTCCACGTACGATGGTAAATCTTCCGAGAAGAAGATTTCCGTGCCCTCAGTATAGTGGAAATTACAGAGTCTGACAGACCTCTGTCCTTTAGCACCTGGTTTTCAACAGGCATGCCGTTAAAACCAGCGACGGTAAAGCAGGATGGAGTATCGGACCTTGCGATAGGAGGTCTTCTTGCATTGGCAACCGCCAAGGAACATCCGCCACCAGGCGTACTAGGTCAGCGTACCAGGGGCGCCAAGACCAATCTGGGGCAATCAGAATTACTGGAATCCCCTTGACCTCTACTCTGCGTAGCAGACGTGGTAACAGTTTGGGTGGGGGAAAGGCATAAATCAGCCGATACTGTCCCCATGGAGCTACCAACACGTCTGATGCGTACGCCCAGGGGTCTTTTGTCCTGGACACAAACCTCTGCACCTTTTGATTGAGCCAAGAGACCAAGAGATCCACATCTGGTGTGCCCCACCGCAGGCAAAGAAGCATCTGGCGACTTAGGTTGTCTGCCTACCAGTTTTCTACGCCCAGGATGTATATGGCCGACAGGGCCGGCACGTGTCGTTCTGCCCACCGTAGAATGTGATCAACCTCCCAAGCTGTGGCTGAGCTCCTTGTTACTCCTTGATGGTTGACATATGCCACCGCCGTGGTGTTGTCTGACTGGATCCTGACCGGACGCCCTTGTAGCCTCGTTGACCATATGGAGAGGCATAGCCTGATCGCCCGAAGTTCAAGCACATTGATCGGCAGCTGGGATTTTTCCCACGACCAAAGGCCCTGGGTCGACTGTACCCCCAGCACTCCACCCCAACCAGTCAGGCTGGCGTCTGTTGTGATCACCATCCAATGGAGAGGAAGGAACAATCTCCCAGACCGAAGGGCCGGAGACCTCAGCCACCAGAGAAGGGAATCCCTGACTAACTGGCTCACCCGAATCTGATGATTCAGGGATAACGGAGATTTGTCCCATTTGGACAGGATCTCCTTCTGCGAGACTCGGGTGTGAAATTGGGCATATGGTACCGCCTCGAAGGAGGCTACCATGAGGCCCAGTACTTGCATGCAGAAGCGCAGCTATGACCACCTGCGGTTCATCAACATCTTGTGGCTCGGAGAGTCTGCAGTTTGTCTGAAGGGAGAAAAACTCTTGCTTCCGCAGAGTCCAGCAGTAAGCCCAGGTACTCCAGGCATTGAGTTGACACGAACACTGACTTCTTTAGGTTCAGCACCCAACCAAACTCCTGTAGAGTTTGCATGGTGATCGCCACATCCTTCCTTAATTCTGAGGCGGAAACTGCTCTCAGAAGGAGGTCGTCCAGGTAACCCACGATTGCTATCCCACATTGCCTTAACAGCACCAGAATTGGGGCTAACACTTTGGTAAAGACTCGGGGTGCTGACGCCAGGTCAAAAGGGAGAGCTATGAATTGGCAGTGCTCTTCCCCAACTGCAAATCGCAGAAACCTCTGATGCCTGAGGCATATGGGTATATGCAAATACGCGTCCTGGATATCCAGAGATGCCAGGAAGTCCCCCTGATGGAGTGCAGCGACCACAGAGCGAACTGATTCCACCCTGAACCTTTGTACTTTCACAAAGCAGTTGAGGGCCTTTAGGTCCAGGATTGGACTTTTTGGGGACTACAAACAGATTGAAGTAGAATCCCTGAAACCTTTCCAGCCTTAGAACAGGCACTATCACCCTGCATAGGAGCAGGTCCTTTACTGCCCCTAACAAGGATTCCTGACGAGCCGGGAGTAAAGGTATGCTGGAGGGAAAAAATATGTTTGGTGGACAAGAAAGAAACTCTATGGCCGCGTACACATGGGCGGACTGTTCGCCCAACTTTGTCCGCTGAACAGTGTTTGGGCGGACAGTCCGCTCGTGTGTGGGCTTTCAGCGGACAGTTTCAGCGACAGTTTGACGAACAAGGTTTTTCGGAAATTCCGTAAAACTGTCCGCTGAAACCTTGTTTGAGCGAACAGTCCGCCCGTGTGTAGGCTTGTTCGTCAAACTAAGTTCCGCGCATGCTCAGAAAGGGTTTACACGCCGAAAGTTATAATGCAGTGTATAGGACGTCGTATTTTTCGTCCCGTCGTACGTGCCGTTCACGTCATCGCGCACGGTTTCAGCAAACTGTTCGTCCGTCGTGTGTGGCCATGTCCGTCCATGCTAAGTTTGAGCGGACTGTTTGCCGAAACTGTTTGACGGACAAAGTTGGGCGAACAGTCCCCGCGTGTGTACGCGGCCTTTCTTGTAGCCCCAAGAAACCAGTTTGCAGACCCATTGGTCGGACAGCAGTGAGGTCCACCGAGCTGCAAACTCCCGAAGGCGACCCCCCACCCGAGTGTCGGGCAGGGGCAAACCTTCGTGCGGTAGCATTTTTGCTTGCAGACTTGTTTGGCTTGCGAAACCAGGGACGCTTTTGTCCTTCAGCAGACGCTCTGTCGGACTGGGAGCTCTTATCTGTTGACCCGGGCGGTTGAAAAAGCCGTTTCTGAGCAGAAAAGGGAGGACCCTTGTTTGCGGCGTGTCTCTTTACCCTTCCTGGACTGTGGGAGTAATATGCTCTTCCCACCTGTAACATTCTTAATAATGTCATCCAGCGAAGTTCCAAATAGCCTCTCCCCAAGGAAGGGCAAATCCGCCAGTGGTTTTTTAGATGCTTGGTCCACAGACCAGCATTTCAGCCAAATCAGTTGCCGTAGCACCACTGCTGATACCGATGCTCTAGAGAGCAGGGGGACTGTATCCAGGGCCACATCACAGACATACTTAAGGCCATACACTAACTGATCTGCCAATTCTAAGCAGGCCGGGGGAGACTGTTGCTTCTCCAATTCACAGTGCAATAACTTTTCCCATTCAGTAAGTGTCTGCAACACCAAGGCCGTGGCCATGACCTGCGTAGCCCAAATGTCCCCTTTCTTTTAACCCACCTCGACCTTCTTCTCAACCTTACTAATAATGAGACCACACCTTCTCTTTGGAGTAAACTGGCCACAACAGCCTTTTATTAACACAACCAAAACTTTTTACTCACTCCAAAGATATATATATATATATATATATAAACATGTATATCAAACCATAAACAACATTTTTAAACTAAATTTGAATCTGGTGATCTCTGACGGTGACCCACTTTAAACCAAAAACACCAACCTCACTGCAGTACCTTTAACATACCAGGCCTCCAGCTGTGACCGCTCAGAGACAACCAATTCCTGCAGTGAAAAACATCCCAGTATTCCGTCCACCGTTCAGGAATACACCGGAGGGGCCCATATTATCGATGAGCCCCCCACCCCTTTTTGATCACCTACGTTTACTGCCACCATCAAAGACCACCAGAAAGATACCGCTGCAGCCCCCCAAAAGGGCCGTTTTCCACTGTTGTGACGACCAGCCATCTGCCCCTGCAAGAAAAAACAGAAACGAAAAAACACCAGCCAGATACAAAACACCCCGCACTAAAGAACAACCCCACAGTAGGGAGGGAGGGTGGGAAAGCTGCCTCCTCCGATGAATTCCCTCGTGCACTGGCGCCCGCTCTAGCTCCGCCCCCCTTTTATACCGCTCCTCCCCTTCTTCTTTTTTCCTTACCTACCACTCCCTCTTCTATCTTCCTGGTTCCTAAGGCACCAGGTCATGCCCGCCCCTCCATTACTCCTCCCCTTGGGGCGGATCATTACGGGGCTCCCTGTACAGGTTGTAATGTTGACTCCACTACCGTAAACATGGACCGGGCCACTGCCTCGGCTCTCCTGTCGGGGTCAATGACCGGAGGAGCCGTCCATTTTTAAGGAGGCTCTCCTCAAAGGGGTAACGCACCGCCATTGTTCTTGGGACTGAAAAGGCCCGTTGCGGGCTCCCCCATTCCTTGTAGATGGATTCCTCCACCCTGGCAACGAATGTTTCCAGGACCGTGTCCATAGGCAGGTTGCAATTACAGGGATGTCTGGGGAAGAAGCACCAGCTTCTGACGCCATGCTGACCCACCTCGCCTGCCACACTTGGGGACTTAGGGCAAGGTACACAATCCCACCCTCCTAGCTGCTCACAGACTGAGGGGCCCTAGCGCAGAACTCACCACCCTGACCGAGTGCTGCGCCGTGCTGCCGCTGTGTTCTGTGTCTAGTCACAGGTGCCCAGAGTGAAACAAAAACATGCTGTTCTGAGGTAAAACAACCCAGCACTGGAGGTAATACCGCGCTGAGGCTACAAGAAGATGGCCGCCGGTCATTTTTGTATAAAAACACCAAGAAATGGCCGCCGGACCTCTAGAAAATGGCTGACAGCCATTCTCTGGATAAAAACTACAGGAAAATGGTGGCAGCACATTCTGAGGTAAATTTACACAGGCACCTCACCGTAGAGAAAAGGGGCAGAAAGACAACAAACTGACCCAAACAGACAGCGCAGGACCCCTGGCCCAGGTACATACACCGCAGCTCATGCCCAATCATGCTGTGGCCCCCACAGGGGGAGGAGGGAAAAAAGGGATAGGGAGAGAGGAAAGGGAGAGTGAGAGACCCCTAATTGACCCCCCATGGAATGCCCAGCTGCTCTATCCTACCGAGGCAGGGAAAGCTGTACTTTCCCATCTGGTCGGAATAGCTGGAAGACCCATGACCTCTGTATTGTCTGACCTACTTCTGCATAATGATTTAACCATCTCCATATATCCCAACTCTCCAAACCCAAATCCCCCATCAACCAGACCAGACTGAGTTTGGAGTAAAGGGCCAACAGGCCTTGATTTATTTAACCAAAATATATATATATATATATATATATATATAAATAACAAATAGAACTTTCAATAAATAACCATAACTTGTAAACATTCCAGTAAACTGTATCCTGGGTCATAGCATATAATTGACCCTACTGGTCACTGCACATTACCTTTTAACCTCTTGACCTCCAGACGGAATCCCCTGTCTCGGAGGCTATCCCAACCAATGCAGTGACCTACCCGTTTTTACTCTTCCGGTTAACCCCATGTAACCGTGAAGTACAAATCCAACCACCCCCATCACCATGGATGGGTACCACCTATTCTCCACCTGTACCACTTAACCTTCTCAACTACCCCCCAGGACACTGCCACAGCTCGAAAGGTGGTAAAGCCTTACCCTTTCGAGCAGCGCCACACACTCAATCCCCGTTGGATCCCCTCCTGTATACCTAGGGTTCACAAATCCGTCCCAACCTCATTCAAATGTGCCCCATCACTCCTCAAATATCTCCACGTCTCACGCTCCAGTTCCCTGTGACGGACCGCCAACCCCCCATTCCGGATAAAAAACCTGCTAACTTCTTTATTAACCTTAACCCTCGCCCTATCAACCTTTTTATCCGACATCGCCCATCTCCAAGACAACCTGCTAACCATGTCTGACCATACTAGCACCATGTCCGGATAAGAGGCTTTGAGCCGGAGAAAATCGCATTTGATGTCTCTAATGAGATCCCTCATAGCTCTGACCCCCATATCGTTGCCTCCAACGTGCAGAAGCAGCACATCCGGCGGTCGATCTAATCGGGAGAACCTGTGCACCTCACCCAGGACCCTGTTCCACAGCATGAAAGGTACCCCAATCCAGCGAACCTGAGCCTCGCTCCTAGGAATTCAAAGCTATCTCCCATTTGGACAAACATCTGCTCTTTTAGATCCCCCCAAAACACATAGGAGTGGCCCAGAATCCAAGCCAATCCAACTGTAAAACCTGCAAACAAAAACAAGTAAATAACAGATACCTGCAACCATCCAGTAACACATGTAAACCCCACACCCAGGCCACCCAAGTTCCCGCTATGATATTAGGCCTAACATACGACCTAAACCTCTCCGAATCCCACCTGCCAATCCTCTTCACTGCCTCAGCACTAAGTCCCGCCCTGGATGCCTCAGTAGCCGCCCGATGCGGAATGAGTGCGAAGAAAATGTTTTAGGATCCAAACCCTCCGCCACTAGGCATTTCTTACACCGCCCGGAACTGGAACATGGACAAAAAGGAACCGTCCCTATGCATAAAAAAGGGGCCCGGGCCTTGAGGCCTGACTCGCAGGAAAGCTTCCACCGCCCTCACAGGGCAGATATCACTCTCTGCAATTGAGCCAACTTCCACCCACCTACCCTTGCCTACCTGGTCCGTCTTGGACCTGCGCAACCAAATCCTCAAAACATCCCGGCCTAACACCTCCTCCAGTTGCAACCCCCCTGTTCTGGACCTGGTCGGACAAAACAGCTCGCCAATTCGGAAGGCCCCGAAGAAAGTCACCGAAAAAGCCACCCTAAATAGCACTTGTTCGTATGCCGAACTACACACCACCCCCATTGTGCTGCAAAGGCCGTGGAGCACATCAAAGGAAACCGGACGTCTCCCATCCCTCCGCCTGTGCTCCCTCCGGTAACCTTTAATTGCCTGGCGCAACCAAAACTCCTTGGTGTAGTCACGACCCCCTTCCCATTTGAAAAAAAAGGCCAACCCCGCCAGTTTCCTGTCGATCGAGGCCGCCGACACCCCTTTTTCCATAGCTGCGCTAAGGAAGAAAAACAAAGCCTGAGCCATGCCCGCATCGCCCGGGGCCATGTCGATCGCTGCCAAACAGTCAAACCAGTCCTGCCACACCCTCGAGTAAGCCTTCCACGTAGTCCTACTCACGGACAACTTGATCCACCTTGCTGCGAGTCCAAGGCTATTCGCCACATCCACTCTGGGCAGCTGATCCTATGACGCTCTGCCTCCGGTGCCAGACCCCGAAACTTGTCCCACTGAAAACGAGAAAGAGCGTCAGCTACCGTGTTGGAAACCCCAGGCAGGTGCACAGCATATATGAAGGCATTCACCTGTAAGCAGCGTAACACCAAATGGCGTAAGAGCCTAACCAACCGGCCCAGAAGCCGCGGACAGCCGATTGACCACCTGGACTACCCCCAGGTTGTCGCAATGCAAGCGCACCTTGAGATTCCGAAACGATTCCCCCCAGATCTCCAGATCCACCACAATGGGGAACAGTTCTAACAGCACGAGGTTCTTCAGGAACCCAGCCTCCGCCCACTCCTTCGGCCATGTTGCTGCGCACCACTGCCCTTTAAGGTAGGCCCCAAATCCAGACGATCCTGCAGCGTCTGTGAACAAGTCCAGGTCCCAGTTACTAATGGGACCTGACATCCAAAGTGCCCTACCGTTGTACGACTCTAGGAAAGCCTGCCACACTCACAGGTTTTCCCTGTGATCTCTCTTCAGTGTCACATAATGCGTGGGAGCACTGACCCCAGCAGTAGCCGCGGCCAACCTGCGTGAGAAAATACGCCCCATCGGGATGATTCGACAAGCGAAATTGAGCTTGCCCAAAAGTGATTGCAGCTGCCGCAACTGCAGCTTGCGGACCCGACCGTCCCCCGGATTTCCTCCTGTAACGCCACCAATTTGTCCGCGGGCAATCTGCATTCCATAGCAATCGAATCAATCTCGATACCCAGGAATGTGATACAGGCCTTAGGCCCCTCCCTCTTCCCAGGTGCTAATGGAACACCAAAACGGTCCGCCAGGTATCGCAGCGTACCCAACAGAAATGTTCGAGTCCGCCGGGCCCACACACAAAAAATCGTCCAAATAATGGACGACCGAGCTGATGCCCGATGCATCTCGGACTGCCCATTCCAAAAAGGAACTGAATTGCTCGAACAGGGCGCAAGATATCGAACAACCCATGGGAAGACAGCGGTCCACATAAAACCCCCCGTTCCAATGACATCCCAGCAGCCGGAAGCTGTCAGGGTGCACCGGCAGCAGCCGGAACGCCGATTCGACATCCGACTTCGCCATCAGTGTCCCCCTATCATACCGCCGAACCCACGACACCGCCGCATCAAAAGAAGTGTACGTCACCGCACAATCTTCCGGCGCGATGTCGTCGTTCACCGACCCACCTTTCAGAAAGGACAGGTGGACGTCCGGCTCCCCCCACCGCCGGCACTGCTGGCTTGTCTGGGTGAAGGGCTCCTGCGCCTCGTGGCTCGCTGACTCCCTGCTCCTCTGACCCCCACAGCCACCCCTCCCGGGGCCTGGCTCTCTCCATGACTACTGCGACTGTCCCTGGGACTGGGGGGCACCACACCGGGGCGAACCCCCACCCGCTGTGCATCAGAACCTCCTAGGCCACTGTCCCCTTGGCCCTCCGCCGGCCTGTCCCAAGCACTGACGCCGTGCGGGGGGCGCAGACTCCTGCGATGTCCCAGACCCCCCAGCCAGGCTCCCTTGTCCCCTCCTCCTGGCGCCGATCCTGGCGGTATGTCTGCTGCTCCTCTCCCCAGCTGGGGCGGAGGTCGGGGTAGCCCTCTCAGCCTGAGCCCTCCGTGACCCCCCTGTGTCCCGACCAGGGGTGCTGCGAGCCGTCCGTGGGGCCCCCCTGAGGCCTACATCCGGGCTGAACCGCTCGGGCGGCCTAGAACGCTGCGCCCGGGGTGTCTCCGCCATCCCCCCGCACTGCTGCCTCCCGTTCTGGCGCCACCGCCGCTACCTGGTCCTGGAGCCATGCAGCGCCTTCCCTCTCCACCGTTGCCCGGAGCTGTGCCAGTAATTCCACCGATGCCATTGCAGACCGTTGGAGCGGCGAGGGTGCAGTGTAATCGCTTCCTCCTCCGCTCTACACTGACCCTGTCTTCCTCTCTGCCTCGTAAATTCTAACTTTCGGCTTCGCCCACCGCCCCGCCCGCCGCACTCTTAAAGCGGCGGGACCCTATTTCCTAAAAACGGCGACAGTGCATCCAAAGCATCTGCCATGCCGTTCTGCGCTCAGAGCCTGCTGCTGCAGCCCCGTGACGCTCTTTACCCGAGCAGTACGGGGTGGCTACTGGCCATGGTACACTGTGACACAGACAGCAGTAGCCTGGTCATATGTGTGCCCTGGAGCATATAGCTCACCGGCCGCCCCTAGAGCAGAAGAGCATGTCATGGCCGACCCAGCGTGTAGCTAGGGCCTGCCCACACTCGATGGCCAGGCTGCGGAGACTACAAGGTTCTATATTATCCAGCCTGTCACCCAGCCAGCTGTTGATAGTAGATCACAGGATCAAAATCTTGTGGAAAAAAATCAAAAATTCCCAGGACCGATGGTCCCCTCAGGGAGCCAGGTCATTTTCCTTCACTAGGCAGAAAAAAAATGAGCTGCAGGAAGCAGCCTGATAGCATTGCGTGTTGTGAGTGACTAACAGCTCCTAAGGAACCGCATGCGTGTATCAGCGACACACGCAGTAGCGGCCTCCGACCCGAGGGTACCAAGCCCCAGAAGTTTGTACTGGCACTGTGAACCGGCAGGGCTCTGATCCCAAGTAGTAGCATCTGGATGTACAGGAGCCCTATGCCCCAGTGATCAGGAGAGGGAGCCTTGCCATCCCACCATCTGAACCAGAAAATTTAGTGCCCCGCCGGAGGAGGAGAGGTGCCTAAGATCGCCATCCCCCAGCGGGGAGCTCTCCAGCCAGTAGATGCCTGAGACAGTCCAGATGAGGGGTGGCCACCAGCCCGTGGACCCCCTTGACCGAAGCCTGCATCCTGCACGTGAAAGTGGGGAGACTCAAAACCCCCCTTTTAGCCGCACGTCTTCCTAGCCGAGGCGAAAAATTGGAAGTGACGTCAGACAGGTCGCAACAGAAATTACGCTAATGGGAACAGAAACGCAGACAGAACGGGGTGGAATGGGGGTATTTATATATTTATGGCCATGCCTCCTTCTACAAATTCAGGCTGGCTTGCGGCCAGCCTTCCCATATATCTATCTATCTATCTATCTATCTATCTATCTATCTATCTATCTATCTATCTATCTATCTATCTATCTATCTATCTATCTATCTATCTATCTATCTATCTATCTATATGTGTATATATACTCTGCATTTAGTGTAGACTCTATATTCGGTCACTGCAGTCAGTGTAGTGTATATAACATAGTGTATTAAAGTGGTTAAGGGGAACCCTGCGGCAAAAAAAAAAAAATGGAGTAGGGTCCCCCCAAAATCTATACCATGCCCTTCAGGTCTGGTGTGGATTTTAAGGGGAAACCCGTACCTAAATAAAAAAAATGGCGTAGGGCCCCCCCAAAATCCATATCAGACCCTTATCCGAGCATGCAACCTGACAGGCCGCAGGAAAAGGGGGGACGAGAGAGCACCCCCCTACTGAACTGTACCAGGTCACATGCCCTCAACATGGGTAGGGTGCTTTGTGGTCCACCCCAAAGCACCTTGTACCCATATTGATGGGGACAAGGGCCTCACCGGGCAATGGTTGTGGAGGCCTGCAGGCAGGGGGCTTTCCAAATGAACATACTTGCCCATACTAAAGTTTGTTCATTTTGAATGTGACTTCAGGTACGATGGGACTAGAGCACTCCCCCCCCCTCCCCGAACCGTACCAGGCTGCATGCCCTCAACATGGGGGGTGGGTGCTCCTCCGCTAGCAAAAGAGCAGCAAAAGAGCAGAATATAGCGGAGGAGCCCGGCGAAAAGAACCAGAAAGTGCGGAGAAGACCCCCGGAGCTGCCTAATAAAATACTTTAAAAACCTGTGTAGTATGTTTTTTTTTAATTGACACTTTTCCCCCCAGGTGAATGGGTAGGGGTACGATGTACCCCATACTCATTCACATAGGGTGGGGGGCCGGGATCTGGGGGCCCCCTTATTAAAGGGGGCTCCCGGATTCCGATAAGCCCCCCACCCGCAGACCCCGACAACCAACGGACAGGGTTGTCGGGAAGAGGCCCATGACCTCATCAACATGGGGACAAGGTGCTTTGGGATGGGGAGGCCGCAGGGTGGCCCCCTTCCCCAAAGCACCCACATCCTCATGTTGAGGGCATGAGGCCTGGTACGGTTCAGGGGGCACCCTCGCTCATCCCCACCCCCTTTCCTGACCGGCCGGGCTACGTGCTCGGATAAGGGTCTGGTATGGACTTTGGGGGGACCCCACGCCGTTTTTCGCGTAGTGGTTACCCTTAAAACCCATACCAGGCGATGGGGCTTGCAATGCGTCAATCTCGCCGATGGAGGTGGCGAGATTGACTTCCTTCTCTAGTCCCGTCGTACCTGAAGTCACATTCAAAATTAACGGATTTTAGTCCGTGTATGGGCAAGTCCCTTCATTTGGAAAGTCCGGCGGACCAGCATACAGACGAGCGGATTGTCTATTCGAAAGCCGAGTCTGGCGGACAATTTTGAGTCAAGTCTTCTTTCAAAGTCTGCCAGACTTTTGGGAAGAAAAAGTCCGCTGGAGCCCACATACGATGGAATTGTCCGGTGGACTTTGGTCCATCATATAGTCCGATTGTGTGTACGTGGCATAAGGGGACCCCCCCTCCGGCACAATATTTAAAGGAATATTTCGTTTTTATTGTTTGACTTTAAAGGAGTAGTAAACCCTTGTGTTTTACATCCTATGCATTAAGGTGAAAAAACTTCTGGCAGTGACCGGCCCCCAAGCCACCCCCCAGTTTTACTTACCTAAACCCTGTATTTCCCTTGGTGGAGATGTGCTCCCTCTCTGCACGGGGTCCCGGCACTTGATTGGATAGACTGATAGCAGCGCAGACATTGGCATCCCGCTGCTGTCGATCAAATCCAATGACGCGGGCGGCGCGGAGTCCGGCATTAGTGTCTATGAACAACAATGTTTTGTCTGTTCACATGTTCTGCTGCGAACCGAACAGGGGGGTGTTCGGCTCATCCCTAGTCACCACTATAAATAGAATAAAACCTGCGCTATGTGTAACAACTCAAATACCTACAGAAATAACTTATACCGGACTGCTGCTGTAACAAAGGGAAGTATTCCCTTTATCAACTAGAAGAGCATTATGTGTCACAGCGCTGTCCTATTGTGTGTGCACATAAATCATCACAAATACACTACAATATGTGGGGACATTCATATATAAAGTGCTAGGGGCTCAGATAATATTTTCTGCGGATCTACTGCTTCCACTTTACACCTACTTCACTGATATTATGGTGTTTAAGGATGAGCCCAGGCGTGTTCACAGCCGTACGTGCAGAGCCCACCAGGAGGTCAGCACTGCGCTGCGCTAATAACAGGCAGTGAGACGTTTTCCTGGCCCGCGGCAGCAGAGATCGGGAAATGTCACACTGCCCGTGATTTGCGCTGTGCTGACTTCCTGGAGGGCTCTGCACGTGTGGGTGCAAACACGCCTGAGCTCATATTTAATTGTGTTTATGAATAAATTACGTAAACTGATCCATGTGCAAATTCATATACAACATAAAGTGCTTTGTGCTCAAGATGCTGTTTCCTGCAGATCAACTGCTTCCTCTTTGCAACTACTTCACTAATCTCATAATATTTGCTGCTATATTAAATATAAAACAAAAAAATCTATGCAAATTCATGTAATCATACAATATTTTGTGCTCAGTATAGTGTTCTCTGCAAGTCTGCTGTTTCCACTTTGCATCTACTTCAATTAACTTATTTTGCTGCAAAACAAATCCACCAATCAGTGAAAAGTTGATAAGGTGTAAAGTTCTCGGTGCTCCAAACTGTGGCAGCTGTAGTGTAGCCACGCCTTCTTCCCCCTCTTACACACGTGATGGTGAGGGCCCCCTTAGAAGTGCTAGAGCTCCGCCTCTTCATACACACTCAGGGCTCCGCCTCTTCATACACGGTCAGAGCTCCGCCTCTTCATACACAGTCAGAGCTCCGCCTCTTCATACACACTCGGGGCTCCATCTCTTCATACACAGTCAGAGCTCCGCCTCTTCATACATGGTCAGAGCTCCACCTCTTCATACACACTCAGGGAGGAGACAGAGGGGAAGGATATACATACAGTACATACACACAGCACAAGGCCGTGTTCACACTACGAGATGTTTCTCTGGGCTACAGTTCCTATGAGCTCCACAAGGTGGTGATCTCACCTCTATCCAGACAGGAAGTCTCTATGGAATACAGACAGGAAGTGATGTCAGACAGGAAGTGATGTCAGATACAGACAGGAAGTGATATTAGGTAATGTGAGACATTCCATTTGGTAAGACGTAGAGAGAAGACGCTGCTGGATCTGGCGGCAGAGGAGGTAATATGTAGATTAACCCCTTCAGGGGATCAGTTGATGATGAATATATCTTCCTTCCAAATCTGGCCATACATGGTTCAGTTTTATCATTAATCCAGCGGGATGAGAGGAAAAACGGAAGTGATTCCCCCATCCACACATTGGAGGGGGATGGGGGAATCCTCCCCGCTGCACTATTGTATTCTGACAATGGGGGGCGCTCCTCCGCTCTCAGAATACACAGATCAGTGATGAAGCTATTGGCTACAGCCGCTGATGGAGTGACTTTTATCCGGCAGTGACCACACATGGATGGAAATGTGACCGATCCCTGCTGAACCCCCTGAATTTCCATGTCTCTATGGTCACCATAAGTGACTTCCTCCCCTCCCCCTCATCTCCTTCATTATGTAAGTCATGCTGAGATCATCTCCCATTGGCTGAGCAATATTCTCATTTGTCTCTAAGCTCCTTCTTGCTATTCCTCGTCCTGCCTGTTGTTTCCTTGGATTGATTTTCTGTGTAGTGACCCCGGCTTCATCTCTTGGATGCGCTCGTCTGTTGCTTGTCCTGACCTTTATCCTGATTCCTGGATCTCCTCCTCATCTCTCCTCCATATCCTCTTACACAGCTTTTCTCCACACCTGCAGTGATCCTGGGGGGTGGAAACTTGGCACCAGCACTCCGCAAAATCCATCCCCACCATTAGGAGCTCTGGAGAAAATTGTCTGCTATTTACACTCCGTTCCTCCGCACGTCACCTGATCACATGAGAGCTTACTTTCACACATTCCTGACAGATTTCTGTATGGTAAAGGTCAAAGTTCACTCTTCAGTTTAGGAGAGGAAGGACACACCTGAGGCTCATATAGAGGACCCCTCAAATCTCTTGAACCAAACATCCCTCCATCCAGAGTCAGCATGTCCTATGACCTTCACTGACTTCACTGCTTCTCCTATCACTATTCCTTCATCCAGAGTTAAGAGAATCCTATGACATCACACTGACCTCACAGATCCTCCTCCCAATGTCCCGCCATCTGTTTTTTTTTTTTTTTTCTGATGCTCTTATGATGTGGGTGGACTTTTGGTATCCTCGCTAGCACAGTATGATGGTTTGTCATCTGTTGTGCGCCGCAATGACACCAGAATCGTTTACTTCAGGCTTTAACCTACGGAGTTGGAAGCCCTGTGTAGGTAAATTATACCTCAGGCTGAAGTGGGGCTTTAATAAATAGAAATGGATTCCGGGAGGTCACATGACATCATTCTTATCTCTATTAATAAAACACAGACATGGCCAGAGGAGTGAGGAGGATTCTGTGAATTTCATTTGATTTTACTATTTGTGTTCAGATCTAGAGTTTTCCTCCTGTGAAGTCTGGAGATCATATGACCATCACATTGCCTCCACCTCCCTCCCTGATAGAATAGAGAAATACAAAGAAGATTCTAGAAGTCACCAGAGAGATGATGGAGGAGAGGTGAGGAGGATTCTGGGAATTCTGGGACATTATCCAGTAACAGACAAGGGATGTGTCTGGATGGTGACTGTATCATTGTGTGTGTCAGGTTCCTATAAGGTGTCAGGATGTCACTGTCTATTTCTCCATGGAGGAGTGGGAGTATTTAGAAGGACACAAGGATCTCTACAAGGACGTCATGATGGACAATCAGCCGCCCCTCACATCACCGGGTAAGAGGAGACTTTATTGTAAAGGAGAGAGCAGTACGGAGGCTCCACCTAGATCCCCCATCATCTGATAAACGCATAGAAACAATGTATTCAGTCAGTGTGTGTGTTTCCTACAGATGGATCCAGTAATGGGAACCCACCAGAGAGATGTCCCCGTCCTCTGTATTCCCGGGATTCCACACAGGAAGATCACACCATCCCCCACCATCATCAGGTAGATGAGGAACAATCACTGATAGTATCATTAGGATCTGTACATTATCTGCATTGTTACCATTGATGTCATTTTTATTATATATTCAGAGTGGAAACCTAAGCAGGTCTGAAGTTGACGTTAAAGAAGAGATAAAAGAGGAGGATGATGAGGATTGGGCGATAAAGGGGTCAGAGTTTCTAAAAATTTGCAAAAATCTATACCAGGACACCATGGTGGAGTCATCCACCTGCAGAATCCCACCAGAGAGATGTTCCCGGTCTCTGAATTCCCAGGATTCCACACAGGAAGATCACACCATCCCCCACCATCATCAGGTAGATGATTGATAGTTATGATTTATATACAGTATAGTTGTTACAATGACTGTTTTATTATCTATTCAGAGTGGAAACCTCGGGGATTATAATATTGTTGTTAAAGAAGAGTATAAAGAGGAGGATGAGGAGTATGGAGTGATGGAGGAATTTTCAGAAGGACACAAGGATATGATGGAGCCACCAAATACCAGGAACCCACCAGAGAGATGTCCCCGTCCTCTGTATTCCCAGGATACAAAATGGGAAGATCACACCATCCCTCACTGTTACAAGGTTGGTGGGATGGAGCATCTAGAACATGGACTCATGGAGGTGATGTTTGGATATTTTATGTTACCATATAGTTTTCGGATTATATTTTCTCTCATTTTCTTGCTCTAGAGTGGAGATCCAATCAATATAGATTTTGGGGTTATAGAAGAAGAAGAGAGGTATGTGAGGGATGATCAGCAGTCTATGGAGGAGGATGGAATAACGGGGACATTTATAGAGGAGGACACTCCTACAGAGATCAGCACAGGTGGGTCATTAACACTAAATACATTCCTCCACCCATACTGCTCACTGATTGGTCCAGAGTAGGGCGGGGGCTGGGTGATATCAGCCTGTAATCCCCTGGTCACTTTCCTGAGCTGTGTTCCCCGTCTTGTATTCCTGGATTTCTTTCGGATAATCTTCCTTCTCTGCTGCAGACACAATTTATGTATCTAGACTGGATTTATTGAGATTCTGGGGGTCAACAAAAGAAAAATGTTGATTTTTCACCATCGGTGTTACTAGACCTAGGCACCTAGGGTGTGTACTGTGAGTCTTCTTCCCCATGCCCGGGTCTAGGAAGATCTCTGATAGAACAATTCTCCCGGGATTACTTGCTCTGTTGTCTGCTGGCTGTGCCGGGTGGAGGGATATGTCTGTATAGTCTCAGACCCAAGTCACTGAGTGCAGTCTCAGGAGATGGGAGGCAGCGGTGTGGGACCTCTGCAACTTGTCTTCCTGTAAACATTGAAGCTTCTACTGAATACCAATATTGAGTCCTGACCCCTTACACTGTATAATTAATATTGTACGTTACGTACTGCTGACCCCTGCACTAAATACTCTATGTTGTACATTACATCATTCTGATACATCTAGTCTTTACTTTTTTATTCTATATATTAAATTGTACATTACATAGTCCTGATTTCTTTTGCACCCATTTCCTACCAGCTGGACATTTTATATCTAATGATGTGATTGGAGCACAGACTTTTACATGGTGATAATAATGTGATAACATCCTCAAACTTTGGAACCTTAAACAGAAAGTGATAATGAGGGAGGAGTCAATAACCCAATGATGGGGGTCTTCAGGATCAGTCCAGTCTTCATCTTGGTTGTTCTCCCCCCATCCTCACTCTCTGACCTCTGGTGGGGCTCAGCCCCGCTGTTATTCATGACTAAATCATGGACTGAATAAGCAGAGGCACCTCTAGGCTCTGTGAGGCCTAAGGCAAAATTTGGACATGAGGCCCCACTCACGCCCATATTGGGAAAAATAACTCAAGTGATAAAAATGGAACTGTATAAATTGCATATATTAGGAACATTAAATCCTATGAACTATGAATTCACAGCTTCTAGAATTTTCTCTAACCAATTCTTCTTTAATCAAAGATCATTAAATATAGGGTGTGTGTGTGTACACACACACACACTGTATTTATCAGCGTATATAACACGCACCCCAAGTTTAGGAGGGAATTTTAAGAAAAAAAACTTTTAGGAGGGAAGTTTAAGGAAAAAAAAAACTTACATTTAAATGCCCATCAATGCAGCCATGTCCATCATTGCAGAATGATCAGTGGCCATCTTCAGGCCTGCCCAGTCTCATTGTAGCCTTATCATTTAAAATTAGTGCAGCCGAGATACGCAGAGGCGGATGTACTCGGCTCCTCTTGCAGTCCCGCCCCTTGGCCCTTCTCCTATGATGGACATAACACAGGTTCAATGGTGGGGCAGGGCATGACTGCGAGCGGAGCCGAGCCGAGCCTGTGTGTGTGTGTGTATTTATATTTTTTACATTCACACAAATATAGATAAAAAGTGTGTGGCTGCGTCTATCAACAAAAGTCAAAACCCATATTTCTCCATTTACATAAAGCTCAGGGTCATATAACCCAGCCAGCACAGAGTTCCCCCTTACATCAGAGTCTACAGGATTCCTCCTTACAGTGTTACAGTGCAAGGGGACCTTTGCTGTAAAGGGAAATGCTGAAGATTTTCTTGTAAACTTTAACGCTGATGTAAGGGGTTCTCTGTGGATCAGAGATCACCTTATATTAGACTTCCCCTTTACATCAGGGTCTGCAGAGTTTCAATGGAAACTATTATGTGGGGGGGGGGGGGGGGCACTGGTGACCACAGACCATCTTCCACAGAGTTGATGCACCAAGGTAACTGATAGAAGTGGGAAGCTTTTTATCAATGATCCCTTACCTTACTGTATTCACTTCCCTCTTACATCAGTGACCCCCCCCCCCCAGACTGGCCTTGCAGCGCTGTCGCTGACCTCTTCTCAGGTGCACTGTGCAGGGTTCAGTCAGAGGGTGCTCTCTGGTTTCATCCCATATTCTCCTCTCCAAAGTCCACAAACGTCTGACTCCTCCCGTGACCCCTGTCCTGGCAGCGCTCCAACTCTTAACTCCTCTGTAGGCCCCCCCCCCAGAATCTACAGACATGATAGAGAGGGTGGTTAGAGACTGTGCGGACATAATACAAGAGATGGTCGGAGACTGTGCAGACATGATGCAGGAGATGGTCAGACTGTGCAAACATGATGCAGGAGATGGTCAGACTGTGCAGACATGATGCAGGAGATGGTCAGACTGTGCAGACATGATGCAGGAGATGGTCAGACTGTGCAGACATGATGCAGGAGATGGTCAGACTGTGCAGACATGATGCAGGAGATGGTCAGAATGTGCAGACATGATACAGGAGATGGTCAGACTGTGCAGACATGATGCAGGAGATGGTCAGAGACTGTTCAGACATGATACAGGAGATGGTCAGAGACTGTTCAGACATGATACAGGAGATGGTCAGAGACTGTGCAGACATGATACAGGAGATGGTCAGAGACTGTTCAGACATGATACAGGAGATGGTCAGAGACTATGCAGACATGATGCAGGAGATGGTCGGAGACTGTGTGAACATGACTCTCCCACTGTGCTTACACTGGCCTTTCCTTCATGTGGGGGTAAGTAGAGATTCCTTTGCCCTAACATGAGCTGGAGCTTGCACATTTTGTTTATCACTGTGGCAAGTAAATGGTGTGGTGGGGAGCCCAAGCTGTTCATAACTCCTCATGACCACATATTGTAGCTAATAGATGAGCGAGCAGTAAGTTGAAGTGCCCACCCCATATCCACACATGAGGTCTGTCCTAATACAGATCGAGTCTGCCCCCAGCACACGCTATACAGCTCCCATAGACAATGCTGCACAGAGCCACTATGATGATGAGCAGTAATGGCACAGCTCACCTGTGTCCAGTCCTAGGCACACCACCCCCATCATCTCTGGTCTCCTCCCGACATCTTCATGCTCCTCTGAGCACCCGCAGCATACACAGTACAGAGAACCAGACACGCGTGGGAGAGAAGGGAGATGTCAGCACCGCCCTCATTGGATACACACAGTGAGTGAAAGGGGAGCGCGGGGGGAAGTCACCTCTTGTTAGGACATGGCCCCAGTGTGCCCTACAGCCAGTACGGCCTGGGGACACCAACCAGGGAACATTCCCTTCCACTCCCCCCACATATGGTGGTCAAATTAGGTGGCCATGAGGCCACTGTAAGCGCGACTGCCTAATTAGAGAGCCGCCTCTGTAAATAAGGAAGTGCAGGACTTCTTGTGTTGGGAAGATGGCAATGAATGATAGAGGGGGAGGGGACACTCGTCCTATAATCCCCTCATCACTGTCACTCCTATAAAAGACAGTTCTCGTTGTTTCCTCACTCTCTGACTAAGGTCCATGAATAAAGAAATGATCTGGTAGGAGATCAGAGGACCCATTTACTAGTTACCTTGAGGGGGGAATTGTAAGATCCTCAGAGACAAAGCTGCCTGATGTGGGTGGAGTCCTGGTTTAGGGGAACCAATCAGCTGATGTCTAGTAATAATCTTTGTATTTCTATTTTAGTAGATGGACGGGAGATGAGGAAAACCTCAGAGGATTGTCTCACTTTGTCTCCAGACTGTAAAGTAGAAGATGAGGACATCACACAGTATAGTCCAGGAGAAAACCCGACTACCTCAAATGTCCATCCGGCACCACACAGTGTAGATGGACCATCGTATTCCTCTTATCCTGAGGAACCTCAGACTGTGCGGGACGGGGCCGTCCTTCCAACAGAGAAGAGATTTCCCTGTACTGAGTGCGGGAAGGGTTTTAGTTCTAAATTCAATCTTAATGTTCATAAAAGATCTCACACAGGTGAGAAGCCATATTGCTGTCCTGAGTGTGGGAAATGTTTTGCACAAAAATCACATCTTGCCACACATCAGAGATTGCACACAGGGGAGAAGCCGTATTCCTGTCCTGAGTGCGGGAAATGTTTTTCGGACAAGTCCTTTTATCACACACATCAAAGACTGCACAAAGGTGAGAAGCCATATTCCTGTCCTGAGTGCGGGAAATGTTTTGTATTAAAATCAAAACTTGTCACACATCAGAGATTGCATACAGGGGAGAAGCCGTATTCCTGTCCTGAGTGCGGGAAATGTTTTTCGGATAATTCCAATCTTTACAAACATAAGAGATCTCACACAGGGGATAAGCCATATTCCTGTCCTGAGTGCGGGAAATGTTTTTCACAGAAGTCTGATCTTTGCAGACATCAGCGATTGCACGCGGGGGAGAAGCCACTTTCCTGTCCTGAGTGAGGGAATTGTTCCTCACTGAAGTCCTGTCTTCCTGTACATCGGGGATCCCACACAACCCTCGAGGTGTATTAGTGCCTTGTGTGCGGGAAATGTCTTCTATATGAATATTGCTGGACATCACAGCTCTCATGTGGGGAAGAAGTGCACCCTGATATACACCTCAGATATACTCCATGGCTGATCTTTACCGTGAAAGAAACAGTTGATAAGAAGATCAGAGATCACCAAAGACATGGATGAAGTGTTGTACCTTGTTGGCCACTGATCGTAGTGGAAAAATAAAAATGGAATCATTACCTTTTATTGGCTGAGTATATTTTGTGGTGTAAACAAAAACGTAGAGGTCTATTTGAAAAGAAAAGTAGTTTAACAATTATGACCAGTATTCACCCGGCTGTGATGAATATTGGCCGTATTAGTTCCATCCAGTAGCTGAAGACATTATTTTTAATTTCAATCATTAGAAACTATTGGTCCAGCTCAACAAATAGACTAATAGCATTTTTTTTTACCCCCATTCACAGAACACGGCCTATCACCATGTGAATTGCTATGCAAATCTTTTATGAATAGAGCCCTAAGGCCGTGTACACACGGTTGGACTTTACAGCAGAAAAGGTCAGACGGAATCATTTCATCGGATATTCCGATCGTGTGTGGGCTTCAGCTGACTTTTTCTTTCGAAAATTCTGACGGACCTAGAAATAGAACATGTTTTAAATCTTTCCGACGGAATCAATTCCTATCGGGAAAACCATTTGTATGCTGTTCCGGCGGACCAAAAGCTGCGCAAGGGCAGCTATTGGCTACCGGCTCTTGAACTTCCTTTTTCTAGTCCCCTCGTACATGCTTTACATCACCACGTTTTTAACGATCGGACTTTGGCGTGATCATGTGTACACACGACAATTTCAATGGAACTCTGTCGGAAAAACCTCAAAGTTTATTCTGACGGGAAAACCGGTCATGTATACGTGGCATAAGTGTCAGGAAAATAGGATTTTTGTACTCACCGTAAAATCCTTTTCTCTGTACTTCACCAAACAACACAGCTCCTCTCTGTAACTAAATGGGCTTGGTTAGCCTGCCACTAGAACTAGGCAAAATTGTAAAACAATACACAGAACTTTTAGTACCTCCCCAGGGGGTGGACCCTGTGCTAACCAACCCTCCCTGCTGTCCCAGCAGCCTCAGTACATCAACAAGCAGTACTAAAAGGAGGGGTGGGGGCTGTGTCGGTCGGTAAATTACAGAGAAAAGGATTTTACGGTGAGTACAAAAATCCTATTTTCTCTTATATTCACCAACCGACACAGCTTCTCTCTGTAACTAAATGGGACGTCCCCAAGCAGTGCCAAACGAGGGGTGGGAAAAAACAGCATCAAAACTTTATCTACCATGGCAAGTGGGAACTAGTGAAACTAAACCCACAAAAAAACAGCAGTGTACGGAAAAAAACACTGCCATCGAACCGGGTATTCTCAACAGGAGAAATCCCTAACACTGCAAACTTTATGCGGAAGTAATGCAACAGTGCATTAACCAACAGTACTGTGTTTTTATCGAAAAGCCAGGGAAAAAATCTCAATTGCAACTACACGGCCACCTGCAAAACTTTGCGGCCAAAACAGGCATCAGCGATGCACTGATGTCTACCTTGTAGAACTTGGTAAACGTATGGACAGACGACCAGGTCGCCGCCTTACACACCTGAGCGACCAACGATTGGTGCCGGAAAGCCCAAGATGTTCCGATTGCCCTTGTAGAGTGGGCCGTGACCGGAAAGGGGGGCACCTGCCCCTTCAAGGCTTAGGCTTGTACTACAATCTGTCTGATCCACCTAGAAATGGTGGCAGATGAGGCTGCCATACCCTTCTTCAGACAAGTCTCCGAAACAAACAGCAAGTCTGACTTCCGAAAAGGGAGCTGTGGCAGACAAATATACTTTTAGAGCCCTAACCACGTAGAGAGCGTGAAGGGCCACCTCTTTGGGGTGCTTCGGCTTAGGACACAACGATGGTATCCCTATAGATGACCAGATAAGGCGACTTGCAGGACAAGGCCACCAATTCTGAAACACTCCTGGCCGATGTTATGGTCACTAGGAAAGCCACTTTCTGTGAAAGGGTCAACAAGGGAATCTCCCTGATATTCTCAAGCTTTTGAAGCACCGACAACACCAGGTTCAAATCCCACGGAGGCAACGGTGGATGCACTGGAGGGACAACGTGTCGTACCCCCTGAACAAAGGTGCTCACTAATGAATGAGACACCAGGGGTCGCTGAAAAAAGACAGCCAGAGCTTAAATTTTGTCCCTTAATGGTGCTCAACCCCAACTTCTGGTCCACACCTTGCTGAAGAAACAGCAGTGTTCTGGAAATAGAAAAGAAGCGCGGATGCCACCCCTTCTCCTCACACATGGAGATATAGGCCTTCCAGGTATGATGGTATATCTTCCGTGAAGAAGATTTCCGCGCCTTCAACATAGTCGGGATCACCGAGTCCGACAGACCCCGGTTCCTCAACAGCCATGCTGTCAAAGCCAGCGATGGTAAAGCAGGGTGAAAGATTGGACCTTGAGATAGGAGGTCCTCTCACAGTGGCAGTCGCCAGGGAGCGTCCGCCAACAGACGCACCAGGGCCGCTGAGGCCAATCTGGGGCCACCAGGATTACTGGAATCCTCTCGGCTTCCACTCTGCGCAGCAGACGTGGCAGCAGTTTTAGCGAAGGAAATGCGTAGATCAGCTGATACTGATCCCATGGAGCCACCAGCACGTCTGATGCGTCTGCCCACGGATCTCTTGTCCTGGGCCCCATTTCAGGCACAACAGCCTGAATATCTCCGGGTGCAATGCCCATTCTCCCGGGTCGACTCAGATAGTCCGCCTGCCAATTTTCCACCCCCGGGATGTAAATGGCTGACAGGGCTGGAACGTGTCGCTCTGCCCACCGGAATACCAAGTGTGGAGACACAGCCTGATCACTCTCAATTCGAGGAGATTGATCGGCAACTTGGATTCCTCCGTCGACCAGAGGCCTTGAGCCGACTGAATCCCCATCACTCCACCCCTGCCAGACAGACTGGCGTCCATAGTGATCACCGTCCATTTCAGAGGAAGGTACGATTTTCCGGACTGAATCACCGGGGACCTCAACCACCAGATCAGGGAGTCCATGACTGGCTGGCTCACCTGGATCTGCCGATCCAAGGACAATGGAAATATGTCCCATTTTGTCAAAATTTCCTTCTGCAGGACTCTGGTGTGGAGCTGGGCATAAGGTACTGCTTCGAAGGAAGCCACCATGAGCCCCAGTACTCGCATGCAAAAGCGGAGCGACGACCACTTGCGGTTCATCAGTAGTTTGACTGCAGATCTGAGAGTCTGCAATTTGTCTGAGGGGAGAAAGACCCTCACTTCCCTGGAGTCCAATAGTAAACCCAGGTACTCCAGACGCTGCGTCGGTACAACCACTGACTTCTTTAGGTTCAACAGCCACCCAAATTCCCGCAGGGTCTGCATGGTGATCGCCATATCCTCCTCTAATTCTGAGGCAGAAGATGCCCTCAGGAGGAGATCATCTAGGTAATCCACGATCATGATCCCGCGTTGTCGCAGCAACGCCAATACCGGAGCCAGTACTTTGGTAAAGACTCGGGGGGCTGATGCCAGGCCAAAAGGGAGAGCCACAAATTGGTAGTGGGCTTCCCCGACTGCCAAACGCAGAAATTTCTGATGCCGAAGGCATATGGGTATGTGCAGGTACGCATCCTGCATGTCCAAGGAGGCCAGGGAGTCCCCTTGATGGAGTGCAGCGACTACTGAGCGATCTGATTCCATACGAAACCTCTGCACTTTTACAAAGTGATTGAGGGCTTTTAAGTCCAAGATCGGACGTACCCCTTCCTTCTTGGGAACCACAAACAGATTTGAATAGAACCACTGGAAGCACTCCGATTACGGAACTGGTACAATCACCCCCTGATTCAGCAAGTCCCTCAATGCCCCTAACATGGCCTCCTGGCGAAGCGGGTATACTGGAGTGGAAAAATCTGTTTTGTGGCCAAGAGAGAAACTGTATCTTGTAGTCTGTGGAAATCAGGTCGCAGACCCATTAATCGGATAACCGGGAGGTCCACCGGGCTGCAAACTCCCGAAGATGACCCCCCCCCACCCAATATGTGGGTGGGGGCAAACCTTCATGCGGTAGCACTTTTGTTTGCAGGCTTGTTAGGCTTGCGGTTCCATGGATGCTTCTGACCGTCCGTGGGCGTCCTGTCGGGCTGGGGGCGTTTTGCTGAAGCACCGGGCGCACGAAAAAGCAGATTGTGAGCGGAAAAGGAGGTCCCTTGCCTGCGGCGTGGCTCCTTAGCCTTCCTGGCCTGTGGGAGTAGGGTACCCTTACCACCAGTGGCATTTTTAATAATGTCATCCAACGAGGCTCCAAAGAGCCAGTCACCAAGGAAGGGAAGATCCGTCAGGGCTTTCTTGGATGCCTGGTCAGCAGACCAGCATTTTAGCCAAATCAGGCGCCTCAGCACCACAGCCAACACTGAAGCCCTGGATAACAGAGGGAGAGTATCCAGGGCCGCATCACAAAACGTACTTAAGGCCTTGCACTAGTTGGTCTGCTAGTTCCACGCAGACAGGGGAGGCATTTTGCTCTCCAAATTCACAGTGCAAAAGTTTTGCCCACTCAGTCAGTGTCCACGACACCAGTGCGGATGCCAGTACAGGTCGCACGGCTGACCCCACAACCACAAACAAGGAATGAGCCAGTGCCTCGGACTTCCTGTCCGTGGGATCCTTGAATGCAGGAGTCCCCTCAATCGGGATCGTGGTTACTTTATTTAACCTGGATACTGGGGGGTCCACGGCCGGAGGAGCCGACTATTTCTTGAGAAGGCTTTCCTCAAAGGGGTAACGCACCGCCATGTTTTTGGGGACCGAGAAGGTCCTTTGCAGCCGACCCCATTCCCTGTAGATGAACTTGTCAAAATAGGTCAAATACAGGAACACCTTAGGTGAACGCGCTGGCTTGCGGGACCCAAAAGGGACTGATACATCAGCAGAGGTATCCGCTGGCTCCTGGATCTTCAGGGTATCATGCACAGCTGTGATAAGTGCTCCAACCAGCGCCTTTTCACCCCCGGACGGGGAATCATCCTCGCTGCCCGAATGGTCCTGGTCAGCCTCGTCTGATAGGTCAGAGCAGGGGTCACCAGCCGCAACAGGGGCCGATTCTGCATCAGAGCTCTCCCCAGAGGACGGGGGGCAGGGGCCTTTTATGCGCACATTTCTTTCCACGCACCACCTCTATCTTTGCAACAAAAGAATTAAGGAACGCCGTTAGGGTGTCCATGGGCACAGTGCTATCCGCAGGTGACCCGGTTGCAATAGCCTGGATTTTGGGGGAAGAAACACCAGTTTCTGAAGCCATGCTGACCCTACCCTCTCTGCCAGCTAAAAGGGGACTTAGGACAGTGAAGGTCCCACCCTCCTGCTGCCGCTGCGTGGGGGGGGTACCTAGTGCCAGACTCACCACCCTGGGGCGTTCTGTGACTGTTACTAGCCATGCCTGTAGTCCCCAGGAGGTTACCCAGTTGCAGAGTGAAGAAGCTGTGTCGGCAGCAGCTGTAGAAAATAGCGGTGAAACGATCTGCAGAGCTTGCACCAGCATTTGGGAAAGAGCCATCCAGCATCCTGTATACACAGTGGACACAGGAAACAGCATGTGAGAGCACATGTAAGGCTGTCACAAGAGAACTGCGGTGAAAAAGAACGCTCGGGCTACAAAAAAATGGCTGCCAATGCAACTAATAGGAAAATTCTATGGAAAATGACTGCTGAGGCTCACAAGGGGAACCTGCTTTTCCCACAGTCAAAATGGTCGCCGGACAGCGCAATGCGGTGACAGGAAAAATCACAGAAACAGAGCTGCCTGCAACCAGCAAGAACACCTCCACAGACACCTTATTGGGACCCCCTAGACCGGGACCAGGACCATTGCCAGCCACACAGAGCCCCCTACAGGTGAGAGACCCAGTGAACCCCACACACACACCGCCCGCAGCACATGCAGCCGCTCCCCGGGAGGAGGGGAGATAGGGACGTGGGAGAGAAGGAGGTGAGGTGGCCCCCGAATCGAATTCCCGGGGAATGCCCAGCCACTCACCCCACCGAAGCAGGGAGAGCCGGACTTACCAGTCCTGAAGAGCTGAGAGACATTCCAAACACAGACCTACTCCTGCGCAGTTACAGGGTAGCTGTTGGCCTGGTATTCTGTGATCCAGACAGCAGTAGCCCGGTCATATGTATACCCCAGAGCATTGAAGCTCACCGACCACCTCTGGAGCTGAGGTATGTCGTGGCCTGCCGAGCCTTAGCTGCGGCCTGCACACGCTCGATGGCCGGACTGGGGGGACTACAAAGATAACTTAACCAGCCTGTCACCCAGCCGGCAGTTGATAGAAGATCCCAGGATCTTTCATCTTGCGCAAAAAACATCAAACTTGCATCAAAAAATGGACCAAAGGGCCCATAGGGTTCCTAGGTCATTCTCCTTCACTAGGCAAAATAAAACTGAGGCTGCTGGGACAGCAGGGAGGGTTGGTTAGCACAGGGTCTGCCCCCTGGGGTGGTACTAAAAGTTCTGTGTATTGTGTTACAATTTTGCCTAGTTCTCCTAGTGGCAGGCTAACCAAACCCATTTAGTTACAGGGAGGAGCTGTGTTGGTCGGTGAATATAAGAGAAATATTTATTTAACCGCTTGTCACCTGCTCACTGTACATCTATTGAGGACAGGTGGTACAGCCAGGCTAGATGACATTTCTGTACATGACCTAGCACATGCGCATTAGCGCTCCCCCATGATCGCTGTGTTCAGTGGACCTCTGATTATGGTGCTCGGTACCCAGTCACTGTGACCACCAGCAGGGGCATTTCTAGGGCTATAAAAGATCTGGGGCTAGAGCCCACGGTACCGTAGTAAAAAAAGTCATACGCTTGGGCGGGCATACACATGTATATACAGTAATATGCGTGTGTGTGTATATATCCCCAGAGAGCCCTCCCATTTACATCAGGGTCCCCAGAGAGTCTCCTCCTTAAATCAGAGAGCCCCCTTACATTAGGGTCCCCAGAGAGCCTCCCCCTTAAATTGGTGTCTCCAGAGAGCCTCCCCCTTAAAATCAGGGTCCCCAGAGAGCCTCCCCCTTAAAATCAGGGTCCCCAGAGAGCCTCCCCCTTAAAATCAGGGTCCCCAGAGAGCCTCCCCCTTAAATCAGGGTCCCCAGAGAGCCTCCTCCTTGCATTAGGTTCCCAAGAGAGCCCCCCACTTACATCAGGGTCCTCAGAGAGCCTCCCCTCCCCTTGGAGACCCCTGCAGAGACTCTGGGCTATGGGCCACAGATTTAGGGCTATAGCCCCAAAAGCGACCCCACTGACCACCAGTCATAGTGATCACATGATATTATATCAGCAAATTGTCATGAGTGGTTTTCATTCACGACCAGCTTGCTTACTGTTGTGATTGTCTCACAGCTATTACATGGTAGCTGGCACTCTGTCCCATGTGATTAGCTGTAGCCAATCACAGCATCCCAAAAGTAAGCAAGCTTTTATGAATGTAAAGTAAAAAAAGTCGTTAAAAAAATAAAAATATGTTAAAAAAATAGAATCCAAAAATTTCTTTTTTTTTTTAACCACTTACTGACTAGCCGCCGTGGTTATTCTGCAGCAGGTCGGCTCTATTGCGTGAATCACCATAGCTGTACGTCGCTTCGTGCAATAGATCGCCTGCGTCGATGTCCGCCGGCCAACCCACGATCGCTCCACAGAGACCAAGAATGGGGATCTGTCAATGTAAGCAAACAGATCTCCGTTCTGTCAGGGGAGTACAGAGTGATCGTCTGTTCCCTATTGATCATAAACAGCAATCTCTCTGTACTCCCAGTGAGTCTCCTTCCGCCCACAGTTAGAAACACCTCCCAGGGAACACATTTAACCCCTGATCGCCCCCTAGTGTTAATCCCTTCACTGCCAGTGTAATTTATACAGTAATCAGTGCATTTTTATAGCTCTGATCACTGTATAAATGTCACTGGTCCCAAAAAAGTGTCTAATCTGTCTGCTGCAATGTCGCAGTCCCGCTAAAAAATGCTGATTGCCACCATTGCCAAATGCCATAAATCTATTCCCTATTTTGTAGGCCCTTTTGGGCAAATCAAGCAATATACGCTTATCGTGATTTTTTTTTTTTTTTTTACCAAAAATATGTGGAATACATATTGGCCTAAACTGATAAAGAAATTATTATTTTTTTGGATATTTATTATAGCAAAAAGAAAAATATTGTTTTTTTTTTTCTAAATTGTCTATTTTTGTTTATAGCGCAAAAAAAAATAAAAACAGCAGATGTGATCAAATACCACCAAAAGGAAGCTCTATTTGTGGGGGGAAAAAAAAGGACATCAATGTTTGGGTACAATTTGTTTGGGTACAACGTGTACAATTGTCAGTTGAAGCGATGCAGTGCCGCATCTCAAAAAAAGGGAGTAAATCCTTCCAGTTTTTAAGTGGTTAATATACCGTTACCAGCTAGTGTCCTTGATCACCACCACACCCGTTATATAAGGACTCTGTACTGCACTGGTGACAGTATGCAAAAAAAAACTTAATTATTTATTAAATTTTTCAAAAGAATTGTGACAAAGAATTACAACTTTCAAAAATTTGTCATGTCTCTTAGTAAATACTTATTTGTACTGTCCTGACATACAGTAGTTTGTAGATTGTATAGCTGTCCTATTTTATTTATTTTTTTGCAAAACTTTCACTCTTCTTTAATTTATGTAGAAATAAATGAAAAAAAAAAAAAAACAGTGGTGAGAAAAAAACACCAAAAGAAAGCTCTATTTATGTGGAAAAAAATATATAAAATTTTATTTGGGTACAGTGTTGCATGACCGCACAATTACACGTTAAAATAGGGCTGTGGCGCATAGTAAAAAATGGTCTGGTCATGAAGGGGTAAAATCTACCAGAGGTCATATGGGGATGGGAAGTATGTAGCAGCTAAATGAATAGTCCTCCTAGCATTGTAATAACCAGGCTGAAGCCAGGGGGAGATCTAATGTTTAGAGCAGGGTTGGGCAATTCATTTTCCCAAGAGACTACATGAGAATCTGGGACTGTTGTGGAGGGCCAAACTTAATTCTGGCCAATAATAATTTTGGATAGGGATGAGCCGAACACCCCCCCCAGGCAAAAAATTCACGCAAACACTATTAAAGTCTATGGAACACGAACATGAAAATTCGAAAGTGCTAATTTTAAAGGCTTATATGCAAGTTATTGTATAAAGTGTTTGGGGACCTGGGTCCTGCCCCAGGGGACATGTATCAATGCAAAAAAAAATTAAAAATTCCAGGAGCAGTGATTTTAATAATGCTTAAAGTGAAACAATAAAAATGTAATATTCCTTTAGATATCGTGCCTGGGGGGTGTCCTTAGTATGCCTGTAAATTAGTGCATTTTTCCCATGTTTAGAACAAAACCACAGCTAATTGAAATTTCTAAAGGAAAAAAAGTCATTTAAAACTGCTCGTGGCTGTAATGAATTGTCTGGTCCTGGCAATATACATAAAATCATTTAAAAAAACTGGTATGAATATTAAGGGGAACCCCGCACCAAAATAAAAAATAGTGTGGGGGTCTCCCCAAAATCCATACCAGGCCCTTCAGGTCTGGTATGGATATTAACCTCCCTGGCGGTATGATTCAGTCTGGAATTAGGTGCTGAAAGCGGTACAATTATTTTGCATGGAAATCTGGCGTTTTTATATTGTAGTCCTGTAATTCTTAGGAATAACACTCTTAAATCTCTTCAAACCAGAGTCTAGCAGACATCCCGGGTATGATAAAGTTTATAATATAATAAAGAATAATAAAAATTATTCAATAATGTAATCAAATCCTAAAACACTGAAAAAGAGACACTTTTTGGTTGCTATGGACAATCTCCAAATTCCAGGCAGAAAAAACTGTATTTATAATATATATAGTGCATGCAGGGCACTGCACAGACCACTAGGGACAAAGGGGGTGTGTAATTTTGTAATACAGCACTGTAATCTGTAAGATTACAGTGCTGTGTGTGTTTTGTGTACTTTTACTTTTTTGAATTTGCCGCCGTTTTCCGCTCCCGTGCGCCGTAGCTCGGCGGCATTCGGCACTGAATCAAGCGGAGGACAGCTCGATCACACAGCGCGGGGGACATCGCTGGATCCAGGGGACAAGGTAAGTAAGTCTCACTGTGTCCTCCCTGTATCCAGCGATGCGATCCCGAGTCTGGCTCGGGGTTACCACTCCTGCTAGTAAATTCCCAACCCGAGCCAGACTCGGGATTACCGCTAGGGAGGCTATGGGAAACCCTGCGCCAAAATTTAAAAAAAAAAAAAAAAAATGCGTGGGGTCCCCCCAAAATCCTTACCAGGCCCTTCAGGTCTGGAATGGATTTTAAGGGGGACCCCTTGCCAAAATTAAAAAAAATGGTGTGGGGCTCCCCCTAGAATCCATACCAGACCCTTATCCGAGCGCGCAACCTGGCAGGCTGCAGGAAAAGGGGGGGTGAGAGAGTGCCCCCCTCCTGAACCGTACCAGGCTACATTCCCTCAACATGGGGAGGGTGCTTTGGGGCCCACCCAAAGAGAATCATTCTTCATTGCTGTGTCTTCTGTTCTGTGGACTAGTTCCCCTACTGTCTGTACCCCAAGGCTCCACAATAAACGCCTGTGTGTCGGGTTTCATGTGATCTGCCTCAGTCACAAAAAAATTCAACCTAGGAACTTAGAATGACTTGGAGAATTGAATTTTCATTCAGAAGGTGCCATCTCCATTGTCTCATAATATAAGCAGTTGGACTATAGAAGACAAGGTCCACCCAATCAGACCTTCCTGTCAGTTTCAGTTTATGTCTTTGGAAAAATCAGCTCTCCAAGGACCTTTCATTTTGACTTGTGATACTAAGTTCATCAGAAGTTCACTCTGCATATCTCATTAAGAATCCATATTATTTATAATTGCATATAAAAAAATCCCGATAATGTTTTTAGCACTTCTGGCATGGGCTACCCCGCTGATTCCTACAGCTGTCTTGCCTGAGATCCTTTTGTAGCCATTTGGTTCTATTGTGCCAAAGCCTAGTGGTGCAGACACCCACTCTGAATTCCATAACGACACTTGTTATAACAGCTTCGGTAGTAGAGATCCTCTGGGGAAGGGTAAATTTCCATATGAACACTCCCTGACCCAGGCATGGTCCCTACAACTCCTGGTGTGTTAGGGCAGCTGGGATGGGTAAATATTGCCTTGGAAAGACCTGGGTGAGTGCTAAAATGCAAAGCAGTTTCTAGCAACCAAACTAGTAACTAAGACATGGAATGCCAAGTTACAATTGGACACCTTGGTGTCAGGGTACTTGTACAGGTTTAAGACTCTAGTGCTAAACATGCGGATGGCCAATGGGATCCCAGCATTGGGACGTAGCATTGAGCACATATTATATGGATCTAACCGGTGGGACACCCAGCCAGTTTCCAGACCCTGTCAGTGGGGTATACTGCAGGTTGAAGGACTATGGCCTTAGGTTATTGAGAAAGTCTTCAGACACTGATGTCGGGTAAGGATGAGCCGAACACCCCCGCCGGGTAAGGATGAGCCGAACACCCCTGCTGGTCCGGTTCGCACCAGAACATGCGAACAGGCAAAAAATTTGAAAGAACACATGAACACCATTAAAGTCTATGGGACACGCACATGAAAAATCAAAAGTGCTAATTTTAAAGGCTTATATGCTAGTTATTGTCATAAAAAGGCAGGGGACATGTATCAAAAAAGTTTTAGAAACGTATGTTTTTTCAGGAGCAGTGATTTTAATAATGCTAAAGTGAAACAAAAATGAAATATTCCTTTAAATATCGTGCCTGGGGGGTGTCTATAGTATGCCTGTAAAATGGCGCAGTTTTCCCGTGTTTAGAACAGTCCCTGCACAAAATGACATTTCTAAAGGAAAAAAAGTAATTTAAAACTGATCGCGGCTGTAATGAATTGTCGGGCCTCGGCAATATAGATAAAACTCATTGAAAAAAATGCCATGGGTTCCCCCCCCCCCCCAGTCCATTACCAGGCCCTTTGGGTCTGGTATGAATATTAACCACTTTCAGACCGGACCATTTTTCTGGCTTAAGACCAGAGCACTTTTTGCGATTCGAGACTGCTTCGCTTTAACTGACAATTGCGCGGTCATGCGATTTGGCTCCCAAACAATATTGACGTCCTTTTTTCCCACAAATAGAGCTTTCTTTTGGTGGTATTTGATCACCTCTGCGGTTTTTATTTTTTGCGCTATAAACAAAAATAGAGCGACAATTTTGAAAAAAAAAAAAACATTATTTTTAGTATTTTGCTATAATAAATATCCCCCAAAAATATATAAAAAAAATGTTTTTTTCCTCAGTTTAGGCCGATATGTATTCTTCTACATATTTTTGGTAAAAAAAAAAAAAAATCAACATAAGCGATTATTGATTGGTTTGCACAAAATTTATAGCATTTACAAAATAGGGTATAGTTTTATGGCATTCTTATTAATATTTTTTTTTTACTAGTAATGGCGGCGATCAGCGATTTTTATTGTGACTGCGACATTATGGCGGACACATCGGACATTTTTGGGACCATTGTCATTTATACAGCAATCAGTGCTATACAAATGCACTGATTCCTGTGTAAATGACACCGGCAGTGAAGGGGTTAACCGGGGGGTGGCAGTGTAAGGGTTAAGTGTGTTCTAGGGGCGTGTTACTAACTGTGGGGGGCGTGGCTGTGTGTTAGTGAACACTGATCTCTGCTCCAATCACATGGAGCAGAGATCAGTGTCACTTGTTGCTAGGCAGAACGGGGAGATGCTGTTTACATCGGCATCTCCCCGTTCAGCCTCCCCATGAGACGATCGCAGGTATCCCCGCAGCGATCGAGTCCGCGGGACCCGTGACCGGACTCACGGGGGTCCCGCCCGGTCGAGCGCAGTGATGGCAGGGCGGCAAATATAAATGGACGTACCTGTACGCCAATTTGCCTGCCCGTGCCATTCTGCCGACGTACATTGTCGTGCATCGGTCCGGAAGTGGTTAAGGGGAACCCCGAACCAAAAATTTTAAAAAATTGCGTGGGGGTCCCCCCAAATTCCATACCAGGCCCTTCAGGTCTGGTATTTAAATTAAGGGGAACCCTGTGCCAAATTTAGAAAAATGGCATAGGGGTCCCCCCAAAATCCATTCCAGACCCTTATGCGAGCACGGAACCTGGCAGGCCGCAGGAAAAGGGGGAACGAGAGAGCACTCCCCCCTCCTGAATCATACTAGGGCACATGCTCTCAACATGGGGAGGGTGCTTTGGAGTAGCCCCCCAAAGCACCCTGCCCCCATGTTGATGGGGACAAGGGCCTCATCCCCACAACCCTTGCCCGGTGGTTTTGGGGGTATGTGGGCCGGGGGATTATCGGAATCTGGAAGTCCCCTTTAACAAGGGGACCCCCAGATCCCAGCCCCCCCCCATGTGAATTGGTAAGGGGTACATTGTACCTCTACCATTTCAAAAAAGAAAGTGTCAAAAATAGTAAAATCTAGTACCACCAAGTTGCCAGCCACCTAGTGGTAGAAGAGAGAAGTGCAACAAGGCCAAACTTAGGGAGAAATCAATAGATCTCTATCGACCAACCATGATAACTACTCTTGGTAAGTAAATTTGTGAGGAGCTCACCAACTAAACCCCAGGGTGTTACATTTACTTCACTGTCATATGTATTTATCACTTTTGCTTTGTTTATGGTCTGTGGGTGTTGTGTGCAGTGATAAACTACATAATCATATTCGGTCAGATTCTAGCTTTCTTAAGCACAGCCCACCAATCTTGTCATCCCTGCTGTCTCTGTATACTTGCATTCAGTATTTCTTACAAAGGCTGTATATGACATGTTCCTGACCGTTACTTTACCTGACTACTGCACCACATATGATTTACTCCTGAACACTACACTCTGTACCCTGGACTGGATATATTATACTCCTGACCACTGCACTATGTATGCTGGCTGTATATGATATACTCCTGACCGCTGCACTCTGTACCCTGGGCTGTATAAGATATACTCCTGATCACTGCACTCCGTATGCTGGGCTGTATATATTATACAAAATTGTGCATGTGAATCTTCCAATTCTTGGCAAACAGCAAATCCTACTCACTAGAATCCGATGACACCCATTACAGGTAGTCATAAGCGCTTGTGGATAATGCCACAGGGTGGCTTGAGCGTGATACGTCACTTCCGCCGTTTTCAACGCAGCTTGAACGCCAACGGTGTTTCCAACACATGCCAGTTTTAAGCCGTTATGAAGATTTTACTTGTTTTTACTTACATTTTTGATTAAATTTCAACATACTTCACCATGTAAGCCCTTTTCTTCTTTTAATCCTTGACACCAACTTGGATCAATGCTATGATATGATTTTTTCCACATCAAGGATTTCTTACAAGCATTCATGAGTACCTGAATAGGTTTATTGGGATCCCGATGACACATCCGTCCGGATTGAAGCACTGGCTGTGAGTTTTCCCATTGGCATTATCCACAAGAGCTTATGGCTACCTGTAATGGGTGTCATCGGATTCTGGTGAGTAGGATGTGTGGCTGGTGATGTTGGTGGAAGATCTACTCCTTTGCTGTCTGCCAAGAATTGGAAGATTCACATGCACAATTTTGTGTTTTTCTGATATTTGATTTCTGATTTTTGGAATATATGATCTGGACACCATTAGATATCTTGTGAATGTTACACATATTTTATATTTATATAAATATTGTGTGTGCTGACACTGGTCTATGTACTTTGAGCACTTGCACTTTTAACATTTTTAGAGAGAGCGCGACTACAGGACTGTAGAGGACATGTTTCTGACCACCACACTCTATACACAGGGCTATATATGACATGTTCCTGACCGCCGCACTCTATACACAGGACTGTATATGACACGTTCCTGACCACCGCTTTCTATACACAGGGCTGTATATGACACGTTCCTGACCACTGCATTCTATACACAGGGCTGTATATGACACGTTCATGACCACCGCATTCTATACACAGGGCTGTATATGACACGTTCCTGACCACTGCTTTCTATACACAGGGCTGTATATGACACGTTCCTGACCACCGCTTTCTATACACAGGGCTGTATATGACACGTTCATGACCACCGCATTCTATACACAGGGCTGTATATGACACGTTCCTGACCACCGCTTTCTATACACAGGGCTGTATATGACACGTTCCTGACCACTGCACTCTATACACAGGGCTGTATATGACACGTTCCTGACCACCGCACTCTATACACAGGGCTGTATATGACACATTCCTGACCACCGCATTCTATAAAACAGGTGTCATAAGATGCGCACAGTTGTGCACAATCGGAATGTGCTAAAGCACACGAGCACACACACACACACAGGGTGTGACCCCTCGCTGACCTATAAAGGAAGTGAGGTCATCCAAACACACTGCTGGTTCGTCTTCAGCTTCCTGTGATTCCCACGTCTGCTCTTGTGATCTGTATTACCCGTTGTGACCCGAATTGCCTCATCGACCTTGCTGATCTTCTCCTGACCCGACCTCTGGTTTGACCTTGGACTCCTGCTTTCTGAACGTGTTTGACCCTCAGCCTGCATCTGGACTTACCTGCTATCTCCGGTTTTCAACCTCTGGCTTGTCTTTGGATTACCCTTCTGTCTCAGCGTTCCTGGTACTTGTTGTTTTCTGATCTGGACTGTGTTTGACCCCTGGCCTGCCTTCTGGATTCTTCCTTTGCCTTATGGACTTGCTACCATTGCTTCTGGACCTTCCCATGGGGACATCACCTTTCAGCTCTGCTCAAGCTACCTGCTGATCTACTAGCAAGTGACTGTCCTACTGGTAGCTTGTGCCTCTTGGTGCAACCACCCTCTGTGCCACCTTCAGGGGTGGTCTGCGCCGAGTCGCAACAGTGACCGATCTTGGCCTCAGTGAGTACATTTATATGATAGTACGAACCAGCCATGACAGAGGCCAACAAAGCGGGTTCTCCATTAGAAGTCCTGTGCCAGCAAGTCTCGGCACTCACAGAAGCAGTACAGAAACTACAGGATGGCTATGCACAGATCGACAGCAGGCTTCAGCAACTAGCCACAGCTCCGGCACCCACAAATCCTACGCAGGCCTCTGCCAGCGGTGCCTCCACACCTCAAGTCCAGCCTCCACTCGCTATGATGATGGCGGTACCCGAATCACGAATACCCACGCCTGTGCGATTTTCAGGCGACCAAAATAAATTCAGAGCCTTTAAAAATGCATGTTCCTTGTACTTGGCCTTGTAACCCAGGACCTTTTCTTTGGAGATCGTCAAGGTCGGGTTTATTATTTCTCTTTTGGCTGAGGAACCCCAGGCCTGGGCCCATAGCCTTATGGAACAGAGAAGTCCCTTGTTAAACTCCATGGACACCTTCTTTGAGGCCATGGGGCAATTATATGATGACCCTCAGTGTACTGCCACGCTGAGGCTACCCTGCATGCCCTCTCAGAGGGGAGGAGACCGGTGGAGGATTGCACCGCTGAGTTTCACAAGTGGTCAGCTGACACCGGCAGGAACGAGGCGGCCCTGCATTATCAATACCGGTTAGGGCTCTCCGAGAACCTAAAGGATGAGTTGGCCCGAGTAGAGACTCCTGCCTCCCTGGAGGAATTAATCCAGCTGGCCACAAAACTGGACAGGCGGATGCGCGAGCGCCTCTCCGAACGCCTCCAGGCCCCTCGGCCTAGTTGGATGCTTCCGAAAGGCCACTGTCCCATATCCGCCCATCCCGGTCCCTTCAGGTCCCTCGGCTTCGGAGGGGGAGCCCATGCAGCTGGGTTTGGTCCGTCCTCGCCTTACCCCAGGAGAGCAACAACGGAGACGCCAAGCCAATCTGTGCTTATACTGTGAGGGGCTTGGACATTTCATTTGCAGCTGCCCCATGAGACCCTGTAAGTTGCCCCCACGGTGTATAATGAACTACCAGAGTATTGGTCCTGCTCAAACTTATGTGACTCTCTCTGTTTCCCTACAGCTGGCAGAAGAGAAGGTCCCACTCCTAGCCGTGATTGACTCTGGGGCATGTAGTTGCTTTTTGGACATCTCCCTTGCACAGCAACTACTCATTCCAAGCCAGAATAAAGGAACACATCTTCTAGTCCATTTAGCAGATGGATCTCTGCCACACTCAGGTCCAGTAACACAGGACACACTACCCCTACTTACTGTTACAGACTCCGGCCATAGAGAACTCCAGCACTTTGATCTAATATCATCTCGCATGTTCCCTATCATCCTGGGACTTCCCTGGTTGCAGGCTCATGATCCCCAGATCAGTTGGAACAAGAAGGAAGTGACCTTTACGTCCGCCTATTGTATGCAGTACTGTTTTGATTGCATTCCAGCTCCTTGTATGACCGTGGCCCCCACCACTAATCACCTTCAGCACATTCCTCAGGCCTATTCTGAGTTTAATAACATCCTCGATAAAAAGAAGGCTGACCGTCTACCATCACACCGACTATATGACTGCCCCATTGAACTGTTACCCGGCTCTGAGATCCCTTTTGGATGAATATTCCCCTTATCCGAGACTGAACTAAAGGCTCTCAAAGCCTACATTGACGAAAATCTTGAAAGGGGGTTCATTCGCCCATCTTCTTTGCCTGCAGGGGCGGGTATTTTCTTTGTGGGGAAAAAAGGACGGATCCCTTAGGCCATGTGTAGACTACAGGGAACTTAATAAAGTCACAATCAAAAATCGCTATCCATTTCCACTCATCCCTGAGTTATTCCAGTGCTTCCGATCTGCCAAAATATTTTCCAAATTGGACTTGCGGGGGGCCTACAATCTCATTAGAATCCGTGCTGGGGATGAATGGAAGACAGCCTTCAGATCGAGATTTGGCCACTATGAATATCTTGTTATGCCCTTTGGCCTGTGCAATGCCCCAGCCACATTTCAGCATATAGTAAATGATATCTTCAGAGACTATCTTGATGATTTTATAGTGGTATATTTGGATGATATCCTTATTTTCTCTGCTTCTATTGAACTCCACAGGGTCCACGTGCGGAAAGTCCTCACCATCCTCCGACAACATCGGCTGTACCTTAAGGCGGAGAAATGTGAATTTGAAATAGCTACTGTTCAATTCTTAGCCCTTGTACACACGGTCAAAGAATCTGTCGGAATGAGTCTTATCGGACCGTGTCGTCAGATAATCCGACTGTGTGTGGTATGCATCGGACTGATTCCGTCCGAATCTCCGTCGGCCCAATTTTCCAACATGTTGGAAATATTTCCCGACCAACTGGGCCGGACGGACCTAATCCGATCATGTGTAGAGCATTTTCATCGGACCAAGTGCCACGCATGCTCAGATCAAATTCCTACATCAATGCTATTGGCTACTAGCCTGAATGTAGTCCCATCGTAACGAAATTACGTCATCACGTTCTGAAAGATCGGATTTTTCGCCAACTTGGCCGACCGTGTGTATGCAACAGTTTCGGACACAATCCATCGGACTAAATACGACGGGCAAAATCCGACGGATTTGGTTGGCAAAATCTCCGACCGTATGTATGTGGGCTTAGGATTCGTCATTTCTACGGAAGGCATCTCCATGGACCCCCAAAAGATCAAGGCAATCTTGGAATGGCCTGCTCCAAGGGATAAGAAAGCCATGCAAAGGTTTATAGGCTTCGCTAATTTCTATTGCAGATTCATCACCGGGTTCTCTTCAATAGCCACCCTCTCACAACGACAAGGGCCTAAAGCTTTGTTACACCCGGTGGCTTTCGCATCTCGGAAGCTGAGCCCACCGGAGAGGAATTATGACGTAGGCGACCGAGAACTATTGGCCATCAAGTTCGTTCTGGAGGAGTGGAGATACCTCTTGGAGGGAGCCACTTATCCCATCACAATATTCACAGATCACAAGAATCTTGAATATCTGCAGACTGCCAATCGCTTAAGACCCCGTCAATCCCGTTGGACGCTATTCTTTTCAAGATTTCAGTTCCATATCTCGTATCGGCCCGGATCCAAGAACAACAAAGCGGATGCGCTCCCGCGCATGTTCCCTGGGTCCTCCCAGGTAACGGAGCCTAGTACGATCTTGTCGCCTCAAAACTTCCTTCTACTCCCAAAGTCTGACTTAATTACGGCCATCAAAACGGCTTCAGTCCATTGCAATGACCCAGTCCTATCTACCTTGGAAAAACGTGACAATCTGTTTTGGGCCCGAAACAAGGTCTTCGTTCCCCCTGAGATTAGGACTCAAGTTCTAAGGACTTGTCATGATCACAAATTGGCCGGCCACTTTGGGACACAGAAAACAGTGGAACTGATCTCTCATTCCTTCTGGTGGCCAGGTTGGAGACAGGACTCCCAGACATACATTGCCTCTTGTGTACTGTGCCAGCGTAACAAGGGTCCCAAGACCAAGCCCTGGGGCCTGTTAAGGCCTTTGCCCATTCCTGACTGGCCTTGGTCAGACGTGTCAATGGATTTTATTGTGGAGCTACCGCCCTTTAGAAGGATTCACCCCAATCCTGGTAGTAGTCGACCGTCTTTCAAAGATGGCCCATTTCCTACCTATGGTCGGTACCCCCTCTGCTCTGGAAACTGCCAATCTCTTTATTAAGGAGGTTGTCAGGCTCCCTGGGGTTCCCATCAGTATCACGTCAGATAGAGGTCCTCAGTTCACTTCTAGATTCTGGAGAGAACTCTGCAAGACACTGGCTATCAAGATCTGTTTGTCATCGGCATATCATCCCTAAAGTAACGGGCAAACTGAACCTACAAACCAAACCCTTGAGCAGTATCTCCTCTGCTTTTGTTCAGGATCTCAAAATGATTGGTCAGCCCTGTTGCCATATGCAGAATTTGCCTACAACAATTCAATTCATACAACTACCAACCAGACTCCCCCTTTTGGATCAACTGTGGGTTTCACCCTTCTTTCCTCCCCAACTCCATCCCAGAATCTACTGTGCCTGCGGTCCAAGATCGGATAACAGCCATCCAATCTAATTTCCAAAGGATCCAGGAGACCATACAGAAGGCCTAGGATGATTACAAGAAATACCATGATAGGGGAAGGAAGGAGAACCCTACCTTTAAAATTGGCGAGGAAGTCTGGCTATCTGCCGCTAATCTTAAACTTCCTTGTCTCACACGCAAGCTGGGTCCCAGATTTATAGGACCATTCAAAATCAAGAGAGTAATAAATCCTGTAGCCTTTGAACTAGCTCTCCCTGGATCGTACAGGCTACACCCTGTTTTCCATGCCTCCCTTTTGAAGCCATTGGTCCCTAGTGCTTTTCCTGGAAGAGAAGTGCCTCCTCCTCCACCCATCAAGATTGATGGAGAAGATGAATTTCAAAGTGGAAGCTTTACTAGGATGCAGGAAAGTCGGTAGGCAAATACAATACCTGGTAAAATGGAAGGGGTATCCTTCAGAAGATAACTCCCAGAACCATCCAAGAATCTTCATGCTCCCAGATTAATGAAGACATTCCATCAGCAACATACGGAATTGATGGCTAGCTTAGGCGTCCGGAAGCCGCCCCTCGGGGGGGGCACTGTCATAAGATGCGCAGGGGTAAAGCGCTCTGGCGCACAGTTGTGCACAATAGGAATGTGCTAAAGCACACGAGCACACACACACACAGGGTGTGACCCCTCGCTGACCCATAAAGGAAGTGAGGTCATTCAAACACACTGCTGCTTCGTCTTCAGCTTCCTGTGATTCCCACGTCTGCTCTTGTGATCTGTATTACCCATTGTGACCCGGATTGCCTCATCGACCTCGCTGATCTTCTCCTGACCCGACCTCTGGCTTGACCTTGGACTCCCGCTTTCTGAACGTGTTTGACCCTCAGCCTGCATCTGGACTTACCTGTTTTTGACCCCTGGCTTGTCTTTGGATTACCCTTCTGTCTCAGCGTTCCTGGTACTTTCTGTTTTCTGATCTGGACTGTGTTTGACCCCTGGCCTGCCTTCTGGATTCTGCCTTTGCCTTACGGACTTGCTACGATTGCTTCTGGACCTTCCCACGGGACATCACCTTTCAACTCTGCTCAAGCTACCTGCTGATCTACTAGCAAGTGACTGTCCTACTGGTAGCTTGTGCCTCTTGGCGCAACCACCCTCTGTGCCACCTTCAGGGGTGGTCTGCGCCGAGTCGCAACAGCGACCCCTCTCGGCATCTTGGCCTCGGTGAGTACATTTATATGATAACAGGGCTGTATATGACATGTTCCTGACCATTGCACTCTATACACGGGGCTGTATATGACATGTACCTGCCCACCGCATTCTATACACAGGGCTGTATATGACATGTTTCTGACCACTGCACTCTATACACGGGGCTGTATATGACATGTTCCTGATCACTGCACTCTATACATGGGGCTGTATCTGATATGATCCTGACCACTTCATGCTGTATTATGAGAGTTTAGTTTGGATTTTGCGCAGAGTGGAAACATCAAGATTATCTTTGAACTCATATGTCCATTAGTATTAACTCAGGCATCAGTATGAAAACCATGCCTAAAGGGGTCTATATATAGAAAATTTGTTGAACAAATGTGAAGAGCATTTGCCCAGCTGTGATATATTTGGGCCATAATTTAATAAACGCAGTGATTTTCTATGATCATCAGCTCCATCTAGTGGTCATAATGAGGTATATTTCTTGTAATACCTCCAACGGTAAAAAGGGCATTATATAGCATTATGGCCATTAGATGGAGCCAATTATCATAGAAAATATGTATGATATTTGTAATGGTTGGGCAAATGCTTGTCACCTTCATTCAATGTTTTTGTTCTTCAAAATAGAACTTTGTATTTGTGAAAGCTTACACACAAAATTTACTCGGTCAAAGAAAGGTAATGACTACATTTTTATTTTTCTACTGCTATTAATGGCCAACACGGTACAACACTTCACCCATGTCTTTGGTGATCTCTGATCTCCTTATGAACGGTTTCTTACATGATGAAGATCAGCCATGGAGTACAGCCATGGTCAAAAGTTTGAGAAAGACACATATATAAATTTTCACAAAGTCTGCTGCTTGTGTTTTTAGATGTTTTTGTCAGATGTTACTATAAGATACTGAAGTATAACTACAAGTATTCCATACGTGTCAAAGACTTCTATTGACAATTACATGAAGTTTATGCAAAGAGTCAATATTTGAAGAGATGACCCTTCGTTTTCAAGACCTCTCCAATTTGCCCTGGCATGCTGTCACTCAACTTCTGAGCCACATCCTGACTGATGGCTGTCTCCCCCTGCCCCATTCTTGCATATTCAATGCTTGGCGTTTGTCAGAATTTGTGGGGATTTTTTGTTGGATTAACCACAAATTCTCAATGGGATTAAGGTCTGGGGAGTTTCCTGAACATGGACCCAAAATGTCCATGTTTTGTTCCCCAAGCCACTTAGTTCTCACTTCTGCCTTATAGCAGGATGCTCCATCATACTGGAAAAGGCATTATTTCTCACCAAACTGTTCTTGGATGGTTGGGAGAAGTTGCTCTGAAGATGTTTTTGTACTATTCTTTATTCATGGCAAATTGTAAGTGAGCCCACTCCCTTGGCTGAGAAACAACCCCACACATGAATGGTACACACGCGGGGACTGTTCGCTCAACTTTGTTCGTCAAACAGTTTCAGCAGACAGTCCGCTCAAAATTAGCATGGACGGACATGGCCACACACGACGAATGAACAGTCCGCTGAAACCGTGCGCGATGACGTGAACGGCACGTACGACGGGACTAGAAAACGACGTCCTATACACTGCAATGCAACCTTCGGCGTATAAATTCTTTCTGAGCATGCGCAGAACTTTGTTTGACGAACAAGCCTACACACGAGCGGACTGTCCGCTCAAAGCAAGTTTCAGCGGACAGTTTTTCGGGATTTCCGAAAAACTTTGTTCGTCAAACTGTCCGCTGAAACTGTCCGCTGAAGCCCACACACGAGCGGACTGTCCGCTGAAACACTGTTCAGCGGACAAAGTTGAGCGAACAGTCCCCGCGTGTGTACGCGGCCTTACTGTTGGCATGACACAGGACTGATGGTAACACTCACTTATTCCTCTGTGGAGGAAGATTTTTCCGGATGCCCCAAACAATGGGAAAGGGGATTTATTATGCCACGTACACACGATCGGAATTCCGTCCAGAAAAAGACTGATGAGAGCTTTTCATCGGAAAATGCGACCGTGTGTATGCTCCATCGGAATTTAGCTGTCCGAATTTCCGCCAGCCAAAAATTGATAGCATGTTCTCAATTTTCCCGGCGGTAAAACTTTCTATCGGTAATTCCGATCGTGTGTATGCAATTCCAACACGCCAAAAATCACACATGCCTAGATTCAACTACGAGACAGAAGCTAATAGCTCCTGGCTATTGAACTTCCTTTTTCTATTCCCGTCGTACATGTTGTACGTCACCGCATTATAAACGATCGGAATTTGGTGTGACCGTGTGTAGGCAAGACAGCTTGAGCTGAATTCCGTCGGGAAAACCATCAGAGCTTTTTCTGACCAGAATTCCGATCGTGTGTACGTGCCATTAGAGAAAATTACTTCTCCCCCAGTCCTCAACAGTCCAATCCCTGTACCTTTTGCAGAATATCAGTCTGACCCTAATGTTTTTCCTGTAGAAGTGACTTTGTTTCCCCTTCTTGACACCAGGCCACTCTCCAAACCTCACTGTGCATGCAGATGGACTCACACCTGCCTGCTGCCATTCCTGAGCAAGCTCTGCACTGGTGGAGCCTCGATGCCGCAGCTGAATCAACTGTAGGAGACGGTCCTGGGGTTTGTTGGACTTTCTTAGGCACCCTAAAGTCTTCACAAATACAAAGGAAAACCAGAGTTGGACTTACTGGTAACTCTTTTTCCAGGAGTCTTCCAGGACAGCCTCATAGGGCTCCTCCCTCCGGGACAGGAAACACATTCACCCAAATGATTAAAAGGTAGTCCTCCAGGCCTTCCCCTTCAGTTTCCACAAGAACCGCTGGAAGGCTCTGAAAGCCATAACACACTGGCATATTAGTATATCCCCTGTTGCACCAGCTGTAAAACTCTGGGTGGGAAACCTGGCTGTCCTGGAAGACTCCTAGAAAAAGGTTTATCAGCAACCAGGTCCAAGCGGTAATGCTTTGCGAACGTGAAGTAGCTGGACCATGTCGCTGCTCTGTAGATCTCCTCTGGAGTGGCACCAGCTTTCTCTGCCCATAAAGCTGAAACCGCCCTAGTTGAATGTGCCTTAACTAGAGGCGCTTGCCTCCCTGCCAACCTGTATGCCTCTAAAGCTGTCATCCTAATCCATCTGGCGATGGTGAATCAGAACGTGATGACGTTATTTCGTTCCAACGGGACTACGTTCAGGCTAATAGCCAATAGCTTTGGTCTAGGAAATTGGTCTGAGCATGCGTGGCACTTTGTCCGATCGGAATTCTCTACAAACGATTGGACAATGTCCGATCGGATCATGTTGTCGGAAAATTTTATAGCCCAGCTCTAAAACTTTGTCGGTCAGATATTCCAATGAAAACAGTCCGATGGAGCCCACACACGGTCGGATTATACGACAACACGGTCCGATCGGACATTTTCTGTCGGAATGTCCGACCGTGTGTACAAGGGCTTAGGGTCTCTACCTGAGGATGCCATATAGAACCCTGTGTAACCAGATCCTCCCTCATTGGAAGAGGAATCGGAGGATATATGTCCAACCTCTTTAGGAATGCAAACCAGGCCCTCCTTGGCCAAAACAGGGATATCAAAATTAGATCCGTTTCCTGGGTCAGAAATTTCTGGAGAACCGCTGCAACTAGCCTTACTGGTGGAAGGCATAACAAAGGTTGAAGTGCCATGCATAGGCGAAGGCATCTGCCCCTGTGACTCGATCCAGCGAGTGCAGGGAGAAAAACGTAGCAACTTTCGTGTTACTTTCTGAGGCAAACAGATCTACCTCTGATCTGCGCAGGTCTTCACAACTCGCTTGAACACTTCTTGGTTGAGCGATCATTTGTCCTGTTTTACTCGCTGACGGCTGAGAAAGTCCATCAGAGAGTTCTGTCTCCCCTTTAAATATACTGCTGTCAGAGAAGTCAGGTTTGATTTGGCCCAAGTGAAAACTTCCTCTGATATCGTCTGAGGTGCAGGGCTTCTGGTCCCCCGTTTGTTTATGTATGCGACTACGGCCGCAGTGTCTGACCTTACTTGAAGGTGCCATCCCCTTATTCTTTGCTGGAAGGCCTCTAGTGCCCTCTGCACTGCCAGTAGCTCCCTCTGATTTATGGTCCATCTGGATTCCACCTGAGACCAAGATCCTTGAGCCAGATCCCTTTCCAGGTGGGCACAGAAATCCTGTATCGGGATCAGCTGGATCTTGCCCCGATTGATCAACCAATCAAGAGAATGCAGGAAAAGTTGTGCCTTCTGTAAGTTCTCTTCTAGCTACTGATAAGACTGGGTGACAAACAGAAGATCATCCAGATAGAGGATCACTGTAATGGCCCTGATGCCTCTGCCAGGACCTTTGTGAAAATCCTCAGAGAGGATGCTAGTCCAAACGGTAGTGCCCTGAATTGGAGGTGGAGAACTTCCAAATTCACCCTAACAGCTAGTCTGAGGAATTTCTGGAAATCCAGATGTATCGGTACATGCAAATATGCATCCCTGAGATCGATTGTCACCATATAACAATAGGGGAAGAGGAGATTCGTTACCGTGAAGATAGACTCCATCCTGAAATGCTTGTATCTGATAAATTTGTTCAGAGGCAGAGATTGAGAATCAACCTGAACTTGCCTGATGGCTTTTGGACTACAAACACATGGGGGTATACCTCTTGGCCGCATTCCACATGTGGTACCTGGCTGATGACTTGTTGATCCAACAGTTCTCCCAACAGCAAACTCAGAGCTCCTGCTTTCTCTTGGTCTCGGGGTAATGGGGTGACCGAAAAGGTGGGCGGGGAAATGGCATTGAACTCCAACTTGTAGCTGTTCTCTATTATCTTTTATATAAACAGGCTTGGTGTTGCGTTGGTCCATTGTGGGAGGAAGTCCTTCAACCTTCCTCCCACCAGAACACAGGAGTCACTGGAGCTTTGGGGTGGTCTGAGGATTGAATAATATTCCTCCTCTATCACATCCCTTGTGACCTGTCCAGTGTTTTTTTTTAAGATGACCCTCTCTCTCCTGTTGGGTCTACTGCCTGAAGCCTCGAAAAAGAAGTCTACCCTTTTTTTTTTCCCTGGGGACACTTTCTTCTTGTCCTGGGTATGCTCCAAGGCCTCCTGAAGCCCAGGTCCGAAGAGGTGATCGCCTTAAAAAGGCAATCCACAAAGCTTGAGCTTTGATGCTGCATCTCCTGAAGAAGATTTCAACCACATGGCCCTTCTTGCGGCAAAACATATAATAATAACCAGTCCTCAAATTTCAAAAGAATGAAGAATAATATCTAAATCCAGTAGAGTAAGTGAAAGTGATGTTTAGTAGAAAATCCTTATGTGCAAACAAAACCACCAATATATATGAACCTCCACCACATTGCATATGCTCTTACCAGAAGGCAAGCAGTGAGAGCCTTGTATTGAAGAATCACCCTCCGGATATCAGACCAACAATGGTGGCAGAAGTTGGCTATGGATGTAATAAGGCCAAACCCAGAGATCGCAATTCGATCGGTAGATCAGCACCCAGCGGTCATAATCTCAATGAAAAGAGGGAACTCGCCATAGTGTAAACCAGTAAAAAAAAACGATTTAATATATCAAGAAAATATTTGGTTGAATGTGTTTTCTGTCCCGGAGGGAGGAGCCCTATATCACAGAGGCTGTATATCTGAAGTGTATATCAGGGTATGCTTCTTCCCTGAACAATTCCCTCACTCAGGACAGGAAAGTGGCTTCTCCCCCATGTGAGATTTCTGATGTGTGTAAAGACTGGACCTTAGTGAAAAACATTTCCCACACTGAGGACAGGAATACGGCTTCTCCCCTGTGTGAGATCTCTGATGTATGTAAAGATTCGACTTCAGTGAAAAACATTTCCTGCATTCAGGACAGGAATATGGCTTCTCCCCCGTGTGAGATCTCTGATGTGTGTAAAGATTGGACTTCAGTGAAAAACATTTCCCGCATTCAGGACAGGAATATGGCTTCTCCCCCGTGTGAGATCTCTGATGTCTGTGAAGATGATACTTCCTTGAAAAGCATTTCCCGCACTCAGGACAGGAATACGGCTTCTCTCCTGTGTGAGATCTCTGATGTCTGTATAGACTGGACTTCTGTGAAAAACATTTCCTGCACTCAGAACAGGAAAATGGCTTCTTCCCCGTGGGTTCCTCAAAATAAGAGGAATATGATGGTCCATCTACACTGTGTGGTGCCGGATGGACATTTGAGGTAGTCGGGTTTTCTCCTGGACTATACTGTGTGATGTCCTCATCTTCTACTTTACAGTCTGGAGACAAAGTGTGACAATCATCTGAGGTTTTCTTCATCTCCCGTCCATCTACTAAAATAGAAATACAAAGATTATTACTAGACGTGAGCTGATTGGTTCCCCTAAACCAGGACTCCGCCCACATCAGGCAGCTTTGTCTCTGAGCATCTTACAATTCCCCCTCAAGGTAACTAGTAAATGGGTCCTCTGATCTCCTACCAGATCATTTCTTTATTCATGGACCTTAGTCAGAGAGTGAGTAAACAACGAGAACTGTCTTTTATAGGAGTGACAGTGATGAGGGAATTATAGGACGAGTGTCCCCTCCCCCTCTATCACTCATCGCCATCTTCCCAACACAAGAAGTCCTGCACTTCCTTATTTAGTCCATGATTTAGTCATGAATAACAGCGGGGCTGAGCCCCACCAGAGGTCAGAGAGTGAGGAAGGGGGGAAAACAACCACAATGAAGGCTGGACTGATCCTAAAGACCACCATCATTGGGTTATTGACTCCTCCCTCATTATTACTTTCTGTTTAAGGTTCCAAAATTGGAGGATGTTATCACATTATTATCAATATGTAAAAGTCTGTGCTCCAATCAAATCATCAGATATAAAAAGGAGTTTATTTACTAAAGCTAGAGAGGGCAAAATTAGTCACTTTTCTGCAGAGAAGCCAATCAGATTCCAGGTTTTATTGCTAAAGCTTAATTAACCACTTCCCACCCGGCCAATGCATATATACGGCCGGGTGGGAGCCGTCTACTCCTGATAGGACGTTCAGGAACGTCATTCAGGAGTAGCGGGATCGCGCGCGCGCGCGCCCGCGCAGCGGCGCGATCCCGATGTGCTCGTGTCACCCGGACACGGCACATCTCAGATCGGCAGGAGGGCTCTGTGATTGGCCCTCCTGATCACATGACGGCCGTGTCCAATCACGGCCGTCATGTGATGTAAACAAACAGCCGGTTGCTAGGCAATCGGCTCTCCTCTCCTCACACGGAAGTCACCGCTGAGGAGAGGAGAGCAGAACGCTGCAGCCGGCTGATGATCAGTGAGTATGGGCTGCTTTTTACAGCTTTTTACTCACTGATCATCAGTGTAGTGTCAACACACAACACACCACACAGTACAAACACAGTCCCCACACATGTCCCCAAAACACACATGTCCCCAAAACATACATGTCCCCAAATAATAAAAACACATGTCCCTAATAATAAAAACATGTCCCCCACATATGTCCCACTAAAATCACATGTCCCAATGATTATCTGCACACATATGTACGTGATCACCTGCACACATATGTACATGATCATTTGCGTACATATGTCCGTGATCACACAAACCAATTATTATACACATAACGGAATTTTTTTTACCAAAAACATGTAGCAGAATACATTTTGGCTTAAATTTATGACAAAATTTGATTTTATTGGATTTCTTTTCAAATAGAAAAAAGAAAATATTGTTTTTTTTCCAAATTTCCGCTATTTTTGCGCTTATATCGCAAAAAAAAAAAACGGAGTCGTGAATAAATAACACCAAAATAAAGCTCTATTTGTGCGAACAAAATGATAAAAATTTCATTTGGGTACAGTGTAGCATGACCGCGCAATTGTCACTGAAAGCGCTAGAGCGATGAAAGCTGAAAATTGGGCTGGGAAGGAAGGGGGTGAAAGTGCCCTTTATTGTAGTGGTTAAGCAAGCTGTGGTTAGAAGCGGATTGATTTCTCTGCAGAATTGTGACTAATTTTGCCCTCTCTAGATTTGGTAAATAAATCCCACAATGTCCAGCTGGTAGAAGATTGGTGTAAAAAAAGACAAAACATATTATGTTTATATATAGCAGTGGGTAGAGGGGAGAGAGCAGAAGTCTATGCAATGTACAACATATTGTATAAGATACAACAGATAGGACTATATAGTATCAGAATAATGTAATGTACAACATAGAGTATATAGTGCAGGGGTCAGGAGTAAGTAATGCACAATATAAATTATATAGTGTAAGGGTCAGCACTAATATTGGTACTCAATCAGTGGAAGCTTAAATGTTTACATGAGACAAGTTGCAGAGGTCCCACACCGCTGCCTCTCATCTCCTGAGACTGCACTCAGTGACTTGGGTCTGAGACTATACAGACATATCCCTCCACCCGGCACAGCCAGCAGACAACAGAGAGAGTAATCCTGGGAAAAATGCTCTATCAGAAATTCTACTAGACATGGGGCAGAAGACCGAAAATGACATACCCCAGGTGTCTAGGTCTAGTGACGCCTATGGTGAAAATCAACATTTTGCTGCCAGCTGAACCTCAAAATCTCCATAAATCCAGTCTAGATACATAAATTGTGTCGGCAGCACAGAGGAGGAAGATTATCCGAGAGAAATACAGGAATACAGGACAGGGAACACAGCTCAGGAAAGTGACCAGGGGATTACAGGCTGATATCACCCAGCCCCCGCCCTACTCTGGACCAATCAGTGAGCAGTATGGGTGGAGGAATGTATTTAGTGTTAATGACCCACCTGTGCTGATCTCTGTAGGAGTGTCCTCCTCTATAAATGTCCCCGTTATTCCATCCTCCTCCATAGACTGCTGATCATCCCTCACATAAGTCTTCCCTTCTTCTTTCACCTCAACTTTATCTATCAGATCTTCACCCTAAACCAAGAGAATGAGAGTGAATATCTGTAAAATATAAGATCACATAAAAAATCCATACAAGTCCATGTTCTAGATGCCTGTCCCACCAACCTTGTAATGCTGTGGGATGGTGTGATCTTCCTGTGTGGAATCCTGGGAATATGGAGGACAAGTACCTCTCTGTGGTGGGTTCCTTGTATTAGGTGGCTCCACCATATCCTTGTGTCCTCCTGAAAACTCCGCCATCACTCCATACTCCTCATCCTCCTCTTTATACTCTTCTTTAACAACAATATTTTCATCCCCAAGATTTCTACTCTGAATATATAACAAAAATGATATCAGTTGTAACAAAGCAGATAAATGTACAGGTCCTAATGATACTAGCAGTGATTGTGACCTTCCTGTGTGGAATCCCGGGAAAACAGAGAATGGGGACATCTCCCTGGTGGATTCCCATTACTGGATCCATCTGTAGGAAACACACACACTGACTGAATACATTGTTTCTATGTGTTTATCAGATGATGGGGGATCTAGGTGGAGCCTCCGTACTGCTCTCTCCTTTACAATAAAGTCTCCTCTTACCCGGTGATGTGTCCATCATGACGTCCTTGTAGAGATCCTTGTGTCCTAAATACTCCCACTCCTCCATGGAGAAATAGACAGTGACATCCTGACACCTTATAGGAACCTGAACCCATGCAGACACATCCCTTGTCTGTTACTGGATAACGTCCCAGAATTCCCAGCGCTGTAACTGAGCTGCAACTCTCCCTACCAGTTCTTCATAGAACACTTTCTGAATTCAGTACACTGTCGGGGTATAAGATTAATATTTCTAAGATCGAGGCTCTCCATCAACATTCCTCCCACAACTCTGGCCACCTTACAATCCGCTTATTCGTATCACTGGTGTACACCCCCCCCCCCCCCGATTCGGTTTGCACCAGAACATCCGAACATGGCAAAAAGTTTGTTTGAATATGCAAACACTGTTAAAGTCTATCGGACACGAGCCTGAAGAATCAAAAGTGATAATTTTAAGGGCTTATATGCAAGTTCTTGCCCTAAAAAGTGTTTGGGGACCTGGGTCCTGCCCCAGGGGACATGTATCAATGCAAAAAAAAAGTTTTAAGAAAGTCTGTTTTTTCGGGAGCAGTGATTTTAAGAATGTTTGAAGTGATACAATAAAAATGAAATATTCCTTTAAATGTCGTGCCTGGGGGTGTCTTATAGTATGCCTGTAAAGTGGCACAGTTTTCCCGTGTTTAGAACAATACCACAGCAAAATGACATTGCTAAAGGAAAAAAAGTAACTTAAAGGGGTTGTAAAGGTAATTTTTTTATTTTCTACATAGGTTCCTTTAAGCTAGTGCATTGTTGGTTCACTTATCTTTTCCTTCGATTTCCCTTCTAAATGTTTTTTTTCTTTGTCTAAATTTCTCACTTCCTGTTTCACCCCAGTAAGCTGTTCAGTAAGCTGTTCTGGCTGACTAACCACCAGCTCGGATGATGGTGAGAAGTTTACTGAGGAGAAACAGGAAGTGAGATATTCAGACAAAGCAAAAAAACATTTAGAAGGGAAATCAAAGGAAAAGGTAAGTGAACCAACAATGCCCTAGCTTAAAGAAACCTATGTAGAAAATAAAAAATTTACCTTTACAACCCCTTTAAAACTGCTTGCGGCTGTAATGTATTGTCGGGTCTCGGCAATATAGATGAAAATCATTGAGAAAAACGGCATTGGTCCCCCCAGCCCATTACAAGGATCTTTCGGTCTAGTATGGATATTAAGGGGAATCCCACACCCAAATGTAGAAAAAAAATGGCGTGGGGGGCTCCAGGCACTATATACTTTGAACAGAAGTATATATACACACACTATACGGCCTGCCCTAAATACTATTCAGACAATTGGGCCTTAGGTGGGCCTGGTGGTGCCAGAACACTGTAACCCCTCACAGTTACGCTTGTTGGACAGGAAAGGGCCCTGCTATGAAATATTTGATCAAAAATTGTAATTACATGCCCCTGTTAAACAGGGGCAGCTAAATTGGGCTGGGTGGTGGTGCCACAACACTGTAAGCCCTCACAGTTACTCTTGGTGGGCCCAGGAACTGGCCCTGCTGTGAAATATTATATCAAGAATTGTAATCACATACCCCTGTTAAACAGGGGCAGAAAAATTGGGCCTTAGCCAGTGGTGGTGGTGCCACAACACTGTAACCCCTCACAGTTACACTTGTTGGGCACAGGAACAGGCCCTGCTGTGAAATTTTTGATCAAAAATTGTAATTACATGCCTCTGTTAAACAGGAGCAGAAAAAGCCTTAGGCAGTGGTGGTGGTGCCCTAAACCAAAAATATTGTTGGTCAGCTGGCATCTTCAAGATTGAGGAGGAATAGGATAGACACTCAGCATAGGCAGTCTTCAAGGGATCCCACATCCATAGAAAAATCAATCAGTTACATCAGCATCAGGTGCTTCATAGCTGCTCCTGATCCAAGACTGATTCATTTTTATGAACGTGAGCCTATCAACGGAGTCTGTGGAAAGGGGCACTCTATGATCTGTTACAAACCCATCAGCAGCACTGAATGTGCATTCAGAAAGAAAGCCGGATGCAGGACAGGCCAGTAGCTCAATTGCATATTGAGCAAGTTCTGACCAGTGGTCCACCCTCAAGACCCAGTAACCCAGTGGATGGTCTGTTGGAAAAGTCTCCAAGTCTGCTCTTGCCCCAAGATATTCCAGCACCATGTAATGCAGATGTTGGCGATGGTTGCTTGAACCGATCAGACCTTGGCGCGGAGGACTAAAAAATTGTCTAAAGGCATCGGTCAGCCAGCCACTTTCTCCACCGCTCTTCCTCTAACTGACCGAAGCCTCAGCAACACGTTATCCAGCACCAGGAAATTGTAACCTTCATGGCCTCCTGAAGATGTTTCATCCTCTGCTCACTCTGCGGAGGCAGGATGAATGCCTGCAACCTTACCCTTGTAACGTGGATCAAGAAGGGTTGCCAGCCAGTAATGATCCCTCTCCTTGATATCACGAATCCTAGGGTCCTTTTGCAGGCTTTGAAGAATCAGGGAGGCCATGCAGCATAAGTTTGCAGACACATTTGAGAGTCCTGGGTCACTGAGGATGACGTTGTCAGAAACGACCTCCTCCCAACCACGTACAAGTCCTTGGGTTTCTGGGGACTGAAAACTATCCCTTGAAGACTGCTGCTGAGTGTTATGCCCTGTACACACGGTCAGATTTTCAGACGGAAAATGTTTGATGGAAGCTTTTTGTTGGAAATTCCGACCGTGTGTAGGCTCCATCAGACATTTTCCATCGCAAAAAATTTGAGATCTGGATCTCAAATTTTCCAACAACAAAATGCGTAAATTCTGAATTTCGGAAATTCTGATCGTGTGTACACAATTCTGACCCACAAAGCTTCACGCATGGTCGAAATCAAGCAGAAGAGCCGCACTGGCTATTGAACTTAATTTTTCTCAGGAAGTCATACGTGTTGTACATCACCGTGTTCTTGACGTTCACAAATTCTGCCCAACTTTGTGTGACCGTGTGTATGCAAAACAAGTTTAAGCCAACATCCATCAAAAAACCCATGGATTTTGTTGTCAGAATGTGCGATCATGTGTACGGGGCATTATCCTCTACATCCATACTGACACAATTCTCCTCCTCCTGTGTGTTTGGCGGGCCCACAGCAATGCTATCTGGATAAAGGGGGCCTTGAGAGGTAAGGAAGTCATCCTCTTCCTCCCACTGTTCTGCCTCAAGTGCCCTGTCCATTATTCCATGAACTGTGCGCTCCAACAGGAAGACAAGAGGGGCAGTATCACTGATGCATGCATTGTTGCTGCTCACCATCCTCGTGGCCTCCTCAAATGGTGATAGTACAGTGCATGCATCCTTGATCAGTAGTGCTGGCCTGGCAAAAAAAAGCCAAGCTCCCCTGACCCTGTCCTGGTGCCATACTCACACAGGTACTCATTGATGACCCTCTGATGCAAGTGCAGCTGCTGCAGCATTGTCAACATTGAGTTCCACCTGGTGGGCATGTCACAAATGAGGTGGGCAGGTTGCATTACCTTTGAATGTCAGCCAGCGAGCACTGGCATTGTATGACCGGTGGAAATGACCATAGACTTTTCTGTCCTGCCTCAGGAGATCCTGTAAGCCTGGGTACCTGTTCAAAAACCGCTGCACCACCAAATTCAGGACGTGTGTCAAACATGGGTCAAGTGTCCCTGTTGGAGGGCGGAGAGAAGGTTTGTGCCATTGTTGCATACAACCATTCCTGGCTGAAGCTGGTGTGGCGTCAACCACCTCTGAGCCTGCCCCTGCAGAGCTGACAGAATCTCTGCCCCAGTGTGGTTCCTGTCCCCTAAGCAGACCAACTCTAGCACCGCAAGGCATCTTTTTGCCTGAGTGCTTGCGTAGGCCCCTGAACACTTACTGAGCACTACTGGTTCAGAGGAGAATTCAGAAGAGGCCATAGAGGAAGAAGAGCTGTGGCAGAATGACTAGCATTTTGGAGGTGTGGTGGCGGAACAAGCACCAACAATACTGAACCCTCTCCTGCATCCTTCCCAGCTGCCAGCAAAGTTACCCAGTGTGCCATTAATGAAAGGTAACATCCCTGCCCATGCCTGCTGGACCATGAGTCAGCGGTAATATGCACCTTACTGCTGACTGCCCTGTCCGAGGCCAAAACATTGCCTTCCACATGCCGGTAAAGAGCCGGAATGGCCTTCCGTGAAAAGAAATGGCATTTTGGAACCTGCCACTGAGGTACAACACATTCCACAAATTACGGGAAGGGGGCAGAGTCTACCAGCTGAAAAAGCAGCAATTGCAGTGCTAGCAATTTGGCCAAGCTAGCATTCAGACACGGATGGCTGGGACCAAATTTATTTTTCCAGTTTAGCAACTGGGGTAGGGAAATTTTCCTGCTAAAATCAGATGGAGGTGTACTGATAGCATATTGGCTGCAAGTACTTGAGACACCTATTGCTATAATTTCATTCCTCTCAGTGCAGGTTTTTGAGCGGACTGCAGGTATAGTGGGGTTGGAGATCCCAGATGAGGAGCAAGAAGTCCACCTTGTTCTTTGATGTGGGTCTTTCAAGTGCTGTTGCCAATAGACTGCATGGGAGGTCGTCATAAGTCTGGTCAAGTATGTGGTGCCCAAGCAGCTACTGTTCTGGCCATGCTTTATCCGCTTCAGACATAGGTTGCAAACAGCAACGGTGCAATCTGCTGCACACGTGTCAAAAAAGGCCTGCACCAATGTTTCAAAATCAGAAGGGAGTCAGCAGCGCCCTGCACCTGCAGAGCTCTGTGGTGTGATGCAGTAGGGTAGCTGCCCTTAAGCTGCCCCCTAGAGGACATCCTGCCTCGTTGGAGTTGTGTCTCCTCCTCCTATCTTCTATCAGGCACCCAAGTAGAGTCAGTCATCCCCTCCCTTCATGTCACTGGAGCAAACTTGGCAGTATGCTATGGCTGGGGGAACATGACTGCCAGTTTCTAATCCTTCTTGGGCACCACCTCTCTCTAAGCTCACGTTGCTCCCTTCCTCAACCTGGGAACCAACAACGGAGCCTTCTAATCACTGCATATCCTCCATCAGCATATACGCGACACTGTGGTTAAATACTTTGGAGGATTCCTCCGTGCTATGAAAGGAGTGACTGAACAAGGAGCCAGTGGAATAGACCACTTTGGCAGCTGCATTGGAAGGCAAACTACTTTGAGCCTGGGTGACAGAGGATGAGGACGGCTTTGTTATCCACTCCACCAACTCTTCTGCATGTTCTAACTCAATAACACGGCCAGCCGCAGGAAAAAAGGACAAGCGTGCTCCACGACCACCTGCAGAGGATGTACCATGTCCATGACCAGCGCTGTTGACTGTAGACACAGAACCTGCTTGCCCTATTTTAGTGGCCTGTGAGTGTCTGCCTCTCCTTGGTGGCCTTGCGGACATGATGTATATTTTGTTTGGCAACAACACACTGAACTGTATTGTGTGCTGTGTACACCAGAAAAGTAGGAGCAACCGCACTATGCTTGCACTGTTTTGTGTAAAAGTAGTAGAAACAGTACACCACGGAATGCACTGTAGATTTATGCTGCAGAGTGTGTGTGTGTGTGTGTGTGTATATATATATATATATATATATATATATATATATATATATATATATATATATATATATATATATATAGTGGCAGAGCGTTGCACTGCCAGGGTCTAGAAGGAGGACGTGACCCAGAATTCTCAATCAGACGGGTTGAGGGGCTCCAGGGAGCATGTAACATGAAGAGGAAACTGGCCCTTCAGTTTCCTCAGTGTTTTCTAAAGTCCACTTTGGGACCTGGAGCTCAGGGATTTCTGAGAGATCCAGGTGGGATGGAATCCCTAATCCTGTGTCCCGAATTTGAGAACATCCAGTATACTGATTGGTCAGGTGTGTGCTGAGCTTTTAGTAGTGAACTGACCATGGTTCTGGGCTCCACCCCAGCAGACAGGAAGTCTGAGTATCAGGAGTCAGGAGGGCTCCACGGGGGGGGAGCCAGTGCAGCAAGAGGCTGCTAGCTGTGTGCACCAAGGTGGTCAGTTAAACAGTCTGTAGGAGACAGACAAGGGCCTGGAGTGTAAGGCCAGAGCAACAGTGATGCAAGTTAGAGCCTACTAGGCTGAATGTAGTTTTGTTGATGAAAAGCAATGCTAAAACCCCTGCGAGGGAAACCTATCTTTGTTTGTTGGACTTTCTTTTAATAAAAATGGGCAAACGAAGCCATTAAAAAAGAAGAACCAGCGAGTGGCGGTGTCCTTCAAGCTCTACATTTGATGCTAATCCTTTACAAATTATATTTTATATATATATACACACACATACACACACACACATACATACACACACACACACATATATGAAATACACTGCCTGAAGTAGATTAGAAATAGTACCCCACGGTATGCAATGTAGAATGTAGATCTCCAGCCTACACTGATTGGATGCTGCAGAGTTGGGCACCCCTGCTGTAATACCTATATATACTCTTCATACTGTTTGTGATGGTTGTGCAATTCAAACCAATGACTATTCTGCACTACTGTTTTGTGAAATACAATGGATGTAACTTCTTTTTCTCCAGTCATCTTCCAGGACGGCACACCAGAGATGACTGGTCCACCTGACAGGAAACACAATCAACAACGAATTTAAAAGTCCCCACCCTTCCCTCAGACCCTCAGTTCTTGATTGTGTTTCCCACAGGATGACAGCGAAATCAAGTTTCTTTCTAAAAAGTTTTTTTCTTGGGGTCTGGGACCCTGTGTTTTTTCTCGTGAGGTTCTTTTTTTTTTAGGGACTTAAACAGACAGGGTCTGTGGTGCTCCCTTGTATACCCCCAAGAGAAATCTTGGGGGGGTATGCCTCACTCAAGGTCTCCTTAGGGAGCCTTGTATGAGCCTCGTGGGACAGGGGAGTTGTCCCAGTAGGCTATTCCCCTGTTGTATTGGCCTACCTGCACATTCGTGGTGGAGTGGTGAGGTGATGCCTTTCCTTATGCGGACGCGGATGGCGTGCGTTCCAACGCCACAGCGCATGTCCGGAAGTCCAAGGGCGTCACTTCCGGGTATCGAGTTCCGGAAGTTGAGATGGCTGGACGCACCGATGTGCGTTCCAGCCTCAGTGCGCAGGACCGGAAGAGGCCGTACGTCATTTCCGGGCGACGGACCTCCTTAAAGATGGCGCCGAGCGGCGCGGTTTTTCAAACAGAACGGGTGTGCTGTAACACACCCAGTCTCCTCGTCCTGCAAGACGCTTTTCCTGGCACTTTGAAAAAGACAACAAGGGGATGCTCGAGACCTGATCCAGCGATCCTGCAGGGCAGCAAATCGCCATGGAAGAGGAAGGTCCGTCTGAGCAGACAGTCGTTGAGGTCGCCACTGGGGGTGAGTGATCCAACTTTATTTAGGGGCAGGGTTCTCGGGGTAGAGCTCCTGTGCCCCTTTTAGGACTTGTGTAGCTAAAATTGTCTATTTTTTGACTATTCCCAGGGACCGAAAGCTCTGCCCAGGGGTCAGCTGCTAGGTCTAAGGGGAAGGTTACTTCAAAGTCCAGGCGTTGTGGTTACTGTAACGCTAAGTTAGCACAAGACCACTCCAAGCCTTTCTGCGATCGATGTATCATCAAGCTCGCAGGCAGGGAGACCTCTCAGGTCGTGAAGGAATGTAGGGCCTTACAAGCAGAAATGTTGGCTACCCTTCAAACTTTTCAGTCCACCCTTGTGAAGGGTTTGCAGGAAGTACCGTCAGAGAGTGAGACTCCTCAGTTACAGGAAAATCTTTCCACATCTTATGCGGAAAGTTCCCAGGGCCAAGTCTCCCTATTATCTGAAGTGGAGGAAGGCCAAGTACCGGATTGTAGTTCTGGAGAGGAAGATTCAGACCAAGATAGCCAGGGGGAGGCTAAGCTTGGGGGATTTTTGTTCCCGAGTGAGGACATGGAGGGTTTATTAAAAGCCATTTACGCCTCAGAAGATATTCAGGTTCCCTCTGCTCAAGTCTCAGCTCAAGATAGAGTATATAGAGGTCTAGGAAGGTTACAGACCAGAACCTTTCCCATCCACCAGTCTCTGAAGGAGATAATCCTTAGAGAATGGAAGGAACCTGAACGCAAGCTTCTCAAACTGAAAGCTTGGAAAAGGAGGTGTCCCTTTAAAGATGAGGAGGAGGAAAAATTTTTTAAGGCTCCTCGCTTGGATGCAGCCTTAGCACAAGTATCTAAGAGGTCTGACTTATCCTTTGAGGATTCCGGAAATATCCAGGATCAGATGGATAGAAAGTCGGAAACTTTACTCAAAAGAGCCTGGGAGGCGAATGCGGCAGCAATGGCGCCTGCCCTAGCTTCCGCCTGTGTAGCCAGAAATGCTGACACCTGGCTGGGCAAATTAATGGATCATGTTTCCCGCAGTAAGGAGGCTAAAGAGATTGTAGACTCGCTGGAAGTAATCAGTCGAGCAGTAGCATATGTGGCAGACGCAGCTGTAGAAACTGTTAGGACCACAGCTAAAGCAGCAGCACTTTTGAACTCTTCCAGGAGAGCTCTATGGGTCAAGACTTGGGATGGGGATTTTACTTCCAAGTCTCGCCTATGCGGTATCCCCTTTGAGGGTTCCTTGCTGTTTGGTTCAGGCCTAGATCAGGTTTTGTCCCGATCTACGGAGAAGGGCAAGAAATTTCCTGTAAGGGCCAAGAAAGAAAGGGGTAAGAAATTTTTTCGAGGCCCCTATTCAAAGTCTCATCATAAGGGGAAAACTGAACCAAGGAGAAAATGGAACTTGGGGAAAGGAAAAGAAAAAAGTACAATTCTTTTCTCCAGCTCCGGAGCCTCTCAGAAAGAAGGCAAATGACGCCACCGTAAAGGTAGGCGCAAGACTCCGCGATTTCCTTCCACAGTGGGAAAGGATCACGCAGAGTCCATACATTCTAAACCTTTTAGAAGTGGGGTACAGACTAGAATTTCAGACCCATCCCCCACAGGAATTTCTGGTTACCTTTCCTCCCAGGGACCCAACCAAGGCAGAAGGGTTACTGAAAAATCTAAAGGAGCTAGCAGAGCAAAGGGTTATTACTCCAGTACCAACCAATCAGCTTACCCAGGGTTTTTACTCACACGTATTTGTGGTTCCAAAACCCTCAGGAAAATTTTGGTTGATAATAAACTTGAGAAGACTCAACCGTTACCTGCTTCACAAGAAGTTCAGGATGGAGAGTATCTACTCAGTAAGAAAGCATCTGCAGAGAGGAGTCTTTATGGTCACCCTGGACCTAAAAGACGCTTATCTACACGTACCCATTGCTCCCGAACACCAGAAGTACCTACGCTTCGCAGTTTGTATACAGCAGAGGATACAACACTGGCAGTTCAGGGCTCTCCCCTTTGGGCTGGCGGCAAGTCCGAGGATATTCACAAAGGTGTTAGCCGAAGTAGTGGCATACCTACACCTGCAGGGGATAAGGTTAATACCCTACCTGGACGACTTGCTGATCTACAGTGTCGATCAGAGGCAAGCAGTAATAGACAGAGACATCGTGTTGGAAACTCTGGAGACCTTGGGCTGGATGGTCAGTCAGGAGAAGTCCTCACTGACTCCATCTCAGTCCAAATTATACCTAGGCTACCTGTTAGACTCGCAGGCACAGAAGGTATTCTTACCAACAGAAAAGGTAACGAAGGTCCAGAATGCGGTTGTCACCCTTCTCGAAAGAGGAGAAGCCTCTCTGAGATATATAATGAGATTGCTGGGCCTCATGACGGCCTGCATTCCGGCAGTAACCTGGGCACAACTCCATTCTCGGGAGCTTCAGTCTTTTCTACTTGCCTCATGGGGAGGAAAAAGAGAAACATTAGAGAACAGAGTGCCCATCACAGAGGAGGTATCTCGTTCTCTGCGGTGGTGGCTCGACCCACAGAATTTGTTGAATGGTCGCCCCTGGTCTCAGGTAAACCCTTTGGTCTTAACCACGGACGCCAGCGCCTGGGGTTGGGGGGCTCATCTGGGAAACCGATATTCCCAGGGGTCCTGGAACCACAGCCAAGCCAGGGAGTCTTCCAATTTCAGGGAGCTTCTGGCAGTAGGAAAAGCCCTAGACTATTTCCGAGAGGAACTGCAGGACAGGGAGGTTCAGGTCCTCTCGGACAACCTGGTCACGGTGGCATACCTAAACCACCAAGGAGGGACAAGGTCGGACAAACTAAGACGGTTAGCGCAACAGATCCTTGTGAAGGCAGAAAAGAGGGTCCTTTCATTGTCAGCGATTCACATAAAGGGCTCACTCAATCTGCAAGCAGATTTTCTAAGCAGACAGCCCATCCTTCAGGGGGAATGGGGATTGAGCAAAGAAATCTTCTTCCTGGTGTGCAAACATTTTGGCAAGCCAGAAATAGATTTGTTCGCTTCCCGGGAGAATGCGAAGGTTCTCAGGTTTTTCTCCCTTTACAAGGATCAAGAAGCAGAAGGGATAGACGCTCTTGTACAAGTATGGGATTTCAGACTGGCTTATGCCTTTCCCCCATTGGTGCTCCTTCCCAGAGTCCTGCAAAAATTAGCCTACTCAAGGTCAGTCCTGATACTGATAGCACCCTGGTGGCCCAAGAGAGTTTGGTTTCCCACCATTCAGAGTCTCGCGATAGCTCCCCCACTGCGTCTGCCGGTGCAACGAGACCTACTCAGTCAGGGTCCAGTCTTTCACCCCGACCCGGGTCGTCTCTCTCTGACAGCATGGCTATTGAAAGGGAAATACTCCGAGACAGGGGCTGTTCGGAAAAAGTGATAGATACTCTTCTCCTCAGTAGGAAAGGCGTCACCAGAAAGATTTATGCAAAGGTCTGGGAAGTCTTCTCCCACTGGTTACAGTCTAAGGAGGGGGCTCTCCAGATGATACCCACCATCCTAGACTTTCTTCAGGAGGGGGTGGACCAGGGTTTGGCAGTTAGCACCCTAAAGGTCCAGGTGGCAGCCCTGTCCGTGTTTTTTGATAGGAAGCTAGGACAGGAGCCGCTAATAAAAAGATTTTTATTGGCCAGGGAAAGGGTAGTTCCAGTTAGGTCGGTCAGTTGCCCTCCATGGGATCTGTCCCTGGTATTAGATGCCCTAACAAGGGGGCCTTTTGAGCCGGTGGCTCAAATTTCGGTTAAGCTTTTATCATTTAAGTTGGCCTTCCTCCTGGCTATCACTACGGCCAGGAGGGTGAGTGATATACAGGCTCTGTCAATTAAAGAGCCGTTTTTGCGCATCCTAGAGGATAGGGTAATCCTCACTCAGGATCCTCTTTATTTGCCAAAGGTTGCTTCATTATTTCACAGAACACAGGAGATTATTCTCCCGTCCTTTTGCCAGAATCCTAAGAATAAGGAAGAAGAAAGATTTCATTTCTTAGATGTCAGGCGTTGTCTCCTAGTCTATTTAGAAAGGGTGAAAGACTTTAGGAGATCCAGTCATTTATTGGTCACTTTTTCAGGGAAGAAAAAGGGTCTTCAAGCATCAAAATCTACAATAGTTAGATGGGTTAGACAGACCATATCCATAGCTTATAGACAGGCAGGTAAACCAGTACCAACCCGCCTTAAGGCGCATTCAGCTAGATCCCTAGCGACCTCCTGGGCAGAGAGGGCAGGCGCCTCAATTGACCAGATCTGCAGAGCAGCAACATGGACGAGCCATAGAACATTTCTGAGGCACTACAGAGTGGAGCTGTTGTCCCCTCAGGATTTGGCATTTGGCAGGAAGGTCCTACAAGCGGTTGTCCCGCCCTAAAGGTAGGCCTGAACTTCTTGCTTATCCTCTCAGGTGTGCCGTCCTGGAAGATGACTGGAGAAAATGACCAGTTACACTTACCGGTAACGTCTTTTCTAGGAAATCTTCCAGGACGGCAGGCCTACTCCCTACCCTTGTTTTATTGGTGTGATATATTGATTCTTCACAGAATGTTCCCTCTGACACTGGTGTGGGATTTTCTTTACCATAACTGAGGGTCTGAGGGAAGGGTGGGGACTTTTAAATTCGTTGTTGATTGTGTTTCCTGTCAGGTGGACCAGTCATCTCTGGTGTGCCGTCCTGGAAGATTTCCTAGAAAAGACGTTACCGGTAAGTGTAACTGGTCATTTTTTTTTTATTTTTTTATTCAATAAAAATACAATTACAAAAAAGAATTCCCGGCACCGCTCACCTCTCCTGTCAGCAGCTCCATCATCTTCTTGGTGACTTCTAGAATCTTCTCCATGTTGTGTCTCTCAGGTTTTAGGGAGTCACATGGAGGCACTGTGATGGTCATATGATCACCGGACTTCACAAGAGGAAATCTCTGTATTGGGGAACCAATAGGAATATCATGATCCTCCTCACCTCTCCGGTCAGGTCTGTGTTTTATTAATAGAGATAAGAGTGATGTCATGTGATCTCCCAGAATCCTCCTCACCTCTCCGGTCAGCAGGTAGACGATCTCCAGGGTGAGGTTTAGTATAGTCTCAGTCATGTGACTCCGGTCCTCCTCCATCTTCATTGGTCCCATCATTTAATCTATACAGGTCTCCTTGTAGACGGATAACTTAAGTAAATTAAAGAAATATTTCAATGGTATTGGTTACACAATAATAGGATATGGATGTGAGGGGGTAATAGAGGAGTTGCTGCCATCATCTCCACTCAATAGTGATCTTCTGGCTTCCTGTGCCTCAATGTAGCGCCATCCTTACACCTGCTGGCCCGGAGAGCATTCCTGCTTACACAGATGATACATCAGCATCCCCTGCTCTGGTCCTGCTCTGTATTTTTGAGTCTGCCTGAGTGATTACTGGATACAAAGTCCATAGCAGACCCTTATCCGAGCACGCAGCCCGGCCGGTCAGGAAAGGGGGTGGGAACGAGCGAGCACCCCCCCCCCGGGCCGTACAAGGCTGCATGCCCTCAACATGGGGGGTGCTTTGGGGAAGGGGGACCCTGGCCCCCTTTCCCCAAAGCACCTTGTCCTCATGTTGATGAGGACAAGGGCCTCTTCCTGACAACCTTGGCCGTTGGTTGTCGGGGTCTGCCGGCAGGGTCCTCCTCGATAAAAGGCGGGGTCACCAGGTGATGTCACATGGTGACCCCGCCCCTTATGATGTCACAGTCTTCCTGAAAACCCTGGCCGTTCGTTGTCAGGGCCTTCTTCTCCTTCAATAAGGGGCTGGGTCACCAGGTGATGTCACTTGGTGACCCCGCCCCTTATGATGTCACAGTCCCAGCATCCTCCGGGTGACCACCGGAGCTGTCTAATAAAGAACTTTAAAAACCTGTGTTGCGTTTTTTTTTATGTGCACATTTTTCCCCAGGTGAATGGGTAGGGGTACATCCCCATACTCATTCACATAGGGTAGGGGGGCCGGAATCTGGGGGCTCACGGATTCTGATAAGCCCCCCGCAGACCCCGACAACCAACAGCCAGGGTTGTCAGGAAGAGGCCCTTTTCCTCATCAACATGGGGACAAGGTGCTTTGGGGTGGGGGGGCCACAGGCCCCCCTTCCCCAGAGCACCCACCATGTTGAGGGCACGTGGCCTGGTACGGCTCGGGGGGGGGGGCTCTCGCCTAGGCTGCGTGTTTGGATAAGGGTCTGCTATGGACTTTGGGGGGACCCCCATGCAGTTTTTATTCGGTGTAGGGGTTCCCCTTTAAATCCGTACCAGGTGACGGGGCTTGCGAGGTGTCAATCTCGCCGATGGAGGCGGCGGCATTGACTTCCTTCGCTAGTTCCGTCTACCTGGAGCCACGTTCAAAATGAACGGAATTTACTCCGTGTGTGGGCAAGTCCATTTATTTGGGTTGTCTGCCAGATAGTCTGATCGTGTGTATGTAGCATTAGAGATATAATCACTAAGGGAAAGAACCCCAACAACGTGCTGACCTGATAAGGGTGCTCTAGTTTTATACTGTCAAAGGTGGGGATGTTTTTTGTTAATTAATGAATCATGAGATAATATAAAGATGACTGACAATCAGAGCAGGCCTTTCACATGTAAAGTCAGAGCAGCAGAGCTGTAAAGATAAGATCAGCACATAAAACTTAGGGAAGACACCACAGAGCAACACAAACATCATAATGATGCAGACAGGGATGGGATGGTGAAGGCAACAGCCCAAAATACACACAGACACGGTGACAGCAAACAGTTTTCAGTTATGGGTGGATGTGACTCAGCTGGGACATACCTGTGGAGGGACAGAGAAGAAATCTTCAGATTAGACATTCAGATTAGACAGAGCTTGATGTGCATATCACTTGTATAAAGAATCACTTAGAGAAAGAAACACTGAAGATGAGAATCTCAGCAATAGGGATGAGCTGGGTGTTTGACTCGAACACGGGCCGTACGCCTGTTTGGCGAATTCAGAACTTTGTAGACCGTTCGCACCATATTCGTGTGGCGCTCACGGCCCAGAATGCACTACGCCATCGCAGTGCATTGCTGGCTCATGATTGGCCAAGCATGCACTGTGACCCCACATGCTTGGCCAATCATATCGCCGGCAGCGAGGAGAGCCATAATTGCCTGTGGCCAATTATAGCTCTGGGGGGTTTCGTACACGCCCCACACTATATAAGGCCGCCAGTGCAGCGGCCTTGTGTAGTGTGTTGGCGTGCAGGGAAAGAGCAGGATAGGCAGGGACAGTGTTTTTTTGCTTGGGAACCTAGCGCTGTTACAGTGGGTGTTGTGTGCCTCCTGCACAGTATACATCCGAAGATATCCTTTATTGCTGGGGTTGTTCTGCTGCAGATCTTGCATATTAGCCTTTAAAATTAGCACGTTTGATTTTGAACGTTCGAGTCCCATAGACTTTAATAGGGCTCCAAAGTTCGTACGAATTTTCAGTCCGTTCAAAGTTTCTGGTGCGAACCGAACCGGGGGGTGTTCGGCTCATCCCTACTCAGCAACGATAGCCTTAGGGGCGATCTAAAAAGAGCAGAACAATTGTAATCTCCAGTCAGACTCTCCTAATGGTGAGGATGGATTTTGCTGAGTGCTGGTGCCAAGTTTCCACCCCCCAGGATCACTGCAGGTGTGGAGAAAAGCTGTGTAAGAGGATATGGAGGAGAGATGAGGAGGAGATCCAGGAATCAGGATAAAGGTCAGGACAAGCAACAGACGAGCGCATCCAAGAGATGAAGCCGGGGTCACTACACAGAAAATCAATCCAAGGAAACAACAGGCAAGACGAGGAATAGCAAGAAGGAGCTCAGAGACAAAAGGGAATATTGCTCAGCCAATGGGAGATGATCTCAGCATGACTTACATAATGGAGGAGATGAGGGGGGGGGGAGGAAGTCACTTATGGTGACCATAGAGACATGGAAATTCAGCTGGTTCAGCAGGGATCGGTCATATTTCCATCCATGTGTGGTCACTGCCGGATAAAAGTCACTCCATCAGCGGCTGCAGCCAATAGCTTCATCACTGATCTGTGTATTCTGAGAGTGGAGGAGCGCCCCTCATTGTCAGAATACAATAGTGCAGCGGGGAGGATTCCCCCATCCCCCTCCAATGTGTGGATGGGGGAATCACTTCAGTTTTTTCCTCTCATCCCGCTGGATGGACGATAAAACTGAACCATGTATGGCCAGATTTGGAAGGAAGATATATTCATCATCAACTGATCCCCCTGAAGGGGTTAATCTACATATTACCTCCTCTGCCGCCAGATCCAGCAGTGTCTTCTCTCTATGTCCTATCAAATGGGATGTCTGTCAGTACCTGATATCAGTTCCATTCTGTATCTGACATCACTTCTTTTCTGACATCACTTCCTGTCTGTATTCCATAGAGACTTCCTGTCTGGGTAGAGGAGAGATCACCATCTTGTGGAACTCCGAGGAACTGCAGTCCTGAGAAACATCTCGTAGTGTGAACACTGCCTTGTGCTGTGTGTGTATGTACTGTATGTCCTTCCCCCTTCTCTACTCCCTGAGTGTGTATGAAAAGGCGGAGCTCTGACTGTATATGAAGAGGCGGAGCTGTGAGCGTGTATGAAGAGGTGTATGAAGAGGCGGAGCTCTGAGTGTGTATGAAGAGGCGGAGCTCTGAGTGTGTATGAAGAGGTGTATGAAGAGGCGGAGCTCTGAGTGTTTACGAAGGGGCAGAGCTCTGAGTGTGTATGAAGAGGCGGAGCTCTGAGTGTGCATGAAGAGGCGGAGTCCATGAGTGTCTGTGAAGAGGCGGAGCTCTGAGTGTGTATGAAGAGGCGGAGCTCTGAGTGTGTATGAAGAGGCGGAGCTCTGAGTGTTTATGAAGGGGCGGAGCTCTGAGTGTGTATGAAGAGGAGGAGCTCTGAGTGTGTATGAAGAGGCGTAGCTCTAAATGTGTATGAAGAGGCGTATCTCTGTCTGTGTATGAAGAGGTGGAGCCCTGAGTGTGTATGAAGAGGCGGAGCTCTGAGTGTGTATGAAGAGGCGGAGCTCTGAGTGTGTATGAAGAGGAGGAGCTCTGAGTGTGTATGAAGATGCGGAGTCCTGAGTGTGTATGAAGAGGCGGAGCTCTGAGTGTGTATGAAGAGGCGGAGCTCTGAGTGTGTATGCAGAGGCGGAGCGCTGAGTGTGCATGAAGATGCGGAGCCCTGAGTGTGTATGAAGATGCGGAGCCCTGAGTGTGTATGAAGAGGCGGAGCTCTGAGTGTGTATGAAGAGGCGGAGCTCTGAGTGTGTATGAAGAGGCGGAGCCCTGAGTGTGCATGAATAGGCGGGGCTCTGAGTGTGTATAAAGAGGCGGAGCTCTGAGTGTGTATGAAGAGGCGGAGCCCTGAGTGTGTATGAAGAGGAGGAGCCCTGCGTGTGTATGAAGAGGAGGAGCCCTGCGTGTATGAAGAGGAGGAGCTCTGAGTGTGTATGAAGAGGCGGAGCTCTGAGTGTGTATGAAGAGACGGAGCTCTAAGTGTGTATGAAGAGGCAGAGCCCTGAGTGTGTATGAAAAGGCGGAGCTATGAGTGTGTATGAAGAGGCGGAGCTCAGTGTATGAAGATTCGGAGCTCCCACTGGAACAGCGGTCCGAGGAGGAGGAGTCTAGGAGGGAGATGACAGAAAGCGCAGCAGACTTGCAGGAGTGAGCGAGGAGGATCCGGTTCCTTTGCCATCGGAGGTGAGGAGAGTGTGAAGGATGTTGGTGACTCTGGTAGATGAAAAGCTGGGAGTCATATTGCTCTGGTGAGTGGGGAAGCATCACTAAGGGGGCACCCTCACCATCACGTGTGTAAGAGGGGGAAGAAGGCGTGGCTACACTACAGCTGCCACAGTTTGGAGCACCGAGAACTTTACACCTTATCAACTTTTCACTGATTGGTGGATTTATTTAGCAAAATAAGTTGAATGAAGTAGATGCAAAGTGGAAGCAGTGGACTTACAGAGAATACTATATTCCGCACAAAATATTGTATGATTACATGAATTTGCACAGGTTTTTAGTTTATTTAACCCCTTCAATACCGGGCACTTACACCCCCTTTCTGCCCAGGCCAATTTTCAGCACTGTTGAAATTTGAATGACAATTGCGCGGTCATACAACACTATACCCAAACAACATTTTTATTATTTTGTTCCCACAAATAGACCTTTCTTTTGGTGGTATTTGCGTTTTTTATTTTCTGTTAAACAAATAAAAAAAAGACCGAATTTTTTTTTTCCGTTTCTGTTACAAAACTTTGTAAATAAGTGCGTTTTCTCCTTCACTGACGGGCACTGATAAAGCGGCAATAAATCAAAAGTGTGGCGCTTAGTGATGTATGTGTTACACAAAAACCTAACCAGAATGGAGCGCTGGAGGCAAATTGTGCTATAAACACTTAATATAACACTCAAGATCCACAGTGTATAGATCACAGCGAAAAAAATCAGCTAAAGCAATAAAAAGGGTCCATAAGCGTGATTTAGAAACCCATGTAATCAAATAAGAAAAGCATGTGTATTTCAACACATAATTAACTGTATATGTGACAAATTAGGACTAATGCCGCATACACACGACCGGACTTTTTGATGGACTAGGTCTGACGGACTTTCAGCGGAGTTCCCGACGGACTTTCCAAAAGAACGGACTTGGCCACACACAATCACACCAAAGTCCGACGGATTCGAACGTGATGACGTACAACCGGACTACAATAAGGAAGTTCATAGCCAGTAGGTTTTTGTCCATCGGACCAGCATACAGACGAGCGGATTTCTCACGAGAGTAAAATTTTACCTCGAAAAGTTGACATAAGTCTCTTGGGAAATTTCGCTGAAGTGGAAATAGAAAGTTGAAATAAGTCTCTCGGGAAATTTTGCTGAAGTGGAAATAGAAAGTTGTAATAAGTCTCTCGGGAAATTTCGCTGAAGTGGAAATAAAAAAAAAGAAAAAAAAAAAAAGGGGGGATAAATTCGGGGGAAATGATTTGTTTCTTTTTTTTATTTGTATGTAATTTAAAAAAAAAATTCTGTCGAAAGAGTAAAATAGAGCATAAAAGCCACGATGATGTGAAAACGAAACAAGAGTAAAATTTGACCTCGGAAAGTTGAAATAAGTCTCTCGGGATATTTCGCTGAAGTGGAAATAAAAAAAAATAGACAAGCGGATTTCTCGATAGGAACTGGGTCCGGCGGAGTTCCGGCAGAAAAATTTGAAACATGTTCTATCTCTAAAGTCCGCCAGATTTTTGGAAAGCAAAGGTCCAATGGAGCCCACACACCATCGAATTGTCTGATGGATTCGTTCCGTCGGACTTGTGCTGTCGAAAAGTCCGGTCGCCTGTACGCGGCATTAGATTAGGACTAAAATACCCACTGTAGTGCTGATATATATAACAGATCTAAGGTGATATAAACATATAGACTGTGCAGTAAGATGTCACGTAAAGCGACATGCGATCACTGAAGCATACTGAGATAATATAGGTAATAGAAACACTACAATCTCAGAGCGTATGACTGCACAGTGACCCGTATAATAATAATAAGTGAATACTAATGACAGTTTTGAAAGGTGAGCAAACCTAACACCCCTTTCACACCAGGGCGTTTTGCAGGCGCTATAGCGTTAGAAATAGCGCCTGCAATCCGCCCTAAAGAAGCTGCACCATTGTCTGTAGTGTGAAAGCCCTGAGGGCTTTCACACTACAGCGGTGCGCTGGCAGGACGTCAGAAAAAAGTCCTGCCAGCAGCTTCTTTGGAGCGGTGAAGGAGCGGTGTGTTTACCGCTCCTCCACCGCTGCTCCCCATTGAAATCAATGGGGCAGCGCTGTAATGCCATCGGCAAAACACCGCTATTGCGGTGTATTGCCGGTGGTTTTAACCCTTTCGCGGCCACTAGCGGGGGGTAAAAGTGCCCCGCTAGCAGCCGAAATGCGCAGTAAATCAGGCGGTAAAACGCCGCTAAAAATAGCGGCATTTTACCGCCGACGCAAAGGGTGTGGTGTGAAAGGGGTCTAAGTGCAGTAAAATCATAAACGGTGAAATTAATGATAGGTCTGAGCGCATAGCACATATAGGTGAGTGTAATCTCATGCAAATACTACTTCTGCTTTTCAACTTGTGGAAATTATCGCTGGTTGGCGGCAGGACACCTTACCCCCACCCCCCCTCACATGTTTTTCATATTCGGAGGTCGGCGGAATCCCCCCTACTCAGCAACTTGTTTTTTATTATTCAGGAATTGGCGGCAGTCCCGTCCCCCCCACTCAACAACACAACAACCTGATTTTTCATATTTAGCAGGACCGCCATACCCCCCCCCCCCCGCTTTTCAATTTGTTTTTATTTATTTATTTATTTTTGGTTTTGGTTAAACGGGGCACATAGGTGTATATGCAAATTTTGTATCAGTGGCAGTGGCTAATGTAAATATATATATATATATATATATATATATATATATATATATATATATATATATATATATATATATATATATATATATATATATATATATTTAAACATGCCCCTTTAAAAAAAATTTAGGTGGTCGGCGGCAGCACCCCAAACTGGCTTATCAACTTGTTTTCACATTTTCCGTGGTCGGTGTCAGCACAAACAACTCCCCCACTCGCTTATCAACTTGTTTTTACATTTATGGTGGTCAGCGGCAGCCCTCGCTCGCTTAATAACTTGTTTGCACATTTTCAAACGTCGTCTGCAGCACCCACCCGCCTCCCAGCTTAACTACTTGTTTAAACTTTTGTGGTGGTCAGCGGCAGCACATGCCCCCTCCCCCACCCCACCCGAATGCAGATATGTGCAATGTGCGATGTACAGATTGTAGAATGCAGATATGTGCAAATACAGGTTGCAGAATGCAGATATGTACGATTTACAGAATGCAGATATGTGCAATTTACAGGTTGCAGAATGCAGTTATGTGTGACTTACAGATTGCAGATATGTGCGATTTAAAGGTTGCAGAATGCAGATATGTGCCATTTACAGGTTGCAGAATGCAGTTATGTGCGATTTACAGAATGCAGATATGTGCAATTTACAGGTTGCAGAATACAGATATGTGTGATTTACAGGTTGCTGTAGTAGAGCCCTGTGTATAATGTGCAGCCTGGTATATATATGATGTGGATTCTATAAGGGGTGTGGCTTGTGAGACATGGGAGGGGGGGGGTCTTGCGCCCCCCCATCCTAAAACTTCACCAACCGCCACTGTTTGATAGTCTATTTTAGACTTTATATGTTCTTATTTTATAGATTTGTTTATTAATAGGCGGTATTTGCATGAGATTACACTCACCTATATGCGCTCAGACCTATCATTAATTTCAAAGTTTATGATTTTACTGCACTTAGGTTTGCGCACCTTTCAAAGCTGTCATTAGTATTCACTTATTATTATTATTATACGGGTCACTGTGCAGTCATACGCTCTGAGATTGTAGTGTTTCTATTACCTATATTATCTCAGTATGCTTCGGTGATCGCATGTCGCTTTACGTGACATCTTACTGCACAGTCTATATGTTTATTTCACCTTAGATCTGTTATATATATCAGCACTACAGTGGGTATTTTAGTCCTAATCTTAGTCCTAATTTATCACAGTTAATTATGTGTGGAAATACACATGCTTTTCTTATTTGATTACATGGGTTTCTAGATCACGCTTATGGACCCTTTTTATTGCTTTAGCTGATTTTTTTCACTGTGATCTATACACTCTGGATCTTGAGTGTTATATTAAGTGTTTATAGCACAATTTGCCTCCAGCTCTCTATTCTAGCGCTCCATTCTAGTTTTTGTGTAATACGTCAATCACTAAGCACCACACTTTTGATTTATTTCTCACTTTACAATATGTCTGATTGTTGTGTTGGCTGCTCACTGCTATAGTTGGCGCATTGTTTTTCACCCAATATTTCACTGATAAGGCAGCACTGATGAGCACCGATAAGGTGGCACCAATGAGGTGGCACTGATGGGCACTAATATGCGGCACTGATGGGCACTGATAGGTGGCACGGATGGGCACTGATAGGCAGCATAGATGGGCACTGATAGGTGGCATGGATGGGCAATGATAGGTGACACTGATGTACACTAATGGATCAGTGCCAAACAATAACGCTTGCCAATCAGTGATGTCCATTGTGGGCACTGATTGGCATCCATTGTAGGCACTGATTGGCATCCTTGCTGGCCATGGGTGGCATACCTGGTGGTGATGAGTGGTGGGCATCGTTGGTGGTCCTGGTGGTGTCCCAGGTGGTCCAGTGTGGGCATCCTTGGGGGGCCTGCGCTGATAATCTATCAGCACAGATCCTCCCCCTGTCAGAGGAGCAATCGATCGGCTCTCCTCTACTCTCGTCTGACAGACGCGAATAAGGAAAAGCCTATACACAGCTTTTCCTGTATACACTGTGATCAGCCCTGATTGGACACAGCTAATCAGAGTTGCGGTGTGTCAGATTGACTAGCCGCACCACCAATCGCCGTGCTGTGCGCCCCCTCATGTGCCGTCCGACCAGGATAACAGAACCACTTTGCTGCCATAATTTTGCTATATGGCAGGTGGCAAGTGGTTAATATAGCAGCAAATATTACAAGGTTAATGAAATAGGTGCAAAGTGGAAGCAGTGGATCTGCAGGGAACAGCATCTTAAGCACAAAGCACTGTGTGTTGTATATGAATTTGCACATGGATCGGGGGGGCGTATGCACACAAGCACGGCAGATGGCCACCTGATCTACTATGAAATTGCCACCGCCTCCCGTAAGCTCTCTTCTGATTTGGTGAAGGGTCTTAAAGAGATAGGCCACTGCACAAATCAGTTAGAACACCACATGGATCTGGCTACAACTGTGTTAGAGGGCCATGAGTAGGAAGTAGATAAATTGTCTGCAGAACTGGAAATGGTGCAAGATAAACTGGAAGATGCAGAGAATAGGGCCCGCAGGGATAAACTTTGCATCCGGGGTAACCCTGAAGCTGTCACTGACCTACAGGGCACATCAACCGCTTTCTTTCAGGAACTGTGCCTGAGATTCCTCTAGAAAGGTTAGAATTTGACCGTATTCACCGATCCCTCGCCCCCCAAACCATCAGAGGGCCCTCCGTGGGACATAATTATCAAATTTCACTACTACTGCACAAAGGGGAGACTCTTGTAGTCTGCTAGGGAAAATCAAAACCTCTCCTTCCAAGGCAACCCTCTCCAGCTGTTTGCTGATTCTCCGAATCCTGCAGACACTAGGGATCAAATACAGATGGGGATTTCCCTTCAAACTCTCGTTCTCCCATCAGGGCTGACATTTCAATGCCTCATCTTCATCAGATCTGAGACATCATTTTCAGGAGCTACAATTCGACCTGCCTTCATCCCAACAGGACACTGCATCTACATCCTCCCAGTCAAGATCTTCTCAGCCTTCTGGCCCACTCTCCCAACCTTCACAAAAGTCTCAACCCAACTCTCAGGCCCTGAGAGATCCCCAGGCCCAGCGCTTTACGAAGGTCCCTGTGGGCTGATGGTGGTGGCCTCATCCTCCTGACTTCCCTACATTATTACTACCCCGGCGATCCCCTAGGGCTGGATGGGTGCATTTGACACTGTTCTTAACTGCGTCCATATGTGTGATGCCCCACTCTTCCTGTACTTTCACCGGAATTGAACTGATTTCCCAGGTGTTTGTCCCCTACACATATGACCCCTTACTCTGAACCCGGATTTGGGACTGTGGATTGCTGCCAAATTAAGGGCCACCCCGCCTGTGAGATGGTGGCCTTGGGAATGGTAACCTACGGTATTCAATGCCCTGAAGTTCCTAGTTTTGGGTGTTATTATTGCCTTTTTTTATCACCTAGTCACCTGTTGCCCTGGATGCTTCAGAAGTTTTTTGACTATGTGGAGGGGGGGGGGGGGGGGGGGGTAGGTACTTGGACGAGACTGTTCACTTAATATAGGTTGGCTGCCCCTTCTGGACAGCCCACAATTGTTTTTTTCTTTTCCGTTTTATATAAGGGCTGGATGTCAGTGACCCCAAGCCTTCAACAGGTGGTGTATGTAATCAAATAGGAGTCTTCCATCCTAGTTTTATCTGTTTATAGAGCCGTTTTTGCTCATGTTTGTTTTACACTTTTCAATTATTGATTTAATGGCCTGCATTTGTTGTGATGGTTTCTTGGGTCGCTTGCTCTCCCTCAGAGGTGCCTTTTGGAGATGGCAGCCCTGGGAGAGGGAGGGACCTCCTTGTACCCCTATGTATAGGTCTTACTTTACTTGCATACCCTTAGTGCCTTATATAGTACGTTAGATATTGTGCTTATTTTATTTGTGATAATCTTTACATTTTATGATACCGAGTGGTTCTGACAGACCACTGCTCCCCCTATGTGCTGGCACTTGGCTCAGATGGTAGTCTTGGCAAACTTTCGTCCTCCTTGTGGGCCTTTTGTCCCACACAGTGAAGCGCTTACGCTTTACTTGTTCAATATTCTCCGAGTACTTATCGGTCCTGAATCTTATGGTTTGCCTCTTTTCTTTTCCTTTTTACTCATCTCCTCTCCTCTTCTCTCCTCCCTCCCTTAACTCTGTGGGGTGTCTGGGCAGCGTAGTCTTTTGGTACGTCTCCCTGATGTCATGTCTCTGAACAAGCTGTCCCAGAATGTTCAGGGTGTGAACTCTCCCCACAAGAGATTAAAGGTTTTTAAATACCTCTAAAAATAAAAAGTAGACATTGCATGCCTGCAGGAGACCCACTTCTCCTCCTCCTCTTGCCCCAAATATTTTCATGCTCTGTACCCTCAAGTCTACCTAGCGTACAGTCCGACTAAGCAAAGAGGCATACTTATCGCTCTTCACAAATCGGCCCCCTTCCGTTGCAGTAGGCAGATAGCAGACCCAATTGTATCCCCCTCTATATTAGCGGCTCCATGGTTGGACCACGACCCTGTTCTGGTTGTTTGCCACTCTTTGCTTTGCAAACCTCAGGCCACTTTCACACTGAGGAGTTTCTAAACTGCCAGAAAAAACACTGAGCGCTTTTGAATAGCTTTTCAGGCGCTTTTGAAGAGCTTTCCATTAATTTCAATGGAGAGGGGAGTTTTTCACAGCCCTGCCAGCGCACTGCCCCAGTGTGAAAGCATTTATTGATTTTAATGGAAATACGTTTTTGTGAGCTTTTTAGGCGCTGTTTTTAGCGCAAAAGCGCCTGAAAAGTGCCTCAGTGTGAAAGTGGTCTCAACATTCGCCCTGGGTCCTGAATGACTCCTTTATGTCTTTCAAGGAGATTGTAAGGATCAAGGTATGTGGAAACAAAATGGTTGACAGTATGTTTTACTAAAATACTTGTCTATCTTTATCCTTCTCAGTAATATAAGGACTCATCATCTTTAGTCACGTACGCATAAGAAGAGGCCACATCAGCCCTAAAAAGCAGTCTACGCCCAGAAGATTGTCTTATCAGCTGATAACACCTGGAGAATTGCCTTTTCTTTGCAAATTGTTGTTTTTTTACATTGCTGATGCTTGCCTTTTTCTGTCTATAAAAGAGATGTAATAAAGAACCTCAGGGTCAGAGTTAAGCACGGACTTCTGAGCAGAAATACTGAGTACCTCCGTGTCTCTTTGCTTAGATAAGAACTCTAACTAACAATTGGGAAACGGTAACATAACCTGACAAATAGGTGACTTGTTGAGGTCACACCTAACAATTCTGGCGCCGCGAACAGGGACTTTGCTAAAAGAAACTACAAGAGGCGAACGAACATAAGGACGGAACAAAGAGGTCGGGCACATCAAGAACCACAGACAAAAACCTGCGCAGGTAAGAAAAGCTTTATTTTCTTATAAACTCTGTGCTTCTTAGATTTGTGCCCACCTGATCTGTCTGAATTGTTCTTCAGGTAAACACCAACCTCTGTAGTAAGCGGGTCTTGAACTTAATATTTTGGCTTATGTTACCGTTATTTCTTTTCTGTCTACTTGTCATCTGTCTGTTGTGAATGAAATAAGCCCTGTTTGTATGGTGTGAATTGAAACATATATCATCCCAATGGGTAACGGAATGCGCCCTTAACTCGTAAGAGTACTTTGGGGGTCCGACACTTAAGTTTGATATACGCTTTTTGATTCATGAGCCTAAAAACGGGTTGAAAGTATAAGTCCTGACTGCCTCGATAAAGCAGGAATAAGAAACGAATGCTGAGAGATTCCATGGTAATGGGAAGGGAATAAGGTCTCCACAAAGTCCCGGAGATCTAGTCATATGTGTTTGGCCACCTATAAGTGATGATTGTGATTGTCGTGTCTGCTGTATTAGTAGTCGCATTCATTGTCTGGTTGGGGTATAAAGTAGTTCAGGTTTCAAAGTAAATACCCTGGACAAAGTTTTAGTATTTTGGCACCCTAGGAGGAGAAGGCAACGAGACACTTAATAAGTGATCCAAACGCCACCTAGGCAAGACTGTCAAAATGGGCCAGACACAGGGTAAACCCCAGGAGGAATCTCAGAAATGTTATAGTGTTAAAGACATAATTACAATGTTGTATGGGAAGGATAAGGCACAGGGCACAAATAGGATTCTCAAGAAATTGGGGATGGATGGAGAAAATGGATTAAGTGTAGAAGGTTGGGAAGAAATAAAGAAAGACAGACAGGGAGAGATATTGAAAAACGGATGGGTATCACAAATACAATGTTTAATTAAGGTTTCCAACAGGGCTAAAGAGGAGGGATGGATCTCGGAAAGAATTTCAAACTTACCAAACAGACGTTATGGGTTTAACAAGAAGTACAGGTTCTGATAGAAAACATGTTAGTAGGGGTCATATCTAGAGGTCATCTTTGACCTAATTTTGTGAGTGTGGGGGGTGTGGAGTATGCAATACTGATGTGTCCTGTGAAGTTTGTTCACAGCTGCTGACAGCCCATTCAAATGACCCCCCTTCTTTCTGACCAGGTCAGTGAGAATGTAAAGCAAACTGTATTGACATGCAAATGACCTGAGCCAAGACTTGTACTAATGAACTGAAAAGGTGTATTTACTAAATTGTGTTTGTTCTATCATTGTTACAATTCCTGGCTGAAAAAGGGTGCAAGGTGAATAGAACTAAGTTACAGGTATGTCAGAAAAAGGTTGTCTTTTTGGGCCACTGTATATCCCAGGGTACTCGACACCTCACTGAAGAACGAGTCCAGGCCATAAGACAAATGAATGTCCCACGCAACTTTAAGCAACTTCGTATGTTTCTGGGAATGGTGTCATATTGTAGACAATGGATACCACATGCCAGTTCTCTGATGCAGCCATTATATGATTGCTTGAAAATAGTACCCTATGTACTCACAGAAGCAGGTCATGAATCTTTTAGCACCTTAAAAAGGTTACTAATTTCGGCACCTGCGATCGGGATCCCTGATTATACCAAAACATTTCATTTGTACATTGCTGAAATCACGGGACACGCAACAGGGGTGTTGACACAACAACACATCAAACAAAGGCCGGTAGCATACTTCTCGGCGGCTCTCGATCCTGTCTCTAGAGGATCACCGTCCTGTGTACGAGCAGTTGCAGCAGTGTCAATTATCATTGACAAATCCTCAGAAATTGTCTTAGACAATCCTGTAGTGGTACATACCACACATGACATACACGCCATCTTGTCACAGGTCCAGCCAAAACACATATCAATGGCAAGGCAGCTGCGTCTACAATGCACCTTGCTCCTACCCCCCAATGTTACCTTTCAGCGATGCACTTCTTTTAACTTAGCACAGCTTTTACCATTACAGACAGATTTGACAGGGGGGAGTAATGATGATAATGGTGTAGACACAGCACAAGATACTCAGGATTCTGACACACTTTCGTTTCAGGACATAACATCTGATGAACACGATTGTTTCCAACTTATGGAACAAGAAACCACGGGGTTCCCACATGTCACAGACATACCCATTGCAAATGCAGAACACACACTGTACATAGATGGTAGTAGATTTGCCGATGACAAAGGTTAGTGATGGCCGAACGGTTCGCCCGGCGGTCGTTTCGCGGCGAATTTCCGACATTCGCGGTCCGCACGTTCGAACGCCTTTTTCCGTCGTTCGCCGCGGCGGACTTACGTGTTTAATGTATACAAGAACTTTAACCTTTGGTGACACGTTTATCATGTGATACAGGACAGCCAATTGAGACATGACAGCACATGGACACTTGTACATTCCCCCTAACCTATAAATACACCCGATCCGGTGGCCATTTTACATTCTTTCTTCTGTTAAGATAGGGACAGGTTCCTGTGTGGAGTAGGGAGAGATAAACCACTAGCTATTTGGTACACAAAAGTTCTTTTCAGGACTGGTATAGGTGTTAGGTGTTGATAGGTTTGCTGTGCTGCTGATTCTTGCAGCAGCCTGAGTGTCTTTTGTTAGTTTAGAGAAAGGGAAAGGACGGTGTATGCTACAGGGACAGCCAGATTAGTCTTTCATCATCATCATCATCATCATCATCATTAGCTGTTACTATCAAGGTCCACAAAAGAGCTGTTCCAGTAACCACTAATCGTTCTCTTTTTTTGCCAATTTGTATAGGGACAGGAAGGAAGCAGTGTTGTCAGGCAGTGAGGGTAATTTTAAAGACTTGCTGTTATTATTAGTTCCACAAAGGTTCTTTTCAGGACTGGTATCAGTGGTACAGTAATAGGCTTGTACATGTATAATATTCTTTCTTCCAAATATAGAAAGGATATTATACTTGACTGCTGCCCTTCTGCTGCAGTCTGCTAAACATTCACAACTCACTTGTTCCACAAAAGTTCTTATAAGGACTGGTAACTTGGTATAGGGTGCTACGGTACATAGGCTTGAGTGCGGTACAGTCTGCTGTTCTGTAAGGACCGCTATCGGTCCACAATAGATAGGGTTGACGTGCACCACTGCTGACCGCTGCCCTATACTGCAGCAGTCCTTCAGCGGTATAGGGACTGACGTACAGTCTGCTAATCACTAACACACAACCTGCTTGTTCCACAAAAGTTCTTATAAGGACTGGTAACTTGGTATAGGGTGCTACGGTACATAGGCTTGAGTGCGGTACAGTCTGCTGTTCTGTAAGGACCGCTATCGGTCCACAATAGATAGGGTTGACGTGCACCACTGCTGACCGCTGCCCTATACTGCAGCAGTCCTTCAGCGGTATAGGGACTGACGTACAGTCTGCTAAACACTAATACACAACCTGCTTGGTCCACAAAAGTTCTTATAAGGACTGGTAACTTGGTATAGGGTGCTACGGTACATAGGCTTGAGTGCGGTACAGTCTGCTGTTCTGTAAGGACCGCTATCGGTCCACAATAGATAGGGTTGACGTGCACCACTGCTGACCGCTGCCCTATACTGCAGCAGTCCTTCAGCGGTATAGGGACTGACGTACAGTCTGCTAAACACTAATACACAACCTGCTTGGTCCACAAAAGTTCTTATAAGGACTGGTAACTTGGTATAGGGTGCTACGGTACATAGGCTTGAGTGCGGTACAGTCTGCTGTTCTGTAAGGACCGCTATCGGTCCACAATAGATAGGGTTGACGTGCACCACTGCTGACCGCTCACCTATACTGCAGCAGTCCTTCAGCGGTATAGGGACTGACGTACAGTCTGCTAATCACTAACACACAACCTGCTTGTTCCACAAAAGTTCTTATAAGGACTGGTAACTTGGTATAGGGTGCTACGGTACATAGGCTTGAGTGCGGTACAGTCTGCTGTTCTGTAAGGACCGCTATCGGTCCACAATAGATAGGGTTGACGTGCACCACTGCTGACCGCTGCCCTATACTGCAGCAGTCCTTCAGCGGTATAGGGACTGACGTACAGTCTGCTAAACACTAACACACAACCTGCTTGGTCCACAAAAGTTCTTATAAGGACTGGTAACTTGGTATAGGGTGCTACGGTACATAGGCTTGAGTGCGGTACAGTCTGCTGTTCTGTAAGGACCGCTATCGGTCCACAATAGATAGGGTTGACGTGCACCACTGCTGACCGCTGCCCTATACTGCAGCAGTCCTTCAGCGGTATAGGGACTGACGTACAGTCTGCTAAACACTAATACACAACCTGCTTGGTCCACAAAAGTTCTTATAAGGACTGGTAACTTGGTATAGGGTGCTACGGTACATAGGCTTGAGTGCGGTACAGTCTGCTGTTCTGTAAGGACCGCTATCGGTCCACAATAGATAGGGTTGACGTGCACCACTGCTGACCGCTCACCTATACTGCAGCAGTCCTTCAGCGGTATAGGGACTGACGTACAGTCTGCTAATCACTAACACACAACCTGCTTGTTCCACAAAAGTTCTTATAAGGACTGGTAACTTGGTATAGGGTGCTACGGTACATAGGCTTGAGTGCGGTACAGTCTGCTGTTCTGTAAGGACCGCTATCGGTCCACAATAGATAGGGTTGACGTGCACCACTGCTGACCGCTGCCCTATACTGCAGCAGTCCTTCAGCGGTATAGGGACTGACGTACAGTCTGCTAAACACTAATACACAACCTGCTTGGTCCACAAAAGTTCTTATAAGGACTGGTAACTTGGTATAGGGTGCTACGGTACATAGGCTTGAGTGCGGTACAGTCTGCTGTTCTGTAAGGACCGCTATCGGTCCACAATAGATAGGGTTGACGTGCACCACTGCTGACCGCTCACCTATACTGCAGCAGTCCTTCAGCGGTATAGGGACTGACGTACAGTCTGCTAATCACTAACACACAACCTGCTTGTTCCACAAAAGTTCTTATAAGGACTGGTAACTTGGTATAGGGTGCTACGGTACATAGGCTTGAGTGCGGTACAGTCTGCTGTTCTGTAAGGACCGCTATCGGTCCACAATAGATAGGGTTGACGTGCACCACTGCTGACCGCTGCCCTATACTGCAGCAGTCCTTCAGCGGTATAGGGACTGACGTACAGTCTGCTAAACACTAATACACAACCTGCTTGGTCCACAAAAGTTCTTATAAGGACTGGTAACTTGGTATAGGGTGCTACGGTACATAGGCTTGAGTGCGGTACAGTCTGCTGTTCTGTAAGGACCGCTATCGGTCCACAATAGATAGGGTTGACGTGCACCACTGCTGACCGCTGCCCTATACTGCAGCAGTCCTTCAGCGGTATAGGGACTGACGTACAGTCTGCTAAACACTAATACACAACCTGCTTGGTCCACAAAAGTTCTTATAAGGACTGGTAACTTGGTATAGGGTGCTACGGTACATAGGCTTGAGTGCGGTACAGTCTGCTGTTCTGTAAGGACCGCTATCGGTCCACAATAGATAGGGTTGACGTGCACCACTGCTGACCGCTCACCTATACTGCAGCAGTCCTTCAGCGGTATAGGGACTGACGTACAGTCTGCTAATCACTAACACACAACCTGCTTGTTCCACAAAAGTTCTTATAAGGACTGGTAACTTGGTATAGGGTGCTACGGTACATAGGCTTGAGTGCGGTACAGTCTGCTGTTCTGTAAGGACCGCTATCGGTCCACAATAGATAGGGTTGACGTGCACCACTGCTGACCGCTGCCCTATACTGCAGCAGTCCTTCAGCGGTATAGGGACTGACGTACAGTCTGCTAAACACTAATACACAACCTGCTTGGTCCACAAAAGTTCTTATAAGGACTGGTAACTTGGTATAGGGTGCTACGGTACATAGGCTTGAGTGCGGTACAGTCTGCTGTTCTGTAAGGACCGCTATCGGTCCACAATAGATAGGGTTGACGTGCACCACTGCTGACCGCTGCCCTATACTGCAGCAGTCCTTCAGCGGTATAGGGACTGACGTACAGTCTGCTAAACACTAATACACAACCTGCTTGGTCCACAAAAGTTCTTATAAGGACTGGTAACTTGGTATAGGGTGCTACGGTACATAGGCTTGAGTGCGGTACAGTCTGCTGTTCTGTAAGGACCGCTATCGGTCCACAATAGATAGGGTTGACGTGCACCACTGCTGACCGCTCACCTATACTGCAGCAGTCCTTCAGCGGTATAGGGACTGACGTACAGTCTGCTAATCACTAACACACAACCTGCTTGTTCCACAAAAGTTCTTATAAGGACTGGTAACTTGGTATAGGGTGCTACGGTACATAGGCTTGAGTGCGGTACAGTCTGCTGTTCTGTAAGGACCGCTATCGGTCCACAATAGATAGGGTTGACGTGCACCACTGCTGACCGCTGCCCTATACTGCAGCAGTCCTTCAGCGGTATAGGGACTGACGTACAGTCTGCTAAACACTAATACACAACCTGCTTGGTCCACAAAAGTTCTTATAAGGACTGGTAACTTGGTATAGGGTGCTACGGTACATAGGCTTGAGTGCGGTACAGTCTGCTGTTCTGTAAGGACCGCTATCGGTCCACAATAGATAGGGTTGACGTGCACCACTGCTGACCGCTGCCCTATACTGCAGCAGTCCTTCAGCGGTATAGGGACTGACGTACAGTCTGCTAAACACTAATACACAACCTGCTTGGTCCACAAAAGTTCTTATAAGGACTGGTAACTTGGTATAGGGTGCTACGGTACATAGGCTTGAGTGCGGTACAGTCTGCTGTTCTGTAAGGACCGCTATAGGTCCACAATAGATAGGGTTGACGTGCACCACTGCTGACCGCTCACCTATACTGCAGCAGTCCTTCAGCGGTATAGGGACTAAGAGTTTTGTCACAGGGTCATTTAAAAAATGACATGCAGAGGAAGAGGCAGGCCCTTCCGCAGGGGTGGTAGGGGTAGGGCAGGAGCAACAGGCTTGAGCCAAAGTGGGAAGTTGCAGAAGGTGCGTTCAATTACTTTAAAGGATGCACCAGACTTGGTTGAGTGGCTCGCTCAGCCTTACTCTTCTGCACCCTCCTCATCCTCTCGATCTGCACCCTCTTCTTCACTCTCTGCTATGTGCACCCCCAAAGACACTACCACCAACAACACGACCACCACCACCACCACCACATACCTTCCGCTTGAGTCACTGGAATTATTTTCCGATCCATATCAAGAGGACATTTCTGATGCGCAGCCACTCTTGGTATTGGATCAGGAAGAGGAGGTAGCAACAAGCGCTACTCAGCAGTCTGACGCCAGTACCCAGATCAGCCCAAGGAGGAGGTTGGTCCCCGGTGTTGCTGCCTACTCTACTTATAGCGGTGGGGAAGGTGACGTTGATGATGACGTGTCTAGTGATGTCACGTGGGTGCCCACAAGAGAGGAAGAGGAGGGGAGTTCAGAGGGAGATATGGACCAGCAGATAGGGAGGAGAAGCAGCAATGACTTACATTGCACAGCAGGGACAAAGCAGACTGCAAATGTATCAGGAGCGAGTCATCGACCATGTACGGTCACATCTGGCGCTCCCAGGACACCGGCACATGGCTCCGCAGTGTGGGCTTTTTTTAACGTGTCCGCTGCTGACAATAGCGTTGCCATCTGCAATCTTTGCAGTCAACGCGTTAGTCGCGGTAAGCCCAATACTCACCTAGGGACGACCGCCTTAAGAAGGCACATGAGCAGCCATCACCGAGCCCAGTGGGAGCAACGGAACACACAAAGCCACACTGCAGGCTCTCACCGTCCAGCCTCGTCTTCTACTTCTCCTTCTCCTCTCTCCTCACAATTGTCCTCCACTCCACCTTCCATCACGCCAAGCTCACATTTTTCTGCAAAAAGGCAGGCTTCCGTGGGCCTAATGTTTGAGCGTAAAAAAATGATGACGCCGGATAACCCTCTTGCCCAACGGTTGGCGGCTGGCTTGTCAGAACTCATAGCCCGCCAACTACTGCCATATAAACTGGTGGACTCGGAGGCCTTTCGCAAATTTGTGGCCATTGGAACACCACAATGGAAGGTCCCAGGAAGGAAGTATTTCTCAGAGAAGGGCATCCCAGAGCTATATGGCCATGTTCAGCGGCAAGTGAATGTATCTCTGGCACACAGTGTCGGTGCCAAGATACATCTGACCACAGACACGTGGTCTAGCAAACACGGGCAGGGAAGGTATATCAGTTTTACTGCCCACTGGGTGAACCTTCTGACGGCCGTCAAGCATGTAACCCGTGGCACCCGTGTAGATTTGGTTTTACCGCCACGGATTGCATGCAGGCCTGACTCTTCTTCTCCTCCTCCTACTCCATCCTCCTCCCTCTCCTCCTCAGCTGCCTCCTCCTTTTCCGCTGCTAGCGTCTCTTCCACTGCACCGCCCAAGCTCCCCAGAACCTATTCCACATGCCAGGTGAGACGTTGCCATGCCGTGCTGCGTCTGTTGTGCCTGGAAGCAAAGAGCCACACTGGCCCGGCACTCCTTTCAGCTTTGCGTTCACAGGCAGATGAGTGGCTAACACCGCTCAATTTGACAGTTGGTAAAGTGGTGTGTGACAACGGTGCCAATCTGCTTAGCGCATTGAAACAGGGCAAAATCACGCACGTGCCGTGCATGGCACACGTCTTAAACTTGGTCGTGCAGCGATTCCTTGTCAAATACCCTGGGGTCCAGGACATCTTGCGGCAGGCAAGGAAAATCTCGGCCCATTTCAGAAGATCTTACACGGCCATGGCTCGCCTTGCTGACATTCAGCGGCGACACCATCTGCCGGTCAGACGTCTTATTTGCGATTGCCCGACGCGATGGAACTCAACCTTCTATATGCTTGATAGGCTGCTCCAGCAGAAACGTGCAGTTAACGTCTACCTGTATGAACTCTGCGAAAGAAACGGTTCTGGGGAGCTGGGTTTTTTTTCACCGCGCCAGTGGCTGCTCATGCGCGACACATGCAGACTTCTGCGGCCATTTGAGGAGATCACCAAACTGGTCAGTCGCAGCCATGGCGCCATCAGTGACATGGTACCTTATGCCTTCTTTCTGGAGCGTGCATTGCGTCGTGTCATTGATCAGGCTGTGGAGGAGCAGGAGCGGGAAGATGAGGAAGTCGCAATGCTGGATGAATTCCCAGGGGGGGCTACTCTATCTGAGACAAGTCAACAACAGGAGTCTGATGAGGAGTCAGAGGAGGATGGTGCCGGGGCGGATGAGCAGGAGCAAGAAGAGCATGCTTTAAACCTTTCTGGGATCCCTGTTGTGCGAGGATGGGGAGAGGAGAATGAAGAGGACGACATTATCCTGGATGATGAGCAGGAGCCAGGCCACCACACCGCTTCCACTTTAGTGCAAATGGGGGCCTTCATGCTCCAGTGTTTTAATAGGGACCCCCGTATAAAAAGCATGAGGGTCAAGGACCAGTACTGGGTGGCAACGTACTTAGACCCCCGGTACAAACACAAAATGGCGGAAATGTTACCGCCGTCGCAGAGGGCTGTCAGAATGCAGCACTTCCAGGCCTTGCTTCGAGAAATGCTGCATTCTGCTTTTGCGTGCGCTGGCAGAGGAGCAATTCCCACTCCCAGAGAAGGATTTGCGGGTACCAATCCAACAGCGCCTGCAAGAAGAGGCCGGTTTGAAGATGTGTTGGTGACTTCGGATATGAGGTCATTCTTTCAGCCGACCCATCGACAGGTGTCATCCGGATCCAGCATCAGGGAACGCCTAGACCGTCAGGTGTCCGACTACATTGGGTTAACGGCCGATGTGGACGCTCTGAGGAGTGATGAACCCCTAGACTACTGGGTGGGCAGGCTTGACCTCTGGCCAGAGCTTGCCCAATTTGCAATCGAACTGTTGGCTTGCCCCTCATCCAGTGTCCTGTCCGAAAGGACGTTCAGCGCAGCAGGGGGGATTGTGACCGATAAGCGTACTCGCCTAGCTCACCACAGTGTTAACTACCTCACATTTCTAAAAATGAATGAGGCATGGATCTCGGAGGAATTCAACACATGTGATCAGTAGACCATGTATATGTCTATAAACAATTTTTGGAATCAAGCACACAGACCTTCTTAATTCATTTGGCTCACTTCCCTGACCCAAAAAAGCACACCGTACTATATGCCCCTACCCTCCTCTTTGAAGAGGTTGAGCGGTGTCATATTTCTACTGGGGCTGCTTATTATGAGGGGTTCCCACCATCCCTGTGCTGTGCTGACTTCCTCCTGGGTGTTCTTATTATGAGGGGCTCCCACCATCCCTGTGCTGTGCTGACTTCCTCCTGGGGGTTCTTATTATGAGGGGATCACACCATCCCTGTGCTGTGCTGACTTCCTCCTGGGGCTGCTTACGGTGCTGCTGTCAGCGCTGTATGTCACGGAGCTGCTGTCAGCGCTGTATGTCACGGAGCTGCTGTCAGCGCTGTATGTCACGGAGCTGCTGTCAGCGCTGTATGTCACGGAGCTGCTGTCAGCGCTGTATGTCACGGAGCTGCTGTCAGCGCTGTATGTCACGGAGCTGCTGTCAGCGCTGTATGTCACGGAGCTGCTGTCAGCGCTGTATGTCACGGAGCTGCTGTCAGCGCTGTATGTCACGGAGCTGCTGTCAGCGCTGTATGTCACGGAGCTGCTGTCAGCGCTGTATGTCACGGTGCTGCTGTCAGCGCTGTATGTCACGGAGCTGCTGTCAGCGCTGTATGTCACGGAGCTGCTGTCAGTGCTGTATGTCACGGAGCTGCTGTCAGCGCTGTATGTCACGGAGCTGCTGTCAGCGCTGTATGTCACGGAGCTGCTGTCAGCGCTGTATGTCACGGTGCTGCTGTCAGCGCTGTATGTCACGGAGCTGCTGTCAGCGCTGTATGTCACGGAGCTGCTGTCAGCGCTGTATGTCACGGAGCTGCTGTCAGCGCTGTATGTCACGGAGCTGCTGTCAGCGCTGTATGTCACGGAGCTGCTGTCAGCGCTGTATGTCACGGTGCTGATGTCAGTGCTCTGTATTACGGTGCTGCTGTCAGTGCTCTGTATCTCCTGCACCCTCTTGTTTGCCTACCCTGGTCCCTGACCTTCCCTCTCCTCCATTGCCTTCATTAGCTCCATAGTCCTGAATTGTCAGAACAATTTCCCAAATAAAAAAAAAATGCTTGTAGTTATCGATCCCAAATTCACCTCATACATGTATTATGCTATTGTCCAGGTGGTGGGACTACGTGCTACCCCCTAATAATTACCCCGTGGCCGCAAATTCGACCTAAAGGTTTGCGAAATTCGCCTCCCATTGAAGTCAATGGAGCCCGCGGCGAACGGTCGTTTTCGCGAACGTTTGTGTCCGTTCGCGTTTCGCGTTCGCGAAACGTCCCGTCGGAAGTTCGTCCATCACTAACAAAGGTAAATATCACACAGGTTATGCTGTGGTAACGGACACACAGGTAATTGAGGCAAAGTCACTACCAGCACACATGTCGGCACAAGAAACGGAACTAACGGCTCTGGAGAAAGCCTTAGAACACTTGGAGGGACAAGAAGGGAACGTTTACACTGATTCCGCATACGCCTACGGAGTTGCACATGATTATGGCCAAATATGGAAAGCTAGAGGTTACCTTACAGCAGCAGGCACACCTGTTAAACATGGTGAAGGAATCAAAAGAGTCCTGAACAATCTTCAAAAGGTTAAAAGAGTAGCCATCATGAAGATAGCGGCACACACGAGCGCAAAAACAACTGAGGCAAAAGGAAACGCATTTGCAGATTTAACTGCAAAGAAGGCAGCTCTAGGGGAAGTAAGCCCTGAGACCTTAGCCACGGTACAGGTGAGTATGCCCGAAACCACATGGCAGCAGCTAATCGAACTACAGGAACAAGCAGGGGCTATTGAGAAGGACCGTTGGGTTAAGGAGGGAGCTGCACCAGGCCTTGACAATGTATGGAGAGAAGGAGACAAAATATGTCTACCCGCTTCTCTATACCCCGCAATGGCAGCGGCTGTCCACTTACCCACTCATGTCAGCTCCAATTCTATGTATAGGATTGTAAGCCAAGGATGGCTAGCCCCTGGATTCAGTAGTACTGCAAGGAACTACTGTGCTGCATGCCAAATCTGTCTGATTAATAACCCAGGACAGAGAGTGAAAACCCCACGTAAACATCAGGTCCGGGCCCAATATCCCTTTCAGAGACTGCAGATTGACTACATACAAATGCCTAAGAGCGGCCCCTTTGAATTTGTTCTCGTGTGCATCTGCCTATTTTCAGGCTGGCCCGAAAGTTATCCTGTAAAATCAGCTACGGCAAAAGCCACCGCCAAGAAACTGATTACTGAGCTGATACCTAGGTTTGGTCTCCCAGAAACAATAGAATCAGATAGGGGGACACATTTCACGGGAGAAATAATGCAAAATGTGATGGCAATGTTAGGGGTTCAACAAAGTTTTCATACTCCTTACCACCCACAGAGTTCAGGATCAGTAGAAAGAGTAAATGGTACAATCAAGCTGAAAATACAAAAGGCCATGCAGGAGTTGAACAAACCATGGCCTGAGTGCCTACCCTTAGCTTTGTTCTCTATTAGGTACACCCCAACAGGAAAAACCGGGTTATCCCCATATGAAATACTGTTTGGAAGTGCACCTAGATTAGGTTTATATTTTCCTCAAAGTATGCAATTGCAATGTGATAGTTTAACTACGTATGTAATACAGTTGCAACAGCGTCTGACTAAAATCCACAAGAGTGTGTATTCTTCTCTTCCAGACCCTAATTCTGTCACAGGTACACACGATCTACAACCAGGAGACTATGTGTATGTAAAGAAACATACCAGGAAGACACTGGAACCAAGGTTTGAAGGTCCTTTCCAGGTGCTATTGATTACAGCAACCTCAGTGAAATTGGAAGGGAAACCTACCTGGATCCACGCTTCTCATTGTAAAAAGGAGCCAGTTGGCAAATGACAACATGTATCTTTTTATTCTTTTTGTTTCAGTAATCCTGGCTAATAGTTTGGTTACCTCACAGAATAAAATACACAAGGATGAAGGATTTTCTAAAAAAATGTTATTACTGAAGTTTAAATATGCTTATGCCCAGAAGTCAGGATATGAGAAATGTTGGATTTGTAGCAAATTACACCCCAGTACAGCAAGTATACCACTGATGGCAGTTCCTATAAACTATACTGATCTTGCTTACAGTAGCATTAACATAATTAGAACAAATACCAGCGAGACAGTAATGTTTAAGTCAAATGGCCTCGCCTTTTCCCCTGATTGGTGTTTCAACCTAGGGAACACAACGGGAGGAAATGGAGAATGCCAAGACAGCAAATTTAACTTGTCCATTTTCATACCAGAAGCTACTCCTGGGAAAAACACGGTCTTCTACCCTAGTATAACCCACACACACCAATCGTTAGCTGAGTTCCTCGGTAATATTTCAGACAACAACACCAGGTGGTTAGTGAGTAAGCTATCTCTTTATGGATACACCTCCCTTTATAGAAATAATATCGGTAGTAGATCAGTAGCACTGGGAAATAATATATATATCTGTTGTGAGGATAAATGTTATACTTGGATACCTAGAAGAGCTCAGGGATGGTGCTACCTCGCAAGTTTAGTACCAGTAATGGGAGTAGTAGGTGATGAACGAGGTGATCACCTATTAGAAGCTAGCATGCACCCTAGGTATCCCCTCAGGTATCGTAGTAAAAGAGAAATATTCCTGAAGAAGGACATGGCATGGGCTTGGTTCCCGTCCTGGACAGGATGGGGTATAGACTTAATGAAACGACTAAATAACTATACAGGAATTATTAATGATGTTTTGGAGAAAAACTCTGATGACATTACTAAGTTAAATCTGGAGACCAGAGCCATCAGACAACAATTAGAATTACATGAATTAGCAATTGAAAGTATGAGTGCAGCACTGACAGGACTCTGTGAAACTACTGAGGACTATGAGTGCTGTACTTGGATACATAACACCAGCATTGAGGTACCTGACTATTATGACATCATTGCACAACACCGTACGGAAGTAAAGAATTTACAAGAGAAGGCCCGAAATATTGGTCGCGACTGGGATCCGTTTGGTGAAACTTTTAGTTTCTCAGGGTTATTCTCTTGGGTTAAGAAGGCAGCAATGACGATTATAGTGGTGCTCTTATTCGTATTTTTCTTTTATGCATGCTTTAAGTTGTTTATGTGCTTTTGCAAGAAAGCCAAGGTAAATGCTGTAGAAAAGATGGAACTTTTGTAAGTTGATAAGTTGGATAAGATAGGTGGATTTAGTTTCTTGACATCACCCATCTTGCAGAAAAGCCACTCTTCCTGAATTTTAGATGTTGGTACTGTCCAGGGGGATGGGTGTATACCCCTCTGACAACTCGCGGTCAGGGAGAGTACTCTGGATATAGGCCGACTAGAACTTGTTCAGGTGGACCCAGGGCAAGAGGGAGGGGTGATGTCAAAGGGGGAAATGTAAGGATCAAGGTATGTGGAAACAAAATGGTTGACAGTATGTTTTACTAAAATACTTGTCTATCTTTATCCTTCTCAGTAATATAAGGACTCATCATCTTTAGTCACGTACGCATAAGAAGAGGCCACATCAGCCCTAAAAAGCAGTCTACGCCCAGAAGATTGTCTTATCAGCTGATAACACCTGGAGAATTGCCTTTTCTTTGCAAATTGTTGTTTTTTTACATTGCTGATGCTTGCCTTTTTCTGTCTATAAAAGAGATGTAATAAAGAACCTCAGGGTCAGAGTTAAGCACGGACTTCTGAGCAGAAATACTGAGTACCTCCGTGTCTCTTTGCTTAGATAAGAACTCTAACTAACAATTGGGAAACGGTAACATAACCTGACAAATAGGTGACTTGTTGAGGTCACACCTAACAAGATACTAGCAGATATTCACCAATGTTCTGTTGACTACTTTTGTCTTAACCACTTCCCGACCAGCGCACGACGATGTATGTTGACAGAATGGCACGGGCAGGCATATTGGCGTACATGTACGTCCAATATTCAATGCCGCCCTGCCATCGGGAGCGCGCCGCCGGCGGCGCGCTCCCGCGCTGGTCGGGACCCCCGTGAGTCCGGTCACGGGACCCGCGGACTCGATCGCCGCGGGCATCCCCGCGATCGTCTCACGGAGCGGCCGAATGGAGGAAATGCCGTGTAAACAGCATTTTTCCATTCTGCCTAGCAACTAGTGACGCTGATCTCTGCTCCATGTGATTGGAGCAGAGATCAGTGTTCACTAAATGAAAGCCCAACCCCCCCACAGTTAGTAACACACCCCTAGGAACACTTAACCCCTACACTGCCACCCACTGGTTAACCCCTTCACTGCCAATGTCATTTACACAGGAATCACTGCATTTATATAGCAGTGATTACTGTATAAATGACAATGGTCCCAAAAATGTGTCAAAAATGTCCGATGGGTCCCCCACAATGTCGCAGTCACAATAAAAATCGCTGATCGCCGCCATTACTAGTAAAAAAAAAAAAACTAATAAAAAATTATTAATAAAAATGCTATAAAACTATCCCTATTTTGTAAACGCTATAACTTTTGCGCAAACCAATCAATAATCGCTTATTGCGATTTTTTTTACCAAAAATATGTAGAAGAATACGTATCGGCCTAAACTGAGGGAAAAAAATGTTTTTTTATATATTTTTGGGGGATATTTATTATAACAAAAAGTAAAAAATAATGCGTTTTTTTCAAAACTGTCGCTCTATTTTTGTTTATAGCGCAAAAAATAAAAACCGCAGGGGTGATCAAATACCACCAAAAGAAAGCTCTATTTGTGGGAAAAAAAGGACGTCAATTTTGTTTGGGAGCCACGTCGCACAACCGCGCAATTGTCAGTTAAAGCGACGCAGTGCCGAACCGCAAAAAGTGGTCTGGTCTTTGACCAGCAAAATGGTCCGGTCTGCAAGTGGTTAATGTCGGTTCTGTTTCTTCCCCGGTGTCCCTATGGGAGACATACAAAGCAGTCCTTAGGAGACATGTTATTCAACTGGTGTCAAAGCACTTATTGACACGGCAAATCTGCAAACTACTAGACCAAGCCCGTACAGAATTGGACTTATGTTTGACGGATGAGGCGCAACGCACACTTCTCTGGGCTCGTCAGAAGTGGTACGCCAAGGCGAATAAACCTAACAAACAGTTGGCCAACAAGTTGCGTGTCCTCTCTTAGGGCCATAATCCCTTTAGCTTACGCCATAATATCCTCACAGTCAACCCCGTGCTGATCTTGGATGAATTTCGACACCGTCTTACCACTCTATGCTCCCTCCCTAGCCAGTCCTCCACCCTAGGCTTGGACACCTGTTAAACATCGTATATATACGACATTATGGTAAATGAAAAGCTGACAGCCAAACTAGGCAGAATGGAAAAATGCTGTTTACGCGGCATTTCCTCCATTCTGCCGCTCCGTGAGACGATCGCAGGGATGCCCGCGGCGATAGAGTCCGCGGGTCCCGCGACCGGACTCACGGGGGTCCCGACCAGCGCGTGAGCGCGCCGCCGGCGGCGCGCTCTCGATGGCAGGGCGGCATTGAATATTGGACGTACCTGTATGCCAATATGCCTGCCCGTGCCATTCTGTCGACATACATTGTCGTGCGCTGGTCGGGAAGTGGTTAAGACAAAAGTAGTCAACAGAACATTGGTGAATATCTGCTAGTATCTCCTTGAAAGACATAAAGGAGTCATTCAGGACCCAGGGCGAATGTTGAGACCACTTTCACACTGAGGCACTTTTCAGGCGCTTTTGCGCTAAAAACAGCGCCTAAAAAGCTCACAAAAACGTATTTCCATTAAAATCAATAAATGCTTTCACACTGGGGCAGTGCGCTGGCAGGGCTGTGAAAAACTCCCCTCTCCATTGAAATTAATGGAAAGCTCTTCAAAAGCGCCTGAAAAGCTATTCAAAAGCGCTCAGTGTTTTTTCTGGCAGTTTAGAAACTCCTCAGTGTGAAAGTGGCCTGAGGTTTGCAAAGCAAAGAGTGGCAAACAACCAGAACAGGGTCGTGGTCCAACCATGGAGCCGCTAATATAGAGGGGGATACAATTACGGGAAGGTGTTTCCTGGACACAAACATATAATCCATTCGGGAGTGGGAATGATGGGGATGAGAGTAATGAGTGTAGTTCCTGCCCAGGGGATGGAGCTCTCTCCAGATGTCTACCAGGTCATGACTTTGCAATGAATGTAAAAACTTTTTAGCATCCGGAGAAGGTGCTTTGTGTTCTGAGGGATATTTGTCAAGCGCAGGGTTCAGAGTCACATTGGAGACTCATGCCAAAAGGAGAGTACCCCTCTGGTGGGCTTTCAACAAAGAGCAAACATGGGATAGAAAGGGCCCTGGATTTATATTTGGGGCATAATATGTCAGGATCCGTGTCCTGAATAGTACCCTGTAACAGGAGGTATCTGCCGTTTGGGTCTGCTATCTGCCTACTGCAATTTCCGTAAATTCATACATTCGGGAGGATCCGAAATACGAATTGCTATGCTTCCGAATTTTGTATGAAATACAAAATTTCGTTTACGATTTTTTACGAATTCTATCTCATCAGGCCACCAGGCTTGAGCCTGGCTGACATGGTTAATTTTCAGCATTGTTATATTGTATACCCTCGATATTATATCTTTAGAATAGGTGGTTTGATAATACACTGCATCCGAAAAACCCATGAGGGTATTTTCTATCTACACTCTAAACAGCGTGTTCCAGGATATTGTAGCTCTCAGAAGGAATACTTATCCCCCAATTGTTCTACCTTATGGATCTGAACATATCTATGTATGCCTTTTTTATTTGTCTTCCTTTTTTTCATGGTATTTTATGTTTATCTCCTATGTGATCATAGATGTGATGAGCTGTTATGTTGAACTGATTACTAATAAAACCCTTTGTACAAGAATTTGCACATGGATCAGTTTTACTTTATTTATTGATAAACATCATAATAGCAATGAAGTAGGTGTAAAGTGGAAGCAGTAGATCTGCAGAGAATATTATTTGAGCCCCTAGCACTTTATATATGAATGTCCCCACATATTGTAGTGTATTTGTGATTATTTATGTGCACACACAATAGGACAGCGCTGTGACACATAATGCTCTTCTAGGTGATAAAGGGAACACTTACCTTCGTTACAGCAGCAGTCCGGTATAAGTTATTTCTGTAGGTATTTGAGTTGTTACACATAGCGCGGGTTTTATTCTATTTATATTGGTGACATAATTGCCCAAATCTGGGGATCAGGAGCCATTTCCACCCTTTACTCTCGGCTGGGACTCTTTGTATCCATATAACAGATGTTCTACATGACTAAATCTGACATAAATTTTACTGCAAAATCAAAGGGGCCAAAATGTCCCCCCCCCCCCCCCCCCAGCAGTAATATATTTCTATCCCCCTTGGTGGGAGTGGAGATGACCCATCTATAAGGATATACAGTACATACACAGCACAAGGCCGGGTTCACACTACCGAGACGGTTCTCTGGGCTGCAGTTCCTCTGATCTCCACAAGATGGTGATCTCACTTCTACCCAGACAGAAAGACTCTATGGAAGACAAGAAGTGATGTCAGATACAGACAGGAAGTGATGTCAGGTACAAACAGGAAGTTCCATAGGAAGTAGAGAGGAAACGTTGTTGGAAGAGGCGGTAATAAGATCTTATTTTCTATTTACACCCAGTAACCCCCCCCCCCATCATGTCCTTCCTCTTCCTCCATAGTCATGTGATGTCTTTTATCTCCAGCAGATGATGATACACACATATATAGTGTGGAAATGTAGAATATCCCCGTATATTACAATGAGGGGATTTCTGGTCTGTACCACGAGGGGAGTTGTTGATGTCAGTAAATGTCGGTTGCAGACATTGTATGTGGGGGGAATGAAATGATAATAAAGGTCGGGATTAGGGAAGATTTCTGTAAGATTTTACACAGGAATGATCAGCGATCCCCCCAGAGACACTATGATGGGTCTCACAATAGGGGTCTGAAAGGGACGGGATTTTGGGGGGATGGTGAACCCAGAGTGGGGGGAGGGGGCAATTTTATCAAAAAAGACATGCAAATACGAATCAAAATGGATTTTCCAGCTGAATACAAATGTTTCAGCTGGACTGAATATTGCTATTGAGCTATTTGCTTTTGATTCATATGTTCTATGTTCTATCCCAATTGTATTTTTATATATCGTTTTGCATGAATTTAGTATGAATTTTTTTGTATGAATTTAGTGATATGATGATATAGAAGATGTTTAAGTTATTCTGGGCTATAAATGGTTAAGGAATCTTGAGGTAGGAGCGCTTTTTTGGACCGCTTCACCTGCCAATCGATCTCCTGGACAAAGATTGGCATTTTCCAATCCAAACACGACAGATGTCACCAGGTTAGGTGATGCACCCTCTCTGTGTACATCTAATGCCGCGTACACACGACCGGACTTTCCAAACGACAGACCTGCCCAACACATGACCGGACTATGGCTGGAGTCTGCCGGACTTTTGAAATGAACGGACTTGCCCACACACAGAGAAAAGTCCGTTCATTTTGAACGTGGCTCCAGGTAGACGGTACTAGCGAAGGACGTCAATGTCGCCGCCTCCATCGGCGAGATTGACACCTTGCTGGCTCCGTCACCTGGTATGGACTTAAAGGGGAAGCCCTACGCCAAAAAAAAAGGCATGGGGGTCCCCCCCAGGGTCCGTATCAGTCAGGAAAGGAGGTGGGGATGAGCGAGAGCCCCCCCTGAGCCGTAGCAGGGCCATGTGCCCTCAACATGGGGGGGTGCTTTGGGGAAGGGGGGGCCGAGGCCCCCCCACCCCAAAGCACCTTGTCCCCATGTTGATGAGGACAAGGGCCTCTTCCCGACAACCCTGGCCGTTGGTTGTCGGGGTCTGCGGGTGGGGGGCTTATCGGAATCCGGGAGCCCCCTTTAATAAGGGGGCCCACAGATACCGCCCCCCCACCCTATGTGAATGAGTATTGGGTACCATGTACCTCTACCCATTCACCTGGTGAAAAAACATAAAGAAAAAACACGACACATGTTTTTTAAATAATTTATTGCACAGCTCCGGTGGTCTTCCGTCTTGGGGGGTCTTCTCGCCGGACTCCTCCGCTATCTTCTGCTAGCTCTTTTACTAGCGGAGGAGCCCGGCTTTCTTCTTCGTCGCCGTCCGGGGGTCTTCTTCCAACTTCGGGGGTCTTGTCCCCCTCTTCGGTTCTTCTCGCCGGGCCTCCGCTTTCTTCTTCCAGCTCTTTTACTAGTGGTGGTCCGGTCTTCTGTCGCCGCTGCCTCTTCTTCCGATTTCGGGGGTCTTGTCCCCCTCTTCGGTTCTTCTTGCCGGGCCTCCGCTTCCTATAGCTCTTTTACTAGCGGTGGCCCGGTCTTCTGTCGCCTTCTCTTCTTCTTCCTTGAGATGTTGACTCAACGCTCTCTCCGGCCGCAATGACAGGGACGCGTTGTGCGGCGACAAATATTAGGGACAAGGGGCGGAGTCACCAGGTGATGCCACATGGTGACCCCGCCCCTTATGATGTCACAGCCCCAGCATCCTCCAGGACTGTGACATCATAAGGGGCAGGGACATCGCCGGTGACCCTGCCCCTTGTCCCTATATAAGTCGGCACACAACGCGTCCCTGTCACCAAGAAGATGATGGAGCTGCTGACAGGAGAGGTGAGCGGTGCTGGGAATTCTGGGACATTATCCAGGAACAGACAAGGGATGTGTCTGGATGGTGACTGTATCATTGTGTGTGTCAGGTTCCTATAAGGTGTCAGGATGTCACTGTCTATTTCTCCATGGAGGAGTGGGAGTATTTAGAAGGACACAAGGATCTCTACAAGGACGTCATGATGGACAATCAGCCGCCCCTCACATCACCGGGTAAGAGGAGACTTTATTGTAAAGGAGAGAGCAGTACGGAGGCTCCACCTAGATCCCCCATCATCTGATAAACACATAGAAACAATGTATTCAGTCAGTGTGTGTGTTTCCTACAGATGGATCCAGTAATGGGAACCCACCAGAGAGATGTCCCCGTCCTCTGTATTCCCGGGATTCCACACAGGAAGATCACACCATCCCTCACCATCATCAGGTAGATGAGGAACAATCACTGATAATATCATTAGGATCTGTACATTATCTGCATTGTTACCATTGATGTCATTTTTATTCTATATTCAGAGTGGAAACCTGAGAGATTCTAAAGTTCAGGGTAAAGCAGAAGAAGAAGAAGAGAGGTATGTGAGGGATGATCAGCAGTCTATGGAGGAGGATGGAATAACGGGGACATTTATAGAGGAGGACACTCCTACAGAGATCAGCACAGGTGGGTCATTAACACTAAATACATTCCTCCACCCATACTGCTCACTGATTGGTCCAGAGTAGGGCGGGGGCTGGGTGATATCAGCCTGTAATCCCCTGGTCACTTTCCTGAGCTGTGTTCCCCGTCCTGTATTCCTGTATTTCTCTCGGATAATCTTCCTTCTCTGTGCTGCCGACACAATTTATGTATCTAGACTGGATTTATGGAGATTTTGGGGATCAGCTGGCAGCAAAATGTTGATATCATCATATTAAATGAATGAATGAGATATTTGTATAGCGCACAACACGAACTGAATCGCCTCAAGGCGCTGTAACTTGTTACTTGACCTAAGCACCTGGGACATGTAATTTGGGTCTAGCAATACCAATACCTCGGACACCCCTTTTAAAAAAAATAATAATAATTGCATTAAAAAGAATAAAATCGCAAATAAAAAAAAAGCCTATTTTCTTTAAAAAAAATCTCAATTTAAAAATTGCATATTATATTTATATATAGAAGTAGACTCTACTGGGCTCGTTATTTTAAAATATGTTATTATTATTCTTCTGTTGTTTGTGCTTTTGCATTTTATCTTTATGAGAAAAAGTGGTAGTATATAATAGCATGATTTCTAGAACATGGAATGCTAACCACACATGGTAATCGTAAAATGGATGGAATATTGTTTATTGTATTTTAGCTACAATACAAGGGTGCATATCCCACCGCACCTAAGCAAACTGGTCTCAAAACCTAACTTTTATAACCTCACAAATAAAATATTGAATAAGCATGTAAAAGAACGTATCGTGTTTTTACTTAACCGCCCCTTCCGACCAGCGCATGCCGATTTACGTCGGCAGAATGGCACTGGTGGGCAAAAGCGCGTACAGGTACATCCCCTTTAAGAAGCAACATTGGGGGTGCACGCACGTGACCACCATGTTATCCGTGACCACGGGTCCCGCGGACTCGATGTCCACCGGGTGCCCGGGATCGTGTCACTGAGATGTAGAACAGGGAGATGCTTTTGTAAACAAGACATTTCCCTGTTCTGCCTAGTGACAGCACAGAGATCACAGCTCCCTTTCATCGGGAGCAGTGATCGCTATCTTGTGAGTAGTAGCCCATCCCCCCTGCAGTTAGAATCACACCCTAGGACACACTTGACCCCTTCATCGCCCCCTAGTGGTTAACCCCTTCCCTGCCAGTGTCATTTGCACAGTAATCGTTGGATTTTTATAGCTCCGATCACTGTATAAATGACAATGGTCCCAAAATAGTGTCAAAAGTGTCCGCTGCGTTCGCCGCAATGTCGCAGTCATGATAAAAATGGTCCAATAGGGAGGCATATTGGACAGCGGGAGGGGACCTGACAAGTGAGAGCACAGACATTGTTATAGCACTGGCGATTGGCAGAGCAAAGTGCCTCATTGCATGCTGGGTTACTGTATAAATGCTAAGGGCACATGTGCTCTGGGTCTTTTAGCTGGAGAGTGGAGTCCCAAAGGGAGGGGGTGGCTGCCCCTCCACTGTAGAAGCTGTTATGTGGCCTCAGTTGGTCGAACTGAGGCCCTGAAAGTTAGAGAGGAGCTGAACCCAGAGCTCCTGCAAAGCTGAATGGAAGGGAGACACCAGCAAGGATCTGATTCTGCCTACTGTTAGTATAGATCTGTGTCATGGGGCTTGTCCTCTGAAGTCCATCCCTTCAGCTAGAAGAGTCAGTGGATGGGTGTCAGTCAAGGGGATACTAGAGAGTATCCTGAAGATAAAGTAGTTCCATCAAGTCTGCTGCTAGAGAAAGCAAGAAGGCTTAAATCCTCCATACATGTTGCTGTATGGTTAAAGCAATGTGTCTGCTTCCACAAATAATCCGGTGAGGCCAAGTGAGAGTTGTCCTTATCTACTGTGAATAGTTCAGTTGGAGTATCCCACTAATCCCTTCTCCCATCCAAGTTCCACAATAAATAATAAAAAAAAAAACAAGCACCCAGGACTGTTTATTGAGTAACGAGCAGTGATATAAGTAACTGAGTTCAAATAAACGGAGTTACTTAACGCAGTTACTTTATAGGGTAACGAGTAATCTAAGGCCGCGTACACACGAGCGGACTTTTCGACATCCAAAGTCCGACGGACTGAGTCCGTCAGACTATTCGATCGTGTGTGGGCTGCAACGGACTTTAGCTTAGCTAAAGTCTGACGGACTTTAGAAATGAAGCATGCTTCAAATTTTCCCGACGGAACTCCGCCGGACCCGGTCCCCTTCGAAAAATCCGCTCGTGTGTATGCTACTCCGACGGACTAAAACCGACGCTAGGGCAGCTATTGGCTACTGGCTATGAACTTCCTTATTCGAATCCAGTCGTACGTCATCACGTTCGACTCCGTCGGAGTTTGGTGTGATGGTGTGTGTCCAAGTCCGTTCGGTCGAAAAGTCCGCCAGAACTCCGTCGGAACTCCGGCGGAACTCCGGCGGAACTCCTTTGGAGGTCTGTCGGAATTAAGTCCTCTCGTGTGTACGGGGCATAACTGATTCTTCTTCCCCTCATGGTAACGCCGTTCCCATTACTTGGGCAGCATTACCGCAATTACATCTACCGCCCGGGAGGCCCGCTGTGGCCACGCCGCCTGGCCGTTCGTTCCCCTGCGGGGAGGGGGGCTTTCGCCCGCTGAGCTGAGAAGAGGCTGAGACTCAGAAAGACTGTCTGGACCGCCCCATCCCACCCCGCCTATCCAGAGCGAGAGAATGTAGGGAGGCGGGGTGGACACTGAAAGATGAAACCAGCTGACACCAATCGAGTGAAAGGGAGGGTCTCTCTCTCTCCCCCCATGAGGAAAGGTGTGACTGACGATTCGAATTACAGTGCAATCGATCCATCCCAAGTCCTCCGCCACCTCTGCTTCTTACTGATCCCATCCCTACCTACCCACCATCACTTCTACAACCACAGTTACTTTGCTGAGTAACTACTGTATTTTTAGCACCATAAGACACACTTTTTTCCCTCCCAAAAATGGGGGGAAATGCCTGAGCATCTTATGGAGCGAATATAGATCAGAATCCCCCCCCCCCGCCGAATACCAAGCCAGCCACTCATCTCCTCAGCTGTGAGTTGCCTGCTTCTCCCTGTCAGAGAAAAACATACAGCCAGCTCCTGAACGCTTTAGAGTATCTGTATAATGTATTAAGGTAAGCAGATAGTCTTCAATATTTAATGGTCAGTCCTGCCCAGCAAAGAAATTCAGACACTGTGTTAAGACTGCTTTCACTGTCTGATGGAAGCTTGCAGGAAACAAAACATAAAGGCTATCATTGCGCAGTGCTGCAATAGCTAGATGGTTAAAGAGCATCAATCTTATGCACTCACATAAGCAGGGAATGCCAAGCGCTGTTAGTATAATGAGGTCAGACACCACCGTTGAACACTCTGGAAGGCTCGTGCGTCTGTCACAGGCTCCGCCCTACGCGTTACGTCACTGTATGTTTTTCTTAAACTAATTATGACTTCTTATTACTCAGGAGCTGGCTGTATGTGGGTTTATTAGTACCTGGGATTGTAATTGCCCAGCTGATCCATGAGTAATAAGATCTTGCCTCAATGACCTGATTTAGGACTACCAGGATCTTCTTGGTGTTTGCACAATTTTGTGTTTAATTATCTGCACAGGACTGCAATTTATGAGTTATACAACACTCATGTACATATTTTTTAGCACTATACACATGCATATATTTATTGTTCTTTATTTACCACTAGCATGATTTAAATATATATTTTTTCCTAGTTGGTTCACTAATTTAATTACAGTATATCAGCACTATTGCACTTTACACTGATGTGTGTTCGGCAGTAGATATTTTATAATGATTATTGTTAGTGTCTACTAGCTTTTTTTGCACAGTAATTTGCACTATTGTAGGGTCTTGGTAAGACCCAGCCTGATTTTTTGACGGTCTCGTTTGTTGCACTGGATTTTATGTGTTTGCACTTTGCGCTTTATTATTGGGTGGTCGATAGAGCAGCACTATTACCTATTTCACACATTTTTGCGCTTTAGTAAGTTTTTGTTGTAACAGCACTACAATTGTAATCAATATGTTTGGATCAGACATCCCAACCTGCAAAAACAAATTTCAGGGAGAAGGCAAACTCATTTAAGGGAGGTGGCACTCCGCAGTCCCCCCCCCCCCCACCAATTTAACATAACTAGAGGATGATGTAACTAATTGGAATCACTATACAGAGGTTTACTTCTTCTGAGATATATTAAAGGAAAACTCTAACCACCCTGACCACTTCAGTTATTTGAATTGGTCATGGTGGTAGGAGTCAGTATATGCAAAGTTTCTGCTTGAAACAGGTAGGGGGGCTGAGAGAGCGAGTGAGAAGAGGGGCTGAGAGAGAGGGAGGGCCGAGAGAGGGGGTGACTGACAGAGAGATGAGGGCTGAGAGAGAGAGGGTGGTTGAGAGAGAGAGAGAGAGAGAGAAAGTGGGGTGGCTAAGAGAGAGGGAGGGGGCTGAGAGGGAAGGTGTGAATTGGGGGGAGTGACAGAGAAATGGGTCTGAGAGAGAGGGGGGGGACTCGGAGAGAGGGTAGTGGACAGAGAGAGGGAGGAGGGCTGAGAGATGGGGGGCTGACAGTGAGGGGTCAGAAAGAGAGGGTGGTTGAGAGAGAGAGGTTGGTTGAGAAAGAGGATGGCTGAGAGAGGGGGTGACTGACAGAGAGATGTGGGGCTGAGAGAGAGGGTGGTTGAGAGTGGGGTCGCTGAGAGGGAAGGTGAGAATGGGGGGGTGACAGAGAAATGGGTCTGAGAGAGAGGGGACTCAGAGAGAGGAGACTCAGAGAGAGGGTAGTGGACAGAGAGGGGGACTGAGAGAGAGGGGGGGCTGACAGCGAGGGGTCTGAAAGAGAGGGTGGTTGAGAGAGAGGGGGGCCGGCAGTGAGAGTGGTTGAGAGAGAGAGAGGTCGGCTGAGAAAGAGGGAGGCTGAGAGAGAGGGTGGTTGAGAGAGAAGGGGGAGGGAGGCTGAGTGAGGGTGGTTGAGAGAGAGAGGGGGCTCAGAGAGAGAAGTGGGGCTGAGAAAGAGGGGGGTTGAGGAGGAGCTGAGAGAGAGGGGGGCTGAGAGAGGGGTTTGTGGAGGGGTTGAGAGAGCGGGGAGATGAGAGACCCCTGTCCTTATCTGCAGTCCTTCCTCTGTCCCATTGTACTATAATCTGTCTGCAGATCTGAGGCCTGCAGACCTGTGTGTGTATGATGATGATGATGTGATGGTACGGTATCTTCCATTCCATGCCAGTCTGTCTTCTTGTGAAGATCCGCTTTGATCCTTTAAGCCAGGCAGCTTCTCCCGGGCTTTCTTCTGTGCCCCAAGTCATCCTGTCCTTAAAGGACAGTCCTCGCTCTGGGCCTTATGTGATGTTAGAGAGCGGAGAAAGCTGCGCCTGCCCAGCTACTTCTTGCTGGTGGAGCTCTTCTTCTGAGTCCTGGGCTCTCTCAGGTCTGCCCACCAACAGTATCTGCCCTTGGATCGCTGATTACTGCCGTGTGTGGAGATGGATGCCTGACCAGCGGCCACCTGCACCCCAAGGGTGAAGTGGATTGCTGCCGTAGTGCCATTATCACCATGCCTATTTGCCCCCCGCTAAATGGCCTTCACACTAGGGACAGTACAACAGCACCCCTTTACATTCTGCACCCGGCCCCAGGACAGTGCCACACATGCCTCCCCCCATGCTATGCCACTGGTCACATAGCCACCGTGTAGGGGAGGGATAGAGGATGAGGCACAGCTGCACAGGCACTCACAAGCACAAGGCGCCCTCTCTCCTCCCAATGGAGAGTAGGGAAGCCAGCAGTTGTAGCTGCACCCTAGATGGCTGCCTAGATTTGCCTAGCGGTAGCACCGACCCTGGGCACACCCCACGCACCCGCCCAGAATCGGCCCTGCAGCCGGGATATTGCGCAGCACTTGCAGGTGTCAGGGAGCCACAGCCGAAATGCGGGAGAGTCGGGATGTCTGTTGGATCTCGCCAGTCAGGAGCCTTTCCTGTCATCTTACATGCTCCCTTGTGAGGATTGTTCTATCCTTCCAAACAAATGTATGAAATCATCAATGCATAGCTCCCAACTGTTCCTGATTTCGAGGGACCTGTCCATGATTTGGAGCAATGTCCTTCTGTCCCTCTTTCCTTCTAATGTGTCCCTCATTTTGGACTGATCCATATAGTTGTATATAAAATGCACTTTTTATCTTTCAAAAAGTGTTTCCCAGAGCTAAACCTTTCATCTAATTTCTAAATTGCTGCATTTGTAAATTTTAAAAGCCAGTGTAAAGAAATAGTAGTGGTAAAAAAGAACTTGTGGGTTTAAGTAATCATTTTTTTTTGTATGATTCTCCTTTACGGGGGGCATGGCAGGGGGAGTGTCCTATGCCTACATACTTTTGCTCATAGGTGTCCCTCATTCCCATCTGAAAAAGTTGGGACGTATGTCGATGAGTCCTCCTTCTATGTGATCTAGAAGATCTTGAATCACAATGCCTTTATGGCTGAAGTGGATGACTCAGTCTATAGATTTTTTTTATCGTTTTACAATTTTTTTCACATTTAATTATTTTATTTATATAAGCATATATGAGGAAATGTTCTTACTGTGAGAGATCTCCACCACCATTCCCATGTAAACATTACATCCTTGCAATTTATGTTTATCATGTTCATTATGAGTGGACTGATATATATTTTTATGCTTTTTGAAATATTTTTGCATTTTCTTCATCAAAAAGTTAAATTTTGGGAGTTATGTTTTTAACCTACCCCTGTTATACAGGAATGGTCATTATGAGAGGTTTTTTTGGGGCTGTAGTTCCTCTGAAATCCACAAGATGGTGATCTTACTTCTACCCAGAAGTTTCTATGGAATACAGACAGGAAGTGATGTCAGGTACAGACAGGAAGTTCCGGGTGAGAGGTGAGTCGGGAGGAAGTAGTGAGGAGGAGATGTTGCTGGAAGAGGCAGCAGAGGAGGTAATAAGATCTTATTTTCTATTTACACCCAGTAACCCCCCGTCATGTCTGTCCTCTTCCTCCATAGTCACTGTGATGTCTTTTATCTCCAGCAGATGATGATACACACATATATAGTGTGGATATACGTAGATTAACCCCTTCAGGGGCAGAACATTTCCCCACTTACGTGGCTGGAACATTCTTCTCATTTTGGAGATATATTCTAGTAATATGTTCAAATATGATCCTCTAAACAAACAGCACTGACAACAAAAAGACAAGACAATGACCATCCTGACCATACATGACCTACAAAAGGCAATTATTACACTACACAGGCAGCCAATGGGCAATCATTACAATATGCAGCCAACACAATGATGGGGTCAGGAGTATGGCACATAGAGACCCTTACGTTGCTTGTCAGAAGGAAGAAAACATTCCCCAGTCTGCTAAGAAGAATCTGTTCCATCATTGGTGTCAGAGGGAGGAAAATACAGAGGGTTCTGATGGAAGTAGTGGGGCTGAGGGGTCTCTGAGGAGGTAGTGGGACTAAAGGACTCTGGGAGTCTCTGAGGGTGTACTTCATCTGAAGAATTCTGAGACCCCCTGAGGAGGAAGTGTAGCTGTAGGACTTTGGGGGCCTCTTAGGAAGCAATAGGGCTTAACAACTCTGAGAGGTTAGTGGGGCTGTGGGGGCATCTGAGGGGGTAGTCAGACTGCACTGCTCTGAGTTGAGAGGGGCTGATGGTCCTCTCACCCCACCTGCACTTACTTTTCTGACCTCCTTAAATAACTTCTGCCAGCAAGTGAAGGAAGCCTTCACCTCAACATTTTAGAAATATGTTGCAGGATACAAAAAAAGTCCAAGAGAACAAACCCCTCCCCCCTGCTATCCTCCAGCACTGAAATAAAACACACACACCAGTAATGTGCACTACAAGGTCCAGCCCAACAGACAGCAGTCTATGGTAACAGCATGATGAGGACAAATGTTCATTCCAACATACAAGGGTCCTGCAGCTTGTCATATAAAGATCCGGGAAGATCCAAGGAGCTCAAACATCAAAGAAATGACAGCGCGAGATCCTCATTAGAATGATGAAGTCATTTATTCTATAAAAACAAATAGTACACTTACATGTTAAAATCTTCATAATCAGCATAGATGGCAGATGGGTTGCTATTGGAGAGAACAAAACTGACTCCTCCCCCACAGTTCTGTACTCCACCAGCAGCATCCTCCTGCTATCCAATCCGATCTCTTCTCTTACTGCAGAGAGTGACAGTGACATCACTCCGATCAGTGAGCAGGCTGCCAGAGATTGGAGCCTTGCAGCCGGAGTTCTGGTAATTATCCTGATTAGCCGGCAACTCCGGCCAAAAGTCAGCAAGTTCCCCTTCCTGGACATCATGATGACCCGACATTGTCCTCACAGCACTGCCTCAGAGCAAACAAGTCAAAGGAAGGATCGTATTTATCATTCCTTTTCTGCAGATCTAAAACTAAACAAAACCAGTTCATAAACTAAACAAACCCAACAGAGAAAAAGGAATATCTGATCCAGCAGACAAGAGGGTCCCAAAACCTCAAAAATGTAGCAAACAGTCCAAACTAAATGTGTTCCCATGGGGGGAGTAGTTGTTAAATGTACAGCAACCCTCCTATTACCCCCTCACACCCACATCCTATTATTGTGTGACCAACACCATCCAAATAATTCTTACTTTCATTTCCCAAAGTTATCCGTCTACAAGGAGACCTGTATAGATCAAATGACGGGACCAATGAGGATGGAGGAGGATCGGAGTCACATGACTGAGAAGATACTAAACCTCACCCTGGAGATCATCTACCTGCTGACCGGAGAGGTGAGGAGGATTCTGGGAGGTCACATGACATCACTCTTATCTCTATTAATAAAACACAGACCTGACCGGAGAGGTGAGGGGGATTCTGGGAGGTCACATGATATCACTCTTATCTCTATTAATAAAACACAGACCTGACCAGAGAGGTGAGGAGGATTCTGGGATTCTAATATGATTTTCCTATTGGTTCCCCAATACAGAGATTTCCTCTTGTGAAGTCAGGTGATCATATGACCATCACAGTGCCTCCATGTGACTCCCTAAAACCTGAGAGACACAACATGGGGAAGATTCTAGAAGTCACCAAGAAGATGATGGAGCTGCTGACAGGAGAGGTGAGGAGGATTCTGGGAATTGTGGGACATTATCCAGTAACAGACAAGGGATGTGTCTGGATGGTGACTGTATCATTGTGTGTGTCAGGTTCCTATAAGGTGTCAGGATGTCACTGTCTATTTCTCCATGGAGGAGTGGGAGTATTTAGAAGGACACAAGGATCTCTACAAGGACGTCATGATGGACAATCATCCGCCCCTCACATCACCGGGTAAGAGGAGACTTTATTGTAAAGGAGAGAGCAGTACGGAGGCTCCACCTAGATCCCCCATCATCTGATAAACACATAGAAACAATGTATTCAGTCAGTGTGTGTGTTTCCTACAGATGGATCCAGTAATGGGAACCCACCAGAGAGATGTCCCCGTCCTCTGTATTCCCGGGATTCTACACAGGAAGATCCCACCATCCCCCACCATCATCAGGTAGATGAGAAACAATCACTAATAGTTTTGATTAAGACTGCTTTCACACTGAAAGCGGCAGCAAAGCACTGCTCATTTTAGCAGCATTTAGCGCTGTTTAAGTGGTGCTTCTGCACTGCTTTATGACCACTAGCAGGGCGCTTTTAACCCCCAAAAAAGGGTTAAAAACTCCTGTTTTCAAGGCGCTTTGGAAGCACTGCCCATTCATTGCAATGGGAAGGGTGTTTTGGGAGCGCTAAATACATCGCTCCCAACCCGCCCCAAAGATGTTGATGCAGGACTTTTGGTAACGTCCCGCAAGTGCACCGCCTGATTTTGCAAAGTCAAACTACAGTGAATGGGAGGTGGTTTTCAGGTACTTAGCAGAGGCTATTTCTAGCGCTAAAGCACCTGAAAACCACCCCAATGTGAAAGGGGTCTTATATACAGCATGTTTGTTACAATGAATGTTTATTATATATTCAGAGTGGAAACATCGGGGATGATGATATTGTTGTTAAAGAAGAGTATAAAGAGGAGGATGAGGAGTATGGAGTGATGGAGGAGTTTTCAGAAGGACAGAAGGATATGATGGAGCCACCAAATACCAGGAACCCACCAGAGAGATGTCCCCGTCCTCTGTATTCCCGGGATTCCACACAAGAAGGTCACACCATCCCCCACTGTTACAAGGTTGGTGAAACCGAGCATCTAGAAGTATGTACTTGTGAAGACAACGTGTGGATTTTTTATGTGATGTCAGAATACTAAAGCTTATATTTTTATATATGATATTTTCTCTCATTTTCTTTGTTTAGGGTGAAGATCTGATAGATATAAATGTTGAGGTGAAATCAGAAGAAGAAGAGAGGTATGTGAGGGATGATCAGCAGTCTATGGAGGAGGATGGAATAACGGGGACATTTATAGAGGAGGACACTCCTACAGAGATCAGCACAGGTGGGTCATTAACACTAAATCCATTCCTCCACCCATACTGCTCACTGATTGGTCCAGAGTAGGACAAGGACTGGGTGATATCAGCCTGTAATCCCCTGGTCACTTTCCTGAGCTGTGTTCCCCGTCCTGTATTCCTGGATTTCTCTCCGATAATCTTCCTTCTCTGTGCTGCCGACACAATTTATGTATCTAGACTGGATTTATGGAGATTCTGGGGATCAGCTGGCAGCAAAAGGTTGATTTTCACCATAAATGTTACTAGACCTAGGTACCTGGGGTATGTGATTTGGGTCTTCTGACAAGATCTCTGACAGAACAACCCCCCCAGGATTACTTGCTCTGTTGTCTGCTGGCTGTGCCGGGTGGAGGGATATGTCTGTATAGTCTCAGACCCGATTCACTGAGTGCAGTCTCAGGAGATGGGAGGCAGCGGTGTGGGACCTCTGCAACTTGTCTCATGTAATCATTTCATCTTCCACAGATTACTGACGATCAATACTAGTCCTGACCCTTACACTGTATAATGTATATTGTACATTACATACTCCTGACCCCTGCACTATATACTCTATAATGTACATTACATCATTCTGTTACTATATAGTCTTATCTGTTGTATCTTATACAATATGTTGTACATTACATAGTCCTGACTTCTGCTCTCTCCCCTCCCCCCACTGCTATATATACACATAATATGTATTCTCTTTTGTTACACCCATTTCCTACCAGTTGGATATTTTATATCTAATGATGTGATTGGAGCACAGACTTTTACATGGTGATAATAATGTGATAACATCCTCAAACTCTAGAACCTTAAACAGAAAGTGATAATGAGGGAGGAGTCAATAACCCAATGATGGGGGTCTTCAGGATCAGTCCAGTCTTCATCTTGGTTGTTCTCCCCCCCATCCTCACTCTCTGACCTCTGGTGGGGCTCAGCCCCGCTGTTATTCATGACTAAATCATGGACTAAATAAGGAAGTGCAGGACTTCTTGTGTTGGGAAGATGGCAATGAGTGATAGAGGGGGAGGGGACACTCATCCTATAATCCCCTCATCACTGTCACTCCTATAGAAGACAGTTCTCGTTGTTTCCTCACTCTCTGACTAAGGTCCATGAATAAAGAAATGATCTGGTAGGAGATCAGAGGACCCATTTACTAGTTACCTTGAGGGGGGAATTGTAAGATCCTCAGAGACAAAGCTGCCTGATGTGGGCGGAGTCCTGGTTTAGGGGAACCAATCAGCTCATGTCTAGTAATAATCTTTGTATTTCTATTTTAGTAGATGGACGGGAGATGAGGAAAACCTCAGAGGATTGTCTCACTTTGTCTCCAGACTGTAAAGTAGAAGATGAGGACATCACACAGTATAGTCCAGGAGAAAACCCGACTACCTCAAATGTCCATCCGGCACCACACAGTGTAGATGGACCATCGTATTCCTCTTATCCTGAGGAACCTCAGACTGTGAGGGACGGTGCCATCCTTCCAACAGAGAAGAGCTTTTCCTGTACTGAGTGCGGGAAATGTTTTTCAGACAAGTCCAGTCTTTACAAACATCAGAGATTGCACATGCTGGAGAAGCCGCATTCCTGTCCAGAGTGTGGGAAATGTTTTTCAGTGAAGTCCCATCTTTATAAACATCAGAAATCTCACACGGAGGAGAAGCCACTTTCCTGTCCTGAGTGCGGGAAATGTTTTTTACAGAAGTCCAATCTTTACACACATCAGAGATCTCACACAGGGGACAAGCCGTATTCCTGTCCTGAGTGCGGGAAAAGTTTCCCTTTTAAATCTAGTCTTGATGTGCATAAAAGATCTCACACAGGAGAGAAGCCGTATACCTGTCTTGAGTGCGGGAAATGTTTTTCAATGAAGTCCCATCTTTCCAGACATCAGATATCTCACACGGGGGAGAAGCCTTATCTCTGTGCGGAGTGCGGGAAATGTTTCCCTTTTAAATCCAGTCTTGATGTGCATAAAAAATCTCACACGGGGGAGAAGCCGTACTCCTGTCCTGAGTGTGGGAAATGTTTCCCTTTTAAAGCCAGTCTTGATGCACATAAAAGATCTCACACAGGGGAGAAGCCATATTCCTGTCCTGAGTGCGGGAAATGTTTTTCACGGAAGTTTTATCTTTACACACATCGGAGATCTCACACGGGGGAGAAGCCGTATTCCTGTCCTGAGTGCGGGAAATGTTTCCCTTTTAAATCCAGTCTTGATGTGCATAAAATATCTCACACGGGGGAGAAGCCACATTCCTGTCCTGAGTGTGGGAAATGTTTTTCACGGAAGTCTTATCTTTACAGACATCAGAGATCTCACACGGGGAAGAAGCCGTATTCCTGTCCTGAGTGAGAGAATTGTTCCTCACTGAAGTCCTGTCTTTCTGTACATCAGGGATCCCACACAACTCTCGAGGTGTATTAGTGCCTTGAGTGTGGGAAATGTCTTCTATATGAATGTTGCTGGACATCACAGCTCTCATGTGGGGAAGAAGCATACCCTGATATACACCTCAGATATACTCCATGGCTGATCATCATGGCAGAAACAGTTGATAAGGAGATCAGAGATCACCAAAGACATGGATGAAGTGTTGTACCGTGTCGGCCATTGATAGCAGGAGAAAAATAAAAATGGAGTCATTACCTTTCATTGGCTGAGTACATTTTGTGGTGTAAGATTTCACAAACACTTAGATGTCTGTTCTTTTAAAAAATTGTTGAATTAATGTGACCAGCATTTGCTACACTGTGATGAGTTTTTGGCCATATTGTATTTCATTTGATCAATGGCTCCATCAAGTGACCATAATGCAGTATTGCACTATTTTTTACAGATTTTTGGAAAAACACCCCATTTGGTCACTAGATGGAGCTGATGATCACAGGAAATCACTGTGTTATATTGTGGCCAGAATCTGTAACAGCTGGATGAATGATTGTCACTTTCGTCTAACAAAGTTTCTATAAGTAGACCACTTTAGTTTCCTTCATCAGGTGCAGCTTTATACTAATACCTGAGTTCATACTCATACACTTATGAGTACAGTAGACATTGATGCAATGGACTCAACTAGGCATATGCCCAATGAGTCTCAAAGGCTTATTGATGTAATCACATCCAGGGAAATGTACAGCAACTCTGACATCCAGTATACCCCAAAACAGGCAAGATTGGTCACTAGATTGATTTTGTGGATAATCCACCGAAGGTATAGTGGCCAGTATGCACTGTAGTTCTTCTCAGTTTTGCATATATCAAAGGAGAAAAGATAGGGCCACATAGTGTGATACCGTTTATAATAAAACATTTATTAAAAATCATAAAAATGGGCACTCGCATGTGAGAAGACATAAAAAGGCACGTAGATCAAATCTGGCAACGCAGTGGAATCAGCAAAGCCCTTCCCGACGCATTTCTCCTAATAACATATTGTAAAGCGCTGCGCAAACTGTTGGCGCTATATAAATCCTGAATAATAATAATAAGGCATCATCTAGGGATGCAGGCTCACTGCGGCCACTGCGTATTTATAGCTAGGAGGGGTTCCCTTAATGAGGTTAGCTCCTTGACCGCTAAAAATTCATAAACAAGACAACTTCTGGTATATCAAGATGGTGCCCATGGCTTGCGGTTCAAGCCTCGTTTTGGTAAATGACTCAGGCCTCAATATGAATATGACCGGGTTTATTTAATTTTTCCTTTCATTAATAGATATAAAATGTAAACAACCACGCTAGCAACGAGCAAAAATGATCATACATAATATAGCTCACAGGGAATCCAGAGACTAAGTAATGTATTCAGAGTCTGAAGCACAAACGGGACGCATGCCGCGCCAGGCCACCACAAAATGGCGCTCAAACCGGAAGAGTCATCTTCTAGGAGTCAGCTACTAAAAGTATGGCAAGTGGACCACAAAGATATCCAAGCCTCGATCCAACTATAGAACAGATCTGGAAGCAGCATGGCAAGTAAACCACAACGCCACTCAAGCCTCGCTCCAACTGCAAAAACGGATCCGGAAGTGGTCAATCGACCGGAAACACCACTCTGGAATTATAGAGGTGTCACTGGCCAATTGGATTTGGGAGGTTAAATTCTAGATTGCGGACTTAAATTTAAAACATCGTTGCTATATATGCACACAAACGCACAACGTATCCCATACAATTAGAACATGTAGAATCGGTGAAATTAGCAACAATAAATAACCACAATCCAAACATATTAACAGAACTTCACAGAGCAAGGAACTTACCCCACTACGAACTCCCGCCACAAATGTTATATAAAAAAATCATATAAACAATGTATGACGTTAGATGGCAATAAAGAATAAATTATACAGAATTGGCAGATACATTTGGGAGACAAGATCACAGATATAAAATATATTCAATTCATAGGAATAATAAGAGCTTGTACAAAACCTGGCAAATCAATGGAAAAAAGTGAATGTCTAGTGTCTACCCTACAAAAATAAAGTAGGCTTTATTCGAAAAAGCGTTTATGTCCCATTCTACATTAATACCCCATGGCTGATGAGATTGAAGTTCAAAGATCCAATAGACTCCAAAGCAAAATAACTTCAAATATAATTAATCCTCCTGTCCGTCCTGCCTTTTTTTCATAATTTGAAGGGGTATTACCCATGTAAAAGATGTGGTGTATGCCGTCACAATATAAAAGGAAAATCTAAAACTCTTCAGTTTAGCTCTACAGTCACTAACCGTATATATCAGATAAAGGGATTCCATACATGTGCCTCCAGATATGTTGTTTATTTAATCACATGTTCATGGGGGAAACAATATATTGGACGCACTACCCGTACTTTCTCAATTAGAGTGGGAGAACATCTCGCTAAAATCAAGAGTGGTGACGTTAAGCACACAGTCCCAAGACACTACAGGGAGTATCATGATCGTAACCCTGAAGGTACTAGTTTCTTGGTGATCGATAGTTATATTCCACCATGGGGGGCGGAGCCATGACGAGGGGGGTTTCACAACTGGAAACATATTGGATCTTTGAACTTCAATCTTATCAGCCATGGGGTATTAATGTATAATGGGACATAAACGCTTTTTTGAATAAAGCCTAGTTTTTAGGGTGGCTTTATTTTTGTAGGGTAGACACCATTTACTTTTTTTCCATTGATTTGCCAGGTTTTGTACATGCTCTTATTATTCCTATGAATTTTATATATTTTATATCTGTGATCTTGTCTCCCAAATTTATATGCCAATTCTGTATAATATATTCTTTATTGCCGTCTAACTTTATACATTGTTTATATGATTTTTTTATATAACATTTGTGGTGGGACTTCGTAGTGGGGTCAGTTCGAAGTTCTGTTAATATGTTTGGATTGCGGTTATTTATTGTTGCTAATTTCACAGCTTCTACGTGTTCTAATTGTATGGCATACGGGGAGCGTTGTGTGCATATATAGCAACAATGTTTTACATTTAAGTCCGTAATCTAGAATTTAACCTCCCAAATCCAATTGGCCAGTGACACCTCTATAATTCCAGAGTGGTGTTTGCGGTCGATTGACCACTTCCGGATCCGTTTTTGCAGTTGGAGCGAGGCTTGAGTGGCGTTGCGGTTTACTTGCCATGCTGCTTCTGGATCTGTTCTATAGTTGGATCGAGGCTTGGATATCTTTGCAGTTCACTTGCTATGCCTTTAGTAGCTGACTCCTAGAAGATGACGCTTCCAGTTTGAGCGCCATTTTGTGGTGGCCTGACGAAGCATGCGTCCCTTTTGTGCTTCAGACTCTTAATACATTACTTAGTCTCTGGGTACCCGTGAGCTATATTATGTATGATAATTTTTGCTCGTTGTAGCGTGGTTGCTTACATTTTATATCTATTAATGAAGATTTTCAATAAATGTTTTATTATAAACGGTATCACACTACGTGGCCCTATCTTTTCTCCTTTGGTATATGCAATACTGAGAAGAACTACAGTGCATACTGGCCACTATACCTTCGCTGGATATCCACAGAATCAATCTAGTGACCAATCTTGCCTGTTTTGGGTTAAACTGGATATCGGAAATGCTGTACATGTGATTACATCAATAAGCCTTTGAGACTCATTGGACATATGCCTAGTTGGGTCCATTGCATCCGGTAAGCCTCTTTCCTTATGGTGGTGGACATCTACAGACAACTCACACAGTCCCCTTATTTTTCCAGAACTTTATGGACTATATTATGCATTTATAGTTTGGTTTCGCTTTCACCTTATGGACTTGATTATGCATTTATAGTAGATATTATTTGGTTTAACTACCACTTTATGTATTTCATGATGCATGTATATTTGATATAATTTGGTTTTCACTTCCATATTATTTGTCATGATATATTGACACAATTATTTTCATTTTGTTTCACAACATATTTTTAGTTTCCATTGATTGTGAATTATTTATTCACCATCATCAGCGCTGCACTTTACTATTTCAAATAATGTAACAAGTTGTGTATTGTATTGTACACAAATTAATAACTACTCCGCCACCACATTCCAGACAAGTGATCATCCTGACCAATTGGATTTCTTCCTTTACTCTTTACTGATTTTATGTTTGCAAAATCTGCATTTTTCTGCACTAGGAAAATGCAGGTCTGTGCAAGACACATAGAAAACAATTGTTTTCTATGTCTGGTTCACACCAAAATGTGTGTGTGGTGCAGAGCTGTGTGGGATTATGCAGCATGTCTGCAGTTTTCTGAACCTAAACTGAAGGAAACTGACAGCGCCGCTCTGCACTCCATATGACTGGCAGTGAGAGGAGGGCAGAGCCATGTGTCCCCCAAAGCATGGTCACAGATGAGTGAGGGCAGCAGGAGGAATCATGGTGGACAGGGGTGTGCAGTCAGTGTGGTGAGGGAGGAGGGGAGGCAATTATAAGAACCGATCTCCTGTGCATCTCCCCCTGCAGCTGCTGAAAGCTGCTTATCCTCCTCCCTCTTGCCAGCTTTCAGCTTCTGAAGGGAGAGATGCACAGTAGATCAGTTCTTATAATTGCCCTCCCTCTTCCCCCACTGCGCTGATCACATGCTCCTGTCCACCAACTGATTCATCTTGCTTGCTAATGTCAAACTAAGTCCTGCCTCCTGGACCAGCTCCTATGATAGACAGCACACTAGTTCAATTTCCCAGCATTGTACCAGTGCACTGTCTATCATAGGAGCCGGTTTAGGAGGCAGTACTTTGTTTGACAGCGGCCAACGTTTCAGCTCCAAGCTGTGTCACAGTGGGAGATTCCCTCCTGTGTGATCTGGCTGTCTTGCCTTCTGATTTCTCCCTGTGATCCCAGTGCAGTGATAGGTGGCATTGATGAGCACTGATAGGGGTGGGCTGAATGATCCCCTGTTCAGTTTGCACCAGAACTTTCGAACATCGCAAAAGTTTGGAACCGGGAACAAGATTAGAGATTTTGTGGATAAATTCTGGTGTCTCTTCCACAGACGTTGGATAGAAGTAATGGGTGTGGAAATTTTTTTGGGGGGATTTGGTAGTGCCTTCACACCGTAACCCTATAGAGGTACTCTCGATGAAAGCAAGAATTGGCCTTGATATGCACCTGTCAAACAGGTGTAGAAAAATTGGTCTTTCTTTGGGTATTAATTGTGCCCATCGAACCTACACCCAAAAAATTCTTCCAGATCAAATTAACACCCGCAACGCTAGGCAGCCCAGAAGTCCTGCAGATATTCCACATCCCAAAAATACTTAATCAGCAACATCGGCATCAGGGCTTTACAGCTGCTGGTAATCCAGGACTGATTCATTTTGATAAATGTCAGATGGTCCACGGAGTCTGTGGAAAGACGCGTTCTATGATCAGTAACAAAACCTCCAGCAGCACTGAATGCCCATTCAGAAAGCACGTTGGATGCACGGCAGGCCATTGTGGTAAAGCACATTCTGCAAATTCACTGAAGGGGGGCAGAATCCACCAGACTGATAGGCAGAAGTTGTGGAGCCAGCAGCTTTGACATGCTTGCATTTAGATGCTTATCCTGTGAGTGGCAGTGACTGTGCTTTTTTTTCTGCTGCAACGGATGGGGCAGAGAAATTTGCCGGCTATAGTCTACAGCTGGTGGTGTGCTGGCAGTTGTGCTGCAAGGACCTGGGACACCCTGCACTATACCATCATCCCTGTCAGTGGAGGCTGCTGAGAGGTCATGAGGTAAAGCAGGGGTAGACTGAGGTGAGTAAGGAGAGGAGGGACAGATTTGTGCCCCTTTTGTGTGGCTTTCAGGTGCTCTTGCCAACGGTGGGAGGTTAAATGCCTTGTCAAGCAAAGCATTTGTGATACCCAATTGGCTGGTGTTTTTGCCACGCTTGATGTACTTGAGACAGTTTGCAAATAGCAAAAATGCTATTGGCTGCACGTGTACTAAAAAAGGCCCAGACAGCTGAGCTGTGGGAAGTGGGCCGGGAGATAACAGCTCCACAATGGCTGCCTCATTGGGGTTGTGCCACAGCCTCACTTTCCTCCTCTGCTCTATCTGGAAACCAAGTTGCATCAGTGACTTCATCATCATCAGTGATGGACGAACTTCCGACGGGACGTTTTGCGAACCGCGAACGTGACCAAAAGTGACTTTGGCAAACCTTAAAAACCTCCAGGTCATATTTTCAGCCACAAAATACTTACTAGCTGTGTACACATATTCCCACAACATGGATACTGACATAACAAAAGTATTAAGTGAATCTGGGATCGACAACGACAAGCATTCTTTTTTTATCTGTAAAATGTTGACAATTCAGGAGCGCATGAAGGCCATGGAGGAGAGGCAAGGTCAGGCCAGGCTATGAAGGGGGTGCAGGAGATGATCAGTGCCACAGTCAGGGCAGCGCAGTCCTGTGCCAGTGTTTCAGTGTGCCAACCTGTGCTTGAGCCCCTCCCTCTGCCCGGCCCTTACCCCCATCTATGCAGGGCTCCACTGCGGTGGTTTGGAAGTGCCAGTCCAGTGCTGATCCTCAGCCATGGTGCTGGTACTGCCTGCTGATTGGCTTCTCCGCTGCTATCTCACTCACTGTCTGAAACCAGCCCCGTGATAGAGACTGAGCACTGACACCAGCACCGTGATAGAGAGCACTGACACCAGCACCGTGATAGAGAGCACTGACACCAGCACCGAGATAGAGAGCACTGACACCAGCACCGAGATAGAGAGCACTGACACCACCACCGAGATAGAGAGCACTGACACCAGCACCGTGATAGAGAGCACTGACACCAGCACTGTGAGAGCAGACACCAGCACCATGATAGAGAGCACTGAGACCACACCAACACCGAGATAGAGAGCACTGACACCAGCACCGAGATAGAGAGCACTGACACCAGCACCATGATAGAGAGCACTGACACCACCAGCACCGTGATAGAGAGCACTGACACCAGCACCGTGATAGAGAGAGAGCACTGACACCAGTACCGTGATAGAGAGCACTGACACCACACCAGCACCGAGATAGAGAGCACTGACACCAGCAACTCGCTGCGGGACCCAAAAATATGACACCGCTCAACCTCTTCAAACAGGAGGGTACGGAAATATAGTACAGTGTGCTTTTTTTGTACAAGGAGGTGAGCCAAAGGTAGAAAAAAGGTCCGTGTCCTAGATTAAATAACTTGTTTATAGAGTTATGCATATACATGTCTACTGGTCACGTGTTGAATTCCTCCGAGATCCATGCCTCATTCATTTTTATAAATGTGAGGTAGTCAACACTGTCATGAGCTAGGCGAGTGTGCTTATCGGTCACGATCCCCCCTGCTGCGCTGAATGTCCTTTCGGACAGGACACTGGACGAGGGGCAAGCCAACAGTTCCATTGCAAATTGGGCAAGCTCTGGCCAGAGGTCAAGCCTGCCCACCCAGTAGTCCAGGGGTTCATCACTTCTGAGAGAGTCCACATCGGCCGTTAACCCGATGTAGTCGGACACCTGTCGGTCTAGGCGTTCCCTGATGCTGGATCCGGATGAGACCTGTCGATGGGTCGGCTGAAAGAATGACCTCATATCAGAAGTCACCAACACATCTTCAACCCGCCCTCTTCTTGCAGGCACTGTTGGATTGGTACCCGCAACTCTTTCTCTGGGAGTGGGAAAAAAAAGCAAAAGCAGAATGCAGCATTTCTCGAAGCAAGGCCTGGAAGGGCTCCATTCTGACAGCCCTCTGTGATGGTGGTAACATTTCTGCCATTTTGTGTTTGTACCGGGGGTCTAAATACGTTGCCACCCAGTACTGGTCCTTGATCTTTATGCTTTTTATACGGGGGTCCCTGTTAAAACACTGGAGCATGAAGGCCCCCATTTGCACTGAAATGGAAGCGGTGTGGTGGCCTGGCTCCTGCTCATCATCCAGGATAATGTCATCCTCCTCGTTCTCCTCTCCCCATCCATGCACAACAACAGGGATCCCAGAAAGGTTTAAAGCATGCTCTTCTTGCTCCTCATCCTCCCTGGCACCATTCTCCTCTGACTCCTCTTCAGACTCCTGTTGTTCACTTGTCTCAGATAGAGTAGCCCCCCTAGGTAATCATCCAGCATTGCGACTTCCTTATCTTCCTGCTCCTGCATGGCTTGATCAATGACACGAGGCAATGCACGCTCCATAAAGAAGGCATAAGGTACCATGTCACTGATGGCGCCATGGCTGCGACTGACCAGTTTGGTGATCTCATCAAATGGCTGCAGAAGTCTGCATGCGTCGCGCATGAGCAGCCACTGGCGTGGTGAAAAAAACCAAGCTCCCCAGAACCTGTTCTGCCGCAGAGTTCGTACAGGTATTCGTTAACTGCATGTTTCTGCTGGGGCAGCCTATCAAGCATATAGAAGGTTGAGTTCCATTGCGTCAGGCAATCGCAAATAAGACGTCTGACTGGCAGATTGTGTCACCGCTGAATGCCAGCAAGGCGAGCCATGGCTGTGTAAGATCTTCTGAAATGGGCAGAGATTTTCCTTGCCTGCCACAAGATGTCCTGGACCCCAGGGTATTTGACAACGAATCGCTGCACAACCAAGTTTAAGACGTGTGCCATGCATGGCACATGTGTAATTTTGCCCTGTTTCAATGCGCTAAGCAGATTGGCACCGTTGTCACACACCACTTTACCCACTGTCAAATTGAGGGGTGTTAGCCACTGATCTGCCTGTGAACGTAAAGCTGAAAGGAGTGCAGGGCCAGTGTGGCTCTTGGCTTCCAGGCACAAATGACGCAGCACAGCATGGCAACGTCTCACCTGGCATGTCGAATAGGTTCCGGGGATCTTGGGCGGCGCAGCGGAAGAGACGCTAGCAGTGGAAAACGAGGAGTCAGCCTAGGAGGAGAGGGAGGAGGATGGAGGAGGAGAAGAAGAGCCAGGCCTGCATGCAATCCGTGGCGGTAAAACCAAATCTAGACGGGTGCCACGGAATACATGCTTGACAGCCGTCAGAAGGTTCACCCAGTGGGCAGTAAAAGTTATATACCTTCCCTGCCCGTGTTTGCTAGACCACATGTCTGTGGTCAGATGTATCTTGGCACCGACACTGTGTGCCAGAGTCACATTCACTTGCCGCTCAACATGGCCATATAGCTCTGGGATGCCCTTCTGTGAGAAATACTTCCTTCCTGGGACCTTCCATTGTGGTGTTCCAATGGCCACCAGTTTATATGACAGTAGTTGGCGGGCTATGAGTTCTGACAAGCCAGCCGTCAACCGTTGGGTAAGAGGGTTATCCGGCATCATCATTTTTTGTACGCTTGAACATTTGGCCGACGGAAGCCTGCCTTTTTCCAGAAAAACGTGAGGATGGCATGATGGAAGGTGGAGTGGAGGACAATTGTGAGGAGAAGGAGAAGTAGAAGACGAGGCTGGACGGTGAGAGACTGGAGTGTGGCTTTGTTGGTCCCGTTGCTCCCACTGGGCTCGGTGATGGCTGCTCATGTGCCTTCTTAAGGCGGTCGTCCCTAGGTGAGTGTTGGGCTTACCGCGACTTATGCGTTGACTGCAAAGATTGCAGATGGCAACACTATTGTTAGCAGCGGACACGTTAAAAAAAATCCCACACTGCGGAGCCATGTGCCGGTGTCCTGGGAGCACCAGATGTGACCGTACATGGTTGATGCCTCGCTCCTGATACATTAGCAGTCTGCTTTGTCCCTCCTGTGCAATCTAAGTTCTGCCTGCTTCTCCTCCCTATCTGCTGGTCCATATCTCCCTCTGAACTCCCCTCCTCTTCCTCTCTTGTGGGCACCCACGTGACATCACTAGACAGGTCATCATCGACGTCACCTCCCCCATCGCTATAATTAGAGATCTCGGAGTAGGGAGCAACAGCGGGGACCAACCTCCTCCTTGGGCTGATCTGGGTACTGTCGTCAGACTGCTGAGTGGCGGTTGTTGCTACCTCCTCTTCCTGATCCAATGCCAAGAATGGCTGCGCATCAGAAATGTCTTGTGATGAATCGGAAAATAATTCCTGTGACTCAAGCGGAAGGTATGTGGTGGTGGTGGTGGTGTTGGTGGTAGTGTCTTTGGGGGTGCACACAGCAGAGAGTGAAGAGGGTGCAGATCATGAGGATGAGGAGGGTGCAGAAGAGTAAGGCTGAGTGAGCCACTCATCCAAGTCTGGTGCGTCCTTTGACGTAATCGCACACACCTTCTGCAATTTGCCACTTTGGCTCAAGCCTATTGCTCCTGCCCTACCCCTACCACCCCTGCGGAAGGGCCTGCTTCTTCCCCAGCCTGTCATTTTTTAAATGACCCTGTGACAAAAGTCTCTAGAGAAGTGCAGTATGTATGTGGAAGAAGGTATATAACACCCTGCTTCAATCTGTCATTTTTGGGGGCCACTGGTCTATCACACCAGTTATAATACTTTTTTTTTAATTGCGTTTGTCACTCTTTGTAGTATCGCTGCAAAACCGCTCAGCAGTCACAATGCTGCACAGTGGAAATGCACTATACTATGCTTTCTATATGTGCAAGTATTTTATACGTGTATTACACCCCTATATACTGCACACCAAATAGTACACCTATACCAGTCCTTAAAAGGACCTTTGTGGACCTAGTAGCTAGTGATTTGCAGACTGTCCCTCAGTCCCTACACTGATAAAAGACAGCTGCAGAATCGGTCAGCAGTCAAGTATAATAGGCTTTCTACATTTGAAAGAAAGTATATTATATGTGTACAACCCTATATACTGTACACCTATACCAGTCCTTAATAGGACCTTTGTGGACCTAATAGTAATAGCTAGTGATTAAACTGACTGTCCCTGCTCCACACAGCGTCCTGTCCCTACACTGACAAAAGACAGCTGCAGAATTGGTCAGCAGTGCACTCAGCAATCAGCAGCACAGCAGTCAGCAGCAGTGCACCAGAACCCTATATACTGTACACCTATACCAGTCCTTAAAAGGACTTTTTTGGACCTAATAGCTAGTGATTTGTGTCACTACAGTCTGTCCCTGCTCCACACAGCAACCTCTCCCTACACTGACAAAAGACAGAATGTAAAATGGCCACCAGATCAGGTCTATTTATAAGGTAGGGGGAATGTCCAATTGTCCATGTGCTGAAATGGCTGTCTTGTACCCCATGATGGATGTGTCATCATGGGTCAAAGTTCTTTCACAATGTAAATGCATATGTCCGCCGCGCAAACAGCGCCAGAAGTCTGCCGGTTTGGCGAATCGCGAACATGCAAAATTTGCCACGAACCAACCGCTGGGCGAACTGCAAGGCCATCCCTAAGCACCACTAAGGGGGCGCCCTCACCATCACGTGTGTAAGAGGTGGAAGAAGGCGTGGCTACACTACAGTTGCCACAGTTTGGAGCACCAAGAATTTTACACCTTATCAACTTTTCACTGATTGGTGGATTTTTATTTTTTATTTTTTGCAAAATGGTTTGTTGAAGTAGATGCAAAATGGTAGCAGTGGACTTGCAAAGAACACTATATTGAGAACAAAATATTGTATGATTACATGAATTTGCACAGATTTTTACTTTATTTTATATAGCAGCAAATATTATAAGATTAAAGAAGTAGGTGCAAAGTTTAAGCAGTGGATCTGCAGCATCTTGAGCACAAAGCACTTTATGTTGTATATGAATTTGCACATGGATCAGTTTACTTCGTTTATTAACCACTTGCCGACCGCCGCACGACGATGTACGTCCTATTTTTGAAGAGGGATATCTCGGTAACGGCAGCAGCTGCTGCCACAACCGAGATATCCATCTCTTCAGGCGGCGGTCGGCTGTACGATAACGGTGGTCTCCGCGGCGGATTCGCCGTGAGATCACCGCTATCGGCGGCAGGAGAGGTGACACCCAAACTTCCGCCACCCTCCCGCACCTTCCGCCGCTTACCAGAGCCGTCGGTAGCGGCAGAGGCGGATCGGGTTCTCTTCCTAGCTGGGCAAAGAGACAAGTGAGGCTAAGATGGCCCCCACTCATCTCTATACCATAGGAGGGCGGAAGCGACGTCAAAACGTCACTTCCGCCCATACCTCTTAAAGGTATATTTTTTTTAAATGTCAGATTTTCATTTTTTTTTTGTTGTTTTTTTTTGTTGCATTTTAGCCGAAATATGAGATCTGAGGACTTTTTGACCCCAGATCTCATATTTAAGAGGACCTGTCATGCTTTTTTCTATTACAAGGGATGTTTACATTCCTTGTAATAGGAATAAAAGTGATCCATTTATTTTTTTTTTTTAAACAGTGTAAAAATAAATAAAATCAATTAAAATAAATAAGAAAAAAAAAAATGTTTAAAAACACCCCGTCACAAAGAGCTTGCGCACAGAAGCGAGCGCATACGTGAGTAGCGCCCGCATATGAAAACGGTGGTCAAACCACACATGTGAGGTATCGCTGCGATCGGTAGAGCGAGAGCAATAATTCCAGCCCTAGACCTCCTCTGTAACGCAAAAAATGCAACCTGTAGAATTTTCTAAATGTCGCTTATGGAGATTTTTGAGGCTAAAAGTTTGACGCCATTCCACGAGCGGGCGCAATTTTGAAGCGTGACATGTTGGGTATCAAATTACTTGGCGTACCATTATCTTTCACAATATAAAAAAAATTGGGCTAATTTTACTGTTTTATTTTTTTATTCAAAAAAGTTAATTTTTTCCAAAAAAAGTGCGCTTGTAAGACCGCTGCGCAAATACGGTGTGAAAAAAATTATTTCAATGATCGCCATTTTATTCTCTAGGGTGTTAGAAAAAAACTATATAAATTGTTTGGGGGTTCTAAGTAATATTCTAGCAAAAAAAAACTGTTTTTAACATGTAAACACCAAGTCTGAAAAAGAGGCCTGGTCCTTAAGTGGTTAATAAACACCATAAGATCAGTGAAGTAGGTGTAAAGTGGAAACAGTAGATGCGCAGAGAATATTATTTGAGCCCCCTAGCACTTTATATATGAATGTCTCCACATATTGTAGTGTATTTGTGATGATTTATGTGCACACACAATAGGACAGCGCTGTGACACATAATGCTCTTCTAGTTGATAAAGGGAACACTTACCTTTGTTACAGCAGCAGTCCGGTATAAGTTATTTCTGTAGGTATTTGAGTTGTTACATATAGCGCGGGTTTTATTCTATTTATATTGGTGACATAATTGCCCAAATCTGGGGATCAGGAGCCATTTCCACCCTTTACTCTCGGCTGGGGCTCTTTGTATCCATATAACAGATGTTCTACATGACTAAATCTGACATCAATTTTACTGCAAAATCAAAGGGGCCAAAATATCCCCCCCCCCCCCCCCCCCAGCAGTAATATATTTCTATCCCCCTTGGTGGGAGTGGAGATGACCCATCTATAAGGATATACAGTACGTACACACAGCACAAGGCCGTGTTCACACTACGAAATGTTTCTGCAGTTCCTCTGATCTCCACAAGGTGGTGATCTCACCTCTACCCAAACAGGAAGTCTCTATGGAAGACAGGAAGTGATGTCGGATACAGACAGGAAGTGATGTCAGATACAGACAGGAAGTGATTTCTTATACAAACAGGACATTCCATAGGAAGTAGAGAGAAGACATTGCTGGAAGTGGCAGCAGAGGAGGTAATAAGATCTTATTTTCTATTTACACCCAGTACCCCCCCCCCGTCATGTCCGTCCTCTTCCTCCATAGTCACTGTGATGTCTTTTATCTCCAGCAGATGATGATACACACATATATAGTGTGGATATACGTAGATTAACCCCTTCAAGGCGATCAGTTGATGATGAATATATCTTCCTTCCAAATCTGGCCATACATGGTTCAGTTTTATTGTTCATCCAGCGGGATGAGAGGAAAAAACGGAAGTGATTCCCCCATCCACACATTGGAGGGGATGGGGCAATCCTCCCCACTGCACTATTGTATTCTGACAATGGGGGGCGCTCCTCCGCTCTCAGAATACACAGATCAGTACTATTGGCTGCCACCGCTAATTGGGTGACTTTTATATCTTCAGCTCTGCCTCATCTGAATGTCTAATCTGAAGATTTCTTCTCTATGCCTCCACAGGTATGTTCCAGCTGAGTTACATCCACCCATGACTGGAAACTGTTTGCTGTCACTGTGTCTGTGTGTATTTTGAGCTGTTGCCTTCACCATCCTGTCCCTGTCTGCATCATTATGATGTTTGTGTTGCTCTGTGTTGTCTTACCTTAGTTTTATGTGCTGATCTTATCTTCACAGCTCTGCTGGTCTGACTTTACATGTGAAAGGTCTGCTCTGATTGTCAGCCATCCTTATATTATCTCATGATTCATTAATTAACAAAAAAACATCCCCACCTTTGACAGTATTAAACTAGAGCACCCTTATTGGGTCAGCACGTTGCTGGGGTTCTTTCCTTTAGCGATTCTTTCTCTAATGCCGCGTACACACGACCGGACTTTTCAACATCAAAAGTCCGACGGAACAATTCCGGCAGACCATTCGATCGTGTGTGGGCTGCAGCGGACTTTTGATTTGCAAAAGTCTGACAGACTTTAGAAATGGAACATGTTTAAAAATTTTCCGCCAGAACTCCGCCGGACCCAGTTCCTACCGAGAAATCCGCTCGTGTGTATGCTAGTCCGACGGACAAAAACCGATGGGAGGGCAGCTATTGGCTACTGGCTATGAACTTCCTTATTCTAGTCCAGTCGTACGTCATCACGTTCAAATCCGTCGGACTTTGGTGTGATTGTGTGTGGCCAAGTCCGTTCATTCGGAAAGTCCGTCAGAACTCCGTCGAAAGTCTGTCGGACCTTGTCCCTCGAAAAGTCCGGTCGTGTGTACGTGGCATTAGTGATTCTTTATACAAGTGATATACACTTCAAGCTCTGCACTTCAGTGATTGCACAAAGTGAACATGCATAGAAAACTGCACTGAAAAGCACCAAACAGACTGCAGGTGACCCTGTCTCTCTATTAACCGGTTCCCGACCTGCGCACGCCGATGTACGTCGACAGAATGCCACGTCTGCACAAATGTGTGTACTTGTACGTCCCTTTGAATGTGCCATCGCGTGCGCGCCAGCCGGGACCTCCGTTAGTAGGATCGCAGGTCCCGCGGTCTTGATGTCTGCGGGGATACTCGCAATCGTCTCATGGTGAGGAAGAATGGGGAGATGTTAATGTAAACAAGCATCTCCCCCTTCTGCCTAGTGACAGTGTCACTAATCACAGCTCCCAGCGATCGGGAGATATGATCAGTGAAGTGTCACACATAGCCCATCCCCCCCTACAGTTAGAACACATCCCTAGGACACACTTGACCCCTACAGCGCCTAGTGTTAACCCCTTCACTGCTAGTCACATTTACACAGTAATCAATGCAATTTTAATCACACTGATCGCTGTATAAATGTGAATGGTCCCAAAATCGTGCCAAAATTGTCCGTGTCCACCATAATGTCGTAGTCATGATAAAAATTGCTGATCGCCACCATTACTAGTTAAAAAAAAAAAAATGCCATAAAACTATCCCCTATTTAGTAGACACTATAACTTTTGCGCAAAAACCAATCAATATATGCTTATTGCAATTTTTTTTTACCAAAAATATGTAGAATACATATCGGTCTAACCTGAGGAAAAAAACATTTTTTATATATTTTTGGGGGATATTTATTATAGCAAAAAATATTGCTTTTTTTTTTTTTTTAATTGTCGCTCTTTTTTTTGTTTATAGCACAAAAAATAAAAACCGCAGAGGTGATTAAATACCACCAAAAGAAAGCTCTATTTGTGGGGGAAAAAAGACGTCAATTTTGTTTGGGAACCATGTCGCATAACCGCGCAATTGTCAGTTAAAGCGACGGAGTGCCGAATCGCAAAAAGTGCTCTGGTCTTTGGCTAGCAAAATGGTTCGGGGCTTAAGTGGTTAAGCGCTCCTTCCACTCTGTAGCATGCACTCTCTACCACTTGTGCCCTCTTTCCTCCACCCCCCATAGCTTATACATATCACCCTCCTTTCTGTTCTCTCCTTATTATTGCACTTTCTATCTCCTGCTAATTCTACACCCACATGCTGATAAAGCCTCCAGGATGCTGGGGCATGTCCCCTCATATAAATCACACTGCCACATTACCACTCTCAACCTTCTGCTTTTTCTAACCTCTGGTGACATATCCCCAAACCCTGGGACTCCATTATTTAACTATGCCCAACGCTCCCATCACCCTACACCCTCTGGCAGCCGCAATCCACAGAACTTGGATTCCATTTCTCTTCTTCCCAAACCAGCCTCCCCTTCTCCTGCACTCTCTGGAGTCGGATTTTTGAAAATATGGGACCGCCTGTATATACTATAGGGCCTGCCCTATACACTCTGTGGAAAATTGGGCCTTAGGTGGTGTTGATGGTACCAGAACACTGTAAGCCCTCACAGTTACTCTTGGTGGGCGCAGGAACGGCCCTGCTGTGAAATATATCAAGAATTGTAATTACATGCCCCTGTTGAACAGGGGTAGATAAATTGGGCCTTTGGTGGTGGTGGTACCACAACACTGCAAGCCATCACAGTTACTCTTGGTGGGCACAAGAACCGGCCCCGCTGTGAAATAGTAGATCAAAAATTGTAATTACACGCCCCTGTTAAACAGGGGCAGAAAAATTGGGCCTTGGGCAGTGGTGGTGGTGCCACAACACTGAAACCCCTCACAGATACTCTTGTTGAGCGCAGGAACGAGCCCTGCTGTTAAACATTACAGCAAAAATTGTAATTACACACCCCCCGGTTAAACAGGGGCAGAAAAATTAGGCCTTAGGCAGTGGTGCCCAGAACCAAAAATGTTCTTAAAAGCTATCAACATGAACATTGAGGAGGAATAGGATAGTCATTCAGCATCAGCATAGGCAGTCTTCAAGGGATCTCACATTCATAAAAAAAATGAATCGGATACATCCGCATCAGGCGCTTGGTAGCTGGTGATCCAAGACTGATTCATTTTTATGAAGGTGAGCCGATCAACCGAGTCGGTGGACAGGCGCACTCTGTGATCGGTTACAAAGCCTCCAGTGGCACTGAATGTGTGTTCCGAAAGAGCGCTGGATGCAGGACAGGCCAGTAGCTCAAATGCATACTTTGCAAGCTCTGGCCGGTGATCCATCCTCAAGATCCAGTAACCCAGTGGATTTTCGGTTGGAAAGGTCTCCAAGTCTGATCTTGCCCCTAGGTATTCCTGCACCATGTACAACAGGTGCTGGCGATGGTTGCTGGAACCAATCAGACCTTGGGGCTGTGGATTAAAAAATGAACTGATTAGTCAGACAGCCATATTCTCCACCGCTTCTTCTGTGACTGACCGAAGCCTCAGCAACACATTGTCCACGAGTACCAGGAAAATGTAACCTCCCAGGCTCTGGAAACACATTGCAAAAACCTTTCTGCAAGGCATCCCGTTGATGTTTCATCCTCTGCGACGGCTGGATAAGTTCCGCCACCTTACTCTTGTAACGTGGATCAAGAAGGGTTGTCAGCTAGTACTGATCCCTCTCCTTGATACCATGAATCCGAGGGTCCTTTTGCAGGCTTTACAGGCTAAGGGAGGCCATGCAGTGTAGGTTTGCTGAGGCATTCGGTTGGAAGTCCTTTGGGTCACTAAGGATGACATTATCCGCAGCCACCTCCTCCCAGCCACGTAAAACTCCATGGGTTTCTGGGGCCTGAAAATGATCCCTTGAAGACTGCTGCTGAGTGCCAGGCTCCACCTCCATGCTGACACAATCTTCCTCCTCCTTCCTGTGTGAGAGGTGGACTTGCAGGAATACTGTCTGGATAAAGGGGGCATTGAGAGGTTAGGAAGTCCTTCTCTTCCTCCCTCTGTTCTGCCTCAAGTGCCCCATCCATTATTACACACAGCGTTTGCTCCAACAGGTAGACAAGAGGGACAGTATCACTGATGCATGCACTGTCACTGCTCACCATCCTAGTGGCCTCCTCAAATAGTGACAGGACAATGCATGCATCCTTGATCATGAGTCACTGGCGTGGCAAAAAAAAGCCAAGCTCCCCTGACACTGTCCTGGTGCCATACTCGCACAGGTAGTCATTGATGGTCATCTGCTGCATGTGCAGCTGCTGCAGCATTGCCAACGTTGAGTTCCACCTGGTGGGCATGTCACAGATGAGGCAGTTCTTGGGCAGGTTGCATTCCTTTTTGGAGGTCAGCCAGCTGAGCACTGGCATTATATGACCGGCGGAAATGCCCACAGACTTTCCTGGCCTGCCTCAGGAGATGCTGTAAGCCCAGGTACCTGCACAAGAAGCACTGCACCACCAAATTAAGGATGTGAGCCAAACAGGGAACATGGGTGAAGTGTCCCTGTTGAGGGCGGAGAGGAGGTTGGTGCCATTGTCACAAACCACCATTCCTGGCTGAAGCTGGCATAGTGTCAACCATCTCTGAGCCTGCCCCTGCAGAGCTGCCAGAATCTCTATCCAAGTGTGGCTCCTGTCCCCTAAGCAGACCTTACCACCCTGTCCAACGAGGCCAAGACATTGCCTTCCACATGTTGGTAGAGAGCCGGAATGGCCTTCCGCGAAAAAAATTGGCGTTTGGAAACCTGCCATTGAGGTACCGCACATTCCACAAATTCTCAAAAGGGGGCAGAGTCTACCAGCTGAAAAGGCAGCAGTTGGAGTGCTAGCAATTTAGCCAAACTAGCATTCATCCTCTGAGCATGTGGATGGCTAGGACCGAATTTGTTTTTCACCGGTTTAGCAACTGGGGTAGGGAAATTTGCCTGCTACAATCGATGTTGGTGTACTGCTAGCAGTAGTGCTTGGGACGCCTAATTCTACACCTTCATTCCTCTCAGTGCTGGTTTCTGAGAGAACTGAAGGTATAGTGGGGTTAGAGATCCCAGCCTTTTTCTTTGGTGTGGGTCTTTTAAGTACTGTTGCCAACGGACTGCATGGCAGCTCGACATATGTCTGGTCAAGCATGTGGTGCCCAAGTGGCTTACGTTTTGGCCATGCTTGATATGCTTCAGACATATGTTGCAAACAGCAACGGTGCGATCTGCTGCACACATCTCAAAGGCCCACACCAAAGGACTTTTAGAAAACGCACAGAGTCAGCAGCATCCTGCACATGTGGAGCTCTGCGGTGTGATGCAGTCGGTTGGCTGCCCTTAAGCTGTCCCGTGGAGGGCATCCTGCTTTGTTGGAGATGTGCCTCCTCCTCCCTTCTATCTGGCACCCACGTAGAGTCAGTGACCTTATCATCCCTTCCCTCCTCGCCGCTGGAGAAAACCTGGCAGTATGCTGCAGCTGGGGGAACATGACTGCCAGTTTCTTGGGCACACCCTCTCTATTAGGTGAACTGCAGCTCACTAAGTCACCGGTCTGAAAGTGTCTTTGAACACGTACTCCAGGAATGGTCTACAGTCAGGTATAGGCTTGGCTGGACTACAATGCAGTGAATATATATTTTATGATCTGCACGTCACTAAGTCACCTGCCTGAAAGTGTCTTTGAACACGTACTCCAGCTAACTGAATCAACTGACTGCTTGAAGTATATTAGAAACAGTAGAGCAGGAACGGTCTGCAGTGAGATCTAGCTAAACAGGATCAACTGCCTGCCTGAAGTAGATTAGAAATAGTACAGCAGGAACGGTCTGCAGTGAGATCTAGCTAACTGAATAAAATGCTTGCTTAAAGTAAATGAAATGACACACACTCTCTCTCTATACAATGCCAGCAACACATTACTCAGGGCCGATGTGCAGGCGGGCCTTATATAGTGTAGGGCGTGCACCCTGCCTTTGGCCAATTATGGCTCTGTTTGCTTACGGCGCTGTGATTGGCCAAAGCATGCAGGTCAGAGTGCATACTTGGCCAATCATCAGCCAGCAAAGCACTGCGATGACGCAGTGCATTATGGGCTGTTCGCGCCGCTCGAATTTGGAGTGAATGGCCCATAATGTTCGATCTTCGAACAGCCGATGTTCAAGTTGAACTCATGTTCGACTCGAACAGTCAGCTCATCCCTAGCTATGTCCAATCAAATCTAATCACATTGTAACCAGGAAATGCCGGTTATCGTCTTTCCTTTATTCATGCTCACAAGGCACGAGGAGAGCCAGTCAGTGGCTCTCCTGACAGGGGGGGGGATCTGTACTGATATTCAGCATTGATTAGCAAGCCCAGCAGTGCCCCACCAGTGATGTTAATCAGTACCCACCTGGGATGTTTGCCAGAACCACCTTATCAGTGCCCACCAGTGCTGCATATTTATGCCTCATCAATGCCCATCAGTGAAGGAGAAAACATACTTATTTATGAAATTTTATAAGATAAACAAAGAAAATATATATATTTTTTAAATTTATTTGTTGCACAAAAAATAAAAACCCCAGTGGTGATCAAATACCACCAAAAGAAAGCTCTATTTGTGGGGGGGAAAAAGATACAAATTTCATATGGGTACAGTGTTACATGACTGAGCAATTGTCATTCAAAGTCTGAGAGCGCTGAAAGATGAAAATTGGCCTGGGCAGGAAGGGGTGAAAGTGTCTGGTATTGAAGGGGTTAAATATGTGGGCAAGAAAACCCACAAAACCAACTCTGACAGTGAAAAGGTTAAAGGATAAATTCACCTTCGGGAAGATGTTAAATGTTCCTTCAGCGGTCCGAGTCCTCTGTGTGACAGCAGTGCGGGCAGAAGTTCCCCATACCAGCTGTCACTTTATGAAAAGAGCGCGGCCGTGCCATTCATTTACAGAGTTCTGTCCTTTGCCAATGTCGGCTTGTAGTTTTCAATGAACTCCCACACCTCTGCTGAGCTCTCTGGTAGATGAGGAACAAGGAGATTGTCATAAAGGACAAGGAGATTGGGATCCCGATCTAGTCCCTTGGATAAGTAATTTTTTTAAAAAATATCCACACCCCTGGAACTGTTTCTTACATGATGAAGATCAGCCATGGAGTATATCTGAGGTGTATATCAGGGTGTGCTTCTTCCCCACATGAGAGTTGTGATGTCCAGCAACATCCATATAGAAGACATTTCCCGCACTCAAGACACTAATACACCTCGAGGGTTGTGTGGGATCCCTGATGTACAGGAAGACAGGACTTCAGTGAGGAACAATTCCCTCACTCAGGACAGGACAGGAAAGTGGCTTCTCCCCCGCGTGAGATCTCTGATGTCTGTAAAGAAAAGACTTCCGAGAAAAACATTTCCCGCACTCAGGACAGGAATGTGGCTTCTCACCTGTGTGAGATATTTTATGCACATCAAGACTAGATTTAAAAGGGAAACATTTCCCACACTCAGGACAGGGATATGGCTTCTCCTCCATGTGATATTTCTGATGTGTGTAAAGATTAGACTTTGCTGAAAAACATTTCCCGCACTCAGGACAGGGATACGGCTTCTCCCCCGTGTGAGATCTCTGATGTTTTGAAAGACTAGACGTCTGTGAAAAACATTTCCCGCACTCAGGACAGGAGTATGGCTTCTCCCCAGTGTGAGATCGCTGATGTGTGTAAAGATGGTACTTCCGTGAAAAACATTTCCCACACTCAGGACAGGAATACGGCTTCTCCCCCGTGTGAGATCTCTGATGTGTGTGAAGCTGGGACTTCATTGAAAAACATTTACCGCACTCAGGACAGGAATACGGCTTCTCCCCCGTATGAGATCTCTGATGTGTGAGAAGCTGGGACTTTATTGAAAAACATTTCCCGCACTCAGGACAGGAATACGGCTTCTCCCCTGTGTGAGATCTCTGATGTGTGAGAAGCTGGGACTTTACTGAAAAACATTTCCCGCACTCAGGACAGGGATACGGCTTCTCCCCTGTGTGAAATCTCTGATGTGTGTGAAGATGGGACTTCACTAAAAAACATTTCCCACACTCAGTACAGGAATACGGCTTCTCTCCTGTGTGAGATCTTTTATGCACATCAAGAGTAGATTTAAAAGGGAAACATTTCCCGCACTCAGCACAGGAATACAGCTGCTCCCCTGTGTGAGATCTTTGATGTATGTAAAGACTGGACTTCACTGAAAAACATTTCCTGCACTCAGGACAGGAATACGGTTTCTCATCCCTGTGAGATTTCTGATGTGTGACAAGATGAGATTTTTGTACAAAACATTTCCCGAACTCAGGACAGGAATGTGGTTCTTCTCCTGTGTGAGATCTCTGATGTTTGTAAAGATAAGACTTTACTGAAAAACCTTTCCCGCACTCAGGACAGGAATACGGCTTCTCTCCTGTGTGAGATCTCTGATGTTTTGAAAGACTGGACTTCTGTGAAAAACATTTCCCACACTCTGGACAATAATACGGCTTCTCCCCGGTGTGAGATCGCTGATGTGCATAAAGATGGGACGTCTGTGAAAAAAATTTCCCGCACTCAGCACAGGAATACGGCTTCTCCCCTGTGTGAGAACTCTGATGTGTGTGAAGCTGGGACTTTATTGAAAAACATTTCCCGCACTCTGAACAGGAATACGGCTTTTCACCTGTGTGAATTCTTTTATGCACATAAAGACCGGATTTAGAATGGAAACACTTCCCGCACTCAGTACAGGAAAACCTCTTCTCTGTTGGAAGGACGGCCCCGTCCCTCACAGTCTGAGGTTCCTCAGGATAAGAGGAATACGATGGTCCATCTACACTGTGTGGTGCCGGATGGACATTTGAGGTAGTCGGGTTTTCTCCTGGACTATACTGTGTGATGTCCTCATCTTCTACTTTACAGTCTGGAGACAAAGTGAGACAATCCTCTGAGGTTTTCCTCATCTCCCGTCCATCTACTAAAATAGAAATACAAAGATTATTACTAGACATCAGCTGATTGGTTCCCCTAAACCAGGACTCCGCCCACATCAGGCAGCTTTGCCTCTGAGGATCTTACAATTCCCCCCTCAAGGTAACTAGTAAATGGGTCCTCTGTAGGGCGGCAACTAATGATTATTTTCAGAATTGATTATTCAAAACAATAATAAACCCACTAATCAATTAATTGGATAAAAACCTCAAAAAAAGGTGGTGTATAATAATATTCTTGAATATCTATATGCAGCGGTAAATATAAATATCCAGATATATAGTTGGATATTTAATCCACTCTGAGAATAACAGACAGATAGATGTATTATTAGAGGGAGAATCTGCTACATATCAGAATCAGAGATCAACATTAATAAAATATAAAAAAGAGGTAAAACGCTGTTTTGCAGATGATCAGACAGGAGTGTAATATAATATGATGGATGACAGACTCCCTTGTCATAGACAGGTAGGTGGGTACAAGCTCCCTGCACCTGATGTCACTTATGCTGGCCGAACATAAACTAATTTTTCTTTCAAAAAAAAACATTCATCCAAATTCCTAACCATTAGTTGGTCAAATCAACGTTCCTTTCTGACCACAGTGACGGGAAAATTCGAAGGAGCAGAACAGAAAACTTTTCTCCATCCAACAAATTTTCAAACAGTGTATGTGGTTTTTGCTGAGAAGTTACATTCATTTTAAAATTGAATGTTAAAAGCAAATGGAATTTTTGAACTACACTCGTCCATTCATCGAATGTACAAATCATTTTCATACAAATATTTGTGCGAAACTGGGGGGGGGGAGTTTATATTAAAGTAATACTGAAAGCTGAGACTTTTTTCATGGATATAGCACCAGTCAAGCTGTATTAAGGGACACTGGTGAGGGCTGTGCTGAGGGGCACTGATAAAGTTGTTGGTAATATTTATTTTTGTAACTTAATTCTGCATAAAATATTGGGGCAACTCTCACTATGTCAAATGGCTGCTTATCGTTGCTCCATCTGGGTCGGGATCGGCTCCTGAATGCTCTCCTGCATTGCTGTATGGGAAGTCTGAATGGAATCGCTGACAATTTCTTGGAACACCAGGGGCCTCAACTCCCCTGTAAAGCGGACACTGGTGTCCCAATCTTTGCGAACATACAACCCTCACATTTGTGTCCTTCAAGAGACCCACTTGATTGGGAGGAAGACCCTTAGTCTAAAAAAAAAACCCTGGGTGGGCCATCAATATCACTTAACATATTCTAATTTTGCCGGGGGGTCAGTATCGTTGTCCGCAAGACTCTGCCATTCAGGCTCCTGGAGCTGACGCTCGACCCAGATGGATGATACATTATAATACATGCATTGATAGAATGCTTAGAGGTACTGCTGGTGGGTTTGTATATACCTCCCCCAGCTCCGACTAAGTTGTTACACAGACTGAGCTCTCTCATAGCCACACACATGACCAATAATGTGATACTCATGGGGGGGGACTTTAATATGCCCCTGAATCCTGAGCTGGATCGCTTCACCTCTGTGGGAGGGTTCACCTTGGATCTTTCTGCCTGGGCGGAGACCTACAGAATGACAGACCTGTGGAGGTGGAGACATCCCCTTGACAGGTCATTTACATGCCATTCTGCCACTCACAAGACTCTCTCACGCATGGACCTGATGTATGCGTGGAGCCCCCTCCTGCCCAGGGTCCAGCAGATTTCCATCCTCCCGAGAGGAATCTCGGACCATGCACCACTCCTCCAGTTATCTTTGGAGGGAACCCCCACAGACAACCTATGAAGGCTCTTGAGGTTCTGGATCTTTGATCCTGGGGTGGAGTCCAACAGATGGCTACCTACTGGGCACTTAACCCGGGGTTGGCTCCAGAAGAGGTAGCATGGGAAGACTTTAAGGCCTTCTCCAATTTACCAATCCCTTATTGGGGGCGTCTGCAGGCAGCTGCGGGCCGACCTGATTAAGGCTGAGGACCGGGCCACATCCCTGGAACGCCAAAATACCCAGACCAAGATTCCGCTACATAATAAACTTCAGGAAAGTACCAGAGAGGTCCTACTGATCCGCACCTCCCTGACTAAGAAGAAATTACTCCAACAATCCCAGAGGATCTTTGAAGAGGGTGTACGGGGGGGGGGGGGGTAGGTTGCTGGCTTGATTGGTACGTGAACTCCATTGACAAAGACGGGATCAGACCTCATAAGCAATTAATGACAGCTTTGCCTCCTACTACTCAGACCTTTACTCCACCCGGGTGGATTACTCTATGGAGGACCTTCACATACATCTTTTGGATGTTTACTTCCCTGTTCTGACTGACAGCTATAGAGACCCACTTGACTCCCCTATCACCTCCCCTATCACCACCACCTTAAGGAGGTACAACAGGCCATTTCCTCGCTCCAGGCAGGAAAAACACCAGGGCCCGACAGGTTCCCCACTGAATTCTATAGAATGTACTCCGATGAACTAGCACCCAAATTCCATTCTGTGCTCTTATCCTCCTTAAGAAAGGGGTCCTTATGAGCCTCCATGTCAGAGGAGGTGATAGTGGTCATTCCAAAACGAGGGAAGGACCCTGAACTCTGCAAATCCTATCGCCCGATCGACGTGGATGCCAAGCTGCTAGCGAAAATACTGGCAACCTGTCTGAACGGAGTGATCATGGAGTTTGTTCACCCGGACCAGTCAGGTTTTATGCTGCGCAGAGGAACGGATATTAATATCCGCAAGCTGTTTACCCACGTCGATCTGGCTAGAGAGGGCGACACAGGAATAGTGGCCGCATTAGATGCTGAGAAGGCATTCGACTGTCAAATGGCTCTTCCTCTGGAAGGTGCTGGAATGCTTTGGGTTTGGGCCCAAGTTTAAAAGAAAAAATGGTGGTGCTGCACTCCCAAAAAAATGGGACCTTAGACGAAAATGTTATAGAGCTAATTATTCAGATGGAGATATGTCAGATGGTATATATTCAAACTAGTATGGTAAAGTAGTAAGGGAGAACTGTTATCCTAATGTAGAAATTCTTCTATCAATAGTGCCTGCAACAGTGTGTACACAGTAATAACTGTCACAATCCCAAGTGCAACTTCTATCTCTATGATATAAAAATAGTGCTAAGTGCAAAAACACATACAGTGGTCTAACTATAAATCAGACTTCTATGACAGAAAGTGCTGAGTGCATCATAGCAAAACCAAAGTGACTGAAATATAAACAGTTACTAGCTACGTAAGGCCAAACTAGTGACAATAATAAAGTGCAAAAAATGCAAAACTACAGTGCAAAAAATGCAAGCAAGCAAAAATAAAGTGCAAAAAAATGCAAGCAAAGTGCTTAGTGTAACACAAAATATTAATAAAAAACATATAATAATCGAGCTATAGAACAAAACTCCATAAACAGAAAGTGCTTAGTGCAAAAAATTGGACTATATCCAGCTGTTAATGACGTGAACACAGTCTCGTGATGATGTCACAAACATCTAAAGTGATTCTGTGCTGAGAAATGTCTCAGAGGTTCTTCCTCCACATAAGTGATTCCACGCATGAGTGTGCACACTGGGTAATTACCTTCCCACTATATAAAATATAGCGTATATGCAGCCTCCTCTTAGATATACCAGGAGTCCCAGGAAAGGGGGTGGAAGAGGGGGCCTCAGGGGGTCACTCTCAGATCTCCGTCACAATATACTCCAGCAAGATGTTCCAATATAGCTCAGATTATAAGTATAAGAGCAACCATAGTGTAGTATGTTTTTTAAAAATCACTACTTTATTAAAAGGTAAAAATTACTCACAAACGAAATGGGGTAAATAGGCAGTATTAGCAGCAAAACAGTTCAAATCGACCGCTCTGGTGCGAGCGTCACTTCCGGTCATATGGATACGGAGACCGGAAGTGACGCTCGCACCAGAGCGGTCGATTTGAACTGTTTTGCTGCTAATGCTGCCTATTTACCCCATTTTGTTTGTGAGTAATTTTAACCTTTTAGATTTTTTCTCTAAAGATTCAATTTTTCACTATATTTTTCTTTTGCATAGTTGCCACTTTTATTGACAAAACAAACGTCTAATTTATTTCACATTGTTAACCACTTACTTACCTGCAGTATAGTAATGGTTGGACGTTTGAAATACAGACGTTCTGTTTAATTGTCAAATCTTATAAGGTTATTGATTCTACCGAGAAGTCATCATGGTGGCATTACGTCAAAGGTACTACTCTCCCATTTTTGCGGATGTTTCCATTAATATTCAAGATGTTCATGTGACGCAATCAATATTTTAATTTCATGTAAATATTTGTTTTTTGTCAACCAATAAATGTAACTATTTTGTATGATCACTCGTCTCCGTGAATACGTTTCATATATATATATATATATATACCGTATATACTCGAGTATAAGCCGAGATTTTCAGCCTCTTTTTTGAGGCTGAAAGTGCCCCCCTCGGCTTATACTCGAGTCATCGCTGTCTGCCCGCTCGATCAGCGTGTCGAGCAGACAGACAGCGGCCATTCTATAATTCAAAAGCCGCGCCTCCGGCTCCGCCTTCGCCTGTGATAGGCGGAACACTGAATTTCCCAGCAGCCTGTGTTCCGCCTATCACGGACATCGTATCATCCTCGTACTACGGACGAGGATGATACGATGTCCGTGATAGGCGGAACACAGGCTGCTGGGAAATTCAGTGTTCCGCCTATCACAGGCGGAGGCGCGGCTTTTGAATTTTACAATGGCCGCCGAGGCGCCGACGAAGAGGGCACGGGACGGAGGCAAGGCAAGGCACGGCACGGGACGGGACGGGACGGAGGCAAGGCAAGGCACGACACGGGACGGAGGCAAGGCACGGCACGGGACGGAGGCAAGGAGGCAAGGCACGGGACGGAGGCTCGGGACAAAGGCTCGGGACACAGGTAGGCTGGACACACACACACACACACACACACACACACACACACACACACACACACACACACACACACGGATGGATGGAGACACACACACACACAGGGATGGATGGATACACACACACAGGGATGGATGGAGACACACACACACAGGGATGGATGGATGGAGACACACACACACAGGGATGGATGGATGGATGGATGGAGACACACACACACAGGGATGGATGGATGGATGGATGGACACACACACACACACAGGGATGGATGGACGGACACACAGGGATGGACGGACACACAGGGATGGACGGACACACAGGGATGGACGGACACACACACAGGGATGGACAGGCATGTCTCACCCTCGGCTTATACACGAGTCAATAAGTTTGCCAGTTTTTTTGGGGGTAAATTGGGGGCCTCGGCTTATATTCGGGTCGGCCTATACTCGAGTATATACGGTATATATATATATATATATATTATAGAGAGAGACTGCGTCATATAGATTTATTTTGTATCAGAAAGATATCCTTGTTAAAAATTACTTACTAATAAATACTGTGCGGGAAAACTGTCCTTAAAAAGCACAACAGAACGCATACGTGAGTAGCGCCCACATATGAAAATGGTGTTCAAACCACACGTGAGGAATCGCCGTGATCGGTAGAGCAAGAGCAATAATTCTAGCTCTAGACCTCCTCTGTAACTCAAAACATGCAACCTGTAGAATTTTTTAAACGTGGCACATGGAGATTTTTAAGGGTAAAAGTTTGTTGCCATTCCATGAGCGGGCGCAACTTTGAAGCGTGAAATGTTGGTTATCAATTTACTCGGCGTAACATTATCTTTGACAATTTAAAAAAAAGAAATTGGGCTAACTTTACTGTTGTCTTATTTTTTGATCAAAAATTGTGTATTTTTTCCACAAAAGGGGGCTTGTAAGACCGCTGCGCAAATATGGTGTGACAGAAAGTATTGCAACTTGTAAATAACAAGTCTGAAAAATAGGCCTGGTCTTAAAGTGGATAAATGTTTCCATGAGACAAGTTGCAGAGGTCCCACACCGCTGCCTCCCATCTCCTGAGACTGCACTCTGTGACTTGGGTCTGAGACTATACAGACATATCCCTCCACCCGGCACAGCCAGCAGACAACACAACAAGTAATCCTGGGGGGATTGTTCTGTCAGAGATCTTGTCATACCCGGGTATGGGGCAGAAGACCCAAAGCACATACCCCAGGTGCCTAGATCTAGTAACATCTATGGGGAAAATGAACATTTTGCTGCCAGCTGATCCCCAGAATCTCCATAACTCCAGTCTAGATACATAAATTGTGTCGGCAGCACAGAGAAGGAAGATTATCGGAGAGATCCAGAAATACAGGACAGGGAACACAGCTCAGGAAAGTGACCAGGGGATTACAGGCTGATATCACCCATCCCCCGCCCTACTCTGGACCAATCAGTGAGCAGTATGGGTGGAGGAATGTATTTAGTGTTAATGACCCACCTGTGCTGATCTCTGTAGGAGTGTCCTCCTCTATAAATGTCCCCGTTATTCCATCCTCCTCCATAGACTGCTGATCATCCCTCACATACCTCTCTTCTTCTTCTGATTTCACCTCAAATTCTATATCCATTGGATCTCCACTCTAAACCAAGAAAATGAGAGAGAATATCATCTGTAAGATAGAAGATTTATTTTTGTGACATCACATTTAAAATCCACACTCGATAAGTGTGTTTTGTAACCTCCGTCCCACCAACCTTGTAACAGTGGGGGATGGTGTGATCTTCCTGTGTGGAATCCCGGGAATACAGAGGACGGGGACATCTCTCTGGTGGGTTCCTGGTATTTGGTGGCTCCATCATATCCTTGTGTCCTTCTGAAAACTCCTCCATCACTCCATACTCCTCATCCTCCTCTTTATACTCTTCTTTAACATCAATATTATCATCCCCGAGGTTTCCACTCTGAATATATAATAAAATATTTATTGTAACAAACATGCTGTGTATAAATCAGAACTACCAATAATTGTCAATCATCTACCTGATGATGGTGGGGGATGGTGTGACCTTCCTGTGTGGAATCCCAGGAATACAGAGGACGGGGACATCTCTCTGGTGGGTTTCTGTAGCTGGATGACTCCACCATGGTGTCCTGGTACAGATCTTTGTGTTCTTTTAGAGACTCTGACTCCATCACCCCATCCTCATCATCCTCCTCTTTTATCTCTTCTTTAACTTCAATCTTAGAATTTCTCAGGTTTCCACTCTGAATATATAATAAAAATGACATCAATGGTAACAATGCAGATAATGTACAGATCCTAATGATACTATCAGTGATTGTTCCTCATCTACCTGATGATGGTGGGGGATGGTGTGACCTTCCTGTGTAGAATCCTGGGAATACAGAGGACGGGGACATCGCTCTGGTGGGTTCCCATTACTGGATCCATCTGTAGGAAACACACACACTGACTGAATACATTGTTTCTATGTGTTTATCAGATGATGGGGGATCTAGGTGGAGCCTCCGTACTGCTCTCTCCTTTACAATAAAGTCTCCTCTTACCCGGTGATGTGAGGGGCGGCTGATTGTCCATCATGACGTCCTTGTAGAGATCCTTGTGTCCTTCTAAATACTCCCACTCCTCCATGGAGAAATAGACAGTGACATCCTGACACCTTATAGGAACCTGACACACACAATGATACAGTCACCATCCAGACACATCCCTTGTCTGTTACTGGATAATGTCCCAGAATTCCCAGAATCCTCCTCACCTCTCCTCCATCATCTCTCTGGTGACTTCTAGAATCTTCTTTGTATTTCTCTATTCTATCAGGGAGGGAGGTGGAGGCAATGTGATGGTCATATGATCTCCAGACTTCACAGGAGGAAAACTCTAGATCTGAACACAAATAGTAAAATCAGATGATATTCCCAGAATCCTCCTCACCTCATCATTCAGTTTGCCATTAAAAAGCCCCACTTCAGGCTGATGTATAATTTACCCACACTATGCAGGTTAAAAGCTTGTAGCAGGCATTCTGACATCATTACATACAATGCAGAACCAACAGTCCCACTTTGTAAGAGAGGATCCCAAGGGTCCGCCCACATCCTAAGAGCATCAAAAAAAAAGCCAGATGGAGGGACATTGGGAGGAGAAGCTGTGAGGTCAGTGTGATGTCATAGGACATATAGACTCTGGATGGACAGATCCATCCAATTCTGGGTCAGGTGAACTGTCTATCAAAGTTCCCTGGACAAGGGGGAGGGGCTGTATATGACGGTGCACGGTGGGGAACACACAGCTATTGAAGCAAAAGTCGTTATGTTCCCCTGGCGCTGTAATCAAACAGGAGGCAGCAGCTCTCCTCCCCTCCGATCGCTGGGAGAACAGCTCCCACAATCGCAAGCCCTCAAAATCCACTCGCAAAATGTGAGCAGGCGAGTGGATTTTCTTTTTTTTTACATATTGCAGGAGTGCAGGGAGTAGAGTGTGATGTGGCATAGTGTACAGCGATTGATGCAGTACAATGTATTGGTGTGAGTGCACAGTGATGCAGCACAATGTACAGATATAAATACAGTGTGACGCAGCACAACATATGCATGTAAGTGTGGAGTGTATGGGGGTGGGTAGCATGTACATGAGAGGAGTGTGGAGTGTATGGCATGGGGTAGTATGTACAAGAAAGGGGTGCCAAGTATATGGTGGTGGGTAATATGTACAGGAGAGGAGTGTGGAGTGTATGGCAGGGGGTAGTATGTACATGATAGGAGTGTGGAGTGTATGGTGGTGGGTAGTATGTACATGATAGGAGTGTGGAGTGTATGGCACGGGGTAGTATGTACAAGAAAGGGGTGCGGAGTATTTGGTGGTGGGTAGTATGTACAGGAGAGGAGTGTGGAGTGTATGGCGGTGGGTAGTATGTATAGGAGGGGAGTGTGGAGAATATGGCAGTGGGTAGTATGTATAGGAGTGGAGTATGGTGTGTATGGGGATGGGCAGTATGTACAGAAGAGGAGTATGGAGTGTATGGCGGTGGGTAGTATGTATAGGAGGGGAGTGTGGAGAATATGGCAGTGGGTAGTATGTATAGGAGAGGAGTATGGTGTGTATGGGGATGGGTAGTATGTACAGAAGAGGAGTATGGAGGTGGGTAGTATGTATAGGAGGGAGTGTGGAGAATATGGAGGTGGGTAGTATGTACAGGAGAGGAGTGAGGAGTATATGGCGGTTGGTATTATGTACATGAGAGTGGTCTGGAGTGTATGGCATGGGGCAGTATGTACAGTAGAGGAGGGCGGAGTATATGGCGGTGGGTAGTATGTACAGGAGAGGAGTGCGGAGTAGTAGTATGGGTAGTATGTACAGTAGAGGAGTGCGGAGTATATAGCGGTGGGTAGTATGTACAGGAGAGGAGTGTGGAGTATATGGAGGTGGGTAGTATGTACAGGAGAGGAGTGCGGAGTATATGGAGGTGGGTAGTATGTACAGGAGAGGAGTGCGGAGTATATGGAGGTGGGTAGTATGTACAGGAGAGGAGTGCGGAGTATATGGAGGTGGGTAGTATGTACAGGAGAGGAGTGCGGAGTATATGGAGGTGGGTAGTATGTACAGGAGAGGAGTGCGGAGTATATGGAGGTGGGTAGTATGTACAGGAGAGAGGAGAGGAGTGCGGAGTATATGGAGGTGGGTAGTATGTACAGGAGAGGAGTGCGGAGTATATGGCGGTGGGTAGTATGTACAGGAGAGGAGTGCGGAGTATATGGAGGTGGGTAGTATGTACAGGAGAGGAGTGCGGAGTATATGGCGGTGGGTAGTATGTACGGGAGTGGAGTGCGGAGTATATGGTGGTGGGTAGTACATGTAAATGAGAGAGGTACAGATGGTGTAAAGTATATGGTGTGAATGAGCCCTAGTTCATGGAGCACTGCAGCGCCCACTTTGCAGTGGCATGTATAGAGCTACTGAACTTAGCTGCACAGCAGCACTAGTAGTGGCACCACGCTGCAGGCACTGCTCTCATCGCTCCCTCCCAAATCTCAGGTGTCAAGCCCCTTTCTCAAGTTCCTGCACACAAGCTTCATTATCTCATAAAACCCCATCAACTCACCTCTCTCCACATTCCCTGCACTACTGCAGACATCCCTTCTGGCAGGATCGGCAGCAGTCGGCAGCTCCGCTTCCACCTGAGTCTTTCTATGGGCAGCGCTGGAGAACACTGAGCAGGGCCGCTGGTGTGAGGTGACAATATAGCAGCTCCCTATTTAGGGGCACTGATGTTTGGTTAGCGGCGCTGGTGCAGCTGCCGAGGCAAGCAGTTCATTCAGGCTTCATTAGCGCTGTATTGACGGGGGTCAGTGGGGGTGAGACAGTGCACCACATTGAGCCACAGCCATCAGGATTTACTAACGCTGCACTGAAGGGGAGGGAGAGAAAGCTCAGCTGTGAAGCATCAGTCCTCCAGAAATCATTAATGCTGCATTGAAATATCCCAAGGGGGGAGGGGGATGTTGGCATGGGCAGGAGGTATGAACCCTTCTCACTGAGTTCCCACACTGACTGGGACAGGAGGAATGCTGCTGGGTCCGGGTTTCAGGAGGACAGAAAACCCGGGCACAAGTGACAAGACCCGTACTGTCCGGGTCATTCCCATACAGGTGGCAAACCCATTGTAAGAATACAATAGTGCAGCGGGGAGGATTCCCCCATCCCCCTCCAATGTGTGTATTGGGGAAACAGGTCTGTTTTTTCCTCTCATCCCGCTGGCATGAGCTGGCTGAACGATAAAACTGAACCATGTATGGCCAGATTTGGAAGCAAGATATATTAATCATCAACTGATCCCCCTGAAGGGGTTAATCTTCGTATTTCCACACTATATATGTGTGTATCATCATCTGCTGGAGATAAAAGACATCACAGTGACTATGGAGGAAGAGGACGGACATGACGGAGGGTTACTGGGTGTAAATAGAAAATAAGATCTTATTACCTCCTCTAATGTCTTCGTAACTCATGGAACCTCTTATCTGCATTCGACATCACTTCCTGTCTGTATTCCATAGAGACTTCCTGTCTGGGTAGAGGTGAGATCTCCACCTTGTGGATATCAGAGGAACTGTAAGAAATATCTCGTAGTGTGAACCCGGCCTTGTGCTGTGTGTGTATGTACTGTATATCCTTATAGATGGGTCATCTCCACTCCCACCAAGGGGGATAGAAATATATTACTGCTTGGGGGGGAGGAGACATTTTGGTCCCTTTGATTTTTGCACTAAAATTGATGTCAGATTTAGTCATGTAGAACATCTGTTATATGGATACAAAGAGCCCCAGCCGAGAGTAAAGGGTGGAAATGGCTCCTGATCCCCAGATTTGGGCAATTATGTCACCAATATAAATAGAATAAAACCCGCGCTATGTGTAACAACTCAAATACCTACAGAAATAACTTATACCGGACTGCTGCTGTAACAAAGGTAAGTGTTCCCTTTATCAACTAGAAGAGCATTATGTGTCACAGCGCTGTCCTATTGTGTGTGCACATAAATCATCACAAATACACTACAATATGTGGATACATTCATTTAAAAAGTGCTAGGGACTCAAACAATATTTTCTGCAGATCTACTGCTTCCACTTTACACCTACTTCACTGATCTTATATTGTTTATTGATAAATTAGGTAAACTGATTAGGGATGAGCTGAGTGTGCGAGTCAAACCCATGTTCAACCCGAACACCGACTGTTTGCCCGTTCGGCAAAATCAGAACTTTATGGGCCGTTTGCACCAAACTGGAGTGGCGCTCATGGCCCATAATTCACTGCGGCATTGCAGTGTATTGCGGGCTGATGATTGGCCAAGCACGCACTATGACCCGCATGCTTGGCCAATCAAAGTGCCGTCAGCGAAGAGAGCTATAATTGGCCACAGGCAGAATGCCTATGGCCAATTAGGGCTCAGGGGGTTTAGTACACGCCTCACGCTATTTTAGGCCGCCTAGAAGGTGGCCTTGCGTAGTGTGTTGCATCGCCGAGAGAGAGAGAAATAGACGGAGAGACAGTGTCTGAATTACCTTTTAAGTATTAAGTAAGTATTGTTCCACCTTCGCAGTGTACACCCAAAGCTACCCCAATTGCTGCTGTTCTTCTGGTCCTATACCACAGGCACCTGTAGCAGTTACAGTCAGTGTATTGTGCCACCTTCACAGTGTACACCCAAAGCTACCCCAATTGTTGGTGTACTTCTGATCCTATACCACAGGCAGCTGCTACAGCAGTTACAGTCAGTGTATTGTGCTACCTGCACAGTGTACACCTGAAGCTGCCCCAATTGCTGGTGTTTTTCTGGTCCTATACCACAGGCACCTGTAGCAGTTAGTCTGTGTATTGTGCCACCTGCACAGTGTACACCCAAAGCTACCCCAATTGCTGGTGTTCTGATCCTATACCACAGGCAGCTGCTGCAGCAGTTACAGTTGGTGTAATGTGCCGCCTGCACAGTGTACACCTGAAGCTACCCCAATTGCTGGTGTTCTTCTGGTCCTATACCACAGGCACCTGTAGCAGTTACAGTCGGTGTATTGTGCCACCTTCACAGTGTACACCCAAAGCTACCCCAATTGTTGGTTGTGACAGACCTAGCTGGGACCGAGGCTTTTTGAGAGGACTGAATGCGAGCCTCTTGCCGACAGATTATGGGCCCTGGATTTTAAGGGGCACAGGGTGAATGAGAACCCCACTATAATCTGTGCTAGTCAGATTCAATGCTGTATATATGTATATATAAAGTGTTGCCTCATGCTGTTGGGACACAAACTGTTAGATGCTAATGTCATGAACTCCAGCCACCTGTCTGTTGTGTAAATGAGTCTAGTCTGAGTAAAGAGTATTTTACCTACTGTTGTTTTTTGTTGTTTGTGCTAATTAACCTGCAATTGAATTGTTAGTGAGCTAGGAGCCGAAAAGTCTTATCCCTCAGTCAACTAGTCAACTAAATCAAAATAATCCCATATTGCAAGAAAAGTGAAGAGCCTCAATGGTAGATAGGAAGGGAGACATCCGGACTGTAGATGCTTACAGGGAGGTGCTTCAAAATAGCAGTTTAAATGTATACTGTTAAAGAGAGGGAGAATCCCAATGTAATTAGGAAGTTATAATCAGTATATACATTCCAGCTTTGTGCAGCTACATCTCCCTGCAGGCCATTAGTATGTCTGGAAGGCCAACAAGGAGAGGCAGACCGTCACGAGCCAATAAAAGAGAGGGCAAGCAAGCTCTGTGTCTAGAGGCAACAGTGCTGGTCATGGTCACGGTGTATCCTCATCAGCACGTGGCCATGGGACACGCTTGTCTTTATTTTCAGCAGCTGGATGTGTTGAGCCGGACATGCCGAAGACTTGGTAGAGTGGTTGACCAAGCCGTCCTCATCTTCCTCTCTCATCCAGGCTCAGGGTACTGGCAAAGCAGCTTCCAACGTGGCCTCTTCCCTTGTCTCAATGGCATCAGCCACTCCTTCCCTAGCCACACCATGTCCTCCTGAGGAGTCCCCCAAACTGTTTGAGCACAGTGTTGGATACATGCTCTATGAGGATACCCAGCTAGAGGAAGGCAGTAACGTGAGCCCAGAGAGAGGGGATGCCCAAGAAGGACAGCAATCTGACAGTCATGTTCCCCCAGCTGCAGCATACCGCCAGGTTTGCTCCAGTGATGAGGAGGGAGGGGATGATGAGGTCACTGACTCCACGTGGGTGTCTGATAGGAGAGAGGAGGAGGAGGAGGCAAGCTCTATTTGTGGGGAAAAAAAGTACATCAATTTTATTGGGTACAATGTCGCACAACCGAGCAATTGCCAGTTAAAGCGACGCAGTGCCGAATTGCAAACAATGGCCTGGTCATTAAGTGGGCAAATCCTTCCGGAGCTGAAAAGGCCTCAATTTTCCCAAAGCCATAAGGTACATCTATTTTGTGTTTAAATCAGCTGAAGAATACACTCCAATAATGAAAATCTCTTTGAACCAATTCACACTAGCATTGCTCTCGGGTTGTGCGACATTGTACCCAATAAAATGAATGTACTTTTTATTTTCCACAAATAGTGCTTTCTTTTGGTGGTATTTGATCAACTCTTTTTTTTTGAAAATATATTTTTTTCTTTTTTGATCCCCATTTGGATTGCTCTTCGGAGAGCAGTTGGCTGGTGGTGAGGAGGCGTTGTATCAGTTGGTGGGTGGTGACAATGGGGCATAAAAGGGTTGCAGTTGTGGAATATGTTATTTTCCCTCTGCTGCCTTTCCAACATTCAGGTTCTTTTCAAAGCCGGACAGCTCAGCAGATGATCAAAGCTCGCCACAGCGCCTAGAGGCGATTCAGTTTGCATTGTGCGCTATACAAGTATTTCATTCATTCATCCGTGATCACATTCCCTGCGGAATTGGAGCTCAATGGGGCAGAGGTCGGTGTTTGTGTCATCCATGCCCATTCAGTTTGTGTCCACATACACCTCACAAAGCACAGGGGGTACACTCATAATGGCTCAATGGGTAGTCAGATGTAAACACTCATGTCCATCTACATCAAGATAAACATGACAGCTCAGAGGTTATGTCCTTTTTCTTGTCCTCCTGAAGACCTACATGGAGCTTTCAATCAGGCCCACATGAGAAACTGACCGATGGGCCTAATTGGAAAGCTTAGGCGGATGGGGGCAGTAAAAACAGCACAGGTGTGTGATTTTACTGCCCCACCAAACACAAGTGTAAAGTAACATCTCATCATTCTGATGATCAAAGCGCAGCAGGTGGTGTATGGCTTGGCCACAGTGTCACATGGCTGTTGGGTGCTGACTTTGTTCTGGCTGTACTTAGGGTTGTCCCCATGACACTTTTTTAAGACTGAGTACAAGTATTGATGCTTTTTTCAATTATTCAGTGATACCGATACTTTTTATAATGTCATGTTAGTTTTCAAAGCACAATACAGACTAATAACATCTTCTTTATAATTCTGAAGAACTGTAACTCAAGACTAGGGATGAGCCGAACACCCCCCGGTTCGGTTCGCACCAGAACTTGCGAACGACCCCCGCGTTCGGCACGAACGTTAGAACCCCATTGAAGTCTATGGGACTCGAACGTTCGAATTGGAAAGTGCTAATTTTAACGGCTAATATGCAAGATAGTGTGCTAAAAAGGGTTTGGCGATCTGCCTCCTGCCTCAGGGGACATGGGTCACTGCAAAAAAAAGTTTTAAAAACTACCGTTTTGGCGGGAGCACTGATTTTAATGACGATTAAAGTGAAAAAAAAAAAGTGAAATATTCCTTTAAATATGGTGCCTGGGGGGTGTCTGTAGTATGCCTGTGAAGTGCCACGTGTTTCCCGTGTTTAGAACAGTCCCTGCACAAAATGACATTAAACGGAAATAACACCATTTAAAACTGCTTGCGGTTTTAATGTTATATCTGGTTCCTGTAATATGGTTGAAAATCATTCAGAAAAATGGCATGGGTAGCCCTCCCTGCCCATTACCAGCCTATTTGGGTCTTGTACGCATATTAAGGGGAACCCCGTACCCATATTAAAAAAAGGAAATGCGTGTGGCCCCCAGGCCCTATATACTCAGAACAGCAGTATACAGGCGGTGCAAACAAGACAGGGACTGTGTAGGTTTGTTGTGTTAAGTTGAATCTGTTTGTCATTTTCAAGCGGTACATTTTTAAAGTGTAGCTCCAGTCAAAAAAAATATCTTTAAGCTTTTTGGAAAACATAGGGAAGGGTTATCACCCCTGTATAATTTGTTTTGTCGTCCATCTTTTTTCATCTCACTTGCTGTTGTCTCCTTCCGTTTGCAAGTAGGAGATGTTTGTAAATTGGATGTTTGAAAGTAGGGGCCTGCCCTATATGCTCTGCAGAAATGGCGGAACAAGGTGTTGGTTTTGCAACAACATTGTAAGCCCTCAAAGTGACTCTTGGTGGCCGCTGGAGCGCCCTGCTGTGAACGATTATATCAAGAATTGTAATTACATGCCATTGTTGAACAGTGGTAGAAAAATTGACCTTTGGTGGTTGTGGTGCTGGTGCCACAACACTATAAGTCCTCACAGTTACTCTGGGTGGGCACAGGAAGGGGCCCTCCTGTGAAATATTATATCAAGAATTGTAATTACATGTCCCTGTTAAACAGGGGCAGAAAAATTGGGCCTTAGGCACTGGTGCCATCACACTGCAACCTCTGCCATACACTCTAGTTTTATTGCAGGAATTAGCCCTGCTGCAAAGCATTGCATCAAAAATTGTACTTAAACGCCCCTGTTAAACAGGGGCAGAAAAATTGGGCCTTAGGCACTGGTGCCATCACACTGCAACCTCTGCCATACACTCTAGTTTTATTGCAGGAATTAGCCCTGCTGCAAAGCATTGCATCAAAAATTGTACTTAAACGCCCCTGTTAAACAGGGGCAGAAAAATTGGGCCTTAGGCACTGGTGCCATCACACTGCAACCTCTGCCATACACTCTAGTTTTATTGCAGGAATTAGCCCTGCTGCAAAGCATTGCATCAAAAATTGTACTTAAACGCCCCTGTTAAACAGGGGCAGAAAAATTGGGCCTTAGGCACTGGTGCCATCACACTGCAACCTCTGCCATACACTCTAGTTTTTTTGCAGGAATTAGCCCTGCTGCAAAGCATTGCATCAAAAATTGTACTTAAACGCCCCTGTTAAACAGGGGCAGAAAAATTGGGCCTTAGGCACTGGTGCCATCACACTGCAACCTCTGCCATACACTCTAGTTTTTTTGCAGGAATTAGCCCTGCTGCAAAGCATTGCATCAAAAATTGTACTTAAACACCCCTGTTAAACAGGGGCAGAAAAATTGGGCTGCTGGCATCACCCAGAACCAAAAATGTTCTTCCAACATATCAGCGGAGGAGGAAGAGGATAGACAATCAACATAACAGGACAGTCACTCAGCATCAGCATAGGCAGTCTTGAAGGGATGTGGTATTTCAAAAAAAATTATTCGGTTACATCAGCTTCAGGTGCTTGGTAGCTGTGGGTGATCCAAGACTGATTCATCTTGATGAAGGTCAGTCGATCAACTGATTCGGTGGACAGGCGCACCCTGTGATCGGTAACGAAGCCACCAGCAGCACTGAAGGTGCGTTCCGAAAGAACGCTGGATGCAGGACAGGCCAGGAGCTCAATTGCATACTGTGCAAGCTCTGGCCAGTGATCCATCCTCAAGACCCAGTAAGCCAGAGGATTTTCAGTGGGAAAGGTGTCCAAGTCTGACCTTGCCCCTAGGTATTCCTGCACCATGTAAATTAGACGCTGGCGATGGGTGCTGGAACCAATCATACCTTGGGGCTGCGGACTAAAAAATTGTCTGAACGCATCAGTCAGACGGCCACCTTCTCCACCGCTCCTTCTGACTGATGCCTCAGCAACACGTTGTCCAGGACCAGGAGTTTGTGACCTCCCAGTCTCTGGGAACGCGTTGCACAGAGCTTTCTGCAAGGCCTCCCGGAGATGTCTCATCCTCTGCTCCCTCTGCGATGGCAAGATAAGGTCGGCAACCTTACCCTTGTACCGTGGATCAAGGAGAGTGGCCAGCCAGTAATGGTCCCTCTCCTTGATCCGAAGAATACGAGGATCCTTCCGCAGGCTTTGCAGGATCAGGGAGGCCATGCAGCGTAGGTTAGCTGAGGCATTCGGTCCGGAGTCCTCTGGGTCACTAAGGACAACATGATCCGCAGCTACCTCCTCCCAGCCACGTACAAGTCCACGTGTTTCTTGGGACTGTAAATCATCCCTATAAGACTGCTGCTGCTGATGCTGAGTGCCAGCCTCCACCTCCATGCTGACACAATCATCCTCCTCCTCCTCTTCCTCCTCCTCACCCTCTTCCTGTGTGATGGGTGGCACAGCAGGAACACTGTCTGGATAAAGGGGGCCTTGAGAGGCAAGGAAGTCCTCCTCTTCCTGCCTCTGTTCTGCCTCAAGTGCCCTGTCCATTATTCCACGCAGCGTATGCTCCAAGAGGTGGACAAGAGGTATAGTGTCACTGATGCATGCACTGTCACTGCTCACCATCCTTGTGGCCTCCTCAAACGGTGACAGGACAGTGCATGCATCCCTGATCATGCCCCACTGGCGTGGTGAGAAAAAACCAAGCTCTCCTGACCCTGTCCTGGTGCCGTAGTCGCACAGGTACTCATTGATGGCCCTCTGCTGCGTGTGCAGCCGCTGCAGCATGGCCAATGTTGAGTTCCATCTGGTGGGCATGTCACATATAAGGCGGTTCTTGGGCAGGTTCAACTCCTTTTGGAGCTCAGCCAGCCGAGCACAGGCATTAAATGATCGGCGGAAATGCACACAGACTCTCCTGGCCTGTTTCAGGACATCCTGTAAGCCGGGGTACCTGCCCAAGAACCGCTGCACCACCAGGTTAAGGACGTGAGCTACACAGGGCACATGGGTCAGTTGTCCCTGTCGGAGGGCGGAGAGGAGGTTGGTGCCATTGTCGCAAACCACCATTCCTGGCTTAAGCTGGCGTGGCGTCAACCACCTCTCGGCCTGCCCCTGCAGAGCTGACAAAACATCCGCCCCAGTGTGGCTCCTGTCCCCCAAACAAACCAGCGCAAGCACGGCATGGCATCGTTTTGCCTGCGTACTTGCGTAGCCCCTGCAACGCCTACGGAGCACCGCTGGTTCTGAGGACAGAGCACTGGAAGAGGCCGTGGAGGAAGAAGAAGAGGAGGGGGTGGAGGAGAGAGGTGTGTCACAACCAATAGTAGCATTTTGGAGGCGTGGTGGCGGAACAACCTCCAATACTACTGCACCTTGTCCTGCATCCTTCCCAGCAGCCAGAAGAGTGACCCAATGGGCCGTGAAAGACAGGTAACGTCCCTGTCCATGCCTGCTGGACCATGAGTCAGCGGTAATATGCACCTTACCGCTGACCGCCCTGTCCAGCGAGGCAAGGACATTGCCTTGCACATGCCGGTAGAGAGCCGGAATTGCCTTCCGTGAGAAAAAGTGGCGTTTGGGGACCTGCCACTGAGGAACCGCACATTGTACAAACTCACGGAAGGGGGCCGAATCTACCAACTGAAAAGGCAGCAGTTGAAGTGCTAGCAATTTAGCCAAGCTAGCATTCAACCGCTGGGCATGTGGATGGCTGGGAGTAAATTTCTTCCGCCGGTCCAGCAGCTGGGGCAGGGACATTTGTCTGCTATAATCGGACGTGGATGTACCACTAGCAGAGTTCCCGGAAGCACTTGGCTGTGACACACCTAATTCTACACCTTCATTCCTCTCAGAGCAGGTTTCAGAGAGGACTGAAGGTCTAGTGGGGTTGGAGATGCCAGCTGATGAGGAGCAAGGAGAGGTCCACTTTGTTCTTTGGTGTGGGTCTTTGAGGTATGCTTGCCAACGAGCTGCATGGCAGGTCAACATATGTCTGGTCAAGCATGTGGTGCCCAAGCGGCTGATGTTTTGGCCACGTGAGATACGCTTGAGACATATGTTGCAAATAGCAGCGGTGCGATCTGATGCACTCGTCTCAAAAAAGGCCCACACCAAAGAACTTTTAGAATAACGCGCAGAGGAAGCGCTCTGCGCAGAGGAAGCGCTCTGCGCAGGCGGAGCTCTGCGGTGTGATTCAGTCGGTGTGCTGCCCCTAAGCTGGCCCCCGGAGGGCATCCTGCCTCGTTGGACATGTGCCTCCTCCTCCTCCTCCTCCTCCTCCTCCTCCCTCCTTCCAGGCACCCACGTGGAGTCAGTGCCCTCATCATCCCCTCCCTCTTCATCGCTGTAGCAAACCTGGCAGTATGCTGCAGCTTGTGGAACATTACTGCCAGATTGCTGTCCTTCTTGAGCATCCCCTCTCTCTGTGCTCACGCTACTGCCTTCCTCTAGCTGAGTGTCATCATCAGAGCCCACCAAACACTGGGCATCCTCCTGGAGCATGTACCCAACACTGTGCTCAAAGAGTTCAGGAGACTCCTCAGGAGGACGTGGTGGGTCTAGGGAAGGAGTCACTGATGATGACATTGAGAGGAGGGACGACGATGTGTTGGCAGCTGCTTTTCTACTACCCTGAGACTGGGTGAGAGAGGATGAGGAGGATGAAGAGGGCTTGGTCATCCACTCTACCAAGTCGTTGGCATGTTGCGGTTCAACATGTCCAGCTGCAGAAAAGAAGGACAAGCATGTCCCATGGCCACGTGCTGATGACAATGCACCGCGTCCCCGACCAGCACTGTTGTCTCTAGACACAGAGCCTGCTTGCCCTCTTTTATCGGCTCGCGCCTGTCTGCCTCTCCTTGCTGGCCTTCCAGACATGGTAATGGCCTGAAGGGAGTTGGGTAAAACAGTAGTTGGGTAGTTTATATTGTGCTGGAGGCACACAACACCCACTAACTCCTGCAGATGCCTTTTTTATAGAACAGCAGAGTTAAAGGGGTATATACAGATGTATACTGTGCTGTGCTGGAAGCACACACAACTTCCAATAACTCCAGCAGATGCCAATCGGGCCCAAATACAGAACAGCTATGTAGGTGGATAATAGCGGTATGTACTGGGTACAGAGCAGGCACACAGCACGCACTATCTCCTGAGTGACACTGCTGACTGCAAGCTCTATTGTTAAAGATGGACCACTAGCTATATAGGTGAGGTGAATATCACGGTGTATACTGCGGTCAGGGCACGCAGACAATAACAAGAAAACAGCAGAGTTAAAGGGGTATATACAGCTGTATACTGTGCTGTGCTGGAGGCACACACAACTTCCAATAACTCCAGCAGATGTCAATCGGGCCCAAATAGAGAACAGCTATGTAGGTGGATAATAGCGGTATGTACTGGGTACAGAGCAGGCACACAGCACGCACTATCTCCTGAGTGACACTGCTGACTGCAAGCTCTATTGTTAAAGATGGACCACTAGCTATATAGGTGAGGTGAATATCACGGTGTATACTGCGGTCAGGGCACGCAGACAATAACAAGAAAACAGCAGAGTTAAAGGGGCATATACAGCTGTATACTGTGCTGTGCTGGAGGCACACACAACTTCCAATAACTCCAGCAAATGACAATCGGGCTCAAATAGAGAACAGCTATGTAGGTGTATATAGTGGTATGTACTGGGTACAGAGCACGCAGACAGCACGCACTAACACTACTGACTGCAAGCTCTATTATTAAAGCTAGATCACTAGCTATATAGGTGAGGTGAATATAGTGGTGTATACTGCGGTCAGGGCACAGACAGTAACCACTACACAAGAGCAAAATAGTAAATCAGCCAAAAACGATTGGTGTGTAACTGTGTTGAAGGTACACAGAACACCCACTGCTTCAGATGCTAACAAACACTACACGAGGCCGCCTGAAAGGCAGCTTTATATAGTGTGGGGCGTGCACTACACTGTCTGAGCTATGATTGGCCACAGGCAGGATGCCTGTGACCAACCATTGCTCTTCCCGCTACTGGCGCTGCGATTGGCCAAGCATGCGGGGTCACAGTGCATGCTTGGCCAATCGTGAGACAGCAATGCATTGCGCCATCGCAGTGCATTGTGGGCCACACGAATTTTGCCGCGAACGGCCCAAACGTTCGGAATTCGGCGAACGCACGAATGACCGATGTTCGAGTCGAACATGTGTTCGACTCGAACACGAAGCTCATCCCTACTCAAGACATTATAAAATAATACACTGATTAAGCAGCACTGATAGGTGGCACTGATAGGATTAGGTGGCACTAATGGGCACTTATTAAGCAGCACTGATAGATGGCAGTGACTGATGGCTGGCACTGATAGGTGGCACTGACTGCTGGCTGGCTTTGAAAGGCAGCACTTGTGGGCACTGTTAGGTGGCACTGATGGGCAGGCACTGAAATGCAGCAATAAATGACATTAGAGGAAAGGAAGAATTTATTTTGCAATGCTATGCTGCGGCACCCATCTTGGTACACCCTGCACTCGGGCGCATTAAGCAGCAGCGGACATCTTGTTACACTCAGCCTGAACTATATGGGTTGGGTGTAACAAGATGTCCGCTGCTGGCTTTCTGCGGCTGAGTGCAGGGTGTACCAAGATGGGCGTCGGGATGTTCAAACTGCTGACGGAGACACGGAACGTCACTTCCGTTACTGAATGTCACCGATCCTGGTGGAAAATGTGGCTGTGCCCTTTACCCTTGCCAGCTTACTTATTTCCACTGCTCCCGAGGACTCGCCCTCCGCTCTTCCCTCTCCTCCCACTGGCTCTGCCCGGTGACTTCCGGTTGCACGCAGCCACGCCGCCTCTCTCAGGTATGGGATCAGGCATCAGGAGTATTTGTGTGAGTACAAGTACTAGTATGGGGCAACCCTATGTGTACTGTGTACAGTCTGTAACACTCAGTACAATCATAAGGTAACCAACAATCATACACCAACTGATGATCAGAAGACACCATTGGGGGGGTCTACCTTCCTTCCAGAGTAGTAGTCAGTGTGTGTGTGTAGCCACTTACCTGAAGCTGGGTACTGATTACACACGCTGCTCCCTTTCACCTATCTGACCGTGTAGTACCCTCGCCCACACATTACACACACTGCTGCCTTTCAGCTGCCTGCCCGTGTAGAGCCCTCGCCCACACATTACACACACACACTGCTCCCTTTCATCTGTCTGCTCGTGTAGTGCCCTCGTTCACACATTACACACGCTGCTCCCTTGCCCGTGTAGTGCCCTCACCCACACATAACGCACCCTGCTCCCTTTCAGCTGTCTGCCCTGTTGTGCCCTCACCCACACATTACACACACTGCTCCCTTTCAGCTGTCTGCCTGTGTAGAGCCCACACATTACACACACTGCTCCCTTTCAGCTGTCTGCCCGTGTAGTGCCCTCACCCACACATTACACACACTGCTCCCTTTCAGCTGTCTGCCCGTGTAGTGCCCTCACCCACACATTATGCGCACTGCTCCCTTTCAGCTGTCTGCCTGTGTAGAGACCACACATTACACACACTGCTCCCTTTCAGCTGTCTGCCCGTATAGTGCCCTCGCCAACATATTGCACACGCTGCTCCCTTTCAGCTGTGTGCCGTGTAGAGTCCACACATTACACACACAGCTCCCTTTCATCTGTCTGCCAGTGTAGTGCCCTCACCACACATTACACACACTGCTCCCTTTCAGCTGTGTGCCCGTGTAGTCCCCTCACCAACACATTACACACGCTGCTCCCTTTCAGCTGTCTGCCCGTGTAATGCCCTTGCCAACACATTACACACACTGCTCCCTTTCAGCTGTCTGCCCGTGTAGTGCCCACATATGACACACACAGCTCACTTTCAGCTGTGTGCCAATGTAGAGCCCTCACCCACACATTACACATGCTGCTCCTTTTCAGCTGTCTGTTTTTTATGGAAGTTCCATCTTTACACACATCAGAGATCTCACACAGGGGAGAAGCCGTATTTCTGTCCTCAGTGTGGGAAATGTTTTTCCGACAAATCCAATTTTAGCAGACATCAGAGATCTCACACGGGGAAGAGGCCATATTCCTGTCCTGAGTGAGGGAATTGTTCCTCACTGAAGTTCTGTCTTCCTGTACATCAGGGATCCCACACAACCCTCGAGGTGTATTAGTGCCTTGAGTGCGGGAAATGTCTTCTATATGAATGTTGCTGGACATCACAGCTCTCATGTGGGGAAGAAGCACACCCTGATATACACCTCAGATATACTCCATGGCTGATCTTTATCCGTTCCAGGGGTGTGCAGATTTTTTGAAGAAACGACTTGCGAGGAAGGTCCCCAGTGACCCCCCCCCCCCCCCCACAGCAGGTTCCCCAGAGATCCCCCTCACTGCAGGGTCCCCAGAAATCCTACTTACATTATGGTCCAAGTCTTCTTAGGGCAGCTACAGGACATACACCAGGAAGCTGGGTCACTGAGACCAGGCAGGTTTGGAGGAGAAAGTTCCATTCTTCTCCTACAATGAAGGCCAGGGCAAACACATGATTGTTTGATGGGATGCCGGTGGTCCTACCAACCAGGCACAAGCACTGACAGGGTGAGCAGTGGCACGGGAGGTGGATGCTGTCACACAGCAGATTTGCACAGACAAGGGGGCGCTGTTGATTAGGATTCAGCCGCAGCAGCAGAGATAATGAATGGGCATTTGTAAATGGAAGCCCCAAATCTACGTTGCTGGTAGCAGAGGCGGAGTTGGGCACTGTGACAGCAGGGATTTGGTGAAACTTGCAATCTGGCGTCCCCCCCTTCAGCCTCAAATGACTCTGCCCAGGGCAAGTGTCCCTCCCGCCCATGTCTTGTACCGGCCCTGGCTGTACAGGGGGGGATCAGGGCAGTGGGGGGGGGGGGATCAAAACTGGAGAGTGCCAAATCTAGCGCAGCTCTGCATAGAAACCAGAGGCTCATAGGCAACTTTTGGCCAAGGGGGCAAATACAACCCAGAGGCCTATGGTACAGCAACTCAGCCCCCTCCCACTCTCCCTCTACTCTGCGTCCTCCCAAACCCCATCCCGGGCTGAAGATCTGCTCCATAGAATCTCTACTCACCTGTCAGGTCGAGCTGAACAGCACCTGCTGCACCAACTCCGGGGTTCCTGAACTGACCGACAGGGGGGCAAGCCAAGGGCTGCAGGGGGGAGATGGGGCGGCTTGGTCAGGGGAGAAGAGCCTCCAGTGGGGCACCGAGCCAGCCTCTGCTCTGACTGTGTACACCATTCATGCCGGGGGGGGGGGCCTGTGCTCTGTCCTTATCCCACACTCGGTATAAAACTGATGGGGACCTTTTACTCCTCTTCACCAGGAAGCCTTTAGGCATGTCTGCAGAGCTTGTTCAAGGATATTTGTCTACTCAGGCAAAGGTGCATTTTGCTGCCCCCGCCTGCCCACCCACAAAGCAACCCCCCCACCATGATATGGCATTAGAGCTGCACGATTAATCGTTAAAAAACTGCGATCTCTTTTCACCCCCTATGATCTCTTCCACTGAGAGTAGGCGATTCTTTCATATAAACAAGTGGAGAGATTCTCTGCTCACTCAGCTGTCAAAAGAAAGCATCCCGGGCAATCTGCCAAGTGTAGAACTTGAAACATTGTAACTAATACTTAGATCAAAGGGAAAGAACTTCTTGTGTAAACAAATAATCTGGGCAGTCTGCCAAGCTTTCAACCAGTGTAAATGCAGGAAGTTTAACCACTTAAAGTCTAAATCTTTTTCTGACACTTCTTTCTTAAGTTAAAATCAATATTTTTTTGCTAGAAAATTACTTGGAACCCCCAAACATTATATATACAGGTATATATATATATATATATATATAAAAAATCAGAGACCCTAGGGAATAAAATGGCAATTGCTGCAATATTTTGTCACACTCTATTTGCCCAGCAGTCTTTCAAATGCAATTTTTTGCAGATTCTGTGGGCGGGTCTGTTGTCGGGGCTCAGTGGGTGGAGTTGTGATGTCAGTAGACCAGGTATCAATATTTCTTACACTGAACTTATGCTGGTCTTGTGGATTATGCCCCATGATCACTAAACATCCAGTAAAAGCCCAGAAAAGTCACTACATGACTTCAGCATGCCCAAGAGGTGTGGAGCAGCCAATCCTGGGAGACCTGAAGAAGAATGGAGGTCTGAAGTACACAGAATGCCTCTCTCACACTCCTGCATGAGATATGTAAATCACCTGTCATTCACAGCAAGGGGGAGAAACTGACTCCTATTTCTCTGTCTGTCCAGTTTTATCTCACTGAAAAAAGATAAGAGGATTGCTCAAAGCTGGATTAACTCTTCGTGGCAAGACTGGGCACAGGTGACTCACTGTGTGAGGAAAGCAAAGATGATAATCGGCTTTCCTGTGATAGGGGACATTTACATTGATCATCAGTGCAGCCTCCTCATTGCCCATCAGTGGAGCCTCCTCAGCGGCCATCATTGCAGCCTATCACTGCACTGGGATTACAGGGAGAAAGCGGGAGGAGAGCTGGCTGGATCACATATAGAGGGAATCTCCCGCTGTGACACTCCTTGGAGCTGAAACGCTGGCCACTATCAAACAAAACCCACCTCCTGGACCAGCTCCTATGATAGACAGCACGCTGGACCAATGCTCGGAAATTGAACCAGTGTGCTGTCTATCATAGGAACCAGTCCAGGAGGTGGGACTTTGTTTGAGAGAGGCCGGAGTTTCAGCTCCAAGCAGTGTCACTATGAGAGATCCCTCTCTGTGTGATCCGGCCGGCTCTCCTCCTGATTCCTCCCTGTGCAGTCTTTTGTTTTCACCTTCCCCACAGTTTCCTGGCTGATTACTTCTGGCAGAAGCAGTACAGCAGCCTTTTCACAGTGCATCAGAGTGGCCTGGGGGGCAATAACCTCCCTGCCCCCCAGCCCAATCTGCCGCTGCTCTGCATGCAGCTGTAGGGAGGGACAGCCAGCAGTTCTTAGGGGGCACACGGGGGGCTGACACACAGGATGAACCAGAGGGTGCACAAGAGAATGGGATCAGCACGGTGGGGGTAGAGGGGGGCAATTACAAGAACCGATCTCCTGTGCATCTCTCCCTGCAGAAGCTGAAAGCTGGCAGCAGGGAGAGGAGGAGAGGCTGCTTTCATCGGCTGCAGGGAGAGATGCACAGGAGATCAGTTCTTATCCAGGTGGATTATACCTTTTTTTCTGGATAAATGGGGCATTCATTTGGTGGAAAACAGTAATAGTAAAATCTCCAGAATTTTTTTTATTATCAAGGAAAAACTGTCCAAAATAGTAAAAAAAAAAAACATTTTTTTAACCAGTTCCCAACCACCCACCTCACATATACTGTGGCAGAGTGGACGCTCTGTGCCAGATCACATACCTAGTACGTGCTCTGACATTTCCAGGTCTAGGATGCGCACACACGCCACCAACAACCCGCTCCCGCTGTGTGTGTTCAGTGGAGGGTAACGCAGGATCGATGTCCGCCGACACCTGCTGATTGTGCAGTACACCCTTATAACAGGGATCTGCCTATGTAAACAAGGCAGATTGCCAATCTGTCAGTAGAGAACGTATTGATCCTGTGTTCCTGCAAAACAGGAACATGGATCAATGCCTTCCAATAGTAAAAACACCTCCCCCACAGTGAGAAAGCACAGGCTAGGCACACGGTTAACCCTTTGATCGCCCCTGTTAACCCCTTCACAGCCAGTGTCATTAGTACAGTGACAGTGAATATTTTTTAGCACTGATCACTGTATTAGTGTCACTGTTCCCCAGAAATTGTAAAAAGTGTCAGTTAGTGTCTTGTAATTTGTCCACCTTGCTAGCCCCTACGCTGAAAAAACGTCCTGGGGTCCCCCCAAAGGCCATAGCAGACCCTTATCCAAGCATGCAGCCCGGCCGGTCAGGAAAGGGGGTGGGGACGAGCGAGCCATACCAGGCCACGTGCTCTCAACATGGGGGGGTGCTTTTGGGGAAGGGGGGACCCTGAGGCCCCCCCCACCCCATAGCACCTTGTCCCCATGTTGAAGAGGACAAGGGCCTCTTCCTGACAATGCTGGCCGTTGGGTGTCAGGGTCTGTGGGCGGGGGGCTTATCAGAATCTGGGAGCCTTCTTTAATAAGTGGGCCCCCAGATTCCGGCCCTGCACCCTATGTGAATGAGTATGGGGTACAATGTACCCCTACCCATTCACCTGGGTTAAAAAAAGTGCACATAGGGTGGGGGCAGAATCTGGGGGGCCCCTTATTAAAGGGGGCTCCTGGATTCCGATAATTGGATTCCGATAATCCCACCCCGCCCGCAGACCCCAACAACCAACGGCCAGGGTTATCGGGAAGAGGCCCTTGTCCTCATCAACATGGGGACAAGGTGCTTTGGGGTGGGGGGGCTACAGGGCCCCCCTTACCCAAAGCACCCCCCATGTTGAGGGCACGCGACCTGGTACGGTTCAGGGGGGGCGCTCGCTCGTCTCCACCCCCTTTCCTGACCAGCCGGGCTGCGTGCTCGGATAAGGGTCTGCTATGGACTTTGGGGGGACCTCCACGCCCTTTTTTGGGTGTAGGGCTTCCCCTTTAAATCCATAACAGGTGACTGGGCTAGCAAGGTGTCAATCTCTCCGATGGAGGCGGCGACATTGACTTCCTTCGCTAGTACCCTCTACCTGGAGCCACGATCAAAATGAACGGACTTTACTCCGTGTGTGGGCAAGTCCGTTTATTTCAATGTCTGGTCGTGTGTTGGCAGGTCTGCTCGGGAAAGTCCAGCGGACCTCCGCTGCAAAGTCCGGCGTATTTTGCAGAGGAGGACCGCCGGACTTTCCCGAGTGGACCTGTCCACACACGACCGGACTTAGTCCGATCTTGTGTACGCGGCATTAGTATAACTCTACTTTTAACAAGATTGTAGTCATAAAACCAGGAAATAGTAAAAAAAAAAAAAAAAAGGTAGAAATTCAATTGGTCAGGAAAATGACTTGTCTGGAATGTGGAGGCGGAGTCGTTTGTGTGTACAATATAATAATGTAACATGTTGTGTATTGTAATAAAGTATTGTAGAAAAGATCACAGCATAGAAAATGGGGGAAATTAGAAAATAATTCCGGATATGAAAGTAACATTTGTATACGAGGAACAGCTTAACAATTACCATCATTTTATTGTCCAGGGCCTCTGCCTTATTTTTATCCTGCTATCAATGGCCAACACGGTACAACTCTTCATCCATGTCTTTGGTGATCTCTGATCTCCTTATGAACCGTTTCTTACATGATGAAGATCAGCCATGGAGTATATATGAGGTGTATATCAGGGTGTGCTTCTTCCCCACATGAGAGCTGTGATGTCCAGCAACATTCATATAGAAGACATTTCCCGCACTCAAGGCACTAATACACCTCGAGGGTTGTGTGGGGTCCCTGATGTACAGGAAGACAGGACTTCAGTGAGGAACAATTCCCTCACTCAGGACAGGAAAGTGGCTTCTTCCCCATGTGCAATCTCTGATGTCTGGAAAGATTGGACTTCTGTGAAAAACATTTCCCACACTCAGGACAGGAATGCGGCTTCTCCCCCGTGTGAGATCTCTGATGAATGTAAAGATTGAACTTCTGTAAAAAACATTTCCTGCATTCAGGACAGGAATATGGCTTCTCCCCCAAGTGAGATCTCTGATGTGTGTACAGATGGGATATCTGTGAAAAACATTTCCCGCACTCAGGACAAGAATATGGCTTCTCACCTGTGTGAGATCTTTTATGCACATTAAGATCAGATTTAGAATTGAAACGCTTCCCGCACTCAGAACAGGAAAAGCTCTTCTCTGTTGGAAGGACGGCACCGTCCCTCACAGTCTGAGGTTCCTCAGGATAAGAGGAATACGATGGTCCATCTACACTGTGTGGTGCCGGATGGACATTTGAGGTAGTCGGGTTTTCTCCTGGACTATACTGTGTGATGTCCTCATCTTCTACTTTACAGTCTGGAGACAAAGTGAGACAATCCTCTGAGGTTTTCCTCATCTCCCGTCCATCTACTAAAATAGAAATACAAAGATTATTACTAGACATGAGCAGATTGGTTCCCCTAAACCTAAGATTATTACTAGACATGAGCAGATTGGTTCTCCTAAACCAGGACTCCGCCCACATCAGGCAGCTTTGTCTCTGAGGTTCTTAAAATAAAGAGATCCATCTAGCAGAACCCTCACACTCCGTCCTCTTACCAGATATCCAGGACCATAAGTTATAAGTTATAATGGTCAAACAAGCAGCAGCAAGTTTATCTAGGAGGGCAGCCATCAGTGGATCACAGATCACATAATCACATAAGGGAAACTCACAATGATATAAAAAGAAAAATTCAAGTTAGAGTTACCGGTAACTTGTTTTCCAAGAGTCTTTCAGGACAGCGCCTGAGAGAGTGGCTCCTGCCATTTCACCACAGGAAACACCACTTCCACCAGACTTAAAAGGAGGCTTCTCCCCACAGCTCGTCAGTTGTAGTAGAGTACCTCCGGCCCAAGCTGGAACACATAATTAGAATATGGTTAGTCACAGCATAAAAACATCAAGGGCGAGTCGTTGCTGTCCTGAAAGACTCTTGGGACGCAAGTTACCGGTAAGCCTAACTTGAATTTTCCCTAATCGTCTTTCAGGACAGCACCTGAGAAGATAAAACGAGAGACTTACCAACTAGGGAGGGACAACAGCCTGCAGGATCTTTCTGCCAAATGCCTGATCACCTGCTGACAGAATATCCAATCTGTAATTATTGACAAACGTTAGGTAACTTGACCACGTAGCCAAAACGTGGGCCCCCCAACTGCTAGCATCTGTTGTCACTCCTTCTTTAGTTGGGGAAGACCATAGTAAGCCTTTTGACAAAATTGACTCACTTCACCGCCAAAGGGTCCTCTTGACCCTGATGGGGAGCTCTACTTTTGTGTCCAAACTTTCTGGGCTGTGGTCCCATACTCTTAGGAGGAAACTCTGCAGAGGTGTGAAATGGAACCTCACCCATTGAATGGCCGGCATTGTTGAGGTTAAGGTTCCCAGGGCTGACATAACTTTTCTAATCAACACCTCCTGATTTGTCTGTAGCATGGCTGCTACATTTCTGACCTTGTTATTCTTCTCTTCCGGAACAAAGATTCTTTGTTTTGCTGAATCAATTTGGTAACCTGGAAATTGAACCTGCTGAGCCAGATTCAAATTTTAGATTTTTGAAGGTTCACGATCCAACCCAAGGCTTCCAAATGACTTCCAAATGAAGTAGAGGAGGTCGTCCAGATATGGGATTACTGAAGTTCCCTGCAGACAGAGAGGGGGCGAGGGCTTCCGCCATTATCTTGGTAAATATTTATGGTGCGGATGAAAGACCGAAAGTGAGGGCCTTCAATTGTAGATGCAGCACCTCCTTCCCCATATTCACTGCCAGCCTGAGGAATTGGGACTGAGAGGCTAAAGGAACGTACAGGTATGTATATCTTGGGTCGATCGATGCCATGAAGCACTCCTTAGTTAACATATTCCTGACAGTAAAGATTCAATCCATGTAAAATCTTCTGTATCAGACTGACCTGCTTAATGGTTTTAGATTACATAGTTGCATAGTAGGTGAGGTTGAAAAAAAGACACGAGTCCAACCTATGTGTGTGATTATATGTCAGTATTACATTGTATATCCCTGTATGTTGCGGTTGTTCAGGTGCTTATCTAATAGTTTTTTGAAACGATCGATGATCCCCGCTGAGACCACCGCCTGTGGAAGTGAATTCCACATCCTTGTCACTCTTACAGTAAAGAACCCTCTACATAGTTTAAGGTTAAACCTCTTTTCTGCTAATTTTAATTAGTGGCCACGAGTCTTGTTAAAACTATTGTGGGGTCACCAGTACGGTATTTGTTGAAATCATATCCCCTCTCAGGCGTCTCTTCTCCAGAGAGAATAAGTTCAGAGCTCGCAACCTTTCCTCATAATTAATATCCTCCAGACCCTTTATTAGCTTTGTTGCCCTTCTTTGTACTCGCTCCATTTCCAGTACATCCTTCCAGAGGACTGGTGCCCAGAACTGGAATGCATACTCCAGGTGCGGCCGGACCAGAGTCTTGTAGAGCGGGAGAATTATCGTTTCATCTCTGGAGTTGATCCCCTTTTTAATGCATGACAATATTCTGCTTGCTTTGTTAGCAGCATGCCATTGCTGAGCCTATCATCTACTAGGACCCCCAGGTCCTTTTCTATCCTAGATTCCCACAGAGGTCCCCCCCCACAGTGTATAGATTGCATTTATATTTTTGCCATCCAAATGCATTATTTTTCATTTTGTATCATGAGGATAAACACTGCAGTTTTGGTTACCAAAGCCCCCCGATCCCCTCGTGAAGACAGAGGAGAAGAATAAATTCAATACCTTCGCCATCTCCCCATCCTTCGTAACCAGATGTCTTTCCTCATTCTTTATGGGGCCAATATGGTCTGTCCTCCCTTTTTTACGGTTTATATACTTGAAGAATTTCTTGGGATTTTTTTGCTCTCTTCCGCTATGTGTCTTTCGCGTTCTATCTTAGCCGTCCTTATTGCACCCTTACATTACTTGTTGCATTCTTTATAAAGTCTGAATGCTGATGAGGATTCCTCAGCCTTGTATTTTTGAAGGCCTTCTCCTTTGCTTTTATATGCATTTTTACATTGGAGTTAAGCCATCCAGGACTTTTGTTTGCTCTTTTAAATTTATTACCCAATGGAATGCATTGGCCAATGCCCTTATTTAATATGCTCCTAAAGCGAACACATCTCTCCTCCGTGTTCTTTGTTCCTAAAGTTTTATCCCAATTAGTGCCTTCTAGCAAGGTTTGTAGTTTAGGGAAGTTGGCTCTTTCGAAATTCAGTGTCTTTGTATTCCCCATTATGTTTCCTCTTTGTGCGATTTATACGGAAGCCAATTGACCTGGGATCGCCATTTCCTAAATTGTCCCGTATTTCCACATCCGTGATAAGGTCTGTATTGTTGGTAATCAGTAGATCCAGTAACGCTTTATTTCTAGTTGGTGCGTCTATCATCTGACCTATAAAATTGTCCAGCAAGACATTTAGGAACTGGCGAGCCTTAGATGAATGTGTGGTTCCCTCTGCCCAGTCTATGTCTGGATAATTAAAATCCCCCATTATGAGAACACTTCCCATCCTTGCTGCTAATCCAAATTGTGATAGGAGATCCGTCTCCCCCTCCTCCCTCAGGTTAGGGGGCCTATAGCATACTCCCAGTATTATTTTCCCCATAGCTTCAAAACTTTGGAGCTAACCATAAGGATTTCACCTCCTCCCTAGCTCCCTTAGTGATGTAATCTCTCACATTCACTTGTACATTATTCTTGATATATAGGCATACCTCTGGGCGCGCGCGCGTGCGATCCCGCTACTCCTGAATGACGTTCCTGAACGTCCTATCAGGAGTAGGCGGCTCCCACCCGGCCGTATATGTGCATTGGCCGGGTGGGAAGTGGTTAAAGCCCTTAGAGGTCGAAAAAGCCGTTTAGCTTGTTGCTTTTTCTTCTTAACAGGGAAAGATTTCTTTTTGTCAGCTGTCCGATCTAAAACCGAAGCTAGATCAGGCCTGAATAAAAGATCTCCCATAAGCAAAAATACCCCAATGTTTACTTTTGGATGCCGCATCCCCTGGCCAGGTCTTTAACCACAGAGCTCTCCTGGCTGAGTTAGTTAAGGCTGCAGATCTTGCTGTCATCCTTATCGATTCTGCAGATGCATCTGAAATGTTGGCTACAGCCACTGACAGGGTTGAGAACAAATCAAGGATTTCTTGTTTGGGTGACTCTGCTATAATGTGGGCTTTTAGCTGGTTTACCCAGTACTCAATATTTCTAGATAGGCGAGTAGTAGCCATCGCTGTTTTCAGATTGCCCGTGATGAATTGCCAGGCCCTTTTAAGCTGTTGATCCATCCTTTTATCAATGGGATCTTTAAAGTGGTTGTAAACCCTCCCCCACAACTTTGTCCCATGTAAATCAGCATAAAAAACCCTAATGAACACTGCTTGTAGATATCTCCTTACTTGCTTAGTATTGTTGTAATCCTTTTTGTTCTGTAGAATGAAGTCACTGAGCATGCCCAGATCTCCCCTGATTTAAGGCACACTCTCTATGTCTTATCCATCTGTTATCAGGACTTCCTACGGCACAACACTGAACTCTGCTAATCACTCAGAGCTTCCTCCTACACACCATGTGACCATGTGACCTCACATACAGTCTAAACTTGGCCATTACTGTAGTCTTATCAGCTGAAGCTGATAAGTCTGACAAAGGGAAACATTACCTTTTGTACCACCACCCCCCTCCCTTTAGAATGTAAGCTCTATGAGCAGGGCCCTCGTGTAATTGTGTTGTCTCCCCTATACATTGTAAAGCGCTGCGTAAACTGTTGGCGCTATATAAATCAATAATAATAATTAGACATCGGCACAAGTAAATACTATGAAATAAACAAGTAAGCTATGAACAGGGAAGCAGGGCTACCATAGAAACGCTGGATTGAGAAGGAGCCTTGGTTAACAGTACAGGAAGTGCTCAATGTAAGGGCGGAAATACACTCCACTGTGGACTCAGAAAACAATACTTAAGAAGGTGCTGCCTTACCCCTGGAAACAAGTTTTTTAAAGTTTCTTTAAACAGTAAGTAATATGTGATTTGGGCTGGATTACAGTGGCTATAGTCCGATAATGACTTATTATAATGGACTAAATGAAAAGAAGCATCAGAGTGGGAGAGTTTACTTCCTCTTTCAGTATTCCCATATCGTCAAATGCCAGGTCAGTTGATCTGGATACTTGGGAAAAGGCTGCATCAAGTTTAAGCACCTTATTCCAAAGTGCCGCTGGGTCCTCCTCAACCTTTTATGCGTTCTTGGGAAAAAAGGCTTTCACTCTGGTTCTGCCCATTCTTTTTTTAATGGCCTCAGAGATTACTGGAAGTGTGATTTTTTTGGCTAAGTCCTACATACATCCGATCATGAAGAGATAATTCTTTTTTCTGTTTGCCTAAACCCAATGTGGCATAAACTGCCTTTAACAGACTTGTTCTAAAGACAGTTCACATTTTGAGGGTGCATCTTCTACCCTTTCCTCCTCCTCTTCCTCTGAATCCTCTTTAGAATGAGAGGAGGAAAGTCACTCTTGGGTAAGAGGACCCAACTTGGCCTCCACCGCCAGGATCACTTGTGAGCTCTGAGAGGATCCTGAGGTAGACGGCTGACTGAGGCCGCGTACACACGGGCGGACTGTTGGCTCAACTTTGTCCGCTGAACAGTGTTTCAGCGGACAGTCCGCTCGTGTGTGGGGCTTCAGCGGACAGTTTCAGCGGACAGTTTGACGAACAAAGTTTTTCGGAAATTCCGAAAAACTGTCCGCTGAAACTTGGTTTGAGCGAACAGTCCGCCTGTGTGTAGGCTACTTTCGAAATGAGCAAACTGTTCCCGCTCGGAGGAAAGTCCGCTCATTTCGAGCGCGTGTGCAGGTAGGCGTGGCCCGCGACGGAGACGTCGCGGGCTCCGCCGCCTGGAATGGACTTAAAGGGGAACCCCAACGCCGAAAAAAATCGGCGTGGGGGTCCCCCCAAAGTCCACAACAGACCCTTGTCCGAGCACGCTACCCGGCCGGCCAGGAAAGGGGGGCGAGCGAGCGCGCCCCCCCTCCTGAGCCGTACCAGGCCGCGTGCCCTCAACATGGGGGGTGCCTTGGGGAAGGGGGGGCCGCGCGGCCCCCCCACCCCAAAGCACCTTGTCCCCATGTTGATGAGGACAAGGGCCTCTTCCCGACAACCCTGGCCGTTGGTTGTCGGGGTCTGCGGGCGGGGGGCTTATCGGAATCTGGGAGCCCCCTTTAATAAGGGGGCCCCCGGATACCAGCCCCCCACCCTATGTGAATGAGTATGGGGTACAATGTACCCCTACCCATTCACCTGTAAAATAAAAGTACCCAAAAAAAAACACAACACACGAGATAAAATATTTTATTGCACAGCTCCGGGGGTCTTCCGTCTTCGGGGGTCTTCTCGCCGGACTCCTCCGCTATCTTCTTGTAGCTCTTTTGCTAGCGGAGGAGTCCGGATTTCTTCCTCCCCGCCGCCGGCCTCTTCTCCCGACTTCGGGGGTCTTGTCCCCCTCTTCGGTTCTTCTGCCGGGCCACCGCGCCTTCTTATAGCTCTTTTGCAGGCGGTGGCCCGGTCTTCTGTCGCCGCTGTCGCCGCCGCCTTCCGTTCTTGTTCTTCTTCTTGTTCTTCTCCAGGAGATGTTGACACGTCGCTCTCTCCGGCCGGAATGCCAGAGCCGCGCTGAGCGGCCACTTATATAGTGACAATGGGGCGGTGTCACATGGTATATGTCACATGGGTTGGTCACATGGTGACCCCACCCCCTTACGATGTCATAGTCCCCATGTGACATCAACCCATGTGACCAACCCATGTGACATATACCATGTGACACCGCCCCATTGTCACTATATAAGTGGCTGCTCAGCGCGGCTCTGGCATTCCGGCCGGAGAGAGCGACGTGTCAACATCTCCTGGAGAAGAACAAGAAGAACAAGAAGAAGAACAAGAACGGAAGGCGGCGGCGACAGCGGCGACAGAAGACCGGGCCACCGCCTGCAAAAGAGCTATAAGAAGGTGCGGTGGCCCGGCAGAAGAACCGAAGAGGGGGACAAGACCCCCGAAGTCGGGAGAAGAGGCCGGCGGCGGGGAGGAAGAAAGCCGGACTCCTCCGCTAGCAAAAGAGCTACAAGAAGATAGTGGAGGAGTCCGGCGAGAAGACCCCCGAAGACGGAAGACCCCCCGGAGCTGTGCAATAAAATATTTTATCTCGTGTGTTGTGTTTTTTTTTGGGTACTTTTATTTTACAGGTGAATGGGTAGGGGTACATTGTACCCCATACTCATTCACATAGGGTGGGGGGCCGGTATCCGGGGGCCCCCTTATTAAAGGGGGCTCCCAGATTCCGATAAGCCCCCCGCCCGCAGACCCCGACAACCAACGGCCAGGGTTGTCGGGAAGAGGCCCTTGTCCTCATCAACATGGGGACAAGGTGCTTTGGGGCGGGGGGGCCGCGCGGCCCCCCCTTCCCCAAGGCACCCCCCATGTTGAGGGCACGCGGCCTGGTACGGCTCAGGAGGGGGGGCGCGCTCGCTCGCCCCCCTTTCCTGGCCGGCCGGGTAGCGTGCTCGGACAAGGGTCTGTTGTGGACTTTGGGGGGACCCCCACGCCGATTTTTTTCGGCGTTGGGGTTCCCCTTTAAGTCCATTCCAGGCGGCGGAGCCCGCGACGTCTCCGTCGCGGGCCCCGCCTACCTGCACACGCGCTCGAAATGAGCGGACTGTTGCCTCGTGTGTGGGCGAGTCCGCTCATTTCAAAAGTTGCGCGGACTTAGTATGACGAACAAAGTTTGCCGTATTTGTCCGCTCAAAAAGTGCCGTGTGTGGGCGTGTTCGTTCATTCAAAAGTTTGAGCGGACTGTTTGACGAACTTAGTTTCGGCAGACAGTCCCCGCGTGTGTACGCCGCCTTAGGGAAGGATTTGTAAGAGAAGAGCAAAAGGATCGAATGGTAGCAGCCAGATCTTTATTAACTGATGCAATTAAATCACTGCATGCAGAAGAAGCTTCCTCCTTAACTAGGAAGTCAGTGCATATTTGGCACAAAGTCTTCTTCCATCCCTCAGGTAATTTTGCTTTACATGAAGGACACTTCTTTTTAAGCACCTGGCCAGAGCTCTTAGCCTGCCAAAATGACAAAAAAATACAAAATAATATCCCAGTGAGTCAACCAGACCTGCTAATAGGCTCACCACAGGTGCACCGGAAGCATAGACAGAGAACGCCATGTGCCCAGACAGGCCCCAGCCACCAGGGGTAAAGATCAGAAATGTAGAAAGAGAGGCACCACAGTATATGGGGCAGACCACCCATATAGCTCTTACCTGGGCCTTGCTGGTGCCTGTGCCTGTCCTACTCGCTGCTGCCACCATCAAATCCATTGCGGTGCTACCGAGCTGTATGTGGCTAGAAAACCGGTTCCAGGCTCCATTAGTGCCACTGTGCCGGAATATAGCACCAGATCCGCTCCTCCCTCTGTGTACTTACGCACAGTGACGGCGCGAGCCTGCTCCACGGTGCCACCCCTTGCCTGATTTTTTCACTTCTGGCCGGCCAAGTCTACTATGTGTAACAAAAAAAAGATGGCGGCTGCATGTAAAACCGAACCGGCGGTCGGTATAAACAAACTCGCGGCAGTCCATGAATCAGTGGAGGCTTTCCCCAAGCTTAAGAGGCCAGCCACCTTGGATGTGGTGGAGAAGGGGCAGACTAGCTGGAGGGAAAAAAAAAAAGGTAATGGTGGAGCAGGTAAGCCTGGCCTCTCAGGACAGCACCCTCAGAGACCCTGACTTCCCACTAGATGTTCCCTTTCGGAGGAAACATAAAAACTGTTGAGCTGTGGGGAGAAGCCTCCTTTTAAGTCTGGTGGAAGTGGCGTTTCCTGTGATGAAGTGGGAGGAGCTACTCTCTCAGGTGCTGTCCTGAGAAACATTTAGGGAAAACTTCCCTAGTGAAGGCCATCATGATATAAAAGAATTTATTTAAAAAACAGAGGACTACAATTACCTTCATAGAAAACATACCCAGCATTAGTTTAGTTCAACAGAAGAGCAGCAGGCTGTCGGCTTCATACACTACTGCTGGCTAGCGGTCAGGCCTGCGTGATGTCATCACTGGTAAGCCACTCTCTAAAGGCCTTTATCACAATGGCCTTCACTAGGGAAGTTTTTCTTTTTATATCATACCATACTTATCCCCTTGGGGGGGGGGGGGGGGTGCGGGGTCACCAGGCATATGAAAAAAAACAAGGGCTGTATTCCTTGTTATGTTTGGGAGCTACGTCGCACAACCAAGCAGCTGTGTAATTTTGCCCCCATATCACCTGCAATATCTGGCTGAGCCTGCCAGTTTCTACGCTCTCCTTTATAAACTGACCACGGTGTATCATGGCTGCTGAGCCCCGACACCGTGGTCAGTTTACATGCCCTCATTAACCGCAGCCTTCCTGTCTGCTCTCCCCTATTCTTTCCCCCGTCCCCTCCCCTCCCTGCCGGTCAGCTAGTGACAGTGCTCAACCCCCCCCCCCCACTGCTGAAATAACTCTGACCTCTTTATATACTATCCTCACTGTCCCCTAATGACAGGTGCCTCTGTGTGTGTGATTTATAATCGATTGACACTCACGTGACCAGCCGGCAATCTCCTCCTCCCCTCCCTACTGACGTCAGCAGGAGATCCTCGGCCCCTTCCGCTCTAGCTGACAGATGGAGAGAGGAGAGAGCCGTCCGGTCACGTGATCACGATTGGCGCTCTGAAATCTGGTATATACTGCATTATTTTTATAAATCACACACACAGGGGCACCTGTCATTAGGAGACAGCGGGGATAATATAAACAGGTCAGAGTGGCTTAACAACCACTTTAAATGTTTACATGAAGACAAGTTGCAGAGGTCCCACACCGCTGCCTCCCATCTCCTAAGACTGCACTCAGTGACTTGGGGTCTGAGACTATACAGACATATCCCTCCACCCGGCACAGCCAGCAGACAACACAACAAGTAATCCTGGGGGGATTGTTCTGTCAGAGATCTTGCCATACCCGGGTATGGGGCAAAAGCACATACCTCATGTGCCTAGGTCTATTAACACTTATGGTGAAAAATAATTTTTTGGTGCCAGCTGAACCCCAGAATCTCCATAAATCCAGTCTAGATACATAAATTGTGTCTGCAGCACAGAGAAGGAAGATTATCTGAAAGAAATCCAGGAATACAGGACGGGGAACACAGCTCAGGAAAGTGACCAGGGGATTACAGGCTGATATCACCCAGCCCCCGTCCTACTCTGGACCAATCAGTGAGCAGTATGGGTGGAGGAATGGATTTAGTGTTAATGACCCACCTGTGCTGATCTCTGTAAGAGTGCCGTCCTCTAGAATTAGCCTCATTATTCCATCTTCCTCCATAGACTGCTGATCATCACTCACATAAGTCTCTTCTTTCACCTCAAATTTAGACTCTCTCAGGTTTCCACTCTGAATATGTAATAAAAAGGACATCAATGGTAACAATGCAGATAATGTACAGATCCTAATGATACTATCAGTGATTGTTCCTCATCTACCTGATGATGGTGGGGGATGGTGTGATCTTCCTGTGTGGAATCTCGGGAATACAGAGGACGGGGACATCTCTCTGGTGGGTTCCTGGTATTTGGTGGCTCCATCATATCCTTGTCTCCTTCTGAAAACTCCTCCATCACTCCATACTCCTCATCCTCCTCTTTATACTCTTCTTTAACATCAATATTATAATCCCCGAGGTTTCCACTCTGAATATATAATAAAACATTCATTGTAACAATCATGCTGTGTATAAATCAGAACTACCAATAATTGTCAATCATCTACCTGATGATGGTGGGGGATGGTGTGACCTTCCTGTGTGGAATCCCGGGAATACAGAGGACGGGGACGTCTCTCTGGTGGGTTCCCATTACTGGATCCATCTGTAGGAAACACACACACTGACTGAATACATTGTTTCTATGTGTTTATCAGATGATGGGGGATCTAGGTGGAGCCTCCGTACTGCTCTCTCCTTTACAATAAAGTCTCCTCTTACCCGGTGATGTGAGGGGCGGCTGATTGTCCATCATGACGTCCTTGTAGAGATCCTTGTGTCCTTCTAAATACTCCCACTCCTCCATGGAGAAATAGACAGTGACATCCTGACACCTTATAGGAACCTGACACACACAATGATACAGTCACCATCCAGACACATCCCTTGTCTGTTACTGGATAATGTCCCACAATTCCCAGAATCCTCCTCACCTCTCCTTCATCATCTCTCTGGTGACTTCTAGAATCTTCTTTGTATTTCTCTATTCTATCAGGGAGGGAGGTGGAGGCAATGTGATGGTCATATGATCTCCAGACTTCACAGGAGGAAAACTCTAGATCTGAACACAAAGAGCAAAATCAAATGATATTCCCAGAATCCTCCTCACCTCATCATTCAGGTCTCCATTTTATTAAAACTCCACTTCAGACTGAGATATAATTTACCCACACAGGACCCCCACACTATGCAGGATAAAAGCTTGTTGCAGGCATTCTGACGTCATTACATACAATGCAGGACCAACAGTTTCACTTTGCTAGTGAAGATGCCACATCCTAAGAGCATCAGAAAAAAAGCCAGATGGAGGGACATTGGGAGGAGGAGCTGTGAGGTCAGTGTGATGTCATAAGACATATAGACTCTGGAAGGAGGGACATTTGGATGGGGAGATTTGAGGGGTCCTCTATATGAGGCTCCTGTGCAATCCAAATCATTGTTCCTGGGTGCGTCCTTCCTCTCCTAAACTGAAGAGTGAACTTTGACCTTTACCATACAGAAATCTGTCAGGAATGTGTGAAAGTAAGCTCTCATGTGATCAGGTGACGTGCGAAGGAACGGAGTGTAAATAGCAGACAATTTTCTCCAGAGCTCCTAATGGTGGGGATGGATTTTGCTGAGTGCTGGTGCCAAGTCCCCCCCCCCCCCCAGGATCACTGCAGGTGTGGAGAAAAGCTGTGTGAAGCCCCATACACACTATCAGTTTTTCTGCTGAGTTTTTCCCTCAGGTTTACCAAAACCATATAATATGAGGTCAAACCTTAGGAGTTCCAATGTGTATTCAATCAGGCAGGCCCTTCTACTACATGGTTTTGGTAAATCTGAAGGAAAAACTCAGCAGAAAAACTGATAGTGTGTACGAGGCTTAAGAGGATGTGGAGGAGAGATGAGGAGGAGATCCAGGAATCAGGATAAAGGTCAGGACAAGCAACAGACGAGCGCATCCAAGAGATGAAGCCGGGGTCACTACACAGAAAATCAATCCAAGGAAACAACAGGCAGGACGAGGAATAGCAAGAAGGAGCTCAGAGACAAATGAGAATATTGCTCAGCCAATGGGAGATGATCTCAGCATGACTTACATAATGAGGGGGAGGGGAGGAAGTCACTTATGGTGACCATAGAGACATGGAAATTCAGCTGGTTCAGCAGGGATCAATCACATTTCCATCCATGTGTGGTCACTGCCTGATAAAAGTCACTCCATCAGCGGCTGCAGCCAATAGCTTCAGCACTAAGGATGAGCTCCAGCGTGTTCGCATGGAACACGTGCAGAGCCCACCAGGAAGTCAGCGCTGCGCTAATCACAGGCAGTGAGACATTTCCTGATCTCTGTAGCCGCACATCGGGGCAATGTCTCACTGCCTATGATTAGCGCAGCGTTGCGCCCACTTCCTTGCGGCCTCTGCACGTGTTCCATGTGAACACGCCTGAGCTCATCCTTATTCATCACTGATCTGTGTATTCTGAGAGCGGAGGAGCGCCCCCCATTGTCAGAATACAATAGTGCAGCGAGGAGGATTCCCCCATCTCCCTCCAATGTGTGGATGGGGGAATCACTTCTGTTTTTTCCTCTCATCCCGCTGGATGAACGATAAAACTGAACCATGTATGGCCAGATTTGGAGGTTAGATATATTAATTATCAACTCATCATCCAGGAGGGGGTATTCTATGTTCCCACATAAGGATGAGCTCAGGTGCGTTCGCATGGACCATGTGCAGAGCCCGCCAGGAAGTCGGCGCAGCGCTACGCTAATCACAAGCAGTGAGACATTTCCCCAAACTTCCTGAAGGGCTCTGCACGTGTTCCATGCGAATGCACCTGAGCTCAACCCTATTTCCACACTATATATGTGTGTATCATCATCTGCTGGAGATAAAAGACATCACAGTGACTATGGAGGAAGAGGACGGACATGACGGGGGGGGTTAACTGGGTGTAAATAGAAAATAAGATCTTATTACCTCCTCTGCTGCCACTTCCAGCAACGTCTTCTCTCTATTTCCTCCCGACTCACCTCTCACCTAGAACTTCCTGTCTGTACCTGACATCACTTCCTGTCGGGGTCTGGCTGCAAAGTGGAGCTCCAGCGATGAAAGGAAGCATGTGTCCTCCACTCCACTTTTTTTTTTTTCTTCATTGATCTTTATTGTAACAAACAATGAACAGCTGTAGCTGGAGCTCCACTGTCACAGGAAACATACGGCATCCAAAACGCCACACCTTTTTTTATTTTTAAATGAACTTTAAAGAGGAAGTAAACCCTTCCAAACAACTTGGACCTATAGGTAAGCCTAGATTAAGGCTTACCTGTAGGTCCAAGCAATATCTCCTAAACCTATATGGTTTAGGAGATATTTGCCCGAAAATGGGCACCGCTGTCTACGGCGCATGCGCCGTAGACAGCGGCGCGCAGGCGCACTAAATGCGGCAAATCCAAGAATGGATTTGCCAAATTTGTCGACTCCCGTGCGCATGCGCGGGAGTGACGTCATCGCGGCTTCGCCGTATGACAGCGGCGGAGCTGCGAGGCGCGACTCCCGTGCGCATGCGCGGGAGTGACGTCGTCGCGGTTGCGCCGCTGTCATTGGTCGGAGCTGCGAGACGCCACCAGCAAGATGGACGCGGCGGACTACAGGGATCAGCGGCGACTTCGCTGGCTCCTGTGTCAGGTAAGTGACACATAATGAGCTACTATGCGATGCATAGTAGTCCATTATGCTTTACCTTTGCAGGGAAAAAAAGAGGAAGTGAACCCATCAGGGTTTACTTCCTCTTTAATGTAACAAACAACAAATAGACAATACTGCAGGAAGTGGAGCTTGGGATTTGCAGAAATAGAAGATATTTTTGGGGGTTTGGTACTTTCTGTTGAAGTGCTCTCCTTGAATTAACTTTGTAAGCTGGATTTGTTTGTAAAAGGGATTGTTTAACCACTATGCATACTAGCTCATTATGCCTTTGCCTCACAGGGTGTGTTTTTTTATTTTTTTTGCCTTTACTTCCTCTTTAAAGAGGAAGTAAACCCTGATGAGTTTACTTCCTCTTTCATTCCCTGCAAAGGCAAAGCATAATGGACTACTATGCATCGCATAGTAGTCCATTATGTGTCACTTACCTGACACAGGAGCCAGCGATGTCACCGCTGTTCCCTGTAGTTCGGCGCGTCCATCTTTTCGGTGGGGTCTCGCAGCTCCGCCGCTGTCATTCGGCAAAGCCGCGATTACGTCACTCCCACGCATGCGCACGGGAGCCGAGACGCGCAGCATTGAGCGGCATCTTCGTCATCGAGGATGCCACGCTCAGTGCACCTGCGCGACGCTGTCTACGGCGCATGCGCCGTAGACAGCGGTGCCCATCTTCAGGCAAATATCTCCTAAACCGTATAGGTTTGGGAGATATTTCTTGGACCTACAGGTAAGCCTTAATCTAGGCTTACCTGTAGGTCAAAGTGGTTTGTAAGGGTTTACAACCACTTTAAAGGCATACCTCCCAACATTTTGAGATGGGAATGGGGGACGCCTACTTGCAAACGTATGTTGGCATAGGACACGCCCCCCTGACACACCCCCTTAAAGGAGAATTAACCAAAAAAAGGTTCATTAAATCCACAAGCACTTTTTTTTACCACTACTATTCCTTTATATTGGCTTTTAAATTTACAAATGCAGCACTTTAGAATTTGGATGAAAGGTTTAACGCTGGGAAACACTTTTTGAAAGATGAAAAGTGCATTTTATATACAGCTATATAAATCAGACCAAAATGAGAGACAAATGAGGAGGAAAGAGGGACATTGCTCCAAATCGGAGACAGTTGGGAGTTATCCTTAAAGGGGTTGTAAACCCTCTTTTTTATGTTTTTTTTTTAATAACAAACATGTCATACTTATCTCCACTGTGCAGTTTGTTTTGCATAGAGTGGCCCCGATCCTCCTCTTCTGGGGTCCCCCGGCGGCGCTGGTGGCTCCTCCCTGCATCGGGTGTCCACCTCAGAGAAGCTCTCTCCTTGGTGGACCCCGTAAAAGGGCGCACTCCAGAGTCCTGCTTCTGCAGATAGTAGGACTAGGCCTGCGTCATTGGATTTGATAGCAGGGGGAGCCAATGGATGTGCTGCTATCAATCTATCTAATCAAGAGCTGGGACGCCATGCAGAGAGGGACAGCGTGTCCCCGCCGAGAGAACGATGGGGCTCGGGTAAATAAAACTGAGGGGCCGGTCACTGCCAGAAGATTTTTCACCTTAATGCATAGGATGCATTAAGGTGTAAAGACACGAGGGTTTCCAACCCCTTTAGTGACCAGAGCACGTTTTGCGATGCGGCACTGCGTTATTTTAACTGACAATTGCGCGGTCGTGCGACGTTGTACCCAAACAAAATCTACATCCTTTTTTCCCCACAAATAGAGCTTTCTTTTGGTGGTATTTGATCACCTCTGCGGTTAAAATTTTTTGCAAAAATTTTTATTTCCTTTTTACTATAAAACATATCTAAAAGAAAAATATATAAAAAAAAATGTATTCCTCAGTTTAGGCCGATTATATATTCTTCTACATATTTTTGGTGAAATAAAATCGTAATAAGCGCATATTGCGCATATTGATTGGTTTGCGCAAAAGTTATCGTGTCTACAAACTACAGAATAGATCTAGGGACTTTTATTAATTTTTTATTGTTTTTTACTGGTAATGGCAGTGATCTGCGATTTTTTTTTTTTTTTTTTTTGCAGGACTGAGACATTGTGGCGGACAAATCTGACCCCAAATTACACTTTTTGGGGACCAGGGACATTATTACGTTGATCCGTGCTTTAAAAATGCACTAATCAATGTAGAATGACACTGGCAAGGAAGGGGTTAACACTAGGGGGCGATCAAGGGGTTAAGTGTGTTCCCTCTGCGTGTTCTAACTGTAGGGGGGTGGGCTTACTGGAACATGACAGCGATCACTGCTCCCAATCACTGAGGACAGTAGATCTCTGTCATGTCACTAGGTAGAATGGGGAAATGCCTTGTTTACATAAGCAGTTCCCTGTTCTGTCTCTCCTCACTGTGATCATGGGCCGCCGGCGGACATTGAGTCCACGGGACCCACAAGCATGCTCCCGCGGCATGTGGCGGGCGCACACACACGCCCCGCCATCCTGCTTTTATGGACTGACGTACAGGTAGGTCAGTTTGTGCAGGAGAGCCGACCTGCCACAGTATATCTGCGTGAGCCAGTTGGCAAGTGGTTAACATTTCCCAATGTACCTGTTTGGTGATGATGGAAGTTCATGTTTATGTTGGAAGAAGAATACAATCCATGTCTGTGTAGCACCTGAAGAGCACGCGCTATGCGTTTTTCAAAATTACGCTTTGCCTAAACTGCAGTTTGGTTTGGGTATATTCGACTAAATTGGACCTCTGCATCAGTCTGACTGGACTGTGATATGTTCAGCCTGGCCACAGGGGGCACTGCCTCCTGTGGCAGGTGTGGAACTATGGTCTGGTCAGGTGCTTAAGTTACTCTCTTTTGGAGCCAGGTCAGTGGGAGTGGCCCTCTCACTGTGCCCTCTGAGAGAGGGTATTTAAGATGCGGATGTCATGTGGTTCGGGGTTCCGGTCCAGTATGATGTGCTGACTTCATGGTCCTGGTCCTCCTGACCAGCCCCCAGGAAGGCTATGGCCTGAGGTGCGGATCCACCCGACTTTAATGTCTCGGGGCTGGCTAGCCCGAGACAAGGAAACTAAAGGAGGATTCTGAGGGGGTTGGGTGCCGTCTCTGGTTCGGGAGAGACCCAGTGTACTTCAAGCATTCCAGGGGAGGACTCTTTAGAAGAACACCACATACGGGTTGGTTTTCTTAACAAGAGCCTGGAAGGGCTGAAGTAACCGAGAGAATCCGGTCTTGTGGATATCGCCAAGCTGGCTGAAAGATCCAGGTAACCTACAAGCGTTTCAAGTTTAGTTTCCCTACATGTTCTACAACAACGCCTGTGGCAGAGACTTGTTACTGAGTAAGCACCTTGTTGGCTGTTAGGTCTTGTGAGAGAGGGACTGTCCAACCTGAGTGACCATCCACCGGGGAATGGCTATTCTCTGGATGCAAAGTAAGCAAGTTCTTCAACATTTTTGACTTTGACACTAAGAGTACCTGAACTTACTGGGCTATTTACCACTGGACATCCCCTAGACCTGGATGACAGAAGGTAACGGTAAGCCCAAATCTAACCAGCAGCTCCTTCGGGGGTTAGTGCTACATCTCTAATCACAATCTTATTGTCCTTGTTTGCCCGACCTTCATGCCAACTAACAGGACCAAGACTGAGACACACATCGATCTCCACACAAAAATATTTTACAGTTTTTTTGGTATGTCGGCATTAAACTTCCATCTTCCTGAAAATCATGTCTGTTCTGGTGCATATATTATCCACTTAACGACCGGCCAACCGCACTGTACTGAGGATGGGGGGCGCTGTACTGAGGACGGGGGGTGCTGTATTGAGAACGGGAGGCGCTGTACTATTGGGGTGCTCTGTACTGAGGACGAGGGGCACTGTACTGAGGACGGGGGGCACTGTACTGAGGACGGGGGTGTTGTACTGAGGATGGGGGGGGCGCTGTACTGAGGACGGGGGGCGCTGTACTGAGGACGGGAAGTGCTGTACTGAGGACGGGGGGCACTTTATTGAGGACGGGAAGTGCTGTACTGAGGACAGGGGTGTTGTACTGAGGATGGGGGGTGTTGTACTAAGGATGGGGGTGTGCTGTACTGAGAACGGGGGGCACTGTACTGACAGGGGGCGCTGTACTGAGGACGGGGGACACTGTACTGAGGACGGGAAGCGCTGTACTGAGGACAGGGGGTGTTGTACTGAGGATGGGGGGCGCTGTACTGAGATTGGGGGGCACTCTACTGACAGGGGGAGCTGTACTGAGGACTTAGGGCGTTGTACTGAGGACGGGGGATACTGTACTGAGGACAGGAAGCGCTGTACTGAGGACTGGGGGCATTGTACTGAGGACGGGGGACACCGTACTGAGGACAGGAAGCGCTGTACTGAGGACAGGGGGTGTTGTACTGAGGATGGTAGGAACTTGTCTGAGGGCGGGGTGGCACTGTACTGAGGACGGGAAGCACTGTGCACTAGGAAAAGCGATATGCTGGTATGTCTCCCGCTGTGATTGTACGCAGCATCCCGGCCAATGATTCACACCCGGGACCAGCTGATCGGCTGTGTCCAATCACAGCTCAGAGCTCTGCATTGGGTTGTGTACAGAGGGAGTGACCTGTCAGTGATCATTAGTATAAAGCAACACACTGTGCACACATTACACTGAGTTATGGAACATATTTAACCCCTTCATCACCCCTAGATGTTAACCCCTTCCCAGCCAGTGTCATATTTCTAGCACTGATCACTGTATTAGTGTCACTGGTGATGTCAGTTCCCCCCAGCGGCAGTTAGTGTCAGATCGCACTATAAGTCCTTTATCTCCGCCATTTGTAGTAAAAAAACAAATAAAAATTTCAGTACATATCCCATAGTTTGTAGGCGCTATAACTTTCAAGCAGACCAATCAATATACACTTATTGGGATTTTTTTGTATCAAAAACATGTAGCAGAATATATTTAGGAAAAAATTTATGAATCAATTTTTTTTTTAAATTTTGGTTATGTTTTTTAGCAGAACGTTTATTTTTATTATTTTATATTTAGTTACCCCGGACCCCTCCCCCGGTCCCGCTAACCAGTCCGGGGATTTGAAATTCCTGCTTTTTTTCTTTTTCGACTGTGGTGACAGGCTATGCGGGTTCTAAATGGTTGGCGCCGCCCATGTGATGGCGCCGCCCAATTAGAATGATCCTAAATGTACCTCCTGTCAAGGTACACTTTGGAGATTAAGCTGCTGGGATTTCTAAGCCCGGACTGATGAGGTGGCGACCAGATGTGTCAGTGTGGATGATCGTCATGCTCCAGGTCAGCGGGACTGGGGGGGGGGGGGGGGGTCCTGTGTAAGTTCATCTTGCAAATTTTTCTGTAAAGGTGAACTTACCGTCTAAGTCTACAAATGTGCACACTGAGAAAGTTGTATGAATTTATTATATTTTATTAATATATTATTTCTATTACAGACAAAATGTTATGGCGGTGCAGCCTTCCATGCCAGCCAGTGGGACATTTTCACCGCCACCTTTGTAAAAGGACATTTATTGTGTGAAGTTTCTGCAGTCCTGAAATCGCCACTCCCTGAATCCTCTCCTGTGCTGATCTGATCATCCACTGAACCCTCTCCAGTGCCGATCTCATCATCCACTGCACCCTCTCCAGTGCCGATCTCATCATCCACTGAACCCTCTCCAGTGCCGATCTCATCATCCACTGAACCCTCTCCAGTGCCGATCTCATCATCCACTGTACCCTCTCCAGTGCTGAAATCACCACTCCCTGCACCCTCTCCAATACTGAACCCATCACCCACTGCACCCTCTCCAGTGCCGATCCCATCATCCACTGCACCCTCTCCAGTACCAATACCATCACCCACTGCCCCCTCTCCAGTGCCAATCCCATCACCCCCTGCACCCTCTCCAGTACCGATCTCATCATCCACTGTATCCCCTTCAGTGGCTGGAGCAGCACTGGCTGAGGCCACACTCATTCACACATTGGATCATTGAGCGGTGTTCCTTCCTTTCTTTGTTGGGGCTTCTACACCCCTGAATGGTGCTTGGGTACCTGCTCCCTTCACTGTCAGCAGGGAGATCTTTGTCTCAGCTTAGAGCGGCACTGCAAGTTATACCTGAATCACTAGGCTCCCAAAAAATGCTCATATATGCGGTGTCCCCATAGTTCAGGAGAACTGGCAGAATAATTTGTAATATGTGGGTGTAACCCAGGGCATGTGTAAGGAATATCTCATTAGTGATAACGTTGTGTAAAAAAAAAAGAAAAATAATATTTTTATAATTTTTCTTAAGACTTGTGGAAACAAATAGAATCTTCCATGGGCTCAATATACTTCTCAGCAAATTTCTTTGGGTGTCTACATTCCTAAAAGGGGCCATTTGAGGGTGATTATGCTGCCCTGGCATTTTAGCACCTCAAGAAATGTGATAGGCAGTCAGACAGTAAACGCTGTGTAAATTCCAGTATATATTCCATAGTGCATAAATGCTATACCTTTCACACAAATCAATTAATAATATGGATGAGCTGAACACCCCCTGGTTCGGTTTGCAGCAGAAAATGCGAACAGGCAAATTTGTTCGAACACTATTAAAAGTCTATGGGACATGGACGTGAAAAATCAAAAGTGCTCATTTTAAAGACTTATATGCAAGTTAATTCATAAAAAGTGTTTGGGGACCGGGTCCTGCCCCAGGGGACATGTATCAATGCAAAAAAGTTTTTAAAACGGCAGTTTTTTTGGGAGCAGTAATTTTAATAATGCTTAAAGTGAAACAATAAAACTGAAATATTCCTTTAAATAGGCGTGCTATAGAACAATACCACAGCAAAATGACATTTCTAAAGGAAAAAAGTAATTTAAAACTGCTTGCGGCTGTAATGTATTGTCGGGTCCCGACAATATAGATGAAAATCATTAAAAAAAAAACGTCACGGGTTCCCCCCAGTCCATTTGGGTCTGCTATGGATATTAAGGGGAACCCTGCACCCAAATTAAAAAAAAAATGGTGTGGGGTCCCCCAGGCACTATTTACCCTGAAAAGCAGTATATATACTATATGGCCTGCCCTATATACTCTGAAGAAATTTTTTGTTAATCTTGTTGGGTGCAGGAACGGGCCCTGCTGTGAAATATTATATCAAGAATTGTAATTACATGCCCCTGTTAAACAAGGGCAGAAAAATTGGGCCTTTGGTGGTGGTGGTGGTGGTGCCACAACACTGTAAGCCCTCACAGTTAATCTTGGTGGGCCTAGGAACGGGCCCTGCTGTGAAATATTAGATCAACAATTGTAATTACATGCAAGAAGGAGAAGGCATTTCTAATACCAATAGCTCCCAGAACAACGGTTATTTATTATCTGCCAAAAATTCATAAAAATCTTGTTTGCCCCCTGGAAGACCGATCGTTAGTGGCATCGACTCGGGTACTTCCAGGGTGGGCAAATATATTGATAATTTCCTACAGCCCCTTGTGGTATGTACACGATCTTATTTGAGGGATTCCATGCAAGTCATCGATTTATTAGAGGGTATAAAGTGGAAGGATACCTTTATATTGGCCACAGCGGATGTTTCATCCCTGTACACCATTATCTCTCACCAACATGGGATGGAGGCAGTGGAGTACTTTTCACAGCAGGACACTCTCCATTCCCAGCAAAGATCCTTTATTATAAGGCTTTTAAGGTATGCTATGGAACGGAACTACTTTTGGTACAATGGCTCTTATTATGTTCAAAGAAGGGGAGTTGCCATGGGGGCTAAATTTGCCCCAAGCATGGCTAATCTCTTTATGGCTAAATGGGAGGAGGATGTCGTCCATGGGCGTCCGCAGAACTTTTTTCAGGGAGGGGCATCATTTTAGGGTCAACCATTCACCGCCCCTTTTCGATAATGTCATTGTCACATTATCATGGTCAGAGACTACAGACGTAGTTCAGTTTCTAGGGTAAGTAATGGATAATAACCAACAGGCCCTCTTACCAGACCCAGCGAAACTACAGCAGTGATCCCTCCGGCTGGACGATCGCTCACTCTGGGTTCCCTGGGGGGCGACTCTGGTCAGTAGTGTAGCATGTCTGTACCCTGGCAGTGGCTCAGTGTTTCTCTCGCTGGTGGTGCTGGGCAGAGTGGCTCTCTCTGGTGGCACTGGGCAGTGTGGCTCTCCCTGGTGACACTGGGAAGTGTGGCTCTCTCTCTAGCTTCTGCCCCAGCACACTCCTCATTCTTTGTCCTGTAGCGCTCTCTCCCTCAGCTTTTTTCCAGGCTGCAGTCTCTCAATCTCTCTCTTGATCGAGCTGCAGCCTCCTCCCTGTGGCAAATGTGGCTGACAATCTTTGTGACTACATGTCCCATGATGCTCTCCTCTCCTGGTTTCCTTTGTTTGGCCCTCAGTTATGGCCAATAGGGAAGGAACGGAGTGGGCAGAAAGCCCCGATAGCGACGCAACTGTGCTAAATTAAAGATCTGATCCCCAATTCCAGGGGGGGCACTTGACCCCCCTTGCCCCTACCTGCGGACGCCCATGATGTCGTCTATCAGAGTTGGTCCTCTGGAGACGATATATAGATGACATCCTCCTCCTGTGGGATGGGAGCTTACAATCTTTGAACAGCTTCATCCAGGGCTTGAATGTTAATGATCAAGGCATTCTCTTGACACGAGGCCAGTAATGAAGAGATTCATTTTTTGGACCTGAAAATTAGGGTCAGTGATGGGAAAGTGGTCACTTCAACCTATTTTAAGGAAACAGATCATATTGGTCTCATTAGTGTCAAGAGTTGCCATCATAGAGCCTGGTTAGACTCTATCCCCAAGAGCCAATTTTTGCGATTGAGGCACAATTGCACCAACGTAGCGTCGTAGAGGACTTCTGTAATGAGTCAGCTATGTTGAAAGCACGTTTTCTTGAAAAGGGCTATCGGGAAGATGTACTTGATGCAGCCTTCACTTCAGCTTTGGAGAGAAGCAGAGATGATTTGTTGGTGGCTAAACCGAAGAGGGAGGATAATTCCTTTAAGTTCTCCTTTGTCACAGGCTATTCTAGCCAACATTGGGATATTAAAAACATAATGAATAGACATTGGAAAGTTCTTAGGGGTGATAGGGTTTTGGGCTCCATCTTACCTGAATGACCGAAAGTCGTGTATAGGGGTGCTCCTCCTCTTAAACTACAGGTTTCCCTTCAATGTAATTAATCCATCAAAACAATTATCTTTTTTCAAGGCATGGGTGGTTTTTACCCATGTAGAAAGTGCCCTATCTGCAAATTGAATGCCAACACTAACAGAAGGACTGATTCGTTTCAATCTACTTCCAGCCAAGAAACATTTCAGATTAAGCCCTTTATCACATGCTCCACTAAGTATGTGGTGTATGTGATTCAGTGTCCATGTTCAAAACAGTATATTGGCAGGACCAAACGGATGCTTCATGTAAGGTTAGAGGAACATGTAGCTAATATTAGACATTAACACTATGCTTTGAAACATGATAGAAATCCAGAAGGTACCACTTTCCTTGGCATCGGCAAGTTTTGTGGCCATTGGAGGGGGAGTAAAATGGTATGGGAGATCTCACATTTGGAAACAAAATGGATATACCAGGTTCAGTGTTATACCCCATTCGGTATGAATATCGAATGGGATATCAACGCATTTATCAATAATAGTTAGGATATCAGTTTTTTTTTTTGTTTTTTTCCAGTGTTTGTGTATTTTTATATATTTTATATTTTTTTTTTGTGGAAATTACCATAATGGAATGCCACTCCTGATTCCTGTAATCATTCACTGTCCTTCTTCTGATCCTAGCACACTGCGCCCCAAGGAGTGATAGTGTGTTATAGGGAGATTACTTTAAAAAACTCTCTATAAATAACATTTTCTTTTCGGTTCTTCTATTGTGCCTATATGTGAGCTTTTCTTTTTCTTTTTTTACTTTTCTCCATATGGGACACATTTTTAGCATCAGTGAATGCCGAACATTGAGGTTTGGGATTCACTGTTTTGGTAGCTATGCAATAGCATTTGTACATTAACCTTGTCAAGGAGGAGGTCTGATACACTGACTTCCAGCTGTGGCTGCGTTCCGGAGGGTGAGTTGGTGTCTTTTCCGGAACCCATTGAATCTAATTAGCCGCGTTGTATGTCAATGACGTGTTCACGTCATTTCCGGTGGTTGGTGCACACGTGCGGCCCAGTGCTTGAAGGTGGCGGAATCAAGGCGCTGTGATGCTATTTCTGGCCAGTGGAGCGCAGGCGTTTGGCTGATCATGGCGTTCCTGATCGCGACATAGCATCATTTCCGGGAATTGGAGCGCACGCGGTATTCGGTGAGGTTGTCTGGGTGGAAGGATGTTTCCTCCTTGTGGACAGCTTTATTTGTTTAGGGTAACTACATTCCTTATAAAAAGACCTCGAGCCCTTGTCATAGACACACCTCTGATGCACGATTGTGACAAAACGTTGGGTGTATAAGGGATTAGTGACATGCAAAGGAGTTCAGGAGTGGCTTCCATTTTGGTGTTGCTGGTTACTTCCCTATCTTCATGCTGGTAAATTTCACACAAAATGTGAGTGTATTTTCATTAGAATGTTTTGAATAAAGACTGTTCAGATTTTTTATGGTATCTGCGCAATGAGATTATTTTCTTCATTCTTGCATGTGGCCATTGAATTATTGTTGAGGATATATCTGGTGGAGTGTGGTGGATATTTGGTCAATATTTATATTTATACCATCTGGATTGGATTGCTGAGTTCAGGAACGTGCTTTAAGTGCATTAACAAATTGCACTGATGAGTCAGTGTTGTTGGGTGCTGGTGATGGTCCCTTCTTTCTCTACCTTCCTGGACTGACATTGATGGATTTTTTCTTCTTTTGGAGTTTGAACCACACGAATAATTCATATCAACTTTGTTTCTATCATATTATTGTTTTAGCGCTACACCATAACTTTTAATTATTTTATATTGTATCCAGCAATATTGTGTGAGCGGCTGTATTTTTATTTTTGATTGTTTTTTGTTCATAGTGCAACAAATTTTATTTTTAATTGTAATTACATGCCCCTATTAAACAGGGACAGAAAAATTGGGCCTTGGGTGGTGGTGCCACAACACTGTAACCCCTCACAGATATTCTTGTTGGGTGCAGGAACGGGCCCTGCTGTGAAATATTAGATCAATTGTAATTACATGCCCCTGTTAAACAGGGGCAGAAAAATTGGGCCTTAGGCGGTGGTGGTGGTGCCTTAAGCCAAAAATATTGTTGGAAGCTAGCATCATCAAGATTGAGAAGGAAGAGAATAGTCACTCAGCATAGGCAGTCTTCAATGGATCCCACATCCATAGAAAGTTCAATCAGTTACATCAGCATCAGGTGCTTGATAGTTGCCGATCCAAGATTGATTCATTTTTATGAATGTGAGCCTATCAACGAAGTCTGTGGACAGGTGCACTGGGCCTTAGGCGGTGGTGGTGGTGCCTTAAGCCAAAAATATTGTTGGAAGCTAGCATCATCAAGATTGAGAAGGAAGAGAATAGTCACTCAGCATAGGCAGTCTTCAATGGATCCCACATCCATAGAAAGTTCAATCAGTTACATCAGCATCAGGTGCTTGATAGTTGCCGATCCAAGATTGATTCATTTTTATGAATGTGAGCCTATCAACGGAGTCTGTGGACAGGTGCACTCTATGATCCGTTACGAGCCCTCCAGCAGCACTCCAATGTAAAAATGCATATAAAAGCAAAGAATAAGACCTTCAAAAAATACAAGGTTGAGGGATCATCATCCGCATTCAGACTTTATAAAGAATGCAACAAGAAATGTAAGGGTGCAATAAGGACAGCTAAGATAGAACATGAAAGACACATAGCGGAGGAGAGCAAAACAAACCCCAAGAAATTCTTTAACCACCTAAGGACCGCCTCACGCCGATGTACGTCGGCAGAATGGCACGGCTGGGCACAAGCACATACCTGTACGTTGCTCTTTAAGTGCCCAGCCGTGGGTCGGGAGCGCGCTGCCAGCGGCGCGCTCCAGACCCGGTCCTGAGCTCCGTGACCGTGGCTGCGGGACCAGCGGACCTGATCGCCGCTGGTGTCCCGCAATTGGGTCACAGAGCTGAAGAACGAGGAGAGGTCTGTGTAAACAATCCTCTCCCCGTGCTTCCTACTGTGGCTGTCACCGATCATCTCTTCCCTTTTATAGGGAAAGACAATCAGTGACATCACATGCCAGGCCACGCCGCCTACAATAAAAAAAACACATAACGTCATACATAACACCTACACTGCCCCCTAGTGGTTAACTCCTTCACTGCCAGTGTCATTTACACAGGATTTAAATAGCACTGACTGCTGTATAAATGACAATGGTCCCAAAAATGTGTCAAAAATGTCCAATGTGACTGCCATAATGTCACAGTCACAATAAAAATCGCTGATCGCCACCATTACTAGTAAAAAAAATATTAATAAAAATGCTATAAAACTATCCCCTATTTTGTAAATGCTATAACTTTTGCGCAAACCAATCAATAATCGCTAATTGTGATATTTTTTTACCAAAAATATGTAGAAGAATACGTATTGGCCTAAACTAAGGAAAAACATTTTTTTTTATATATTTCTGGGGATGTTTATTATAGCAAAAAGTAAAAAATATAGCATTTTTTTCCAAAAATTATCGCTCTATTTTTGTTTATAGCGCAAAAAATAAAAACCGCAGAGGGGATCAAATACCACCAAAAGAAAGCTCTATTTGTGGGAAAAAAAGGACGCCAATTTTGTTTGGGAGTCACGTCGTATGACCTTGCAATTGTCAGTTAAAGCGACGCAGTGCCGAATCGCAAAAAGGGGCTTGGTCCCTTGGCTGCAAATTGGCCCGGGGCTTAAGTGGTTAAGTATGTAAACAGTAAAAAAGGGAGGACAGACCATATTGGCCCCATAAAGAATGAGGAAGTACATTTGGTTACAAAGGATGGGGAGATGGCAAAAGGTATTGAATTTATTCTTCTCCCCAGTCTTCACAAGAGAATCGGGGGCTTCAGTAACCAAAACTGCAGTGTTTATCCTCATGACACATCACAGGAAGCACCTCCATAGTTAACAGAGGACGGAATTAAAATTAGACTGGTGATTTATTAATGATAAGTAACCCAAATCAGGGCGGCACAGTGGTGTAGTAGTTAGTGCTCTCACCTAGCAGTAAAAAAGGTTGCTGGTTCAAATCCCAACAACAACACTACCTGCCTGGAGTTTGCATGCTCTCCCTGTGCTTGTGTGGGTTTCCTGCCACACGCCAAATACATGCAGGTAGGTTAATTGGCTTCTGTCCAAAATTGGCCCTAGTATAAGAATGGGGACCTTGAATTGTGGGCTCCTTGAGGGTAGGGAGTGATGTAAGTGTGCAATGTACAGGGATAGGGACAAGTGTAGACACTCACTCAGGTTGAACTGGATAGACTGGTGTCTTTATTCAACCTTAGTAACTATGTAACCAGGACCAGAGGGCTTGCACCCGAGGGTACCTATGGAACTCAAGTAATTTCCAGACCATTGCTCCTAATTTTTACTGACCGTCTACTGGCTGGAATGGTACCAGCTGACTGGAGAAAAGCCAATGTAGCACCAATATTTAAAAAGGGCTCAAAATACATCCCTGGGAATTACAGACCAGTTAGCTTAACATCAATAGTACGTAAACTCTTGGAGGGGATGATAAGGGACCATATACAAGATTTTAGTAAGGAGAACGGTATCATTAGCAGTAATCAGCATGGATTCATGAAGAATCGTTCTTGCCAAACCAATCTATTAACATTCTATGAGGAGGTGAGTTACCATCTAGATAAAGGAAGGCCGTAGATGTGTATATGGATTTTGCAAAAGCATTTGATACAGTTCCCCATAAACGTTTACTGTACAAAATAAGGTCCATTGGCATGGACCAACAGTTCATTCTCTGTATTTGCGGACAATACGAAGCTAAGAAGGGCAAAAACTTCTCCACAGGATGTGGAAACCTTGCAAAAAGATCTGAACAAATTAATGGGGTGGGCAACTACATGGCAGATGAGGTTTAACGTAGGTGTAAATGTAAAATAATGCATTTAGGTTGCAAAAATATGAATGCAATCTATACACTTGAGGGGAGAACCTCTGGGGGAATCTAGGATGGAAAAGGACCTGGGGGTCCTAGTGGATGACATGCAATGCCAATCTGCTGCTAACAAAGCAAACAGAATATTGGCATTAAAAAGGGGATCAACTCCAGAGATAAAATGATAATTCTCCTACTCTACAGTCTATGCTGTCCAGTTCTGGGCACCAGTCCTCAGGAAGGATGTACTGGAAATGGACCGAGTACAAAGGACAGGGGATGATGAGGGACTATATACAAGATTTTAGTAATGAGAACGGTATCATTAGCAGTAATCAGCATGGATTCATGAAGAATCGTTCTTGCCAAACCAATCTATTAACCTTCTATGAGGAGGTGAGTTGCCAGATAGATAAAGGAAAGGCAGTAGACGTGGTGTAGCTAGATAAAGGAAGGCCCGTAGACGTGGTATATCTGGATTTTGCAAAAGCATTTGACACAGTTCCCCATAATTGTTTATTGTACAAAATAAGGTCCGTTGGCATGGACCATAGGGTGAGTACATGGATTGAAAACTGGCTACAAGGGGGAGTTCAGAGAGTGGTGATAAATGGGGAGTACTCGAAATGGTCAGGGGTGGGTAGTGGGGTCCCCCAGGGTTCTGTGCTGGGACCAATCCTAGTTTATTTATTCATAAACAACCTGGAGGATGGGGTAAACAGAGCAATCTCTGTATTTGTGGACGATACTAAGTTAAGCAGGACAATAACTTCTCCGCAGGCTGTGCAAACCTTGGAAAAAGGCCATAACAAATTAATGGGGTGGGCAACTACATGGCAAATGAGGTTCAATGTAGAAAAATTTAAAATAATGCTTTTGGGTGGCAAAAATAGGAATGCAATCTATACACTGGGAACCTCTGGGGGAGTATAGGATGGAAAAGGAGCTGGGGGTTCTAGTAGAGGATAGGATCAGTAATGGAATGCAATGCCAAGCTGCTGCTAACAAAGCAAACAGAATATTGGCATTAACCACTTAACAACCGCCATAGCCGATTCAGAACGAACGGCTTCAGGGCGGTCGTTTAACCACCTCGCGCCCGCCCTATAGCCGAATGACGGCCATACAGCGGGTGCTTTCATCCGGGAGGCCGTCCCTGGACGTCCTAATGTTTACTTCCGCAATGTGCGCCGCCGCGGGCGCGCATCGGGGAAGTACTGTGTTTGCCGTGTCCCCCGGGGACAGGCAAACACAGATCGCTGTAAACGGCCAATCACAGCGGCCGTTTACAGCGCGATCGGCGCGTCCAATGGGAGATGATCTCATATGTAAACATATGAGATCATCTCTCAGCGCCGCTCTCCCTCCTCACACAGACAGTGTGAGAGGGGAGAGATGAACGGCTGCAGCGGCAGTCAGTGAAAAAAAAAAAAAAAAAAAAAAGAAGTGTAAAAAAAAAAAAAAAAAGTGCCATCCTCCCCCAGTGCCATCCTGCCCCAGTGCCATCCGCCCCAGTGCTACCTGCCCCCAGTGCCATCTGTCCCCAGTGCCATCTGTCATCAGTGCCACGTATAAGTGCCATCTGTCATCAGTGCCACATAGTGCCACCTGTCATCAGTGCCACGTATTAGTGCCATCTGTCATCAGTGCCACGTATTAGTGCCATCTGTCATCAGTGCCACGTATTAGTGCCACGTATAAGTGCCACGTGTCATCAGTGCCACATATTAGTGCCATCTGTCATCAGTGCCACGTGTCATTGCCACGTATCAGTGCCATCTGTCATCAGTGTCACGTGTCATTGTCCTGGTGCTTCAAAAGTGTAATAAGTAGTCAACAAGTTAGATGTGTAATTTATGCTCCTAGAACACATGATGGCACTCCCTGCATGTTGGGCCTCTCTATGTGGCCAGGCTGTGAAAAAGTCCCACACATGTGGTATTGTAATACTCAGGAGGAGTAGCAGAATTTTTTGGGGGGTGTCATTTGTGGTATACACATGCCACGTGAGAGAAATAACCTATTACAATGACAATTTTGTGGAGAAAAATAAAAAAAATTAAAAATCTTAATTTTGCAAAGAATTGTGGGAAAAAAATGACAACATCAAAAAGCTCACTATGCCTCTTACTAAATACCTTGGAATGTCTACTTTCCAAAAAGGGGTCATTTGGGTTTTTTTTGTACTTTCCTGGCTTGTTCGGGTCGCAAGAAATGAGATAGGCCACCAGTACATCAGATGTGATCAATTTTGTGCGATTCGCACCACAGCTTGTAGACTCTCTAACTTTCACAAAGACCAAATAATATCCACTAATTTGGGTTATTTTTACCAAAGATATGTAGCCGTATAATTTATGGCCAAAATTTATGAAGAAAAATTTATAATTTGCACAATTCTGTCACAGAAACAAAGAAATATGCGTTTTTTTTCGAAATTTTCGGTCTTTTTTCATTTATAGCGCAAAAAATAAAAACCTCAGAGGTGATCAAATACCACCAAAAGAAAGCTCTATTTGTGGGAAAAAAAGGACAAAAAATTCATTTGAGTGCAGTGTTGCATGACTGAGTAATTGTCATTCAAAGTGTGAGAGCAGCGAAAGCTGAAAATTGGTCTGGGCAGGAAGGGTGTTTATGTGCCCAGTAAGCAAGTGGTTCACTCTGAGAGGCCGTTAATTAACGGCCTCTCAGAATTCTGCTCTCGTGCGCCCCCTGGGGTGCGCACACGAGAGCATCCGTGACCGCCAGGTCCAGTGGTCCCGGCGCATCACGGATCACGGTAAACGGCCGCTCATCGCGGCCGTTTACCACGTGATCGCTCCGTCAAATGACGGAGTGATCACTTGTAAACAAAGCGGCATCATGTTATGGTTCCTCCCTCCCCCTCTCTGTACCAATCGGTACAGCGGAGGGGAAAGAGATTGGTGTCAGCAGCGCTGTGGGCTGCAGTGCCCACATAACTGCTCACCGAATTTAACCCCTCCATACCCTGGCAATACTCTAATACCCACCAATACTCTGCAATACCCACCAATACGCTCCAATACCCCACCACTACGCTCCAATATCCTGCCATAAATTGCCATACCCAGCCATACATGGAGATACCCAGCCATACTCGGAGATACCCTGCAATACCCAGCCATAGACGCGCGCCCCCCCCCCCCCCACCACCGCCCTCCGGTGCTTCTACCAACTCGCCAATACGATCAAAGCCAGAATCTTTTTTTTTATTTATTTATTTTTTTTTTTTATTTCAGGCTTCCCAGCCTAGAGATGAGATGTGGGGTATTATTGACCCCCAGATCTCACTGTAAAGAGGACCTGTCATCCCATATTCCTATTACAAGGGATGTTTACATTCCTTGTAATGGGAATAAAAGTGATCAAAAATTTATTTTTGGGGAAAAAAAATGGCAAACTAAAATAAAGTAAAATGAACAAAAAAAAAAAAAATAATGTTTAAAGCGCCCCTGTCCCCATGTGCTCGCATGCAGAAGCAAACGCATACGTAAGCCCCGCCCACATATGAAAACGGTGTTCAAACCACACGTGAGGTATCGCCATGAACGTTAGAGCGAGAGCAATAATTCTAGCCCTAGACCTCCTCTGTAACTCAAAACATGTAACCAGTAAAAAAAAAAATTAAAGCGTCGCCTATGAGGATTTTTAAGTAGCGACGTTTGGCGCCATTCCACGGGCATATGCAATTTTGAAGAGTGACATGTTTGATATCTATTTACTCAGCATAACTTCATCTTTCACTTTATGCAAAAATTGGGGCAACCTTACTTTTTTTATTTTTTTTACGCACAAAACAGTTTTTTCCCCCAAAAATGCGTTTGAAAAATTGCTGCGCAAATACCGTGTGAGATAAAAATTTGCAACGACCACCATTGTATTCTCCAGGGTCTTTGCTAAAAACATATATAATATTTTGGGATTCTATGTAATTTTCTAGCAAATAAATGATGATTTTTACATGTAGGAGAGAAATGTCAGAATTGTCCTGGGTGCTCCAGAACGCCTGATGGCGCTCCCTGCATGTTGGTCCTCTGTATGAGGCCCCGCTGTGTAAAAATCTCACACATGTGGTATCGCCGTACTCGGGAGTTATAGCAGAATGTGTTTTGGGGTGTAATTTGTGGTATGCATATGCTGTGTGTGAGAAATAAACTGATAATATGACAATTTTGTGAAAAAAAAGGAAAAAAAAAATCTTGATTTTGCAAAGAATTGTGGGAAAAAATGACAACTTCAAAAAAAAACTCATCATGCCTCTTACTAAATACCTTGGAATGTCTTCTTTCCAAAAAGGGGTAATTTGGGGGGTATTTGTACTTTTCTGGCATGTTAGGGTCTCAAGAATTGAAATAGGCCGTCGGTACTTCAGGTGTGATCAATTTTCAGATATTGGCACCATAGCTTGTGGACTCTATAACTTTCACAAAGACCAAATCATATCCACCAATTTGTACTTATTTTTACCAAAGATATGTAGTAGTATAAATTTTGGCCAAAATTTATGAAGAAAAAATTAATAATCTGCTACATTTTGTAACAGAAACAAAGAAAAATTCATTTTTTTACCGAATTTTCTGTATTTTTTCTTTTATAGCACAAAAAATAAAAACGAGCGGTGATTAAATACCACCAAAAGAAAGCTCTATTTGTGTGAAAAAAAGGACAAAATTTCATATAGGTCCAGTGTTGCATGACTGAGTAATTGTCATTCAAAATGTGAGAGCACCAAAAGCTGAAAATTGGTCTGGTTATTAAGGGTGTTTAAGTGCCCAGTGGTCAAGTGGTTAAAAAGGGGATCAACTCCAGAGATAAAACGATAATTCTCCCGCTCTACAAGACTCTGGTCCAGCCGCACCTGGAGTATACTGTCCAGTTCTGGGCACCAGTCCTCAGGAAGGATGTACTGGAAATGGAGCGAGTAGAAAGAAGGGCAACAAAGCTAATAAAGGGTCTGGAGGATATTAGTTATGAGGAAAGGTTGTGAGCTCTGAACATATTCTCTCTGGAGAAGAGACGCTTGAGAGGGGATATGATTTCAATTTCAAACTTTTTCGCAGAAGGGAGTTTAACAAAAAACCTGACCACTCATTAAAATGAGAAGAAAAGAGGTTTAACCTTAAACTAAGAAAAGGGTTCTTTAGTGTGAGAGAGGATGTGGAATTCCATTCCACAGGCGGTGTTCTCAACAGGGGGGCATCGATAGTTTCAAAAACTAATAGATAAGCACCTGACTGACCGCAACATACAGGGATATACAATGTAATACTGACATATAATCACACACATAGGTTGAACTTGATGTAGTGGTGTCTTTTTTTTCAACCTCACCTACTATGTAACTATGTATAATCCTTATTGGAAGAAATAAAGGACAGAGGAATATCTGACTTACATATTTGGATGAAGAAAGGATACACCTGGAGGTTCTCTATGACATCATGCCTGATATGACCCATTCATTCATAATGGTCTGATCATTTGGTGACAGTCCAATTTTTAAGTATATTTCATGGAAGTGTTGGCGAGTAATTGGAAGAGATTTTTGCACTGGGAAAATGGGTGATCTGGAGTGTACTATTTTATGGACACTTAGACAATTTATTGGTGGATATATGATTGCTAAAGGAGATTATTATTACATAATTTATCATTGAAGGATCATAGCGCCGGAAATATATATTTTTGTTTTATTTTACTTGTTTGCTGAGCACTGAATGTATAAATTCACAATGGCTGGATTAATGCTTGTAACGTGTCCAAAAAATATTTAAAAACATAGACCTTTAAGCTTTCACAAACACTTACACCACAAAATGTACACAGCCAATGAAAGGTAATGACTCAATTTTTATTTTTCTACTGCTATTAATGGCAAACATGGTATGACACTTCATCCATGTCTTTGGTGATCTCTGGTCTCCTTATCAACTGTTTCTTCCATGATGAAGATCAGCCATGGAGTATATCTGAGGTGTATATCAGGGTGTGCTTCTTCCCCACATGAGACCTGTGATGTCCAGCAACATTCATATAGAAGACATTTCCCACACTCAATGCACTAATACACCTCGAGGGTTGTGTGGGATCCCTGATGTACAGGAAGACAGGACTTCAGAGGAACATTTCCCTCACTCAGGACAGGAAAGTGGCTTCTCCCTTGCGTGAGATCTTTTATGGACATTACATTCGTATTTCAAACGGAAACGCTTCCCACACTCAAGACAGGAATACCGCTTCTCCCCTGTGTGCACACGCCGATGTTTGCAACGTTTGGACCTCTGTGAAAAACATTTCCCACACTCAGGGCAGGAATATGGCTTCTCCCCTGTGTGAGATCTCTTATGTTGGCAAAGATTGGACTTTCCTGAAAAACATTTTCCGCACTCAGGACAGGAATACGGCTTCTCACCTGTGTGAGACCTTTCATGCCGATTACATTTGGATTTCAAACAAAAACACATACCACACTCAGAACAGGAATATGGCTTCTCTCCCGTGTGAGCTCTTTTGTGGATATTAAGTAGGAATCTCCAACGGAAACACTTCCCACACTCAAGACAGGAATATGGCTTCTCCCCTGTGTGCAATGTCTGATGTTGGCAAAGATAGGACTTCCGTGAAAAACATTTCCCGCACTCAGGACAGGAATACGGCTTCTCACCTGTGTGAGTTCTTTTATGTCTATTACGTTTGGATCTGGATTGGAAAGACTTCCCGCACACAGTACAGGAAAAGCTCTTCTCTGTTGGAAGGACAGCAACGTCCCTCACAGTCTGAGGTTCCTCAGGATAAGAGGAATACGATGGTCCATCTACAATGTGTGGTGCCAGATGGACATTTGAGGTAGTCGGGTTTTCTCCTGGACTATACTGTGTGATGTCCTCTTCTTCTACGTTATAGTCTTGAGAAGTGAGACAATCCTCTGAGGTTTTCCTCATCTCCCGTCCATCTACTAAAACAGAAATAAAAAGATTATTACTAGACATGAGCAGATTGGTTTCCCTAAACCAGGACTCCGCCCACATCAGGCAGCTTTGTCTCGGAGGATCTTACAATTCCCCCCTCAAGGTAACTAGTAAATGGGTCCTCTGATCTCCTACCAGATCATTTCTTTATTCATGGACCTTAGTCAGAGAGTGAGGAAACAACGAGAACTGTCTTTTATAGGAGTGACAGTGAAGAGGGGATTATAGGACGAGTGTCCCCTCCCCCTCTATCACTCTTTGCCATCTTCCCAACACAAGAAGTCCTGCACTTCCTTATTTAGTCCATGATTTAGTCATGAATAACAGCGGGGCTGAGCCCCACCAGAGGTCAGAGAGTGAGGATGGGGGGAGAACAACCACAATAAAGACTGGAGTGATCCTGAAGACCACCATCATTGGGTTATTGCCCTCCACCTGGCACATCAGCAAACAGCAGGGTTTAGGAGATATTCACAAAAAGACAGGCACTGCTGTCTACGGCGCATGCGCCATAGACAGCGGCGCGCAGGCACACTGAGCATGCCGCTGCTAACGGCGATATGCCGTTAGTGGAGGCTACCGTGAACAGGCGCGGGAGTGACGTCATCGCTGCTCCAGCGCTGTGAGTGGCCGGAGCAGCGATACCCGGAAGAAGATGGATGCTTCATGCTACAGCGGTGACATCGCTGGCTCCTGTGTCAGGTAAGTGACACATAATGGGCAACTATGCGATGCATAGTAGCCCATTATGCTTTACCTTTGCAGGGAGACAAAGAGGAAGTAAACCCATCAGGGTTTACTTCCTCTTTAATGTCCCAACTGTGCTGATCTCGGTAGGAGTGTCCTCCTCTATAAATGTCCCCATGATTCCATCCTTCTCCATAGACTGTTGATCATCCCTCCCATAAGTCTCTCCTTCTGCTTTACCCTCAACTTTAGTATACTATCAGTGATTGTTCCTCATCTACCTGATGGTGGTGAGGGATGGTGTGACCTTCCTGTGTGGAATCCCGGGAATACAGAGGACAAGGACAACCCTCTGGTGGGTCCCCATTACTGGATCCATCTGTAGGAAACACACACACTGACTGAATACATTGTTTCTATGTGTTTATCAGATGATGGGGGATCTAGGTGGAGCCTCCGTACTGCTCTCTCCTTTACAATAAAGTCTCCTCTTACCCGGTGATGTGAGGGGCGGCTGATTGTCCATCATGACGTCCTTGTAGAGATCCTTGTGTCCTTCTAAATACTCCCACTCCTCCATGGAGAAATAGACAGTGACATCCTGACACCTTATAGGAACCTGACACACACAATGATACAGTCACCATCCAGACACATCCCTTGTCTGTTACTGGATAATGTCCCACAATTCCCAGAATCCTCCTCACCTCTCCTGTCAGCAGCTCCATCATCTTCTTGGTGACTTCTAGAATCTTCTCCATGTTGTGTCTCTCAGGTTTTAGGGAGTCACATGGAGGCACTGTGATGGTCATATGATCACCTGACTTCAGAAGAGGAAATCTCTATATTACGGAAACAATAGAAATATCATGTTAGAATCCCAGAATCCTCCTCACCTCTCTGGTCAGGTCTGTGTTTTATGAATATAGATATGAGTGATGTCATGTGACCTTCCAGAATCCTCCTCACCTCTCCGGTCAGCAGGTCGATGATCTCCAGGGCGAGGTTTAGTATCTTCTCAGTCATGTGACTTCGGTCCTCCACCATCCTCATTGGTGCCATAATTTGAGCTATAGAGGTCTCCTTGTAGAGGGACAACTTTGGGAAATGAAAGTAAGAATTACTTATATGGTATTAGTCACAGAATAATAGGATGTGGATGTGAGGGGGGGGGGGGGGGGGAATAGGAGGGTTGCTTGACATTAAAGAACTACTACCCCCATGGGAACACCTGTAGTTTGGACTGTTTAGTGTTTTATACATTTTGGAGGTCCCGGAACAAATAGTTGCCAACTGTCCCGAATTTCCCAGTCTTACCATTTCCCGGGAAAAATCGCAGTTTTCCCATTTTCTCCACCTCCGGCCTCCATTTTACTGAAGTCCAGCTATCGTGAGGAAGAAAGAGGAGGCAGAATCCAGGCTCCAGCTTTTGGTTCTTCCCTTCGGCCTCCACGAGCTGGTCTTCTGTAAATGGCGCTGAGGCCAAATCACCAGCTGCCCACACCCAGGGGAAGAGGGGACACACCAGATGTAAGGGGGGCACTGCCCACTGGGGGGACGCCTGGTGCAAGCAGGGACTCTGCCGGGGACGCCTGGTGCAAGCAGGGACTCTGCCGGGGACGCCTGGTGCAAGCAGGGACTCTGCCGGGGACGCCTGGTGCAAGCAGGGACTCTGCCGGGGACGCCTGGTGCAAGCAGGGACTCTGCCGGGGACGCCTGGTGCAAGCAGGGACTCTGCCGGGAACTCTTTATCTGCTGATTGTTAAACCAGGGTTCAAAGTTTCAAGTCCTGAGCTACTAACCAGGCCTCAAGGGTTACTTGCCACCAGTTGCCCCACCCAACCCCTACCTCAATTATCTCATGAAATGACACTTAAATGTTTTATGCAGAATTTAGTTCTATAAATAAATATTAACGACTTTATCTGTGCCCAACAGTGCAGCCTGCCTGTGCCCACCATGGAGGAGAACAGAAGAGAGGAAGTGAATTACCACTTGGATGATGAGAGCACCAAGGAACATCACAGTTTTCATTTCTATTGCTGTGTTCTCGCTGCTCAGGTCACATACAGCCCCGCCCCCTGGCCAGGGAACTTTGATACACGTCACTCGTGATTGAACGGTTGATCTGTCTCTCAAAGTCCCGAGACCAGGGGGCGGGGCTGTGTGTGAAAACACATGGCAATTGAAATGAAAGCCGCTAGTGATGTTCCCTGTGCTCCGATGACTTTGCTGCCTGCTCTCCTCTCTTCCTCTCTGCTAGTGCTGGGAGAAGAACTCCCATACAACCCCGCATGCCGGCGGTGCTCGCCCCCCACCCCCCCTGCTTCCCAGGCAGGCATAGCTCACCAGCCCTCAAAATCCACTCACAAAATGCAAGCAGGCGAGTGGAATTTTTGAGGGCTGGTTAAACTTTCTGGAATACACATATTGCTATTGTGCTGTAGGATCTGGGCCTGCTGTCCCTCCCCTCCCTATTTCTTTCTCCCTCCATCACTCGTTCATCTCAGACTCTAGCCACACCCCTTTTGAGCCATGCCCCATTTAAGCCATGCCCCCTTTAAGCCATGCCCACTATTAATTGAAAGCCTGCCTCATTTTTCTTTTCTTGCTGCATCCCGCTTTTAAACTAATGCTCCGCCCCCTAATAATAGAAAGACCCCTACAGACATAAAAGTGTCCCTATACATTTTTTGCAATGTTGGCAACTATGGGAACCCTCTTGATCTGCCGAATCCGAAATGCCCTTTTCTCTGTTGGGTTTGTTTCTGAACTGCTTATAACTAGTTTTGGATCTGAACAGACAAAGGAAAGCAGCACAAAACCCTAATAAGTAAATATAAGATTGAAAAATAAAAAAAATAGTGTAAAGTCCATGCATTGCACAAAATGGAAAATTGGATACTTACCTTTCTGTAATTTTCCTTTCCTGATGCCTATCCATTGCAGCATACACATGGTTGGTTACCCCGCCCTCATCTAACCCACAGGACCCATTTAACTCTATAAATAAAGAGTCAGGCCCCCCAATGTGCCATTTTTGGAACTAGACTCAAACATTTAAGGATTATATAAAAAAAATGGAGGGCGTATGCTGCCATGGTTAGGCACCAGGAAAGGAAAAATATGGAAAGGTAAGTATTACATTTTTAGTTTTCCTGCTGCCTTCATGGTAGCATACACACGGTTAATAACTCGTTCACAGGGAGGATTGCTGCAAAAAAAAAAAACAACATTTTAAATTTAGATTATAGAGCAGACAACTGCAACACTTTTTTCCAGAAGTCACGAGAGGTAAGCACGGCTGGATTTAGACGATAGCGGGTCATGAACGTGGTGAAGGATGACCAGCTTGCCGTATGACAGATTGTTTCCGGTGTGACTTGTACCAGCACCGCCCATGACCAGTGTAAGACAAATGCCCCCCATCTCTAACTGTTATGCACCTATACACCCCTTCCCCTTATTACTCTCCTAAAATAACTGAGGCCACACCTCGCTTTTGGAGTATAACTGGCCATAACAACCTTTATTAAAACAATTCAAGCAAAATATAAACATCAACCACATAAATCACATAAACCACACCCATCATAACCTTTTTAACCCAGTCTGTTGGCCTTCAGCTGTCCCGCTCGTATACACCCACTGTCCCGCAGTGCCACCGTTACCAAATTCCAGCCCCCTTGCTGGAATACACCCGAGGGGTTGATCCTGAGAGGAGCCCCCCACCCCGTTTTCCTCGGGTACGTTTACCGCCACTGTCAGAGACCAACAAGCAACATCTCCAAACCAAGTAACCGCATCCATGCTGTTATGACGATCGTCTTCCCTCTGAAAGAATGAAAAGAAAACCAACAGACCACCAAATTATATTGCACACATGCTCATAAAACAGGGGGGGAGGGCGGGAAAAACTGCCTCCTCCTGTGTTTTCTCCTTCCAACAGCCCCCTTCCTGGCACCTCCTTCCACCTATATATGACCACTCCCCTTTCTCCACAAAGTTCCTTATCCTCCTTCCACTTCTTTCTTCACAAACTTTCTATAAGATTAACCCTATCCTGCGTTTCCTTCTCCACACTGTCATGCCCGGCCCTCCGTTATTCCTTTCAGTCCCTTTCCACTCTGTGCCTCACTTGACCAGTGTAAGACAAATGACCCCCATCTCTAATCCCCACCCAGTTTTCCTCAGGTTCGTTTACCGCCACTGTCAGAGACCAACAAGCAACACTGCCACAGCCCGAAAGGGTGACTACCTTACTCTTGAGGGCGCCTCCCCACCATCAAAGACCTTTGAATCCTCTCCTTTAATCCCAGTGTCCATAGGTCGATCCCTACATCAGAAAGATGAACTCCATCCTTCCTCAAGTAAAGCCCGACATTCTTCTCAGCTCCATATGTCTAAACACTATACCTCCATGCTTGACCACAAACCGCCCTACCACTTTGTTTACACGAATCCGCGTCTTCTGAATCCTCTCCCCTGACCTGGCCCATCTCCAAACTGTCCTTGCCACGATGTCCGACCATATCAACACCGTGTCCGGAAAAGACTCCCTGAACTGCAAAAAATGCGCCTTGATGCCAGCGATTAGATCCCTGACCGGGCAAAACCCCAAGTCATTGCCCCCCACATGTAATTCCAAGACATCCGGCGGTCTGTCCAGACTAGCGTACCACATCACATCCCATGCTACCCTCTCCCATTTCATCCCCGGCACCCCCAACCATCGCAAATAAGCTTCCCTCCGAGAAATGCCCAACTGTCGGCCATCAGGCCTAGCATCTCCTCTCCTGGCTCCCCCAAGACACAAAAGAGTGCCCAATGATCCAGATGAGGCACTGTGGACCTCCATCTGAAACGAGATGATAACAAAAAAGGTAGCAATACCCATTATGCCTTCACACACATGGACACAATTCCTTCATCCCTCCTACTGCTCACCCCTCCCCCTTTTTTATTTTTTATTCAATCACCATGTGGGGCCTAATGTAAGAATGAAACCTCCTTGATTCCCACCTACCAATCCGACACACCGCCGCCTCATCCAACCCCCATCTGGCAGCTTCGGTAGCCACCCGAATGCGGAAGGAGTGTGAAGCGTACTGTGCCCCGTCAAAGACCGCCATTGTCATGCATTTTCTAAACACTGAAACCAGGGCCGTTTTTAAGGCAGGGCAAAAGGGGCAGCTGCCCTGGGCCCTGTCATTGTTGTGGGGCCCAAAGCAGCTGCCTCATACTTGCCAACTATCCTGGTTTAAATACCGTCATCCCTTGAGGTTTTAGTCCCGTGCGGTGTCCCGTTATCTCAGTGTGAAGTGCTGCCCAGCTCTGCCATATTGTTGTGTACAGATGACTCACCTGCAGACCCTGTGTTTAGATGTAAAATTACCAGCATTCATATGTAAATAGCAGTGGACGGCGGCATTGATATGTACATCATGCCCCCCTGAGGTCATATACACAGTATTCTCTAGCAACCAATCAACAAGCAGAAATCATGTGCTGTAACCTCTAGTAACTAATCAGTGAGCAGTAATGTGTGCTGTAAACTCTAGCAACCAGTCAGTGAGCGGTAATGATACACTGTAACCTCTGGCAACCAATCGCAATAGCTGCCTGATCTGATTCAGTAAACTGATTTTGAGTCTAGCTGCTATTTATTATATGTCTCAGAGCAGGTGGAGAGAAAAACTGTACGGGGGGGGGGGGCAAGAAAAGTTTTGCCCAGGGTCCAATCAATATTAAAGACGGCCCTGACTGAAACAAACTGGAACTTGGATAAGTAGGGCCCGTTATCATGCCGTAACAATGGGCCTCCCCCAGCTGTTCTGACCTTCAGAAATTCCCGCACTGCTCCTACCAGGCACTCCTCAGAACCTGTCAGTGTGAACAGCCATATGTCCACCCCTTTACCTTTTTGGTCCGTCTTGGACCTACGCAGCCTACAACACACCCTATCCCCCTCCAAATGTACTTCCCTCTCCAAAATATCTCCTGTCATTCCCCGGGACGGGCTCACCAACTCCCCTATCCTAAACGCCCCGTAGAATGCAAGTGAAATAGCCCGCAGATTTGCAAACGTGACAGGGCGCCTCGTATCCAATTGTTTGCGACCTTTCTTAAAACCCTTTAGTGCCTGCCTCACTCAGAAATCCTTTGTTGCATCTCTCCCCCCCCCCCCCCCCATCAACTTGAATAGTAAGGACATGCCCGCCAACTTTCGCTTGATGGCCGATACTGAACCCCCACTTTCCATGTGCTGGGCCACAAAGTAGAACACCAACAACCTCACCTCAGCCCTGTCCGTCAACTCATTGTTGTCGATTAACTTCCTTGATAGGCGCTCTGCCAGGTGATTCTTGAAAGCTGGGATATAAGATGCTCTGAGGTTAGTGAGGTTTTCTTCAGCCCAGAGCATTATCAGAGCCCCCTCGTTGGACAAAGACCTGCTGTGTGTGCCCCTTTGATTATGGGCATAGGCCACTGCCGACTTGTTGCCCATCTGTAGAAAATGAATTTACCTCTCAGAGAGGATGCCAGATGCGATATCGCCATCCAGGCGGCTCTGAGCTCCAGAATGTTGGACACCAAGCCTTGAGTCGAACTGCCATTTTACCTGAACCAACTGACCTTTGAAGTGGGTGCCCCAACCAAGACAATTTGTGTCTGATGTAAGAGTGGACCAGGAGATGGGGCCAAGGTGACAGTGGTTGAGCAGGTTGTGGGGTCTTGTCCACCACCATAGACTGGATTTCATCTAACAAGTTATTAGGATCCTCTGGGATAGGGAGCTCCTTTTCCACTGGGAGAGGAGTGGAAGTGGAAACTTCAGGACCCATGACCATATTTCAGCAATCATCGCTTTAAATGAGTGGGATTATGTAATCACATTATCAACAATTTCCCACAGGAATTAATAATCGATGCTATAAAATTGCTTGTCTAGGATAAAGTCACGGGCTTGTTGAATGTACAAAAATTTTTAATAAGTGTAGTGTCCTTAAAATCTTTGTAGATTGTGTGATATGAATAAAGAAATTGTTATATTTTTTGTATTTGTGCCTGAAAAGTCCATATAGCTCTATTTTGTATTCTTTGACTATAAATAGGATGTGGCACAATATATAAATAAGGATGTTATGATTGCCACCCAGGGGCTTTAGCAATCAAGAAATTTATTCTCAATTAAACCAAAGTCAAAGAAGAACAATGCTCTGAACTGACATCAGCGCTTGTTTGCTGAACCAGGGGCTCCGCAGAAAACTCACTCGATGAAGTTGCCAAATCCTGAGCTGAAGCAAACTCTTAGATTGAGTCCTTTATTATTTTTTTTCATAATGTCTATGGACTCTTTTTTTTTTCCCTTTTCTTTGTCTCCTGCTGCTTCCAGAAAACATGCCTTACAGACCAATTTCTCTGGAAGTGCTTCTCTACCGCAGACCCAGCAGGCCTCATCTCTGGGGCGGGTGGAGTGAAGAGGAGAGAAAGTTCCTCTTGCCACAGGTCGAGAAGATCTGTGGCTATGAGATTCATGGGTTGAAGAAGAGTGCTCCCTTCTAGAGGTACTATGACCCTTGGACCTCCTATCCAGCGAATTTCTGTGGAATGATTGACGTTGCAGGCTATAAGTAGAAAAAGATGAGAAACTTGTTTTTTTCTGGAAAAAATACCCGAATGCTCTTTTAATGCACTTACCTGGAGTTGCAGCCCCTTATCTAGTGGTATGTTGAGGATCTTTTTGTGATAGTGGACTGCGGGATGTGGCTGCCCAAGAGAAAAAAAGGAAAAAAATTCTCTTTTTTATTAGCTATATACATATTTTTTTTTAAAGTTTCAGTCAGTAACCACTTCAATACCGGGCATTTATACACCTACCTGCCCATAACAATTTTCAGCTTTCAGTGCTGTCGCACTTTGAATGACAATTGCATGGGCGTATAACACTGTACCCAAACTAAATTTTTATAATTTTGTTCCCACAAATAGAGATTTCTTTTGGTGGTCTTTGATCACCTCTGTGGTTTTTATTTTTTTAAATTAAAAAAAAAGACCAAAAATTGTGAAAAAAATAAAAGTTTTGCTTTTGTTTCCGTTATAAAATTTTTGTAAATAAGTAAGTTTTCTCTTTCACTGATGGGCACTGATGAGGTGGCACCAATGAGCGGGCACTGATGGACACTGACGTTGGGCACTGATAGGTGGCACTGGTGGACACTCATGGGTGGCACAGGTGGGCAATAACTGGCTGAAAAAAATGATTTTTAAATACAGCTTACCTGTAAAATTATTTTCTTTGAATACATTTCGGGACACAGAGCAATTATTCATGACTATCTGGGTTATACCCTACCTCTAGGTGATTGGACACTGGCAACCAATAGCAAGAAGGTTCCTCCCATATAACCCCTCCCATACGGGAATTACCTCAGTTTTGTAGCAAGCAATGAAAGTCCAAGAAAAGAGGGGTGGGATCTCTGTGTCCTGTGATGTATTCAAAGAAAAGGATTTTACAGGTAAGCTGTATTTAAAAATCTGTTTTTCTTTATCATACATCACGGGACACAGAGCAGTTATTCATGACTATCTGGGATGCCCTAAAGCAATGCACCTGAGGGGAGGGAGACACAGCTTAAACAAGTCCTAACTGTCCCCTGGCCCTATAAGGCTGCCTGCAACACGCTGTGACCAAAAACTGTCTCCTCTCGAGACCTGACGTCCACCTGGTAAAATCTGGTGAATGTGAACTGAAGACCAAGCGGCTGCTCTGCAGACCTGAGCCAAAGACACCCGTTGATGCACTGCACATGAAGCACTAACCCCTCTAGTGGAATGTGCTTTCAGGTCTCTTGGTGGAACCCTGCGCCTCAACTCATACGCCTGGATGATAGTTTGACAAATCCACCTTGAGATAGTTGAAGTTGTAGCTGCCTGTCCTTTTTTTAGGACCCTCTGGCAGAATAAATAGAGTCAGTTTTCCTGAAAGGGGCTGACACCCTTAAGTAGAGCTTAATAGCCCTCACTACATTCAGAGAATGGAGTAATCTTTCTTCCTTAGACCTGGGATATGGAAAAAAGGAGGGCGGAATGATATCCTGATTCAAATGAAAATTGGAAACAACTTTTGGCAAAAACTCCGAAGTGGGCGCAAGACTGCCCTGTCCTGGTGCAGAATCAAGTAAGGCTCTCTGCATGAAAGGGCGGCTAACTCCGTCACTCTTCTGGCCGAAGTTATGGCCACCAAGAAGACCAATTTCCTGGTCAATAAGACTAAAGGAATCTGCTTAATAAGCTCAAAGGGTAGTCTCTGAAGGGCTGATAGTACCAAATTCAAGTCCCAGGGGCATAAGGGGAGCTTAACCGGCGGTCTTAGGTGCGTCACTCCCTTAACAAAGGTAACAAGGAATGGGCTGCAATTGGTCTTTGAAAAGAAAAAAAAAAAACAGATAAGGCTGAAATCTGACCCTTAATTGTGCCTAAAGCCAATCTTAAGCGTACTCCTGCCTGAAGGAAAGCAAGGATTTTACCAATTGTATATTTACGATGGTTCCAACCTTTCCCTTCGCACCAGGAAATGTATAATTTCCAAACCCTGTAGTAAACGGCCCTAGAAACCGGTTTCCTAGCATTTATCAAAGTGGACAAGGCTGCACCTCTGACCCCACGGTCCTTGAACACCCTGGCCTCAATAGCCAGGTCGTCAAATTCAGCGACCGTAAAGCAGGATGGAATATTGGTCCTTGGGACAACAGATCCGGACGGAACAGAAGAAGCAACGGGTCCCCTACTGCCAACTTCAGAATTTCCGTGTACCAGGACCTCCTGGGCCAGGCTGGGGCTACCAGGATTACTGGTCTTCGTTCCTCCTGTATCCTGCGTAGCAGATTCGGCAGGATTTGGATTGGAGGAAAGGCGTACAGCAGGGAATACCAGTGCCAAGGAACCACCAATGCGTCCGTCCCGACTGCAAGAGGATCGTTGGTTATGGACACAAATTTGTCCAGCTTGGCATTGAACCTGGATGCTAGGAGATCCACATCCGGGTCCCATGATTTTTGAGCCTCTGAGCGGTTTTCAGCCGCCTTCGGCCTTCTCGGCGGCCGAAAACCGCCGAGAGTGGACGAAAGCCGACGAGAAGGGCCGAAGGCGGCCGAGAACTATCGGGCGCCGCCGAGATACACAGGACATCTCGGCGGCGCCATTTTTAAAATAAAACCTGAAAATAACACTGACAAGGGGACAACGATGGACAAGGCTGCATTACAAGGCTGCAATGATAGACAGGCTGCATGACAAAGCTGCATATGACACTGACAAGGTTGCAATGATGGACAGGCTGCAGGACAAGGCTGCAGATGGACACTGATAAGGCTGCATTGATGGGCATTTAAATGTAAGTTTTTTTTCCTTAAACTTCCCTCCTAAAAGTTGTTATACGCCGATAAATACGGTAATTTTTGGGAATGGAAGGCTGAGAACGGCACCTCCGAGCTAGACTCTCCCGTTGAGGAGTCCTCAGATTCTCCTTCTTCCCGGTCTTTTGCAACCAGATCCTCCTCCCACTCTGGGCCTTGGTCCCCTGGCCCTACCTGGTTATTAGAGTCCTGATGCTCAGATGACTCACTACCAGGATCAGGCTCTGGAGAGGGAGATCTGTTACGTTTTCTCCCTGCTTGTGTTACTGAAGCAATCATAACCGCTAATTTTACCTTAAAGGCCAGCTAAGGCAGACGCCAAATCATCTTTAGTAACATAAGCTGAGGCAGGGGCACCAGCCGTGGCCACAATGCCTGACAAATGCAATGGCTCAGCTAGGGCAGAAGCTGCAGGACCTTCAGGGGAAACTGGAATAATATCCTCAAGAGTTCGATCTCCTGGTTTTAAAGGAGGTACTCTTAACCCTGTATTGGTCTTGCTCCCTGTTCCTCTTTTCCTGGAAGACATTGCTTACAAGTATGGGAAGACAATACTCCCTCTGAGCTTCTAATTGTAATCCAGTGTACAGCAGCTATTACAGTTTTAACACCGTCCCCCTTTAACCTGATGCAACTGTGTCCAAAAACCTGCAAACTCATGTGCCCAACAAGCTCTATGCCTCCACGCGCACACCAGGTGAACTGAGTCTTTTTAAAAGTTCTAGATGGCACCATACGATCCACGTGGGAGGCGAGGCATCCGAACGTACCCTGCAAGTGGCGCCAAAATACACTGCATGCGCGTCTGAAGACCGCCGACCAGAATAGGCAAAATCACCTCAACGGCGTGTGTACATTCGTACGGAACCAGCGTCTCCCCAGAAGGCGCATGTGCCAGCGTTACATCCTAATAAAACACACAGCATGGAGACATTCTGTAACAGCTTGAGAAAGGACACAGTAACAGAGGGAAACACAGCAATCCCATATGGAGTACTCACCCGTCCATGCTGCAGGACCTGAAATAACAGGCCCAATCTTCCCTCATCACAGCGGGTAGTGCCTCTGTGGACCTTCAAGCACTGGGTTCCCCATCTTGGGGTCCACACCCTTGGGCCTGTAAAGCACCCTTTTGAGTTTATCTTGGGCAAATTAATGACCAGAATATCACTATCCAATGTACCAGCTCCAAATAGGACACATTACAAGCAAAACCTCATTCTTGCATCGAGGCTCAGGTACCATTCCTTTAGCTTCGTGCCATCCGAATGGATTCGATTATAAACGTCCTTACTGGAACGCATAATTGAAGAAAATTGAAGAGCTTCAATGTTCGTGACCATCACCTGAAGACACTGGCGAAAAAACTGAGGTAATTACCGTATGGGAGGGGTTATATGGGAGGAACCTTCTTGCTATTGGTTGCCAGTGTCCAATCACCTAGAGGTAGCGTATAACCCAGATAGTCATGAATAAATGCTCTGTGTCCTGTGATGTATGATAAAGAAAGATGGGTACTTATGGGTGACACTTATAGGGGGCACTGTTCAGCACTGATGGGCATCCCCGGTGGCACTGGCAATAGTAGGCATCGTCAGTGGGCACTGATTGGCAGCTGCCTGGCACAGATGTGCATTTCCCTGGGGGTCTAGGGGGAGCATACAAATACCCCCCAAATTACCCCTTTTTGAAAAGTAGACATTCCAAGGTATTTAGTAAGAGGCATGGTGAGTTTTTTGAAGTTGTAATTTTTTCCCACAATTCTTGGGAAAATTAAGATTTTTTTTCACAAAATTGTCATAAGTTATTTCTCACACACACAGCATACGCATACTTCCAATTACACCCCAAAATACATTCTGCTACTCCTCCTGAGTATGGTAAAACCACATGTGCGAGACTTTTACACAGCCTGGCCACACAGACAGGTCCAACATGCAGGGAGCACAATCAAGGGTTCTAGGAGCATAAATTAAATTTTTCTAATTTCCTAAAGACCTATTACATTTGTGAAGGCCCTGGAGCACCAGGACAGTGGAATTACCCACAAAATTACCCCATTTTGGAAAACAAACACCCCAACGTCAGTGGCAGCTGGTATTTTTGGGGGCGCAAACAAACTGAAAAATTCTGAAAAAAAAAAAAAGATCAATTGCAGCCTCATTGTACCAAACGCTGCCGCTGTGCCCCTCAAATGCTGCCACCATGCCCTAAGTGCTGCCACTGTGCCCCCAATGTTGTCACTGTGCCCCCAATGATGCCAGCTTGCCCTAAACACTGCCATTGTTCCCATTAAATGCTGACATTGTGCCCCAAGTGCTGCCACTGTGACACCCACCCACCCGCCATTTGCCCGCTACTTACCTTGTCTCGGGTGGACAGCGGGTGATGGCGGCAGGTGGCGAGCGGTGTCCGGTGTCCTCCATTTCTTCCCCTATCCTGATGTCTTTTCCCGCCCGCTCCTCCTCTTATCCTCTGCTATGATTGGATGCCTGATAAAAGTCCCATCACAGCGCCTGTCATTTCAGCCAATCAGGTGATAGGTAATACAGACCCAGCAACCTGATTGGCTGAGAGGCGGTTCAATGTTAGCAAAGCGAATTCCTTCACTTTGCTAACATACAACTGAGTAAGAAGTGAACGCACAGCGTTGCGCCTGCTTCTCACATTTTTGGGCGCCTATTAGAGCCTATGGCTCTAATCAGGTGCTTCCAAAAAACACCCCTACCAGCGTAATTCAGATGCCCGGTGCCCGAAAATGAGCCGGGCACCTGAATAGGGGGTGTCAGCAGCGACCATAGATAGATTCACGCAATGCATGAATCTATCTATGGTGATTAGAGCGGTGCAGGAGAGTGAGTGGGCGGCGCTCCTGCACCCTTTATGGATGCACCGCCACTGCCCAACGTATATTCTACAGTATATTACACATCTCATTTCATTCCTACTTATCACACTTTTGAAGGCCCTGGAGCACCAGGACAGTGGAATTACCCACACAGAGACTGGTGACAGGTACTCGGGTACTCCGATGGCCTGGTGACAGGTCCTCTTTATTTGGAGGGCAATCAATGTGTGTTGGTGTGCACTGTAAGCGGTAACGAGATGTTACCGCAATCTCCTTACTGCGGTTTGTTGACATTCTGTGACCGGCTGTGATTGGATACAGCCGGTCACATGGTAAAGAGGCATGTTCATTGGCTCTTTACTGCGATCGGGGTTGGACTGTGTCAGGGTGCCAAGCCTTGTCCCTGATCGCCGCTCTGCTCGCGCCCAAGCGCTGTACTTGTAGACAGTACATGTGACCAGCTGTGATTGGACACAGCCGGTCACATGGTAAAGAGACATTTTTTTTATTGGCTCTTTACAGAGATCTGGGATGGGCTGTGTCCAAGGGCCACTCCTCAACCTCGATCGCCGTGCTGCGGGCCCCCAGGGGCCCGCAGGAGCCCCGAGAAGCTGAGGACGTCATATAACGCCCGCCCAGGATGGTAGACCCCATCTGCGGACGTCATATGACTATAGTCTGGTATTGAAGTGGTTAAATAGCTTGGGCTGGCTCAATCCTATCACAGCACAAGACTGGCAGGAGATGTATTCCCACTGAGAGCCAGGGTGTACCAAGATGGCCGCTGATGGCCGATGCATATACAGAGCGAGGGAAAGCATGTGGACCCCATTCTACAGCCACTCTGGACCTCTAGGCATTACAGCTATCCCTATGCGAGTCCTTTAGCCATAGTCACAGCTAGCCAGAACTGGCTGAGGAAGCATGAAACTGGGGTAAGCCCAAAACAAGAAGGGGCTGTCTCAATCCAGGAGCAAAATACATACAGAATCCCAGAGAGAATGCATGGGCTCCTAAACCCCCAAAAAGATCCACAGAAAAACGGGTTCCCAAACTTTTTGGAGCCTTTAGCAGCCTAAGTATTAAGACTCCATATACAGGGGAGCATGAACCAAGTGCCAAGGGCTGTATCCGTGATCCACGATCCTGTAGGTTTGAGGACAGAAGAAAGAATGGTGCATGGGGGGCCTGGATCTTTATTTATGGTGCATGGGGGGCCTGAATCTTTATTTATAGAGTTAAATTGGTCCTGTGGGTTGGTTGGGGCGGTGTAACCAACCATGTGTATGCTGCCATGAAGGCATCAGGAGAGTGGTTTTTACAAGTCACAGAATCCTATATAGGAAAACCCACAAGTCTCTGATGACAGGAAGCCCAAGTCACACTGTATAATCTAAAGCAGCACTTGTGTAATCCCCACAGGTAAGCGCTGCGCTAATCACAGATAGTGAGACATTGCCCCGATGCACAGCTGCAGAGATTGGGCAATGTATCACTGCCTGTGATTAGCACAGCGATGCGCCGACTTCCTGGCGGGCTCTGCACATGGAGCATGCGAACACGCCTGAGCTTATCCCTACCCACAGGATATGCTGGAGGAACAGGCTGGGAAGACAAGAAGCTCCAATCCTTGAGAAGGAAGTCACTTTTTTTGAGCAATAACGTCCACCAAGGATGAGCTCTGGTGTGTTCGCACACTGCACGTGCAGAGCTCGCCAGGAAGTCGGCACATCGCTGCGCTAATCACAGGCAGTGAGACATTTCCCGATTTTTGCAGCCGCCCATCGGGCAATGTCCCACTTCCTGGTGGGCTCTGCACATCCTTACCACTCACATATATGCTCCCCCGTCAGTGGACATTACTGTTTCAGTTACTGGGTGTAAATAGAAAATAAGATCTTATTACCTCCTCTGCTGCCACTTCCACCAATGTCTTCTCTCTAATTCCTACCGCATGGCACTTCCTGTCTGTACTTGACATCACTTCCTGTCTTATTAGAAGCAAGATCAACACCTTGTGGAGCTCAGAGGAACTGCAGCCCCCAGAACGCTCTCATAACGTGAACACGGCCTTGTGCTGTGTGTGTATGTACTGTACACCGATCAGCCACTACATTCTGACCACTGACAGGGAAAAGCGCATACAATTGTTTATCTCAATAAAATGACACCTGAAAGTGGGTGAGATATATTAGTCAGCAAGTGAACATGTTGTCCCTGAAGTTGTGTTGAAAGCAGAAAAAAATAGACAAATGTAAGGATTTGAGGGACTTTGAGAAGGACCAAATTGTATTGGCTAGACGAGTGGGTTAGAGTAACTCAGAAATGCAGCAACTGTGGGATGTTCCCGGTCTGCAGTGGCCAGGGCTGGCCAAAAGTGGTCCAAGGAAGGAGAACTGATGACAGGGTCATGGGTGGCCAAGGCCCACTGATGGGGGTGTGGGGAGGGAAGGCTCACTGATGGGGTGGTGAGTGAAGGCTCACTCATGGAGGCAGGGGAGGGAACGCTCAATCATGGAGGCAGGGGAGGGAACGCTCAATCATGGAGGCAGGGGAGGGAAGGCTCACTCATGGAAGCGGGGGAGGGAAGGCTCACTCATGGAAGCAGGGGAGGGAAGGCTCACTCATGTAGGTGGGGGAAGGAAGACTCACTCATAGAGGCGGGGGGGGGGAAGGCTCAATCATGGAGTTGGGGGGAGGCTCATTCATGGATTTGAGGGATGGAAGGCTCCTTCATGGAGCTGGGGGGAGGAAAGGCTCATTTATGGAGTTGGGGGAGGCTCATTCATGGAGTTAGGGGAAGGAAGGCTCATTCAAAGAGGCGGGGGAGGGAAGGCTCATTCATGGAGTTTGGGGGAGGGAAGGTTCATTCATGGAGTTGGGAGGAGGGAAGGCTCATTCATGAAGTTGGGAGGGAAGACTCATTCATGGATTTGGGGGAGGCTTATTCATGGATTTGGGGGGAGGGGAGGCTCATTCATGGAGTTGGACGGAGGGACAGCTCATTTATGGAGTTGGGGTGAGGGAGGGAAGGCTCCTTCATGGAGTTGGGGGGAGTGAAGGCTCATTCATGTAGTTGGGGGAGGCTCATTCATGGAGTTGGGGGGAAGGCTCATTTATGGAATTGGGGGGAGGCTCGTTCATGGAGTTGGAGGGGGAAGGCTTATTCATGGAGTTGGGGGGAGGAAGGCTCATTCATGGAGTTGGGGGGAGGGATGGCTCATTTATGGAGTTGGGAGGAGGGAGGGAAGGCTCCTTCATGGAGTTGGGGGGAGTGAAGGCTCATTCAAGTAGTTGGGGGAGGCTTATTCATGGATTTGGGGGGAAGGCTCATTTATGGAGTTGGGGGAGGGAGAGAAGGCTCGTTTATTGAGTTGGGGGAGGGAGAGAAGGCTCATTTATGGAGTTGGGGGAGGGAAGGCTCACTCATAGAGATGGAGAGGGAAGGCTCATTCATAGAGTTGGGGGGAGGGAAGGCTCATTCATAGAGTTGGGGGGAGGGAAGGCTCATTCATGGAGGGGGGGGGAGGGAAGGCTCATTCATGGAGTTGGGGGGAGGCTCATTTATGGAGTTGGGGGGAGGGAAGGCTCATTCATGGAGTTGGGGGGGAGTGAAGGCTCATTCATGGAGTTGGGGGAGGGAAGGCTCATTCATGGAGTTGGGGGAAGGGAAGGCTCATTCATGGAGTTGGGGGGAAGGCTCATTTATGGAATTGGGGGGAGGCTCGTTCATGGAGTTGGAGGGGGAAGGCTTATTCATTGAGTTGGGGGGAGGGACGGCTCATTTATGGAGTTGGGGGGAGGGAGGGAAGGCTCCTTCATGGAGTTGGGGGGAAGGAAGGCTCATTCATGGAGTTGGTGGGGAAGGCTCGTTAATGGAGTTGGGAGGAGGGAAGGCTCATTCATAGAGTTGGGGGGAGGGTGGGAGGGATGGCTCATTCATGGAGTTGGGGGGAGGGGCAGCTCATTTATGGAGTTGGGGGGAGGAAGGGAAGGCTCATTCATGGAGTTGGGGGGAGGGAAGGCTCCTTCATGGAGTTGGGGGGAGGAAGGGAAGGCTCATTCATGGAGTTGTGGGGGAGGGAAGGCTCCTTCATGGAGTTGGGGGGAGGGAAGGCTCATTCATAGAGTTGGGGGAAGGGAGGGATGGCTCATTCATGGAGTTGGTGGGAGGGAAGGCTCATTCATGGAGTTGGGGGGGAGGCTCATTCATGGAGTTGGGGGGAAGGAAGGCTCATTCATGGAGTTGGTGGGGAAGGCTCGTTAATGGAGTTGGGGGGAGGGAGGGATGGCTCATTCATGGAGTTGGGGGGAGGGGCGGCTCATTTATGGAGTTAGGGGGAGGAAGGGAAGGCTCATTCATGGAGTTGGGGGGGGGAGGCTCCTTCATGGAGTTGGGGGGAGGGAAGGCTCCTTCATGGAGTTGGGGGGAGTGAAGGCTCATTCATGTAGTTGGGGAGGCTTATTCATGGAGTTGGGGGGAAGGCTCATTTATGGAGTTGGGGGAGGGAGAGAAGGCTCATTTATTGAGTTGGGGGAGGGAGAGAAGGCTCATTTATGGAGTTGGGGTGAGGGAGGGAAGGCTCCTTCATGGAGTTGGGGGGAGTGAAGGCTCATTCATGTAGTTGGGGGAGGCTCATTCATGGAGTTGGGGGGAAGGCTCATTTATGGAATTGGGGGGAGGCTCGTTCATGGAGTTGGAGGGGGAAGGCTTATTCATGGAGTTGGGGGGAGGAAGGCTCATTCATGGAGTTGGGGGGAGGGATGGCTCATTTATGGAGTTGGGAGGAGGGAGGGAAGGCTCCTTCATGGAGTTGGGGGGAGTGAAGGCTCATTCAAGTAGTTGGGGAGGCTTATTCATGGATTTGGGGGGAAGGCTCATTTATGGAGTTGGGGGAGGGAGAGAAGGCTCGTTTATTGAGTTGGGGGGAGGGAGAGAAGGCTCATTTATGGAGTTGGGGGAGGGAAGGCTCACTCATAGAGATGGAGAGGGAAGGCTCATTCATAGAGTTGGGGGGAGGGAAGGCTCATTCATAGAGTTGGGGGGAGGGAAGGCTCATCCATGGAGTTGGGGGGAGGGAAGGCTCATTCATGGAGTTGGGGGGAGGCTCATTTATGGAGTTGGGGGGAGGGAAGGCTCATTCATGGAGTTGGGGGGGAGTGAAGGCTCATTCATGGAGTTGGGGGAGGGAAGGCTCATTCATGGAGTTGGGGGAAGGGAAGGCTCATTCATGGAGTTGGGGGGAAGGCTCATTTATGGAATTGGGGGGAGGCTCGTTCATGGAGTTGGAGGGGGAAGGCTTATTCATTGAGTTGGGGGGAGGGACGGCTCATTTATGGAGTTGGGGGGAGGGAGGGAAGGCTCCTTCATGGAGTTGGGGGGAAGGAAGGCTCATTCATGGAGTTGGTGGGGAAGGCTCGTTAATGGAGTTGGGAGGAGGGAAGGCTCATTCATAGAGTTGGGGGGAGGGAGGGAGGGATGGCTCATTCATGGAGTTGGGGGGAGGGGCAGCTCATTTATGGAGTTGGGGGGAGGAAGGGAAGGCTCATTCATGGAGTTGGGGGGAGGGAAGGCTCCTTCATGGAGTTGGGGGGAGGAAGGGAAGGCTCATTCATGGAGTTGTGGGGGAGGGAAGGCTCCTTCATGGAGTTGGGGGGAGGGAAGGCTCATTCATAGAGTTGGGGGAAGGGAGGGATGGCTCATTCATGGAGTTGGTGGGAGGGAAGGCTCATTCATGGAGTTGGGGGGGAGGCTCATTCATGGAGTTGGGGGGAAGGAAGGCTCATTCATGGAGTTGGTGGGGAAGGCTCGTTAATGGAGTTGGGGGGAGGGAGGGATGGCTCATTCATGGAGTTGGGGGGAGGGGCGGCTCATTTATGGAGTTAGGGGGAGGAAGGGAAGGCTCATTCATGGACTTGGGGGGGGGGGGGCTCCTTCATGGAGTTGGGGGGAGGGAAGGCTCATTCATGTAGTTGGGGAGGCTTATTCATGGAGTTGGGGGGAAGGCTCATTTATGGAGTTGGGGGAGGGAGAGAAGGCTCATTTATTGAGTTGGGGGAGGGAGAGAAGGCTCATTTATGGAGTTGGGGGAGGGAAGGCTCACTCATAGAGCCGGAGAGGGAAGGCTCATTCATGGAGTTGGGGGGGAGGGAAGGCTCATTCATGGAGTTGGGGGGAGGGAAGGCTCATTCATGGAGTTGGGGGGGAAGGCTCGTTCATGGAGTTGGGGGGGAAGGCTCGTTCATGGAGTTGGGGGGAAGGAAGGCTCATTCATGGAGTTGTTGGGGAAGGCTCGTTAATGGAGTTGGGAGGAGGGAAGGCTCATTCATAGAGTTGGGGGGAGGGGAGGCTCATTCATGGAGTTGGGCCGAGGGACAGCTCATTTATGGAGTTGGGGGGAGGGAGGGAACGCTCCTTCATGGAGTTGGGGGGAGGCCTCATTTATGGAATTGGGGGGAGGCTCATTCATGGAGTTGGAGGGGGAAGGCTTATTCATGGAGTTGGGGGGAGGAAGGCTCATTCATGGAGTTGGGGGGGGGGGACGGCTCATTTATGGAGTTAGGGGGAGGGACGGCTCATTTATGGAGTTGGGGGGAGGGAGGGAAGACTCCTTCATGGAGTTGGGGGGAGTGAAGGCTCATTCATGTAGTTGGGGGAGGCGTATTCATGGAGTTGGGGGGAAGTCTCATTTATGGAGTTGGGGGAGGGAGAGAAGGCTCATTTATTGAGTTGGAGGAGGGAGAGAAGGCTCATTCATGTAGTTGGGGGAGGCTTATTCATGGAGTTGGGGGGAGGCTCATTTATGAAGTTGGAGGAGGGAGAGAAGGCTCATTTATTGAGTTGGGGGAGGGAGAGAAGGCTCATTTATGGAGTTGGGGGGGGAGTGAAGGCTCATTCATGGAGTTGGGGGGAGGGAAGGCTCATTCATGGAGTTGGGGAGAGGGAAGGCTCATTCATGGAGTTGGGGGGAAGGCTCATTTATGGAATTGGGGGGAGGCTCATTCATGGAGTTGGAGGGGGAAGGCTTATTCATGGAGTAGGGGGGAGGAAGGCTCATTCATGGAGTTGGGGGGAGGGACGGCTCATTTATGGAGTTGGGGGGAGGGAAGGAAGGCTCCTTCATGGAGTTGGGGGGAGTGAAGGCTCATTCATGTAGTTGGGGGAGGCTTATTCATGGAGTTGGGGGGAAGGCTCATTTATGGAGTTGGGGGGAAGGCATATTCATTAGTTGGGGGGAAGAAGGCTCATTCATGGAGTTGGGGGAGGGAGAGAAGGCTCATTTATTGAGTTGGGGGAGGGAGAGAAGGCTCATTTATGGAGTTGGGGGAGGAAAGGCTCACTCATAGAGCCAGAGAGGGAAGGCTCATTCATGGAGTTGGGGGGAGGGAAGGCTCATTCATGGAGTTGGGTGGGAGGGAGGGAAGGCTCATTCATGGAGTTGGGGGGGAGGGAAGGCTCATTCATGGAGTTGGGGGGAGGGAAGGCTCATTCATGGAGTTGGGGGGGAAGGCTCGTTCGTGGAGTTGGGGGGAAGGAAGGCTCATTCATGGAGTTGGTGGGGAAGGCTTGTTAATGGAGTTGGGAGGAGGGAAGGCTCATTCATAGAGTTGGGGGGAGGGAGGGATGGCTCATTCATGGAGTTGGGGGGAGGGGCGGCTCATTTATGGAGTTGGAGGGAGGAAGGGAAGGCTCATTAATGGAGTTGGGGGGGAGGGAAGGCTCCTTCATGGAGTTGGGGGGAGGGAAGGCTCCTTCATGGAGTTGGGGGGAGGGAAGGCTCATTCATGGAGTTGGGGGAGGCTCATTCATGGAGTTGGGAGAAGGGTCATTTATGGAGTTGGGGGGAGGCTCATTCATGGAGTTGGAGGGGAAGGCTCATTTATAGAGTTGGGGGGAGAGAAGGCTCATTTATGGAGTTGGGGGGTCTCATTCATGGAGTTGGGGGAGGGAAGACTCACTCATAGAGGCGGAGAGGGAAGGCTCATTCAAGGAGTTGGGGGGAGGGAAGGCTCGTTCATGGAGTTGGGGGGAGGGCTCATTCATGGAGTTGGGGAGAGGGAAGGCTCATTCATGGAGTTGGGGGGAAGGAAGGCTGGTCCTTGTAGTTCGATCCAATAGAAGAGCTACTGGAGCTCATTTGATGAAAAAGGTCATGCTGGTTGTGATAGAAAGGTGTCAGAACATACAGAGCTTTGCTGTTTATGGGGTAGCCGCAGACCAGTTAGGGTATCTATGCTGACCCGTGTCCTCAGCCAAAAGTACCTACAATGGGCACATGAGGATCAGAACTGGAGCACGGAGCAATGAAAGAAGGTGGCTTGGTCTGATGAATGACATTTTATTTTCCATCATGTGGGTGAGTGTGCCACTTACCTAGGGAAGAGATGACACCAGGGTGCAGTATGGGAAGAAGACAAGCCGGCAGAGGCAGTGTGATACTTTGTCTGGTAGAGTCCATGAAGAAAGAAGGGAGCGGAAGTGGCACCGTCTAATTGTAGCATACGTGAAAAACATAAAAAGTGAAGCAGTAAGGTAATGCACTCACATAAAAATAAGTAGGCACTGCGTTTCTATAGGATGTCCAGCAGGTGGCAGTCATATGCTGAGGCATTCTCAATGAAAATTTTAAATAAATAGACTCCGTTCTTGTGGTCAGTCCATTTATTGCAGAGGAGGTGCCATGGCACAATAGCTCCCAACAGTCGTTGATTTTTAAAAAAATATTTATGGGGGTTTTGCACAGTACAATTATATAAAGTACAGTAGCTTCAAAGCAGGTATATATATGTATTCAATTCAACAAAGAAGGTGGAATTCTAAGTATGGGATGGGGGGGGGGGGCAGCCGAGTTGTATTTACCTACACGACAGTGGTTATTGTGATGCATATAGAAGCGAGAACTTATACCATATTACCTTTAGGAGTGGAAGCAGAATTTGGACATGGTTGACCGGTGATCTCAGATAATGGCCTAGTCACAACAATAATAAATACGGGAGTTACTAGTTTTAGATAGAAGAGAGTCATGGACGTCAAAGAGCTGCAGGAATCAGTGGATATCCTATGGCGGTAGAAAGGTAGAGGGGTCAGACAAGTTGGATACTTTGAGGTTGCCCAGTGAGTTGGTGAGATCTCTTTTCATATACCAGTCCATATAGCGGAATGGTTGCATGACTTCTTGTAGGACTTTCTGAGTGAATGTGGCCTCTATATATTTACGCCATCTCGTGAAAAAACCTGAGGTAGAACGAAAGTTCAGTGTAATGGTGTCCAACCTCTCCAAGTAGAAGAGTGATAGCATAGCTCTTTTCACTACCAGTAGAGTGGGGTGGTGTTGATGAAATCCAGTGGGACATAATAGTCCTGCGGGCAACCAAGAGACATATATGGGCCCACTGTGGAATATTTAGGGGTCCCATTGCTAGTGAAGAGGCTGATGGTGGTTTGTAGCCAAACAGACATAGTAGACGATCTTTTGGAATCCGTGTTTTATTGATTTTGCAGATGTGGGCCAGTACCGAGTGCCGGGAGATAGTGATGGCTGTGCAGTTCCAGAGGCGGTGGAGCAACGTGGGGCGGGATAGGGAACACCAGGGGCATTGTGCTTGAGTTGGGTTCACTTTGTGGATGCGGAACGGGTAGTATGCTCTGCTCCACATGAAATGGTTCCTATTGATTGGTTGATGTCATTTATTAATCTATTGATTCGCTTATGTGATAGAATAGATTGATAGATTTATTTCTCCATTTATTGATCATCCTCTCCATATATCTCTTCACCTTGTTTAACATAATACAAATCCTAAATGCTATAAATCTTAGTCATGTCCATGAATTGTATCTGACTTGGGCCTCTATAATACGATATATGGGACTTATACTTCATTCCCTAGTTTTATATCATCTTCTTACACCTGTCCTCATGAAGTCACACTCTGAAGTAATGAAACGCGTTGATGCTGTATTTTACAGTTTCTTGTCCAATAATCCCCTACCTTCTGAAGACAACATTTCAGAGTTTCCTCCTTTACCATGGGCTCCTCTATTGACCTCATCCACATTTTTTCTTGGGGTGAAAGTTCTCCACCGGGATCCCAATATTGCTTAGTATATGACCATCTGGAATTCCCCGATGACCATGGAGTGTGACCAACCATTGACTTCAGTGAGGAGACACATATATTCTCCACAAGTCCTCAGATTGTTGTCTGATCCCTGGATGTGTTCTCCACAACCTCACAGATGTGAGCACATGCCCCGTACATCTACCAATCTTCTAGAACAATCTCACACCTTTTGGTATTATCACTACACTTAGTCCCATCTCTCCCATCGTCTTTTATCCTCTTTTTCCCATCTCCTGATGGTTTTCGAGAATTTCTGCCCGTATAACCTACTTATATGGTGGCAAGGTGGCACTGCTGTGCTGGAATACGTGCCTAGTATGTAATCTGACGATTCCAGGTCTGGGGCACTCATGCGCGCCACTGGGACCCTCTCCCACTGTGATTATACAAAGCGGGAGCTGATCTGTGGGTAATGTGAATTCAACGACCGCCGGCACCTGCTGAATCATCCAGCAAAGAGGCAGAACAGCAATCTGTAAACAAGGCAGATGGTCATTCTGTCAGTTGGGAAGGCATGGATCCTGTGTCCCTACAAATCAGGGACATGGATCCATGCCTTCCCCTAGTACAAGCACCTCCCCCCACTGTACACAAACACTGGCTAGGCACACATTTATCCCTTTGATCACCCCCTGATCTTAACCCCTTCCCAGCCAGTGTCATTAGTACAGTGACGATGAATATTTTTAGCACTGATCACTGTATTAGTGTCACTCGTCCTCAAAAAGTGTTAAAAGTGGCAGTGTCCGATTTGTCTGCTGCAATTTCGCAGTCCCACTATAAGTCGCTGATCGCTGCCATTACTAGTAAAAAATAACCCATAGTTTGAAAACATTAGAAGTTTTGCGCAAACCAATCAATATACGCTTGTGGGGATTTTTTTTATACTAAAAATATGTAGCAGATTACATATTGGCCTAAATTGATGAAGACATTTGATTTTTATATTGGATGTTTTATAGCAGAAAGTAAAAAATATTGTTTTGTTTTTTTCCAAAATTATCGCTTTTTTTTATAGGACAACAAATAAAAACCGCGGCAGTGATCAAATGCCACCAAAAGAAAGCTCTATTTGTGGGAAAAAAATACATTCTTTTTTTTGGGTAAGTCATCGTACAACCGCACAATTATCAGTTAAATTAACGCAGTGCCTTATCGTAAAAAATGGCCAGGTCTTGAAGTCTTCCAGAGGTAAGGTGACCAGATTTTTTAAATGAAATCCAGGGACATTTATTTTTTTACTAGTAATGGTAGCAATCAGTGACTCATAGCGGGACTGCGATATTGTGGTGGACAATCAGATACTAAGTGACACTTTATGGAAACCAGTGACATTAATACAGTGATCAGTGCTAATAATATGTACTGTCACTGTACTAATGACACTGGCTGGGAAGGGGATAACATCTAGGGTAATCAATGGGTTAAATGTGTGCCTAACAAGTGTTTTCTCACTGTAGGGGAGGTGCTTTTACTAAGGGAAAACTTAGATCCCTGTACTTGCTTTGCAGGAACACAGGATCAATGTCTTCCACACTGACAGAATGGTGAACTGCCTTGTTTATATAGGCAGGCCACTAGGTGAGTCCGCCGGATCCGCTGATTTTCTCTGATACCCAGAAATGCAGGATCACGTATATAAGTGATCCAGAGCAGCGCGACCCCCCTGTAGCAGTAAATCTGCTATCAGGCGATTGGAAACTGGTTAAGATCATCAGCATTATGATAACTCACAGGCAGGGGGCGCTCATGACTCTGGCTGGCTCTGTCACAGTGTGTCACATAACATGGTTGCTGGGTGCTGATTTTGTTAACTTCTGACCAATAAGTGCCCCCCGCTGCCTGTGAGTTCTGATACCATCCATTATGCCAGAGAGACAGACACACTGAAATGTAGTCTATTCACAGACACCCCCAAAGCACACCTGTGTTGAAGCCTTGAAGGCACTGGCAGCCCCACGATTGGATCTGCTTCCCCTCTATTCCTGCTGCTGGACATCATCAACTGAGCTCATCTGCCTCTCTCTGCCCGTTACCACCTCCGCCGGCCTCACAGCCTCTCAGGTCTCACTCTCCGGGCCCCGGCTACTACCGGGTGGGGAGCGAAGGAAAATGACTCTGCCAGGGAAGGCAAGGAGATAATCAGGCAGGAGGCTGGCTGGGATTTGAGCCAAGGCACAAGAACATGTGAGCGTAGATAAATGGGCATGTGCCAGAAACTGAATAGTCCATCCGCTCCGACCAGCACATCATCATCAAAAAGGGACACAGATAATGGAAAAAATACACCCCCCCCTAAGCTAGTAGGAGTGGGGGGGGGGGGTGTAATTCAGAATTTTTTTTTTTTTATTCTGCACTGACTGTCTTTGAAAATTGCCCCAGCTCCTGTTGAAGTCAAATCCGGGGACAAAACCGGGGACAGACTTGGTCTGGGGACAGTGTCCTCAATCCGAGGACTGTCCCCTGAAACCGGGGACATCTGGTCACCCTGTCCAGAGGTGAAGTGGTTACCTAATGCCTGGAAAGTTTCGGCATGGAAAGATTTGTCAGTACGCCACACAGGTTATGCGTTGATTATCCAGGATTAGACGTTCCCAAAGAAAGATTCTTCTCTTGTACAATGTCAGGACAGGTTATGTGTTTATTATCCAGGATCAGAGGTTCCCACAGAAAGATTCTTCTCTCGTACAATGTCAGGACAGGTTATGAGTTCATTATTTAGGATCAGACCTTTCCACAGAAAGATTCTTCTGTTGTACAATGTCAGGATAGGTTATGTGTTAATTATCTAGGATCAGGCATTCTGGGTGGTGAATGATCACAGGAATGACTACTGGGGACTTGGAACCAACCAGGATTGTCACCATTCGAATCTCTTCCTGTGGCTGAGCATCTCATCACTGTACTGGGCTTGAAGTGTTACATAGTTACATAGTTAGTCAGGTTGAAAAAAGACACAAGTCCATCCAGTTCAACCACAAAAAAAATAATAATAATATCATACAATCCAATATACCCAATTCTATACCCACAGTTGATCCAGAGGAAGGCGGAAAAACCCCCAGCAGAGCATGATCCAATTTGCCAAAGCAGGGGAAAAAAATTCCTTCTTGACCCCCAAGAGGCAATTGGATTTTCCCCGGATCAACTTTACCTATAAATGTTAGTACCCAGTTATATTATGTACTGTATATACTCGAGTATAGGTCGATCCGAATATAAGCCGAGGCCCCTAATTTACCACAAAAAACTGGGAAAACGTATTGACTCGAGTATAAGCCGGGGGTGGGAAATGCAGCAGCTACTATAAGTGGCAAAGAGGGTCAACAATGCCCATCTGCAGCTGCATGTCTCACTGTGTCTATTGCATGCCTCCCTGTGTCCTGTGCAGATCTGCCTCCCTCACTGTGTCCTGTGTATGCCTCCCTGTGTCCTGTGTAGATCTGCCTACCTCACTGTGTCCTGTGTATACCTCCCTGTGTCCTGTGCAGATCTGCCTACCTCACTGTGTCCTGTGTATACCTCCCTGTGTCCTGTGCAGATCTGCCTACCTCACTGTGTCCTGTGTATACCTCCCTGTGTCCATTGCAGCCTAACTGTGCTAATCTTCATCCTTTGTGTCCTGTGCATGCCTCCGTGTGCCCATCTGCAGCCACTGATCAGCGTGTCATAAAAACATACGGCGGCCATTCCAGTATTCAAAAGCCGCGCCTCCTCTTCGTCTGTGATAGGCAATTTCCCAGCAGTCAGTTTTCAGCCTATCACGGACATCCGCTCATCCTTGTCTGAGGTATGAGGATGAGGGGATGTCCGTGATAGGCTGTCTGTGATAAGCTGTCCGTGATAGGCTGAAAACTGACTGCTGGGAAATTGAGTGTTCTGCCTATCAGACGAGGAGGAGGCGCGGCTTTTAAATTCTGGAATGGCCGCTGTATGTTTTTATGACACGCTGGCCACCGTCTGTCTACATGACATGCCTGATCAGGTAGGCAGATGGCGGTGACTCGAGTATAAGCCGAGGGGGGCACTTTCAGCCTAAAAAAAGGGCTGAAAATCTCGGCTTATACTCGAGTATATACGGTACATTTAGGAAATAATCCAGGCCTTTCTTAAAGCAATCTACTGAGCTGGCCAGAACCACCTCTACAGGGAGTCTATTCCACATTTTCACAGCTCTTACTGTGAAGAAACCTTTCCGTATTTGGAGATGAAATCTCTTTTCCTCTAGACATAAAGGATGCCCCCTTGTGCTCTTTGTTGAGTGTAAAGTGAATAACTCAACACCAGGTTCACTATATGGGCCCCTTATATATTTGTACATGTTGATCATATCCCCCCTTAATCTCCTCTTATCAAGAGTGAATAAATTCAGTTCCTATAATCTTTCCTCATAGCTGAGCTCCTCCATGCCTCTTATCAGTTTGGTTGCCCTTCTCTGCACTTTCTCCAGTTCCCCGATATCCTTTTTTGAGAACTGGTGCCCAAAACTAAACTGCATATTAGTCCATACCTCTCTTAATACAGGAAAGGACTTTGCTCACTTTGGAAACCGCAGCTTGGCATTGCATGCTATTATTGAGCTTATGATCTACCAAAACCCCCAGATCCTTCTCCACTATGGATCCCCCCAGTTGTACTCCCCCTAGAATGTATGATGCATGCATATTCTTAGGCCCCAAGTGCAGAACTTTACATTTATCAACATTAAACCTCATCTGCCACATAGTCGCCCAATTAGACAGAGCATTGAGGTTGGCTTGTAAATTGGAGACATCCTGTAAGGACATTATTCCACTGCATAGCTTGATGTCATCTGCAAAGACAAAAATGTTACTCTTGATCCCAGACCCAATATCATTTATAAAGATATTAAAAAGTAAGGGTCCCAGCACTGAACCTTGGGGTACACCACTGATAACCTAAGACCATTCAGAGTAAGAATCATTAACCACTACTCTCTGAATTCTGTCTTTTAGCCAGTTTTCTATCCATTTACAAACTGTAGACTTTCCCTTACACATGAGCCATGTGTGCAGAACTGTATCGAACGCGTTTGCAAAATCCAAGTATACCATGTCCACAGCCACCTCTCTGTCCGAGGTTTTACTTACCTCCTCATAAAAAGAAATCAGGTTTGTCTGCCAACTTCTGTAGGTATCTGCAGGTATCTGCAGGTATCTGATATCTGTTCTGTAGGTATCTGCGGGTTTTACGTCTTCATTCACAAGAAGCGTCATCACAACACGCTGTTCAACACACGCACTAACAATGTTATCTGCCATCTTGTCCCTGCACTGGCCAGGACATGTGCGCCGCCCATCAGTAATAGGACACACTTACCACTTACTACTGCATGTAGTACTACTAGCATCCCTTATTATACCTATAACATTAAAAGTCCCGGTTTGCCTTGAAAGCCCCTCGTAGCACAATATTGCATTATGACCACTAGATGGAGCCAAGGAAATCAGTGTATGAAATAAAATACATCCAATATTCATCACGGCTGGGCGCATCCTGGTCACATTCATTCAACTAAATATACATCTAAGTGTTTGTAAAATCTTACACCACAAAATGTACTCAGCCAAAGAAAGGTAATGACTCCATTTTTATTTTTCTACTGCTATCAATGGCCAACACGGTACAGGCAGTTACAGAGGTACCAACGACTCCCACTTATGAACGGCCTCAAATGCCAGCCACTTATGCTCCACGCTGGTCCTTGATACCTCCGAACACCTTCGGACACATCCCACACTGCAGTACTACATGTACTGCATGGCCAGAAGAGCCCCAGATAACATAACAAGTGCCCGGAACATCCCACAGCCATGCATGTACAGGCGGAAGTTACACTAATGCCCCGTACATACGATCCGGCGGACTTGGTCTGGCGTACCAAAGTCCACCGGACAATCCGCCCGTGTGTGTGCTCCGGTGGACTTTTTTTCCCCAAAAGTCCGGCGGACTTAGAAAGTAGTTTTTACTCGTATGTGTGCTAGTTCGCCGGACTTTTGAAATGAATGGACTTTCCCGCACACGGAGAAAAGTCTGTTAATTTTGAACGCAGCTCCAGGTAGCCGGGACTAGCACAGGAGGTCAATGTCGCTGCCTTTGGCGCTGAGATTGACATGTCGCTTACCCATCACCTGGTATGGACTTAAAGGGGAAGCCCTACGCCAAAAAAACGGTGTGGGGGTCCCCCCCCAAGGTCCATGTAAGACCCTTATCTGAGCACGCAGCCCGGCCGGTCACGAATGGGGGTGGGGACAAGCAAGCACCCCCCCTCCTGAGCCGTACCAGGCTGCGTGCCCTCAACATGGGGGGTGCTTTGGGGAAGGGGGGGCTGTGAGGCATCCCCACCCCAAAGCACCTTGTCCCCATGTTGATGAGGACAAGGACCTCTTCCCGACAACCCTGGCCGTTGGTTGTCAGGGTCTGCGGGCGGGGGGCTTATCGGAATCCGGGAGCCCCCTTTAATAAGGGGGCCCCCAGATACCGGCCCCCCACCCTATGTAAATGAGTATGGGGTACAATGTACCCCTACCCATTCACCTGGTGAAAAAAAAAAACACCACACAAGGGTTTAAAATAATTTATTGCACAGCTCCGGGAGTCTTCTTCCGTCTTGGGGGGTCTTCTCGCCGGACTCCTCCGCTATCTTCTGCTAGCTCTTTTACTAGCGGAGGAGCCCAGCTTTCTTCTTCGTCGCCGCCTGGGGGTCTTCTTCCGACTTCGGAGGTCTTGTCCCCCTCTTCGGTTCTTCTTGCTGGGCCTCCGCTTTCCTCCTTTAGCTTTTTTACTAGCGGTGGCCCGGTCTTCTGTTGCCGCCTCTTCTTCCGACTTCGGGGGTCTTGTCCCCCTCTTCGGTTCTTCTTGCCGGGCCTCCTCTCCTTCTTCCAGCTCTTTTACTGGCGGTGGCCCGGTCTTCTGTCGCCGCCTTCTCTTCTCTTCTTCTTCCTTGAGATGTTGACTCGACACTGTCTCTGGCTGTAATGACAGGGACGCGTTGCGCAGCAACTTATATAGGGACAATGGGCGGGGTCACCGGGTGATGTCCCCGCTCCTTATGATGTCACAGCCCCAGCATCCTCTCATCCTCCCAGCATACAAAACACACACTGTTCCTAGAAGGCAGGTTCTCATCACATCAATGATGAGTCTCTCTCTTCTAAGCTTAAAACTTTCAAGCTAGCGAGCCAGAAGACTAAAATGTTTTGCGCAAACCCACACCACCTAGTGGCGAGAGTTATTAAGTGCCAGTACGTCCCTTGAGACAAGTACTGTGGTGCATAGAAGATCTTGACGCAGAGTTTCTTTGGGAACCTAAACATCTAAATAACTACCTACAGTCCTTGAATTCAAGTAAAAAGGAAGAAAAAAACCTTTTGAGGCAAGAGAAACAGTTCTGGTGTGATGGATTATTATCATTATGTACATTGGATTCCTTAACACTGGTAGCTGTTTTAGCAGTAGAACCTCGGATCTGGTAGAGTCAACGCTTACCCCTGTTCATCTATGGTGGTTATGAAATAGACCACATTGTCTCTTCCTGGCTTACAAATGACAACCTTGTCCGCATAGATGTGTCTTCCATAGCTCCAGTGTTGGAGGTAACCGGTAAAGTTCTCGTACATATCCGGAGCAAAGACTTTCTTCCTAAATGGTTTCGGAACTTTAAGGTAGTTCCAGACATCATCTGCATACCATTCTTCACGTTTTTTCTCGATCACCTCCATAACTTTCTTGGGCACATACGGAAACTCTAACCCATACCCCGTTACCACCTGCTTGTTAAGCAGCCACTGGGACTGTGCGAGCTTAGGCAGAGCTCTCGCTTTCCCATCCCCAGGAGGCACACAAGAGTTTGGGGACTTGTGCACCAGAGCAACAGAATTTCTCTTGGGTACAGGCAAGTTCACGGGTTTAGGAGAAGTCAAATCTATGGTGGTTGAGGTTTCTGCCCGTGGCGATACACTTCCCGAATTTAGGTTCAAACAACTGGAGATACTACAGGTTGCGGCAACATCATCCGCGTTAGCCCAAAGCATCTCCTGGGACATTGTCTCAAATAGGTCGTCATCCCCAGCATCAGAAAGAGAGTCCAATTCCCAATCTCTGAACTCCTCCGCTGGTAGATCATTTCTCACAGTCCCGCCCAACACAATGGCCCCAGTTTTCTCACCATCAGTGTTAGTAGACTTCCCTGGTACAATCTACCTCCTCCAATCTGGTCCGAGTGAACTCCTAGATGGTCCTCGACTGCGGCCGCAGGAGACCTTGACATGGCCCACTTTCTCCAAAGCAGTCATGGTATTAGTAGTGATGGTGGACAAAGCGGTGTCCATGACATCCGGAGTAGTTCCTCCGGCAGTAGCAGTAGTAGTAGCAGTAATATCTCCCTCCGGGATGCTAATAGCAACAGGCATCGTAGCTGTGGTAGGCCTCACCAAAGGAGAATAGACAACAGACTCCTCAGTAGCCACGCCCGTGGCCCAGTCCATGCGGTAGGCCTTCGGCGGCACAATGGGCTGCTCCACTTTAAAAAGGTACTCTCTACAGCCAAAACAATGAGTGAATGGCCAAGGGCTTGTGGCCAGTCATTCACACTTGCCACAAAGCATCCCAAGGGCCTAGATGTCTCCCAATGTGTATAGGATGTAACGCCCTTGAGGTGCCAGGCAAATTCCCATATCAGTCAACACAGTCCCAGGGAGTTGCAAATAATTGAAGTCTGGACAGCCTCACTCCAGTCCCAGGGAGTCTCACACTCACAGGGATTCCCATAGACGGCATTCTGGGTCCCATGGTGGGCAACGTTCCCGGAACTCGGAACATTCTTTTCTCTTCTGCTTCCGTAATAAAGCACAACCTCCCTCCTCTCTCTCCTACAACAATCTTCCGCGGTGCCTCATGTAGGGAGAGGAAACAGGCAAGACTCCTCCCACTGGCTCCTCTGGTCACGCAACACGCAGGCTTTTTCCAACTCTGCCCCCAGTTTACGCGCCAACAGTGGATGTCAATCATTTTTTCACAAAATGGCGCAGTCCAAAAAACTTAACCCTCTACCCTGTAGTTACCACGTGTGCAGTTCTTTTTGTTGCGAGAGGTAATGGCAAATCCCGGATGAGCCCCCACATGTAGCACTGACCCCCGAAAGAGCGGCTGGTTCCATTGGGCTTTCCATTACCTTCTTCACCTCATATGCGTTTAGGGGTTTCCCGAGGTAGATGGCCAAAAGAGTTGTAGAAACTGACACTGGATCCGCTTTTGGGATTTTTATTTGCAGGAAAGGTAGACAAAACACAGTCTCTCAATACAGGACAGAGGGTTTAGGTAGAAAGTTCAGGTACTCTTGGAACAGCCGATAGAGTGCTTGAATAAAGCAAAGCCTCTGCCACAGACTTGCATGTAGAAAGTTTAAACAAAGTCTCTGCCACAGACTTGTTGTAGAACACTTGTTGTAACTGAAACAAATTTAGAGAGTGCTCATATGAGTGTAGATTCACTTGGTATATTTCAAATAAGCCTCCAGGCTCTTTCCGAGAAGCCAGCCTTATGCGTAGCCTTCCCTGGAAGAGTCCTCCCCTGGTTGCTTCCTCAGTTGCTGGGCCTCTCCACAGACGAGTTGGCACCGGACCACCTTTGAATCCTTCCAGTTACTTTGCCTCAGCCCCGAGACTCGGAATTGGATGGATCCGCACCCCAGGCCATGAGGGCCACGGGGGCTGGTCAGGACGACCAGGACCAAACAGACAGGGAGCTCTTCTGGACCAGAACCCAGAAGAACATGACGTCAGTACCTTAAGTACCCTCTCCCAGAGTTCACAGCAGGATGACACTCCCACTGGGCTAGTTCTGAGAAAGAATGGCACTCAAAGCGCCTAGCTAAACTGCTTTCTCACACTTGCCAGAAGTGACAGCGACACCTGTGGTCAAGCAGAACCCAGTGGAATCCAGTTAGACTGGTACTAAAACCATAATTTGGTATAATTAAGTCCAAAACCAAATTGCGGTTTTAGTCATTTTAAATAGAGAACAAAACATAGCGCATGCTCTTAAGGAGCCGGCGCTACAACAGTTATAAGCAATATATATATATATATATATAAATAAATATATATATATATATATATATATATATATATATATATATATATATATATACGGAAGCTCCCCCTACTTTTTCAGCTATGCGTGAGATCTCACTTAAAGTACTCAGTCTTTAGTCTTCTGGTCTTCGCTTGCAATGATAATTCCTTATAATTTGTAATCCAAGGGTTAAAGTAATTAAAGTTGAGTTAAGGATCCTAGTGTTGCTTCCGTAAATATAATATAATATTTGAGATGTGATAGTAAGTAGGCCTTATGCCTGCTAGTGTCAGTTGCTATACTCTTCCTCCGTGGGAATAGGGATCCCAGCGAGGCCTATATCTAAGTCTGACTAGGTGCAAAGTTTAGAAAACTGTGGGTCACAACCCGCTCACCAACTGGATCGGAAGCTCGGTATGTTAACTTTGGTCCGGTGTTTGCATCTTGATTCTGCGTCAGCCGTCTCCGTCACTCTGTTCCGTTCCGATAGGTGGACCTGGTCTTCCGATGCTCAAACGAGTGTCTCTGGATCCTCTCAATCCGATCACTGTGTCTCTGGCACTTCAGGTCACTCACACAACTGAGCAGGGTTGCGCTCTGCAATGGCAATAGGCTGCTTCCTCCGGGAGGCCTCCTCACCAGTCCTCACAGGCAGGCCATTCTTTCCCAAGAGACCTAAGATGGCCGCTCAGGGTCCTTTTATGTCCTACCCAGCATGCAGTGCAAAAGAGGGTGTCCATGGGTAGGTCACCCGGCATCCTGGGTAAAAAGGTCAACTCTCCAACGTAAATAACAGTCACTTCCTTTAAATAGTTCAATGCTTGTGAAAGCAAAAATCATTTAAGTCCACTTTCAGTGTTTGGCCGCTAGATGGCACCAATCACTAAGCCATAGAAACGTCCATATACTTTCATTGTAAATGCTAATACACATTAGTAGACAAGGATACCAGCGTTACACTAAACATGATGCACAAATAGACCCTGAAGGCAGATTTATTTTTTTGATAGGTGTATGGGAAACTCAAACCTGTGTTATTGCTAACATATATGTACCCCCGCCTTTTACACTTACGGTTCTACAATGCTTAGCAAGATTCTTGGCCAAACACCCTCAGCTTCCAGTTTATGTCCGACTTTAACAGCGCAATGGACATCTCCATAGATGTACGTAAAAAATTCTGCCCCAAGGGCCCCAGGGTACATACCCCCATGGCCAGATTTGTAAATGAGCTTGGGCTAGTAGACTTTTGGAGATGTAAATCTCCCCTCCAGGCTCAATTCTCCTGTTACTCACTAATGCACTCTACACTATCTTGTATAGATTTTGCATTGGGGAATGAGCTAACATACTGTTATGACCCGCTGGTGACATATCTGGCCAGGGGATTGTCCGACCACTCTCTGGTGCAGCTTAGCCTGAACCTTCAAAAACCACACCTACCGGTACACTGGAAGCTGAACCCTTTTTGGTTTCAGCTGTTTACTGACAAGGATGCTATGCAGATGCATATTAAACCCATTTTGTGGAAACCAACAAACCCCTGGCTGCACGTGGGGTGGTATGAGATACGCTAAAAGCTTTTATTAGAGGAATGTACATAAAAGAAATCAACACAATTAAGACTAAAAGTAGACAATGGGCTAGAGATGTTGGTCAGGTGGTGGAGAAGGTGGAGAAATTATATCTGCAGACTCCTATGCCTTAACATGAGAGACAATGGGCAGACGCACAGAAAATATTCCTCACTGTACACCTACAACAAGCTGACAACTAAAGATTTTTCACATCCCAAACATATTTTGAAGAAGGAGATTAAACTGGCCATATGCTGGCCATGATAGCTAGGTCACAGCAACCACCTTAAGTTGTACATAGCATTACAACATCACCAACATCACCAACATCAACGGTCACTGATACACCCTCTATTCTAGGGAAGTTCTGCTCCTTTTACCAGGACTTATACTCCTCCAAGGTATCTTATCATATAGACTAGCTGACACGATTCCTGGACTCAGTCACTTTACCCCAGCTTCAGGAAACAGATAAAGCCCTCATAAATGCCCCTCTAACTCTAGAAGAACTACAACTTGCACTGGCCACATTCCCAAACTCAAAGGCCCCGGGCAATGACGGCTTACCAATTGAACTATATAAAAAGTTTGGGGGAGTACTCCTACCGGAGTTACTCCATAGACTTACAGAGGCATTTTAACTCAGGTTCCTTGCCGAGATCTATGTATGAAGCGGTGGTGGTAGTCATATTGAAACCAGGGAAAGAGCCTGATTAGCCAGAATTAGGGATGGCTGTTCAGGCGTTCGGCGAAATCCGAACTCTTGGTCCGTTCGCGTCAAAATTCGTATGGCGCGCGCGGACCACAATGCACTGCGATGGCGCAGTGCATTGCTGGCTCATGATTGGCCAAGCATGCACTGTGACCCCGCATGCTTGGCCAATCGCAGCGCCAGCAGCGAGGAGAGCCATGATTGGCCACAGGCATCCTGCCTGTGGCCAATCATAGCTCAGGCTGTGTAGTGCACGCCCCACACTATATAAGGCCGCCTTTGAGGCGGCCTCGTGTAGTGTGTTGGCATCTGAAGCAGTGGGTGTTCTGTGTACCTTCAACACAGTTACACACCAATCGTTTTTGGCTGATTTCCTATCTTGCTCTTGTGTAGTGGTTATTGTCTGTGCCCTGACCGCAGTATACACCACTATATTCACCTATATAGCTAGTGATCTAGCTTTAATAATAGAGCTTGCAGTCAGTAGTGTTAGGAGATAGTGCGTGCTGTCTGCGTGCTCTGTACCCAGTACATACCGCTATAATCCACCTACATAGCTGTTCTCTATTTGGGCCCAATTGCCATCTGCAGGAGTTATTGGAAGTTGTGTGTGCTTCCAGCACAGCACAGTATACATCTGTATATACCCCTTTAACTCTGGTGTTTTCTGGTTATTGTCTGCGTGCCCTGACCGCAGTATACACCGTGATATTCACCTCACCTATATAGCTAGTGATCTAGCTTTAATAATAGAGCTTGCAGTCAGTAGTGTCAGGAGATAGTGCGTGCTGTCTGCATGCTCTGTACCCAGTACATACCGCTATAATCCACCTACATAGCTGTTCTCTATTTGGGCCCAATTGCCATCTGCAGGAGTTATTGGAAGTTGTGTGTGCTTCCAGCACATCACAGTATACATCTGTATATACCCGTTTAACTCTGCTGTTTTCTGGTTATTGTCTGCGTGCCCTGACCGCAGTATACACCGTGATATTCACCTCACCTATATAGCTAGTGATCTAGCTTTAATAATAGAGCTTGCAGTCAGTAGTGTCAGGAGATAGTGCGTGCTGTCTGCGTGCTCTGTACCTAGTACATACCGCTATAATCCACCTACATAGCTGTTCTCTATTTGGGCCCAATTGTCATCTGCAGGAGTTATTGGAAGTTGTGTGTGCTTCCAGCACAGCACAGTATACATCTGTATATACCCGTTTAACTCTGCTGTTTTCTGGTTATTGTCTGCGTGCCCTGACCGCAGTATACACCGTGATATTCACCTCACCTATATAGCTAGTGATCTAGCTTTAATAATAGAGCTTGCAGTCAGTAGTGTCAGGAGATAGTGCGTGCTGTCTGCGTGCTCTGTACCCAGTACATACCGCTATAATCCACCTACATAGCTGTTCTCTATTTGGGCCCAATTGTCATCTGCAGGAGTTATTGGAAGTTGTGTGTGCTTCCAGCACAGCACAGTATACATCTGTATATACCCCTTTAACTCTGCTGTTTTCTGGTTATTGTCTGTGTGCCCTGACCGCAGTATACACCGTGATATTCACCTCACCTATATAGCTAGTGATCTAGCTTTAATAATAGAGTTTGCAGTCAGTAGTGTTAGGAGATAGTGCGTGCTGTCTGCGTGCTCTGTACCCAGTACATACCGCTATAATCCACCTACATAGCTGTTCTCTATTTGGGCCCAATTGCCATCTGCAGGAGTTATTGGAAGTTGTGTGTGCTTCCAGCACAGCACAGTATACATCTGTATATACCCGTTTATCTCTGCTGTTCTATAAAAAAGGCATCTGCAGGAGTTAGTGGGTGTTGTGTGCCTCCAGCACAATATAAACTACCCAACTACTGTTTTACCCAACTCCCTTCAGGCCATTACCATGTCTGGAAGGCCAGCAAGGAGAGGCAGACAGGCGCGAGCCGATAAAAGAGGGCAAGCAGGCTCTGTGTCTAGAGACAACAGTGCTGGTCGTGGACGCGGTGCATTGTCATCAGCATGTGGCCATGGGACATGCTTGTCCTTCTTTTCTGCAGCTGGACATGTTGAACCGCAAAATGCCAACGACTTGGTAGAGTGGATGACCAAGCCCTCTTCATCCTCCTCATCCTCTCTCACCCAGTCTCAGGGTAGTAGCAAAGCAGCTGCCAACACATCGTCTTCCCTCCTCTCAATGTCATCATCAGTGACTCCTTCCCTAGACCCACCACGTCCTCCTGAGGAGTCTCCTGAACTCTTTGAGCACAGTGTTGGGTACATGCTCCAGGAGGATGCCCAGTGTTTGGTGGGCTCTGATGATGACACTCAGCTAGAGGAAGGCAGTAGCGTGAGCGCAGAGAGAGGGGATGCTCAAGAAGGACAGCAATCTGGCAGTCATGTTCCACAAGCTGCAGCATACTGCCAGGTTTGCTACAGCGATGAAGAGGGAGGGGATGATGAGGGCACTGACTCCACGTGGGTGCCTGGAAGGAGGGAGGAGGAGGAGGAGGAGGAGGCACATGTCCAACGAGGCAGGATGCCCTCCGGGGGCCAGCTTAGGGGCAGCACACCGACTGAATCACACCGCAGAGCTCCGCCTGCGCAGAGCGCTTCCTCTGCGCGTTATTCTAAAAGTTCTTTGGTGTGGGCCTTTTTTGAGACGAGTGCATCAGATCGCACCGCTGCTATTTGCAACATATGTCTCAAGCGTATCTCACGTGGCCAAAACATCAGCCGCTTGGGCACCACATGCTTGACCAGACATATGTTGACCTGCCATGCAGCTCGTTGGCAAGTGTACCTCAAAGACCCACACCAAAGAACAAAGCGGACCTCTCCTTGCCCCTCATCAGCTGGCATCTCCAACCCCACTAGACCTTCAGTCCTCTCTGAAACCTGCTCTGAGAGGAATGAAGGTGTAGAATTAGGTGTGTCACAGCCAAGTGCTTCCGGGAACTCTGCTAGTGGTACATCCACATCCGATTATAGCAGGCAAATGTCCCTGCCCCAGCTGCTGGACCGGCGGAAGAAGTTTACTCCCAGCCATCCACATGCCCAGCGGTTGAATGCTAGCTTGGCTAAATTGCTAGCACTTCAACTGCTGCCTTTTCAGTTGGTAGACTCGGCCCCCTTCCGTGAGTTTGTACAATGTGCGGTTCCTCAGTGGCAGGTCCCCAAACGCCACTTTTTCTCACGGAAGGCGATTCCGGCTCTCTACCGGCATGTGGAAGGCAATGTCCTTGTCTCGCTGGACAGGGCGGTCAGCGGTAAGGTGCATATTACCGCTGACTCATGGTCCAGCAGGCATGGACAGGGACGTTACCTGTCTTTCACGGCCCATTGGGTCACTCTTCTGGCTGCTGGGAAGGATGCAGGACAAGGTGCAGTGGTGTTGGAGGTTGTTCCGCCACCACGCCTCCAAAATGCTACTATTGGTTGTGACACACCTCTCTCCTCCACCCCCTCCTCTTCTTCTTCCTCCATGGCCTCTTCCAGTGCTCTGTCCTCAGAACCAGCGGTGCTCCGTAGGCGTTGCAGGGGCTACGCAAGTACGCAGGCAAAACGATGCCATGCTGTGCTTGCGCTGGTTTGTTTGGGGGACAGGAGCCACACTGGGGCGGATGTTTTGTCAGCTCTGCAGGGGCAGGCCGAGAGGTGGTTGACGCCACGCCAGCTTAAGCCAGGAATGGTGGTTTGCGACAATGGCACCAACCTCCTCTCCGCCCTCCGACAGGGACAACTGACCCATGTGCCCTGTGTAGCTCACGTCCTTAACCTGGTGGTGCAGCGGTTCTTGGGCAGGTACCCCGGCTTACATGATGTCCTGAAGCAGGCCAGGAAAGTCTGTGTGCATTTCCGCCGATCATTTAATGCCTGTGCTCGGCTGGCTGAGCTCCAAAAGGAGTTGAACCTGCCCAAGAACCGCCTTATATGTGACATGCCCACCAGATGGAACTCAACATTGGCCATGCTGCAGCGGCTGCACACGCAGCAGAGGGCCATCAATGAGTACCTGTGCGACTACGGCACCAGGACAGGGTCAGGGGAGCTTGGTTTTTTCTCACCACGCCAGTGGGGCATGATCAGGGATGCATGCACTGTCCTGTCACCGTTTGAGGAGGCCACAAGGATGGTGAGCAGTGACAGTGCATGCATCAGTGACACTGTACCTCTTGTCCACCTCTTGGAGCATACGCTGCGTGGAATAATGGACAGGGCACTTGAGGCAGAACAGAGGCAGGAAGAGGAGGACTTCCTTGCCTCTCAAGGCCCCCTTTATCCAGACAGTGTTCCTGCTGTGCCACCCATCACACAGGAAGAGGGTGAGGAGGAGGAAGAGGAGGAGGAGGATGATTGTGTCAGCATGGAGGTGGAGGCTGGCACTCAGCATCAGCAGCAGCAGTCTTATAGGGATGATTTACAGTCCCAAGAAACACGTGGACTTGTACGTGGCTGGGAGGAGGTAGCTGCGGATCATGTTGTCCTTAGTGACCCAGAGGACTCCGGACCGAATGCCTCAGCTAACCTACGCTGCATGGCCTCCCTGATCCTGCAAAGCCTGCGGAAGGATCCTCGTATTCTTCGGATCAAGGAGAGGGACCATTACTGGCTGGCCACTCTCCTTGATCCACGGTACAAGGGTAAGGTTGCTGACCTTATCTTGCCATCGCAGAGGGAGCAGAGGATGAGACATCTCCGGGAGGCCTTGCAGAAAGCTCTGTGCAACGCGTTCCCAGAGACTGGGAGGTCACAAACTCCTGGTCCTGGACAACGTGTTGCTGAGGCATCAGTCAGAAGGAGCGGTGGAGAAGGTGGCCGTCTGACTGATGCTTTCAGACAATTTTTTAGTCCGCAGCCCCAAGGTATGATTGGTTCCAGCACCCATCGCCAGCGTCTAATTTACATGGTGCAGGAATACCTAGGGGCAAGGTCAGACTTGGACACCTTTCCCACCAAAAATCCTCTGGCTTACTGGGTCTTGAGGATGGATCACTGGCCAGAGCTTGCACAGTATGCAATTGAGCTACTGGCCTGTCCTGCATCCAGCGTTCTTTCGGAACGCACCTTCAGTGCTGCTGGTGGCTTTGTTACCGATCACAGGGTGCGCCTGTCCACCGAATCAGTTGATCGACTGACCTTCATCAAGATGAATCAGTCTTGGATCACCCACAGCTACCAAGCACCTGAAGCTGATGTAACCGAATAATTTTTTTTTGAAATATCACATCCCTTCAAGACTGCCTATGCTGATGCTGAGTGACTGTCCTGTTATGTTGATTGTCTATCCTCTTCCTCCTCCGCTGATATGTTGGAAGAACATTTTTGGTTCTGGGTGATGCCAGCAGCCCAATTTTTCTGCCCCTGTTTAACAGGGGTGTTTAAGTACAATTTTTGATGCAATGCTTTGCAGCAGGGCTAATTCCTGCAATAAAACTAGAGTATATGGCAGAGGTTGCAGTGTGATGGCACCAGCACCAGTGCCTAAGGCCCAATTTTTCTGCCCCTGTTTAACAGGGACATGTAATTACAATTCTTGATATAATATTTCACAGGAGGGCCCCTTCCTGTGCCCACCCAGAGTAACGGTGAGGACTTATAGTGTTGTGGCACCAGCACCACAACCACCAAATGTCAATTTTTCTACCACTGTTCAACAATGGCATGTAATTACAATTCTTGATATAATCGTTCACAGCAGGGCGCTCCAGCGCCCACCAAGAGTCACTTTCAGGGCTTACAATGTTGTGGCAAAACCAACACCTTGTTCCGCCATTTCTGCAGAGCATATAGGGCAGGCCCCTACTTTCAAACATCCAACTTACAAACATCTCCTACTTGCAAACGCAAGGAGACAGCAGAAAGTGAGATGAAAAAAGATGGACGACAAAACAAATTATACAGGGGTGATAACCCTTCCCTATGTTTTCCAAAAAGCTTAAAAATAGTTTTTTTGACTGGAGCTACACTTTAAAAATGTACCAGTTGAAAATTACAAACAGATTCAACTTAACACAACAAACCTACACAGTCCCTGTCTTGTTTGCACCGCCTGTATACTGCTGTTCTGAGTATATAGGGCCTGGGGGCCACACGCATTTCCTTTTTTTAATATGGGTACAGGGTTCCCCTTAATATGCGTACAAGACCCAAATAGGCTGGTAATGGGCAGGGAGGGCTACCCATGCCATTTTTCTGAATGATTTTCAACCATATTGCAGGAACCAGATATAACATTAAAACCGCAAGCAGTTTTAAATGGTGTTATTTCCGTTTAATGTCATTTTGTGCAGGGACTGTTCTAAACACGGGAAACACGTGGCACTTCACAGGCATACTACAGACACCCCCCAGGCACCATATTTAAAGGAATATTTCACTTTTTTTTTCACTTTAATCGTCATTAAAATCAGCGCTCCCGCCAAAACGGCCGTTTTTAAAACTTTATTTTGCATTGACCCATGTCCCCTGAGGCAGGAGTCAGGTCCCCAAACCCTTTTTAGGACAATATCTTGCATATTAGCCGTTAAAATTAGCACTTTCCATTTCGAACATTCGAGTCCCATAGACTTCAATGGGGTTCTAACGTTTGTAACGAACGTGGGGTCCGTTCGAAAGTTCTGGTGCGAACCGAACCGGGGGGTGTTTCGGCTCATCCCTAGCCAGAATCATATAGACCCATCTCACTGCTAAATGCTGATCTGAAACTTCTTACTAAACCCATAGCCATGAGGCTCTCAAAGATGGTGTCTAAACTGGTACACCCGGACCAATCCGGATTCATACCAAACCGATTCACGGCAAATAACCTACGCTGCCTATATCTTAACATTCAAATACCCACTGACAACCAGGGACAAAGAGCTATCCTCTCGCTTGATGTCGCTAAGGCGTTTGATAGTGTTGAGTGGGAATACCTATGGAAAGTACTAGAAAAGTTTAACTTGGGAGAAAACATCATCTTCTGGATTAAACTACTATACGCCGCCTATATCTTAACATGCAAATACTCACTGACAACCAGGGACAAAAAGCTATCCTCTCACTTGATGCCGCTAAGGCGTTTGATAGTGTTGAGTGGGAATACCTATGGAAAGTACGGTACTGGAAAAGTTTAACTTGGGTGAAAACATCATCTCCTGGATTAAACTACTATACAAAGAGCCAAAACCATGTATTAGAATAAATAACACCTTGTCTCCCTCCTTTGACCTGTTCAGGGGGATCAGGCAAGGCTGTCCCCTATCCCCCCTACTTTTTGCCCTGGCCATAGAACCCCTGGCATCTGCCATAAGGGGGAACCCAGAAATAGTTGGATTTATGCGGAGGGAAACGGAAGATAAGCTGGTATTGTATGCTGATGATGCACATCTACTTCCCTGATTAGGCTTATGGAATTGATCCAGACCTGGCATGTGAAGGACCTAATCCACAGTCGGTTAAGCCACCCGTTACACATAATATCCAAACCCTCCAAACCCCCTCACAAATGACATGACAAGATTTTTGGAGTAAATGTCCTTGACGGCCTTTTATTAACAATTACTTTAAACTTAAACAAATAACATTTTAAATAAATCTTAACCCAACTTATGTCCTCTTGGGGTATTCAAGGGTAACACACATCACTGGTCACTGCGACAAACTTCTTTTAACTTTAGGCCTCCAGTCGCAAGCCCCCCGGACCCGGAGATGGTACTCAACTTTCGCAGTGACCTACCTTTTAACCCTTCCAGGTTAACCCCTCATTAACCAGAAGGTACCTGATAACCCCATCCACAGATGGGTACCACCATGTTAATCCCATACCACAAATGGGTACCAACCATGTTAACCCCATACTACAAGATGGGTACCAACCATGTTAACCCCATACCACAGATGGGTACCAACCATGTTAACCCCATCCACAGATGGGTACCAACCATGTTAACCCCATACCACAGATGGGTACCAACCATGTTAACCCCATACCACAGATGGGTACCAACCATGTTATATATGCATATAACATCCATATTCTCCTCCTCCAAAGACCCAACCACTGCCACAGGCTTTCCTTACCGCCCCTACTATAATGAACCATACTCGGGAGGGTGGGTGGGAATCTTCTCCACCGCCGCTCACTGCTGATGTCACTTCCCCTCCTTCCTCCTAGCTTCCTAACCTAAGTGCCTCCCCTGCTCCGGCCACTCCCCTTTTCTTAAAGGGGACACATTTTTCTTTCCCAATAGCATGACTGTGCTGTCCACACCTGTCATGCCGTCCCTGCGCTAATTCTTTTCTCTCCTTCTGCTCCGGCACTCTCTTTCAGAGCTTTTTCCGGATTTACAATAAACTGGGATAAATCAACTATCCTACCCTTGGACCCACTGACAGAGCCCCTAACCCAGTCGGCTGAACAGATCAAGATAGTGGATACGTTTAAATACCTAGGAATTATTATACACCCTAACCTCGACCAATCTATAAAACTAAATATAGACACACTTTTTAAAAAATTTCAAGACAAAACGACCAGCTGGATTAAGTTGCCACGTTCTGTTGTTGGTCGCTGCAACTTGATAAAGATGGTCTGGAACCCGAAAATATTATATGCACTCCACAACGCCCCTCTCTGGATCCCTATACATGCGTTTAGAAGATGTAACACTCTGTGCATTAATATGAAAGAAGCAGGTTCCAAGAATTAAACTGGAAAACCTACAGGGGGCGAAGGACTCGGGGGGACTTGCAGTACCGAACCCATTCTATTATTTCATGGCGGCTCAGCTGCAGCATTTAACGGACTGGCTCCATCCTGAGTCCTCTGATCCCATTCGGGAACATAGTGCATACACAGGCGTCTGATGATGGACTTATGGATTGAATAGAGGCAGGTGAATTTGGAAAACTGACTCAATACCCCACACTAACACTCATAGATAAGATATGGAACAAGACCAAACAACATATGCAATACACAGGGTACACCAACTGGTCACGCATATGGAATAACTGTAACTACCTAGAACTAAACAATCTACAAAACTTCTCCAACTGTTCAAGGAGTGGAATAAACTATATTCCACAACTATATTGTGGAGGTATACTTCAAGACTTCCAATCACTACGCACAGAATTTAATTTGCCCTACACCTCATTCTTCCAATACCTTCAGCTCAGGCATCCTATAGTGGCACAGGCAACAATATCTCATCGGGAGCTAACCAGGCCCACGGTGCTTACACAACTAATCATGTCATCATCCCGGAAGAGACTAATCTCCTCTATATACAGCTCCCTTCTTTGCTATGTATCTAAAGCGATGACTTTGAACTGTAGAGCTGGATGGGGGGACGATATAGGGCAGATTACAGACGAAGAATGGAATACCATACTAGACAATGTACTTAAAGTATCATTATCCTACCCCCAAAAACTCACCCAATTATTCATTATTCACCATACGTACCGTACACCTGAGAAGTTACACAAATGGCACAGAAGTGACGACCTACTATGCCCCCCATGCCTTGTTGACAGTGGTACACTTATCCATATGCTGTGGAAATGCCTGAAACTACAAAGGTATTGGGCAGCAGTGATAAACACTATCAACAGCATATGGAACCTTCAGCTTACCACTGACCCAAAACTTTGTTTATTGGGATGATTAGATGAAGAACAATAAACGCCTCAAACACAAACAGCCATTATAAGGGCACTATTCCTGGCTAGGAAACTTATTGCTAGAAAATGGCTGTCCACAACTGCACCCACACAGATGGAGTGGATAGCGTCCACGAACGACTCTCTTATTAGAGAAAAACTCACATACAAACCCCGAGGTAGCCCAAAAAAATTTGAGAACATATGTGATCCCTGGTTAGACACCAAGGGGTCAGCAGCACTACACCTGGTCCACAATAGAATCCTAGGGGACAGAACCACATCTGCAAATATGTCAGGTTAGGACTTGGTACTAAAAGAACAAAAGAAAAAAGGAGAAGAATGCCACCTCATCTACATAATTACTTTAGAGGGGAGATACTATAAAAACATTGGGTCCTGCAGAGGTTGTTATGTGTATATAGTTTGTTTTACCCAACGTTGAATATATAAAAAATGATACTCACCGCTCCCCGCGCCGCTCAACGGCCATGGTGAAGCTGGGAGCAGAAAGGGGAGGAAGAAGAACAGAGGGCACACATGACAACTGCTGAAACCAAAGAATCACACCTACAGTAGCCATATCATACTATCATATCTTTATTTTTGATTATTGCTGTATGTTGTATGAATAAGTGACATACCAGACCGAACGGTCATGTAATACTGATCCCTATGTGTCCTCACAAATATAGGATTCGTTTTGTTGTGTAAGATGGAAAAAAAAAAGTAGTTTTTTGTTTGTTTTTCAATAAAAATGATCTGATTTAAAAAAAAAATATTATAGGTTTAACCACTTGGGATCCACGCTATTGCCAAATGACGGCATTAGCGCGGACCTACATTTCCGGGACTACGTCTATTGATGTCGTCCCGTGTACGAGCGGCCTGCGCGCCCCCTGAGGGGCGCGCGCGGCGCGCTCTGTGATCGGCGAGTCCATGAGACTCGCCTGATCACCGATCCGTGCAAGGGGTCGATCCCGACCCCTTATCACGTGATCAGCTGTCAGCCAATGACAGCTGATCATGTGATAGAACGGAGCCGGTAATCGGCTATTATTCCTCCTCGCGCTGTCAGCCGATCACCGGCGGCCGTGATCGGGACATCAGTCCCGATCACGGCCAGCAATACAAGCAACCACCTGCCAGTGCCCACCTGCCTCCCGCAGTGCCATCCTGAATAAAAGTAAGTGCCCCCCGTCAGTGCCCATAGTGCCCACAGTGCCACCCACAGTGCCACCCACAGTGCCCACAATCTGCCTCAAAGGTGCTGCACCCCAGTGCCGCCCATCAGTGCCCAGCAGTGCCGCCCATCAGTGCCCAGCAGTGCCACCTATCAGTGCCACCTATCAGTGCCCATCAGTCCCATCTATCTGTGGTACCTATCAGTGCCCATCCGTGCCACCCATCCGTGCCACCCATCCGTGCCATCTTATCTGTGCCCATCTTTGCCCATCAGTGCCGCCTTATCTGTGCCCATCGGTGCCGCCTTATCTGTGCCTATTAGTGCCGCCTTAACTATGCCTATCAGTGCCCACCAGTGCAGCCTATCAGTGCCCACCAATGCAGCCTATCAGTGCCCACCAATGCAGCCCATCAGTGCCCACCAATGCAGCCTATCAGTGCCGCCTAATCAGCGCACTTCAATGAAGGAGAAAAATGACCCGTTTGCAAAATTTTATAACAAACTATTAAAATATGATTTTTTTTTTTGCATCTTTTTTTGTTTGTTTAGCAAAAAATAAAACTCCGAGCTGTAATTAAATACCACCAAAAGAAAGCTCTATTTGTGGGAAAAAAATGATAAAAATGTCATTTGGGTACAGTGTTGTATGCCCGCGCAATTGTCATTCAAAGTGCATCAGCGCTGAAAGCTGAAAATTGGTCTGGGACTGAGGGGGGCTTAAGTGCCCAGTAAGCAAGTGGTTAAAGAAGTAGGTACAAAGTGGAAGCAGTTGATCTGCATGGAACAGCATAAAGCACTTTATGTTGTATATGAATTTTCACATGTTCAGTTTACTTAATTTATTGATAAATACCATAAGATCTATATTGTCCTGACTGTTGGCTGGTATGTGACTACTTTCTTGTTCTGTATGTTTGCCTTTCTATATTGAATAAAATCTTTATGAAAAAAAAAAATCATAAGATCAATGAAGTAGGTGTTCAGTGGAAGCAGTAGATCTGCAGAGAATATTATTTGAGCCCCTAGCACTTTATATATGAATGTCTCCACATATTGTAGTGTATTTGTGATGATTTATGTGCACACACAATAGGACAGCGCTGTGACACATAATGCTCTTCTAGTTGATAAAGGGAACACTTACCTTTGTTACAGCAGCAGTCCGGTATAAGTTATTTCTGTAGGTATTTGAGTTGTTACACATAGCGCAGGTTTTATTCTATTTATATTGGTGACATAATTGCCCAAATCTGGGGATCAGGAGCCATTTCCACCCTTTACTCTCGGCTGGGGCTCTTTGTATCCATATAACAGATGTTCTACATGACTAAATCTGACATCAATTTTACTGCAAAATCAAAGGGGCCAAAATGTCTCCCCCCCCCCCCCCCCCCTAGCAGTAATATATTTCTATCCCCCTTGGTGGGAGTGGAGATGACCCATCTATAAGGATATACAGTACATACACACAGCACAAGGCTGTGTTCACACTGAGATGATTCTCGGGTTTGCAGTTCCTCTGATCTCCACAAGGTGATGATCTCACTTCTACCCAGATAGGAAGTCTCTATGGAAGACAGGAAGTGATGTCAGATACAGACAGGAAGTTCCTAGTGAGAGGTGAGTCGGGAGGAAATAGAGAGACGATGTTGCTGGAAGTGGCAGCAGAGGAGGTAATAAGATCTTATTTTCTATTTACACTCAGTAACCCCTAACCCCCCACCCCCCCCCCCCCCGTCATGTCCGTCCTTCCTCCATAGTCACTGTGAAGTCTTTTATCTCCAGCAGATGATGATACACACATATATAGTGTGGAAATACCAAGATTAACCCCTTCGGGGGGATCAGTTGATGATTAATATATCTTGCTTCCAAAGCTAGACATTAGGGATGAGATCCAGCGTGTTCTCATTCTCCACGTGCAGAGCCCACCAGGAAGTGGAGCTCATCCTTACTGGACATACATGGTTTAGTTTTATCGATCAGCTAGTGGTGATGAGTGGAAAAACAGTACCGTTTCCACCATCCACACATTGGAGGGGGATGGGGAATCCTCCTCGCTGCACTATTGTATTCTGACAATGGGGGGCGCTCCTCCGCTCTCAGAATACACATATCAGTGAGGAAGCTATTGGCTGCAGCTGCTGATCGAGTGACTTTTTTTTTCAAAATTTTTATTGGTAACACTTCAAAGAATAACAAGGAGTGGTTTCACATGTCCAAATACATTGTATGGCATAAACAGGTTACAAAAGGAACATTATTGGCATAGGGGGTAGAAATTGTTTTAAAATGCCGTTACTAGTTCAAGGTCCAGGGGAGAAATAACATTTGGTAATCATGAAGTAGGCATAAACAACCAAAAAAGGAAAAAAACACAGAAAAGAAAAAGGGGGAGGAGATGGACCTATACAACACATTATCAGTGGTGTTCAGGAGAGTAAGGGGTAAAGGGGGGTGTAGAGATTGAGTGGCTTTTTAGCTGAGACCAGGCATGGATGGAAATGTGACCGATCCCTGCTGAACCAGCTGAATTTCCATGTATCTATGGTCATCTCAAATCTCTCCATCCAAATGTCCCTCCATCCAGAGTCAATATGACCTATGACATCACGCTGACCTAACAGTTCCTCCCCCCATGTCCATCCATCCAGAGTCTATATGTCCTATGACATCACACTGACCTCACAGCTCCTCCTCCCAATGTTCCTCCATCTGCCTTTTTTTTCTGATGATCGTAGGGTGTGGGCGGACCCTTGGTATCCTCACAGAGTGGGACTGTTGGCCCTGTGTTGTATGTAATAACATCAGAATGCCTGCTACAAGCTTTTAACCTGCATAGTGTGGGAGTCCTATGTGGGTGAATTATATCTCAGTCTGAAGTGGGGTTTTAATAAAATGTAAACCTGAATTCATTTGATTTTACTATTTCTGTTCAGATCTAGCTTTGCTCCTGTGAAGTCTGGAGATCATATGGCCATCACATTGCCTCCACCTCCCTCCCTGATAGAATAGAGAAATACAAAGAAGATTCTAGAAGTTACCAGAGATATCATGGAGGAGAGGTGAGCGGTGCTGGGAATTCTGGGACATTATCCAGTAACAGACAAGGGATGTGTCTGGATGGTGACTGTATCATTGTGTGCGTCAGGTTCCTATAAGGTGTCAGGATGTCACTGTCTATTTCTCCATGGAGGAGTGGGAGTATTTAGAAGGACACAAGGATCTCTACAAGGACGTCATGATGGACAATCAGCCGCCCCTCACATCACCGGGTAAGAGGAGACTTTATTGTAAAGGAGAGAGCAGTACGGAGGCTCCACCTAGATGCCCCATCATCTGATAAACACATAGAAACAATGTATTCAGTCAGTGTGTGTGTTTCCTACAGATGGATCCAGTAATGGGAACCCACCAGAGAGATGTCCCCGTCCTCTGTATTCCCAGGATTCCACACAGGAAGGTCACACCATCTCTCACCATCATCAGGTAGATGAGGAACAATCACTGATAGTATCATTAGGATCTGTACATTATCTGCATTGTTACCTTTTGATGTCATGTTTATTCTATATTCAGAGTGGAAACCTGAGAGAGTATAAAGTTGAAGTTAAAGAAGAGTTAAAAGAGGAGGATGATGAGGATGGGGTGATGGAGAAGTCAGAGTTTCTAAAAGAACACAAAGATCTGTACCAGGACACCATGGTGGAGTCATCCAGCTACAGAAACCCACCAGAGAGATGTCCCTGTCCTCCGTATTCTCGGGATTCCACACAGGAAGATCACACCATCCCCCACCATCATCAGGTAGATGATTGACAATATTGGTAGTTCTGATTTATACTCAGCATGTTTGTTACAATGAATGTTTTATTTTATCTTTCAGAGTGGAAACCTCTGGGATAATAATATTGATGTTAAAGAAGAGTATAAAGAGGAGGATAAGGAGTATGGAGTGATGGAGGAGTTTTCAAAAGAACACAAAGATATGATGGAGCCACCTAATACCAGGAACCCACCAGAGAGATGTCCCCGTCCTCTGTATTCCCGGGATTCCACACAGGAAGATCACACCATCCTTCACTGTTACAAGGTTGGTGGGACAGAGCATCTAGAAAATTAACTTGAGTAGGCAAGGGGGTTTATTTAGTTAAGGCAAATCCACTGTGCACTACAGATGCACTTGGAAGTGCAGTTGTTTTAGATCTGAGGCGAACATAAAAAAACTGCATTTTTGCTTGCACATGATTGGATGAAATCAGCAGAGCTTCCTCTCGTTTCAGATCCTCAGAGCTACAGCGACTGCACCTCCAAGTGAACTTGTAGTGCGCAGTGGATTTGCCTTTAGTAAATCAATGATGTCACAATAATAAAGCTTATATTTTACAGTTGATTTTCTCTAATCTTCTTGATTTAGAGTGGAGATCCAATTGATATAGAATTTGAGGTTAAAGAAGAAGAAGAGAGGTATGTGAGGGATGATCAGCAGTCTATGGAGGAAGATGGAATAACGGGGACATTTATAGAGGAGGACACTCCTACAGAGATCAGCACAGGTGGGTCATTAACACTAAATACATTCCTCCACCCATACTGCTCGCTGATTGGTCTAGAGTAGGGCAAGGACTGAGTGATATCAGCCTATAATACCCTGGTCGCTTTCCTGAGCTGTGTTCTCCATCCTGTATTCCTGTATTTCTCTTGGATAATCTTCCTTCTCTGTGCTGCAGACGCAATTTATGTATCTAGACTGGATTTATGGACATTCTGGGGTTCTGCTGTCAGCAAAATTTTCATTTTCACCATAGACGTTACTAGACCTAGGCACGTGGGGTATGTGCTTTGGGTCTTCTGCCCCATACCCGGGTATGGCAAAATGTCTGACGGACAATTCTCCCAGGATTACTTGCTCTGTTGTCTGCTGGCTGTGCCGGGTGGAGGGATATGTCTATATAGTCTCAGACCCAAGTCACTGAGTGCAGTCTCAGGAGATGGGAGGCAGCGGTGTGGGACCACTGCAACTTGTCTCATGTAAACATTTAAGCTTCCTCTGATTACTGAATACCAATATTATGAGTCCTGACTCTTAAACTGTATAATTTATATTGTACATTACATACTCCTGGCTCCTGCATCATATACTTTATGTTGTATATTACATACTTCTAAACCCTACACTATATACTCTATGTTATACATTACACAATTCTGACACTATATAGTCCTATCTGTTGTATCTTATACAGTATGCTGTACATTACATATTCCTCACTTCTTTTGCATCCATTTTCTACCTGCTGGTCATTTTATATCTGATGATTTGATTGAAGCACAGACTTTTACATGTTGATAATTTGATAATGTCTGCCAACTTTGGAAACTTAAACAGAAAGTGATAATGAGGGAGGAGTTAATAACCCAATGATGGTGGTCTTCAGGATCAGTCCAGTCTTCATCTTGGTTGTTCTCCCCCATCCTCACTCTCTGACCTCTGGTAAGGCTCAGCACCACTGTTATTCATGCCTAAATCATGGACTAAATAAGGAAGTGCAGGACTTCTTGTGTTGTTAAGATGACAATGAGTGATAGCGGGGGTGGGGACAATCGTTGTATAATGCCTTCATCACTGTCACTCCTATAAAAGACAGTTTTCGTTGTTTCTTCACTCTCTGACTAAGGTCCATGGATAAAGAAATGAACTGGTAGGAGATTCAGAGATGTAGGGCTGAAACAACTAATCAATTATGAAAACAGTTGTCATCTATTTTAATAAACAATGAATTGGTCAGTCAATTAATTGGCCTGCATACAGAATGCATTATTTCTTTACAGAAATTTTCAGAAAATACAGCTCAGTACACCATCCATACATGTAATTAAATGCCTGAGAACTTGAATGCGTGAGGAGCAATGCATAATGGGACATGTAGTCCTGGGCAAGAGAAGGAAGCAAGTGATTCTAAAGGCAGAAGTTTTTTAAAAATATTGCTATAGGGGAACTCTATACTTTACTTTGCGGCTTCCTATAGGGGAACTCTATACTATACTTTGTGTGTATGTGGTAGTGCTGCACCGTATATAAATAAGGGGAGTGGGGGGGAAAGGAAGGGGGGTAATATAAAATAAAAATGGATAATTAATATGAGTGGGGTTAATTAGAGATAAGTGCTAAAGAATGAGTTACCATTATAAAACTGTTGGTTGTTATTCACTTTGTAGGACGATATTACAACAAATCTTCAGAGCACAGAAAAATATAGAGGACCAAAGTGCACATGTGCTAAAGTGTTAACTTCCCTATATAAATCTATAACCAATAAGTAAAGTGCCAAGTGCCAAAGCTTAATAGTGCAAAAATCCTCATAAAACATTAAAGTGACTGGTGCAAATTTCACTGTAAACCTCACACTACATATACATATATATGGTAATTATTAAGCATACATAACTGGAATGTGCAGTACATATGTTGAAATTGTGCAAACAAGCAAAACAATCACATAAGATAAAGTGCTAGTGCCTTTAAAAAAATCAAACAATTAAACAGTCCGGGTAGTGGTGAATGTGCCAATACTGCCAGTGCAACCTTCAAACACGAGGCATTCCAGAATTGTGTATAGGTGCTGTGTAAACCATGCAGGCTAATCAGTGCCAAAATCCTTCTTTTCCCTCCGTTGGATAAATGGATGGGTGTCCCCTTACCTTACAGCTGTAAGGTTACAGCATGTATCAACCGCAACAGGGGTTTCCTCACATCTCACAATGGGGTATCTCAAGGCGAATGTACCTCACAAGGTATAAGAGATGGTACTTGATAGTGCAGTATGTTTAGACTTCAATGTTTATTTAGTTGAAAAATGTCAGATTACTCACATTTCAGAGATTAAAAACAGGCATCAGTATATACATAAGACGAGCGGCAGGCTCGGACGTCACTTCCGGTGTCTCTCTCTCTCTTTCCAACGCATGTTCGTCACCGTCACGTGACTTCATCAGGGAGTACACTGGCCCGGCCAGTATACTGTTGGAGGTGAAGCGGGGGAGCAGAGAGATTACATCATCTCTCACAGCCCGCCCCGCATCACCTCTGTTCTCTCTCACGCGGAACCCACCACTCCACTCCACTGCACTGCCTCTGTGCTTAGTGACAATTTGTATTTAAGAGGCTGCATCTAGTGGCATGTGTCTGTGGCAATCTGAATCTGGTGGCAAGTGACTGTGACAATCTGCATCTGGTGGCATGTGTCTTTGGCAATCTGCATCTGGTGGCATGTGTTTGTGGCAATCTGCATCTGGTGGCAAGTGACTGTGGCAATCTGCATCTGGTGGCATGTGTCTGTGGCAATCTGCATCTGGTGGCATGTGGCAAGTGACTGTGGCAATCTGTATCTGGTGGCATGTGGCAAGTGACTGTGGCAATCTGCATCTGGTGGCATGTGGCAAGTGACTGTGGCAATCTGTATCTGGTGGCATGTGTCTGTGGCAATCTGCATCTGGTGGCATGTGTCTGTGGCAATCCGCATCTGTTGGCAAGTGACTGTGGCAATATGTATCTGGTGACATGTGGCAGTCTGCATCTGGTGGCATGTGTCTGTGGCAATCTGCATCTGGTGGCAAGTGACTGTGGCAATATGTATCTGGTGACATGTGGCAATCTGCATCTGGTGGCAAGTGACTGTGGCAATCTGCATCTGGTGGCATGTGTCTGTGGCAATCTGCATCTGGTGGCATGTGGCAAGTGACTGTGGCAATCTGTATCTGGTGGCATGTGGCAAGTGACTGTGGCAATCTGCATCTGGTGGCATGTGGCAAGTGACTGTGGCAATCTGTATCTGGTGGCATGTGGCAAGTGACTGTGGCAATCTGTAGCTGGTGGCATGTGGCAAGTGACTGTGGCAATCTGCATCTGGTGGCATGTGGCAAGTGACTGTGGCAATCTGCATTTGGTGGCATGTGTCTGTGGCAATCTGCATCTGGTGGCATGTGTCTGTGGCAATCCGCATCTGTTGGCAAGTGACTGTGGCAATCTGTATCTGGTGACATGTGGCAGTCTGCATCTGGTGGCAAGTGACTGTGGCAATATGTATCTGGTGACATGTGGCAATCTGCATCTGGTGGCATGTGGCAAGTGACTGTGGCAATCTGCATCTGGTGACATGTGGCAATCTGGTGGCATTGAACTGTGGCGATCTGCATCTGGTGACGTGACTGTGGCATGTGTCAATCTGCATCTGATGGCATGTGGCAATCTGCATCTGGTGGCAGGCGATGTGGCATGTGGAAATCTGGTGATAGGCAACGTGGCAAGCTGGTAGCAAGTGACAAGCTGCATCTAGTGACAGATTCTGCATTATGGTGAGTTGAACTATTTAATTTTATATTACAATATAATAATAAAAATGATGCACTTCAATCATCCTGACACCATATTAACCATGGTGTTGTGATGAAGTGCTAACACCAGCCATTTCCTGACAAATTGGCCGCGAAAAGCCGCATCGACCCCCATGCCCCGCCCCCGCCCCCAGGCCTTGCCACAATTTTCATCCACAATGCCGGTCCCCGGTGCCAAAAAGGTTGGGGACCACTGCTTTAGCACATGTGCACTTTGGTCCTCTATATTTTTCTGTGCTCTGAAGATTTGTTGTAATATCGTCCTACAAAGTGAATAACAACCAACAGTTTTATAATGGTAACTCATTCAGCACTTATCACTAATTAACCCCACTCATATTAATTATCCATTTTTATTTTATATTACCCCCTTCCTTTCCCCCCCGCTCCCCTTATTTATATACGGCGCAGTACTACCACATACACACATTTACTCTATTAGGGCAGGAGTTTACCCTTTTTTCAGTGCATGCAGCAGTATCCCATCTCCTCCCGTATTGCTTTCATTTGGCTGGCGCAGAGGTACCATAAATACTATACTATACTTTGTAGCTTCCTATAGGGGAACTCTATACTATACGTTGCGGTTTCCTATAGGGGAACTCTATACTATACTTTGTGGCTTCCTATAGGGGCACTCTGAAGGCAGGAAGAGCCAGAAGTTAGGGGGTCCAGTAGAGGAGAATCAGGGCTGCTCTGTGCAAAACCATTACACAGAGCAGGTGAGTATGACAAGTTTATTTTAAAAAAAGAAATTCAACATTTACAATGACTTTAAGGTCTCTGTGCAGGGAAGATCAGCATATGAACGTGGAGGCTGATAGACTGGAGGTGATAGATGGCATTATTATTACATAAAGTAAAAGTTGACTAGTATTGTGCATCTCAGCTTTCAGTACTACTTTACTATAAAAGTTTTTCCCCCTCTAATCTCCATATAGCTTCATGTCTGATTCCCAGGTAAAAACCCCATATATCCTACTTCTGGGTATATTTATTATTATATATATATATGATATAAGATATATTACTTTCATTATATCACAGTATAAATGAATCCCTTATAGTAGTGATTATCTGCTGTTTTTTTACTATAGGGGACTATTTTTTTAACCCCATCATAACAGATTATTAAAAAAATCATGCTGCTGCTACTAAATATCCTATGCTGGCCATACACTGATCCATTTTTGCACAGATATTTGTATGAAAATTATTTTCACATTCGATGAATGGACAAGTGTAGTTTGAAAATTTCCACTTGGTTTTAACATTCGATTTTAAAATGTTTCTGACTGTTGAGCAAAAACCACATACATTATTTGAAAATTTGTTCGATGGAGAAAGGTTTTGTGTTTTGCTCCTTCGAATCCCGTCGCTGTGGTCAGAAATGAATGCCGATTTGACCCCACTAATGGTTAGAAAATTGGATGAATTTTTTTTGAAAGAAAAATGAGATTGTATATGGCCAGCATAAGTGACAGCAGCTGCGGGCAGCTTGTACCCACCTACCTGTCTACGACAAGGGAGTCTGTCATCCATCATATTATATTACACTCCTGTCTGATCATTTGCAAAACAGCGTTTTACGTCTTTATTTACATTTTAATAATATTGATCTCTGATTCTGATATGTAGCATATTCACCTTCTAATAATACATCTATCTGTCTGTTATTCTCACAGTGGATTAAATATCCAACTATATATCTGGATATTTATATTTACCACTGTATATAGATATTCAAGAATATTAACTCAATTATACACCAACCTTTTATCCAATTAATCGATTAATTTAAACAATAATCAGCCATCTAATTAATTATGAAAATAATCATTAGTTGCCGCCCTACAGAGGACCCATTTACTAGTTACCTTGAGGGGGGAATTGTAAGATCCTCAGAGAAAAAGCTGCCTGATGTGGGCAGAGTCCTGGTTTAGGGGAACCAATCAACTCATGTCTAGTAATAATCTTTGTATTTCTATTTTAGTAGATGGACGGGAGATGAGGAAAACCTCAGAGGATTGTCTCACTTTGTCTCCAGACTGTAAAGTAGAAGATGAGGACATCACACAGTATAGTCCAGGAGAAAACCCGACTACCTCAAATGTCCATCCGGCACCACACAGTGTAGATGGACCATCGTATTCCTCTTATGCTGAGGAACCTCAGACTGTGAGGGATGGTGCCGTCCTTTCAACAGATAAGAGACTTTCCTGTACTGAGTGCGGGAAGTGTTTCCGTTTTAAATCTGATTTTAATGTGCATAAAAGATCTCACACAGGTGAGAAGCCATATTCCTGTCCTGAGTGTGGGAAATGTTTTTCAGTCAAGTCCAATCTTTACACACATCAGAGATCTCACACCAAGGAGAAGCCGTATTCTTGTCCTGAGTGTGGGAAATGTTTTTCAGAGAAGTCCAGTCTTAACAAACATAAGAGATCTCATACGGGGGAGAAGCCGTATTCCTGTCCTGAGTGCGGGAAATGTTTTTCAGAGAAGTCCAGTCTTAACAAACATCAGAGATCTCATACGGGGGAGAAGCCGCATTCCTGTCCTGAGTGCGGGAAATGTTTCTCAGGGAAGTCCAGTCTTAACAAACATCAAAGCTCTCATATGGGGGAGAAGCCGTATTTATGCCCTGAATGCGGGAAATGTTTTTCATTGAAGTCCCATCTTTTTCGACATCAGAGATCTCACACGGGGGAGATGCCATATTCCTGTCCTGAGTGCGGGAAATGTTTTTCAGAGAAGTCCAGTCTTTACACACATCAGAGATCTCATACGGGGGAGAAGCCGTATTCCTGTCCTGAGTGCGGGAAATGTTTTTCATTGAAGTCCAATCTTTTCAGACATCAGAGATCTCACACGGGGGAGAAGCCATATTCCTGTCCTGAGTGTGGGAAATGTTTTTCAGTGCAGTCCACTCTTTACACACATCAGAGACTGCACACGGGGGAGAAGCCGTATTCCTGTTCTGAGTGCGGGAAATGTTTTTCAGAGAAGTCCAATCTTAACAAACATCAGAGATCTCACACGGGGAGAAGCCGCATTCCTGTACTGAGTGAGGGAATTGTTCCTCACTGAAGTCCTCTCTTCCTGTATACCGGAGATCCCACACAACCCTTGAGGTGTATTAGTGCCTCGAGTGCAGGAAATGTCTTCTATATGAATGTTGCTGTACATCACAGCTCTTGTGTGGGGAAAAAGCACACCCTGATATACACTTCAGATATACTCCATGGCTGATCTTCATCATGTAAGAAACGGTTCCAAGGATGTGGAAATTTTTAGAAAAAATTACTTGTCCAAGGGACTAAATCGGGGTCCCAATCTCCTTGTCCCTTAAGACAACCTCCTTGTTCCTCATTCATTAAAAAAACTACAAGCCGACATCTGCAAAGGACAGAACTCTGTGAATGAATGGCACGGTTGCATTTTTTTCATAAAGTGACAGCCGGTATGGGGAACTTCTCCACGCACTGTCACACAGAGGACTCGGACCACTGAGCCACAACAGGAACATGTAACATCTTCCCGAAGGTGAACGTTTCCTTTAACCTTTTCACTGTCAGTCGTGTTTGCATTTTTTGCCCACATGTTTAACCCCTTCAATACCAGACACTTTCACCCCCTTCCTGCCCCTGGCCAATTTTCAACTGTCAGCACTGTCATTATTTGAATGTAACACTGTACCCATATGACATTTTTCTTTCCCATAAATAGAACTTTATTTTGGTGGTATTTGATCAACTCTGGCATTTTTATTTATTGTGCTACAAATAAAAAAAGACAGAAATTTTTGAAAAAAAGGTTTTCTTTGTTTCTGTTATAAAATGTTGTAAATAAGTTTGTTTTTCTCTTTCACTGATGGGCACTGTTGAGGAGGCAATAATATGCAGCACTGATAGATGGCATTGATGAGGAGGTACTGACAAGCATCCCTTAAAGGCACTGATTGGCATATGTGGTTGGTTATGATGTGATTAGCTTTGATTGGACACGACTGATCACATGGTAAAAAGCCTACATCATAGACTTTTTACCGAAATTGGAGATGCAGTGTGTTCTGGAACGTCATATGACATCCAGTCAGGATAATGGAACCCCAGCCTGGCCGTCATTCTATGTGAGGGAGGAAAAAAATTTTTTTAGGCCTGAAGATTAATGAACTTTATGTATTTTCTGAAAGCAGACACCCTAGAGAATAAAATAGTGGTAGTTCCAACTTTTTATGTCACACGATATTACTGAAAAAGTCTAGGAAACACAACATTTTAGTAAAAAACACACTAAAGTTCATTTTAGGATGCACAAAAACACAATAAATCACCCAATTTTTGGTAAAATAAAAAAGCAGAGGTTCCACCGAGTAAATATATACCCAACGTGTCACCTTAAGTTTGTGTGCGCCTGTGAAATAGTGGCAAACTTCAGTACCCTATATATTCTATAGGCTGTAGCCATCATTCGGCTACAGCGTGGACGCAAAGGAGTTAATGAGACATCTAGGTTCTTCCTGTCCTCCCACTTGCCCTCAAAGTCCCTCCTGTCCCCCAATTTTCCTCCTGTCCCCCCACTTATCCTCAATGTCCCTCCTGTCCCCCCAATGTTCCTCCTGCCCCCCCCCCCACTTAACCCCAATGTCCCTCCTGTCCTCCCAATGTTCCTCCTGTCTCCCCACTTATCCCCAGTGTCGCTCCTGTCCCTCCCATTTATCACAATGTCCCTCCTGTCCTCCCAATGTTTCTCCTGTCCCTCACGTATCCCCAATGTCCCTCCTGTCCTCCCACATATCCTCAATATCCTTCCTGTCCTCCCACATATCCTCAATATCCTTCCTGTCCCCCCAATGTTCCTCCTGTCTCCTCACCTATCCCTAACGTCCCTCCTGCCCTCCGGCTTATCCCCAATGTCCCTCCTGTCCCCCCAATGGTCCTCCTGTCCTCGCACTTATCTTCAATATGCTTCCTGTCCCCCACTTATCCCCAACGCCCCTCACGTCCCCTAATGTTCCTCCTGTAACCCCAATTATCCCCAACATGTTTCCTGTCCCCCCAATTTCCCTCCTGTCCTCCCACTTATTCCCAATGTCCCTTCTGTTCCCCAATGGTCCTCCCACTTATCTTCAATATCCTTCCTGTCCCCCACTTATCCCCAATGTCCCTCTTGTCCCCCAATGTTCCCCCTGTCACCCCAATTATCCCCAACATCCTTCCTGTCCCCCCAATTGCCCTCCTGTCCTCCCATTTATTCCTAATGTCCCTCTTGTCACCCCAATGTCCCTCTTGTCCTCCCACTTATTCCCAATGTCCCTTCTGTTCCCCAATGTCCCCCCTGTCCCCTCAATGTTCCTCCTGCCCCCCCCACTTATCCTCAATGTCCCTCCTGTCCCCCCAATTTCCCTCCTCTCCTCCCAATGTTCCTACTGTCCCCTCACCTATCCCTAACATCCCTTCTGCCCTCCGGCTTATCCCCAATGTCCCTCCTGCCCCCCCCCCCCCATGGTCCTCCTGTCCTTCCAATGTTACTGCTGTCCCTCCAGTTATCCCCAATGCCCCTTCTGTCCCCTAAATGTTCCTCCTGTCCCCCTACTTGTCCCCAATGTTCCTACTGTCCTACCAGTTATTCTCAATGACCTTCGTGTTCCTCCTCTCCCCCCACTTATCCCCAATCTCTGCCCAGTGTCCCTCCTGTCCCCCCACTTATCCCCATTATCCCAAATGTCCCCCCTCTGATTTATTCTCGGAAGAATAAATCCCATCTTATGTTGGGTGTCCTACGTATGTGGATATTGTTGCATTATGTAGAAAAATTACAATGATTTTTACATTTTAAAATGGGGCAACTCAAGACTGTCCATCATTTTGGAGGGTGCCTTGACTGAAAAAAGGTTGAGAAATACTGACATTAAGGACAAAAAGTCCCCTATGTGATGATTTTTTTGGTTAAAGGTTCTCTTTAACCACTTACTTACTGGGCACTTAAACCCCTTCCTGTCCAGACCAATTTTCAGCTTTAAGTGCTCTCACACTTGGAATGACAATTGCGTGGTCATACAACGATGTATCCAAATCGCGTGGTCATACAACGATGTATCCAAATAAAATTGTTATCATTTTTTCCACACAAATAGAGCTTTCATTTGGTGATATTTAATCACTGCTGGGTTTTTTATGTTTTGATGAAAAAAGGCCGAAATGTTTGGAAAAAAAAACAGTTTTATATTTTCTTTTAAAATTTTGCAAACAGGTAATTTTTCTCCTTTATTGATGTACGCTGATGAGGCTGTACTGATGGGCACTGATAAGGTGGCATTGGCGGACACTAATAGGTGGCATTGGTGGGCAGCACTGAAGGGCTCTGATGGGTGGCAGTAATGGGCACTGGTAGGTGACACTCATAGGCAGCACTGCTAGGTGGCACTGATGCTGAGGCACTAATGGGCACCACTGGTGGGCATTAATGGGTGGCATGGTGGGCATTAATAGATGGCACTGATTGGTGATACTGATATGCACTGGTGGGCACTGATTGGTGGCACTGATGGGCACAGATGATGTGGCTGTACCTCTTCCTCTTCGGGACCAATGTGCCTTTCACATAAGCCGGTGATTGGCTTTTTTTTCTTCTCAAGTTGTCAGCATGAGGAGAAAAAAAAGATTACCGATCTGTTTACATCACGTGATCAGCTGTCATTGTCTCTTGGCCCGGGATCGGCCCCTTACTCCGATCTGTGATCAGCCGAGTCGCATTGACTTGGTGATCACAGCAAACGTGATCTGCAGGGGGGTGGGTGGGGAGTGTGCAAAGAGGCGGACGTCATATGACGGCGTTTTGGCAAAGTAGGTCCGCGCTGTAGCCATCATTCGGCTACAGCGTGGACGCAAAAGAGTTAATGAGACATCTAGGGTCTAAAAGACTAATGCAAAGACTGTAATGCAATACAGATCACACTGCATTATATTCTTTCCTGGCTTTGATGGCCGAGAAAACTGTCAACAGGAACCTGAAAGTGACGTCATACATGTCACTTCCGGGTCAGTAACAAGAAGGGGAGGAGAGCAGATGTGTGTTCTCTCTCCTCTCTACCCAGTGGCATAGTTGGCACATCTGGCACCCATGAAATATTCTTTGTGGCAATATAGCGGTGCTGCCCCGCAACTGTGGGTGTGGTCAGACTGCATCAATAGTGGGAGGGGCTTAAAGGACCATATGCTTTAACCACTTCCTGACTGGCTCCCATAGATATACGGCGGCAGGTTGGTACTCCTGTGCGAATCATCGTATATGTAGGGCGGCTCCTTTAAGAGCCATAGAACGCATGGGGCCAGCTGCGATAGTGGGCATGAGAGCCAGAATGGGGATTTGTGTGTGTAAACACACAAATCCCCGTTCTGACAGAAGAGAAGAGACAGATCGTCTGTTCCTATTAAGTAGGAACAACGATCGGTCCCCTGCTCTAGTCAGTCCCATCCCCCCACAGTTAGAAAAACACATAGTGAACCTATTTAACCCCTTGATCGCCCCCTAGTGTTAACCTCTTCCCTGCCAGTGACATTTATACAGTAATCAGTGCATTTTTATAGCACCAATCGCCGTATAAATGTCAATGGTCCCACAAAAGTGTCCGATCTGTCTGCCGCAATGTCGCAGTCCCGATAAAAATCACAGATCGCTGCCATTACTAGTAAGGATGAGCCAAACACCCCCCTCCCCCCGGTTCGGTTTGCACCAGAACTTGCAAACAGGCAAAAAATTCAGATGAACACACAAACACCGTTAAAGTCTATAGAACACAAACATGAAAAATCAAAAGTGCTTATTTTAAAGGCTTATATGCAAGTTTTTGTCATAAAAAGTGTTTGGGGACCCGGATACTGCCCCAGGGGGCATGTATCAATGCAAAAAAAGTTTTAAAAAGTAAATTTTTTTCGGGAGCAGTGATTTTAATAATGCTTAAAGTGAAACAATAAAAATGAAAAATTTCCTTTAAATATCATGTCTGGGGTGTCCCCTTAGTATGCCTGTAAAGTGGCGCAGTTTTCCCATGTTTAGAACAATATCACAGCAAAATTACATTTCTAAAGGAAAAAAAAGTCATTTAAAACTGATTGCGGCTGTAATGTATTGTCAGGTCCCAGCAATATAGATAAAAACTCATTGAAAAAAACGAACCAAAAATGTAAATAAAATTGCATGGGGCCCCCCCAAAACCCACACCAGGCCCTTGAGGTCTGGTATGGATATTGAGGGGAACCCTGTGCTAAATTTGAAAAGATGAGTGGGGGCCATCTTCCCATCACTCAGCTCCACACCTAACAGGGGGAATAACGTGATCGCCTCCGCTGCTACCGACACTACGGTAAGCTGCAGAGGGCGAATCCGCCGCATAGACCACTTTTATCTGAAAGTGGACCGCCCGCTGAAGAAGAGAATACCAGGTTACAGCAGCTAGCTGCTGCAATAACAACAATATTCCTCTTCAAAGTAGCGACGTATCATGATGGTGGGCAGTCCGTAAGTGGTTAAGGGGCAAATCCTTCGGGGGCCGAAGTGGTTAATGGCTGTACCACAAGTGAGTATGTACAGACAGTACAAACCTCAGTACACTAATTTTAAGAAAATAAAACTGTTCTATTGCATATCCTTTACCACACACAGCTAACCTTAATGTGATATTAAAGTCTTGTTTTTTTAAATAGCTGCTGCTCGCCCACCGTCAGACGGTGGGGCGGTGCGACTCTCGTTCTGGGACGTCATATGACAGCGTCCCAGAATGGCCATTCTTGCACACCCGGGGGGGGGGGGGGGTCATGCCCGTACCGTGTTGCTAGGACATGGTGCAACCCTGATCTCTGTAAACAGCCATGTCCACGGCTCATGTAAACACAGAAATGCCGGTAATCGGCGCTCCTCACTTCACACTGACAGATGATGTCATTGTATGAGTACGATCTCTCATTTATGTGTAGGAACCATGTCTGATGAAGTAATTGTATGAGTACGATCTCTCAGTTATTTGTAAGAACAATGCCTGATGATGTCATTGTATGAGTACTATCTCTGAGTTAATTATAGGAACCATGCCTGATGAAGTAATTGTATGAGTACAATCTCTCAGTTATTTGAAGGAATCATGCCCGATTAAGTAATTGTATGAGTACAATCTCTCAGTTATTTGTAGGACCTATGCCTGATTAAGTCATTGTATGAGTACTATCTCTCAGTTATTTGTAGGAACCATGCCTGAAATCATTGTATGAGTATGATCTCTCAGTTATTTGTAGGAACCATGCCTGATAAAGTGATTGTATAAGTACAATCTCTGTTATTTGAAGGAACCATGCCAGATGAAGTAATTTTAGGAGTACAATCTCTCAGTTATTTGAAGGAACCATGCCCGATGAAGTAATTGTATGAGTACAATCTCTCAGTTATTTGAAGGAACCATGCCTGATGAAGTAATTGTATGAGTACAATCTCTCAGTTATTTGAAGGAACCATGCCCAATGAAGTAATTTTATGAGTTCAATCTCTCAGTTATTTGAAGGAACCATGCCCGATGAAGTAATTGTATGAGTACAATCTCTCAGTTATTTGTAGGAACTATGCTTGATGAAGTAATGGTATGAGTACTATGTCTGTTATTTGTAGAAACCATGCCTGATGAAATCATTTTATGATTCCGATCTCTGTTATTTATAGGAACTACGCTTGATGAAGTAATTGGATCAGTATGATCTCTACGTTATGTAAAGGAACCATGCCTGATGAAGTCGTTGTATGAGTACGATCTCTGTTATTTATAGGAACCATGCCTGATGATGTCATTGTATGAGTATGATCTCTCAGTTATGTATAGGAACCATGCCTGATGAAGTCACTGTATGAATACAATCTCTTTTATTGATAGGAACCATGCCTGATGAAGTCATTGTATCAGTACAATCTCTAAGTTATTTGTAGGAACCATGCCCGATGAAGTAATTGTATGAGTACAATCTCTCAGTTATTTGTAGGTACTATGCCTGATGAAGTAAATCTATGAGTACAATCTCTCAGTTATTTGTAGGAACCATGCCTGGTGAAGTCATTGTATGAGTATGATCTCTCAGTTATTTGTTCAAACCATGCCTGATGATGTCATTGTACGAGTATGATCTCTCAGTTATTTGTAGGAGCCATGCCTGATGGCCTGTATGGGTACGATCTCTCAGTTATTTGTAGGAACCATGCCTGTTGAAGTCATTGTATGAGAATGATCTCTTAGTTATTTGTAAGAGCTATGCCTGATGAAGTCATTGTATGAGTATGATCCCTCAGTTATTTGTAGGAACCATGCCTGATGTAGCAATTGTATGAGAACAATCTCTCATTTACTTGTAGGAACCATGCTTGGTAAGGTCATTGTATGAGAACAATCTCTCAGTTACTTGTAGGAACCATGCCTGACGAAGTAAATTAAGGAGTCAATTAAAAAAAAATTGTTGGAAGAATGTGACAAACATTCATCCAGCTATGACAAATACTGGCCATATTTGAGTTAACACAGTGATTTCCTATGATCATCAGCTCCATCTAGTGACCGTAATATGGCATGTTTTCTGAAACACAGAAATACAAATACAGAAATCAGGAAAAATAGTGCAATATTGCCTTATGGTCACTAGATGGAGCCAAAGATCACAGACAATCACTGTATGAAGTAAACGTCAACCAACAGTTGTCAAGGCTGGATGATAGCTTTTCACATTTGTCAAAAAAAATCATAAAAAAAAAAAGACCTTTAAGTATTTGAGAAAGCTTACACCACAAAATGTACAATGAAAGGTAATGCATCCATTTTTATTATTCTACTGCTATCAATGGCCAACACGGTACAACACTTCATCCATGTCTTTGGTGATCTCTGATCTCCTTATCAACTGTTTCTTACACGATGAAGATCAGCCATGGAGTATATCTGAGGTGTATATCAGGGTGTGCTTCTTCCCCACATGAGAGCTGTGATGTCCAGCAACATTCATATAGAAGACATTTCCCGCACTCAAGGCACTAATACACCTCGAGGGTTGTGTGTGACCCCTGATGTACAAGAAGACAGGACTTCAGTGAGGAACAATTCCCTCACTCAGGACAGGAATACGGCTTCTCCCCCGTGTGAGATCTCTGATGTCTGTAAAGATTAGACTTATCTGAAAAACATTTCCCGCCCTCAGTACAGGAAAGTGGCTTCTCTCCCGTGTGTAATCTCTGATGTGTGTAAAGATGGGACTTCCTTGAGAAACATTTCCCACACTCAGGACAGGAATATGGCTTCTCCCCTGTGTGAGCTCTCCGATGCCTGTAAAGACTGGAACTATGTGGAAAACATTTCCCACACTCAGGACAGGAATATGGCTTCTGTCCCGTGTGAGATCTCTGATGTATAATAAGCGTGGACTTATCTGAAAAACATTTCCCGCACTCAGAACAGGAAAGTGGCTTCTCTCCCGTGTGAGATCTCTGATGTCTGTAAAGATTAGACTTATCTGAAAAACATTTCCCGCACTCAGTACAGGAAAGTGGCTTCTCTCCCGTGTGAGATCTCTGATGTGTGTAAAGATGGTATTTCCTTGAGAAACATTTCCCACACTCAGAACAGGAATACAGCTTCTCCCCCGTGTGAGATCTCTGATGTCTGCTAAAATTGGAGTTGTCTGAAAAAAATTTCCCACACTGAGGACAGAAATACGGCTTCTCCCCCGTGTGAGATCTCTGATGTTTGTAAAGATCGGACTTCTGTGAAAAATATTTCCCACACTCAGGACAGGAATGCGGCTTCTTCCCTGTGTGAGATCTTTTATGCACATCAAGACCAGATTTAAAATTGAAACACTTCCCGCACTCAGTACAGGAAAAGCTCTTCTCTGTTGGAAGGACGGCCCCGTCCCTCACAGTCTGAGGTTCCTCAGGATAAGAGGAATACGATGGTCCATCTACACTGTGTGGTGCCGGATGGACATTTGAGGTAGTCGGGTTTTCTCCTGGACTATACTGTGTGATGTCCTCATCTTCTACTTTACAGTCTGGAGACAAAGTGAGACAATCCTCTGAGGTTTTCCTCATCTCCCGTCCATCTACTAAAATAGAAATACAAAGATTATTACTAGACATGAGCTGATTGGTTCCCCTAAACCAGGACTCCGCCCACATCAGGCAGCTTTGTCTCTGAGGATCTTACAATTCCCCCCTCAAGGTAACTAGTAAATGGGTCCTCTGATCTCCTACCAGATCATTTCTTTATTCATGGACCTTAGTCAGAGAGGGAGGAAACAACGAGAACTGTCTTTTATAGGAGTGACAGTGATGAGGGGATTATAGGACGAGTGTCCCCTCCCCCTCTATCACTCATTGGCATCTTCCCAACACAAGAAGTCCTGCACTTCCTTTTTTTAGTCCATGATTTAGTCATGAATAACAGCGGGGCTGAGCCCCACCAGAGGTCAGAGAGTGAGGATGGGGGGGGATAGAAGATTTGGGGAATACACCCAAATTTGCAGGGAGTTCAGCGGGTGTTTGCCCCACCCAACGCACTGTGTGCTGTACAGTGCATTCTAGGCCTTGGTTGGGCAAAGCTTTATCAAATCAGGATGCAGTGAATAGCTGGTTGTTAAGGAGCAGGGCCGGGATGCCGGCCACTGCATCCTTAACTATTGATGAGTCATCAGCTTTCAATGGGCTCTCCTGCTGACAGCTGAATAGAAAAAAAAATTGCCGTCAAAAAACAGCATGGAGTCTCCTCAAAATCTATACCAGACCATTAGCCAAGTATGCAACCCGGCAGGCTGGTCTTTGTTCAAGACCACCTGTCAAAAGTGAGTTGAACTCTTTAATTCTGCATAAAACATTTCACAGTGTCATTTTATGAGATAATTTATAAAGGTGGAATTAGGGGCAGGGCAGGGCAGGGTAGGGTTCGGTGGAGCAACTGGTGGCGAGTAACCCTTAAGGCCTGGCTAGTAGGACTTGAAATTTTTAGCCCTGACACAGAGAATATAGTGTAAGCCCTTGTACACACGGTCCGTGTTGTCGGATAATCCGACCGTGTGTGGGCTACATCTGACTTTTTCCATCGGAATGTCCGACCAACAAAGTTTGAGAGCAGGATATAAAATTTTCCGACAACATGATCCGATCAGACTTTGTCCGATCGTTTGTAGAGAATTCCGATCAGACAAAGTGCCACGCATGCTCAGATCAAATTACGAGACCAAAGCTATTGGCTACTAGCCGCAACGTAGTCCCGTCGTAAAGACCAAATGTCATCACGTTCCAAACGATCGGATTTTCCAACAACTTTATCCGACCGTGTCTATGCAACACCACTTTCGGATAAAATCCGTCTTAAAAAATCCAATGGATTTTGTTGTCAGAATGTCCGACCGTGTGTACAAGGGCTTAGAGTTAGGACTCATAATACTGGTAGTCAGCAATCAGTGAAAGCTTAAAGTGGATGTATACCTGATTCATGAAATTTGAGCTGGGCACATATATCTGCAGTGTTTTGTTATCTCTCTTCATGTGTAAGACAGATATTATCTTAAAAATTACAAACAGTGATAAGATACACCAACAATAGGCATTGTGTGTGTCAGAACAAAAACATGTCTAGGTTACAGATAGAAGGATTGAAAATATGTATATTAGTTAAAGTAACCTTCATCCTCATTTCTGTTAAGGGGATCATAGATGCCCCGTACGTAGTGCATCAGAAGAGATTATATAAAAATCTGTATGAAAAATATTACGTAGGGGTCACAGATTGAATCAGTAACAATAGATATGTCAAAGCCATGGTACGTTGGCTTTATGGATTCCTAAGGGTGTATTTGAATATAGACAAAAGAAAAAGGAGCAGGGGCAGAAAGATAGGGGACAAGGATCGCTCCATCATGGACCCAGGGTGACTTCATCCAGGCCGTGTTCAACCCAGGAGATAAACTCAGGGGAGTATCGGAACACGGACCATGAATTCCAGGTGAGAGAAAACTGTTCGTCTTTACCATATTCATCTGCCAACAGAGGTTCCAGGTCCCTTATGCTGTCCACTTCAGTAGCCCAATCCCTTAGGGAAGGCATGGTTGCCGATCTCCAATGACGGGGAATTACTATTCTGGCCACTGAATATCTGTTGCCAATACCCCTGCACAGGAGGGCATTCCCACCATATGTGGAGCATGGTTCCCCGGGAGCTAAGACACCGCCAGCAGGTATCTGGTACTGTCGAGTTGAAATGGTTTATAGTCGATGGGTATCTGTACCATCTCGTTACCAGTTTAAATTCCTTTTCCCGGGTCTTAGTGGCTAGGATAGTTTGTGCGTCAGGATAAAACATTTTTGCCAGTCAATAAAGGAGATAGAGTGTTCTAGTTCTGTCTTCCAGGCCACTGTAAATGGTGGGAGGTCAGGGGAGGAGATATTGAGCAAGAAGGCTTGCCTCGCACATGGCTGCGTTCTTTGTGGTGACATTATATCCCTTTTCAGAGTCTGCATTGCCACTTATTCTGCTCCCTGCTTGGCGTATGGTTCCGTCTTGCGTGGTTGCACCGCTTCCGTTCCTAGCCTCTTCACAATGAGGTTTGGAGCGCACGTGGTGGCACCATTGTGCTTGTTCCTGGAAGTGTATCGGCTCACCTCGGCTATGCTCGGACGGGGTGGTCTCAGCTCACCTCGGCTGTACTAAGGCAGGGGGGCGATCTCAGCTCACCTCAGCTGGGCTCGGCTGTGCAAATGTATTATGTCCGCAGCCTCTGGCCATGTCTGTAGCCTCTGACCATGTCTGCAGCTTTTGACCATGTCCGCAGCCTCTGGCCAATTCTGTAAATACCGACCTACTTGTTCTCTTCGTTCCTCTCAAGACCTCCTGCTTTCTAGCTCCCTTGTCACCTTCTTATATGCTCACCTCCAGGATTTTTCCAAAGCCTCTCCAATCCTATGGAATGCCCTACCCCAATCTGTCCGCTTATCTCCTACTCTATTAGCTTTTAGACAATCCCTGAAAACCCTTCTCTTCAGAGAAGCCTACCTTACCCACACCTAACAACTGTTTTTTCATTTTCTCCATTAGCTCACCCCCCACAGTTATTACCTTTTGTTTCCACTTGACCCTCCCTTCTAGATTGTAAGCTCTAATGAGCAGAGCCCTCTGATCCCTCTTGTATTGATTTGTAAGTGAACTGTCTGCCCTCATGTTGTAAAGTGCTGCGCAAACGGTTGGCGCTATATAAATCCTGTATAATAATAATAAAAAAGAAGGCGTAAAGTTGAGATACCACATGTGTTGGAGGTTCCGCCTGCATGAGCAGTTCCTCAAATCCTGTCGGTTCAGCAAGGATGTCTGGAATGGATGGCAAAGTCCAGATGTAGGAGGTAGTCTGTTGTCTCTGAAGCCACTGCATGGGGTGTCGGAAGGTCAGACCGGTAGGGGTATCTGTCCTTACAGTGGGGTCTGCTCAAAGGACTTGCGCAAGTCTCCTATGATCTTTTTGCCATGGTCTGAATCTTGTTACACACATAGCTGGTGGAAAGGCCGGGGTCCCAAAGAAGGGAGTCATAGGCCCCATGTGGTTCGATAAGCCCCTTCTGGTCAGCATGCGATCCCAGATCTGGATCGTCTAAAGGGTAAGGTCATTGAGGGGGCCCGAACCCCCCCCCCCCCCCCCCGGGCCATGGGCAAAGTCCATGGGAGAGCAGAGAGTTCTATTGGGTCATGTGACTTTCCAACTGAACCCAAAGCTTGGTTGAAGAGTGGTGAAACCAATCTAGTATGCGAGTGAGCACTGCTGCCTTATGGTACAGGGAGGCGTCCGGGGCTCCACCCCCCGAACCTTTGGAAGAGATAATGTTTCATACTGTATTCTGGGACAGGCAGCATTCTAAATAAATTTGGAAAACAGCTGGCGTAGTTTCTTGAAGTACGAATAAGTTATGTGCATTGGAATGGTTTGAAACAAATAAAAGGAACCGAGGGAGACCATCCATTTTCAGGGCATTCACTCTACCTAGCCATGAAAGCTGTTTGGATGCTAACTGCTCCAAATTTCTGGAACTCCTGCAATACTGAGGGCAAGGATGTGTGTGGGTGTGTCACAAACAGGAGCAGATCATCTGCGAAGAGGGAGAGTTTAGTATGGGTGGACCCGACTGTTATGCCTTGGATAGAGGAATTGTTGCATAGAGCAGTAGCCAAATGTTCCATAGTTAGAACATAGAGGAAGGGGGACAATGGGCATCCCTGTTGTGTCCCGTTAGAGATAGAAAAGGCTGGAGATAATGAACCATTCAGTCTAATCCTAGCAGATTGAGGAGTAAAGGGACATTATTCTTGCTCTCATATTAGTTCCCAAGCCTATTTGTTGCAGGGATAGTCGGAGGAACTGCCAGTCTACTCGGTCGAATGCCTTCTCCGCATCAACTGTTAAGAGGCATAATGGGATATTATGGGACTGGGCATAATTAGTTAGAAGAAGGGTCTTTAGGGTATTGTCCCTAGCCTCACAGCCACTCACAAAGCCGACCTGATCTAAGTGTATTATCCCAGGCAACAATGGTTATAATCTACTGGCTAGGATTTTAGCAAAGACTTTCAAATGGACACCAATCAAAGATATCGGCCTATAGTTTACGCAAAGAGTAGGGTCTTTGTCTGGCTTTGGGATGAGGGATGTGTGGGCCTCGAGTGTTTGTGGAGGAAACATAGAGTTGAACATCTTAGTTAGAAAAGGTGTGAGAAGGGTGGCGAAAAGTTTATAAAACTTAGGAGTGAAGCCGTAACCCTAGTCACACACTCCAAATTTGTAAGCCACGAATCGTTCAATCGCCATGTCCACTCCCTAATCGGAGTGGAGGGGAGCGAGAATGTCATGTGTATAGGAGAGTGGTCAGACCAGACCATAGGGTCTATGGTGCATTCAGGAGACCAATCTAGACAGCATTGGTCACTCATTAGGTAGTCTATGCGACTATAAGTGTGATGTACATGAGAGAAGTGGGTATAATTACGGGATGTGGGGTGAAACACCCTCCAAACGTCTACAAGACGCAGATCATAGAATGCACGTTTCAGTGCCCACAGTTTGGGGAACGAGATACAGGACCACAAGGTGAAGGAATCCAAAAGTGGTTCTAGAGGGGTATTAAAATCCCCTCCCAAGACGAGCTTACCCTCCAGGAATCCTGACAGAATCCTCAAGTACTGCAACACGGACGACACTTGATTAACATTTGGAAGGTAAATATTAGCTACCATAAATTTGGTGCCCCACAACATGAATTTCACAAAAAAAACCTTCCCTGAGGGTCCGAGAGATGATCAAGCACTTCTATAGGGAGCGTCTTATGAAAGGCAATAGATACTCCCTTGGCTTTCTGGGTTGGGTTAGTACTATGGAACCATCTGCTGAAGTAACTGTTGGAACAGAAAGGAGTGGAGGCAGAGTGAAAATGCGTCTCTTGTAGAAAAAGCACATTAACTAGGCATTTGATAAAGGATTTGTGTTCTTTTGGTGGCAGTATTGAGGCCATTTACATTGTAGGAACAAAATTGTAGCCTGGGTTGAGAAATCACTGTGTGGGCCATAATAGAGTGACACAAAAATAAATAAATAAATAATAATAATAATAGAAAGGGTACTGGAGCACAGGGAGAGGGGTCAAAAACAGGTGGGGGGGGGGGGGGGGGGGAGGAGGAGAGAGGTGGAAAATAGGATGGTCAGAGAGAGACCCTGTGGGAAGGTGGCTCAAAAAATACTAAAGTGTCCGTGAAAACGTAGCACTTCGTGAAATATCACGTGGTAGGCACGAATCCTATTTAGGGAGAGAGAATGAGGGTAGAATAGCCGAGTTGTGATCCCGACAACTTAGCAGGCATATATAACATAAATGTAACATACCCAATGACCATGGAATCTAATGCTCAACTTCTTAGTCACTAAAGAGTGGAGTGTATAACTAATACCATTGGTACACTTGGGCTTCATAAACAATATAAAAGTATATGAAAAATAACGTCAGTGAAGAACAGGGTATCAACTGGCTGAGGACAAAATAAAGGCTCAAGTATTCCCATGTGGTCATGCGGAGGTTGGGCACACCAATTACTACATTTATAGCAGCATTATCCATTATCGGCATCATAGCTTAGCTCAGATAACAGTGTAAACGTAAATTAGTTGCCATTGATAGGTCTACTAGTCCCAAGCTAAAGGGACATTTAGGTCTGGTACTGAGGAAAGATTTGGAAGCCCCAGGATAAACCAGGGGACCGTATTCGAGAAATGCCAAGTCAATACGCAGGTCCAATGCTTTTAAGGAAACACAATGAGAATAGGAGCAGTCCCTTGAGAAGTGACCAGTGGCCTCGCCCGGGCCCAGACCGCATCCCCCCCAAAAGAATAAGAGATATTAAGGACCAAATTGATAGGAGAAGGCTCCCAGTGTATCTAAACACACGTAGCAGTCTTGATGTTGTCAGTGTAATCAGGATGGTGTTGGAATACGGTGAGGGTCAGGGCGGTCTGGCGCCAAACGGGTCCACTGCAAATTAATAAGCAACATCAGCAGTATTGTCTTCCCTTCCAGAGCCCCAGCAAGCACAACTGTACCAGCTGAAGGCAATGGAGTGCCCCAGCCAAGCAAGACAGCTAAACTATTAAAAGTATTCAAATGGCACAATTATTAGGAGTCAATGGGAGGGGCACATAAGTAAAAAAAGGGGGGAAAAAAACAAAACAGAGGAAACATAGTTAAGGCAAACCTGGCCTGAGCACAGGACAAGAACTGTAACCTCCTTGTGGAGAAAAAAAAAGACATGAAAAAAAAAAAAAAACAGTTCAGGTCTAATTTGAAAGAGTTCAGATTAACCGTCCGGTGATGTGGCTCTGGGACCGGAGGGTACCGATCTGGATTGTGGGTGTCTACGACGTTGTAGGGGAGGGCCCAGGTAGCCGCTGACGGTCATCTGAAGGATCTAACCAGTTTGGGGCGGTGATAGGGTCCTGGTCCAGGAAGAGAAAGAAGGCAGGAAGCTGGTCTGGATCTGACAGGACAAATTTGTGGTTATCATCCCGAGTCACTTTGATGCTGAAGGGGTGGCCCCAAGTGTATGTTGCACCTACTTGGCGAATCAATTCCAGCAGTGGGCGGACCACCCGCCGCATGTATAGCGTGTTGTGGGAAAGATCTGGGTATAGGTGTATGGAGGATCCGTGAAAGTCCAGTGGGCCCAGGTGCCAGGCCTTGTGTAAGATCTCTTCCTTCGGGGTATAGTAGTGCACCTGGCGGTCTCTGCGTTTGCCCCCTATTCTATCCACTCTGTCCAATTCGATAGGGGATGTAACTTCCCTGCCCAGGACCTGATTAAGGATAGCGATGATAGTGGGTTTGAGTACAGTACAGTACCCGAGGTTGCTTCTGGGACACCTTGCAGCCGAATGTTGTTCCTGCGACTCCGGTTTTCACTATCCTCTATTCGGAGCTGGTGTTGCCATAACCGGGAGAGATGAGACATAGATGCAGTTTCAAGCACCGTTATACGGGCTATATGGTCTTCTTGAATGGTGGCCATTGCAGATACAATCTCTGGCCCGTTGTTTGAGGGCATTCAGTTCAATGTGGAGAGAAGTTTCCATTTTGGAAGCCCAGGAATCAAAGTCAGCTTGGAAGGCAGAGAGTAGAGCAGTGGATGTGGAGCCCAGAGCACCACTCGAAGCTGGGGAAAGCATCTCTTCTGGAACAGTGTCCACGTTTGTGTTAGGGGACAATGCAAATCCGGTTAGGGGATCTGGTGGGTCCATCGGAGGAGCCGGGTGTGCACCTGAGTTGTTCCCGCTGGTAGAGGAAGCTGCTGCAGTCAGAGGAGGAGGCTTTGGTTTGCTTTGGGTTCGGCTTGTCGAAAGTTTGTCTTTCCCTGTACAGGAGTCCTGCGAGGTTGTACGTAGTAGGTATCGTTGGATAGTGCGTTGTTGTAGTTCAGCAAAGTCATCAGGGTTACAGCTGGAAGCCGCCATCAGCAGTTTGGGTATGATTAGTTGGGAACACAGCCTGCAGTTGTCGGGACAGCACAGAGCTCAGTGGTACATGTCGCTAGCCGTCCATCGTCAGCCATGCGCCCCCATAGGTGAAATGGTAAAGCAGCTAATGCGACCTGTGCTGCTGGTGGAAACGGACTCTTATTGCAATGCTAGTGTCCGGGTGGAGCAAAATGGCTGCCACATCCAGGACTGGAGCTGGGAGCAGTCCTCCTTCCAGGCATCTGTAAGAAAAGGGGAGTGCCAGTGTATGTGCTGCAGGGCAGCAGTATGACAGTCTCGGGGACTCCTGTGGCCAAGGAGGGGGTGGACCGTGGCTAGGGGTGAGTGTCTGCACTGAGTGGAGCAAGATGGCCGCTATTACTTATACTAGCAAGTGACCAGGTGGAGCAAGATGGCCGCTGCTCCTAGGTCAGGAGCCATTCTACCTCTTTCCAGGCACTTTGGGGACAGAGGCTTTACTGTGCACACACTTCAGATAGTGGTGTGGCAGCCTGGGCAGCTCCAGTGGTCGAGGGAGGGGTGCGCTGTGGCTAGGGGTGAGTGTCAGCCCTGAGCCCAGGTGAAGCAAGATGGCCACTATACCTTATGCTAGCAAGCGTCTGGGTAGAGCAATATGGCTGCTGTTCCTAGGCCTGGAGCCGTTTTCCATCCTTCCAGGCACTTTAGGGACCAAGGATTGTCTGTGCACCCACTGCAGGCAGCGCTGTGGCTAGGGGTTAGTGCCAGCCCTGAGCCCGGGGGGAGCAAGATGGCCACTGTACCTTCTGCTGGAGCAGCGGCCATGGCCTGTCTGTCAGGCGGCTATGGGGGCAGAGAGTGCTGCGATGTTGTGGTCTGGCAATGCGCTAACAGACCATGAAGCTCTGGGGATCGCGTGGAGAGCGAGGAAGACGAGGTGGATAAGGTAGGAGCTTTGCATTCTGCTGGATGCCAGGAGCTCTCCCCTTACACATCCGTCCAGGCTAATGTAGCCTGATAACTTTTGACATGCTCTCCGAGACGGGATATAGAAGTGTGTATCGGGAGAGGTTGCTATAAATAGATTAGCAGCATGCTGAATTATACACAGACAACCTCTGTATGTGTGGGGAGGGGGTGTGTGCCTTTCCTCCAATCAGCTGTCTCACAGTGTCTAGGAGTAATCCCCTTCTACAGGTGAACCAGGAAGAGAAAATTCTAACAGGATGTGCACTTTCTAAACAGTATATCAAGGTGAAAACAGAAGGTATGCATGTAAGACTTATGTAGGGAGATTTGTTTCATCTGTGTACCATTTGAGGCTGTTCACTCCACTGGGTATATGGAGGGTTTACATCCGCTTTAAATGTTTACACAAGACAAATTGCAGAGGTCCCACACCGCTGCCTCCCATCTCCTAAGACTGCACTCAGTGACTTGGGTCTGACACTATACAGACATATCCCTCCACCCGGAACAGCCAGAAGACAACAGTGTGACCCTAGGAGAATTGTTCTGTCAGAGACCTTACTAATCCGGATCATGGGGCAGAAGACTCAAAGCACATACCCCAGGTTCCTAGGTCTAGCAATGCCTATGGTGAAATCTAAACTTTACTGCCAACTGAACCCCAGAATCTCCATAAATCCAGTCTAGATACATAAATTGTGTCTGCAGCACAGAGAAGGAAGATTATACGAGGAATCAGGATTATCAGGAAAGTGACCAGGGGATTACAGGCTGATATCACCCAGTCCCCATCCTACTCTGGACCAATCAGTGAGCAGTATGGGTGGGGGAATGTATTTAGTGTTAATGACCCACCTGTGCTGATCTCTGTAGGAGTGTCCTCCTCTATAAATGTCCCCATTATTCCATCCTCCTCCATAGACTGCTGATCATCCCTCACATACCTCTGTACTTCTGCTTTACCTTCAAATTCTATATCGATTGGATCTCCACTCTACATCAAGAAAATGAGAGAAAATATCAAAATATAAGTTTTATTATTGTGACATCACATAAAAAATCCACACATTGTCTGTGTGTAAGTTCCGTCCCACCAACCTTGTAACAGTGAGGGATGGTGTGATCTTCCTGTGTGGAATCCCGGGAATACAGAGGACGGGGACATCTCTCTGGTGGGTTCCTGGTATTTGGTGGTTCCATCATACCCTTGTGTCCTTCTGAAAATGCCTCCATAACACCACACTTCTCATTCGCCTCTTTATACTCTTCTTTAACAACAATATTATCATCACCAAGGTTTCCACTCTGAATATTTAATAAAGCATTCATTGTAACAAACAAGCTTTTGTAACAATTATTAGTAATTATGATTTGTTCATGTCTACCTGATGATGGTGGGGGATGGTGTGAACTTCCTGTGTGGAATCCCGGGAATACAGAGGACGGGGACATCTCTCTGGTGGGTTCCCATTACTGGATCCATCTGTAGGAAACACACACACTGACTGAATACATTGTTTCTATGTGTTTATCAGATGATAATCTGTGATCTGAGGACACCAATACAGTTGGCAAGATGAGGATCCAGCTTTTATGTCCACTAATAGAGGGAAAGGAGGAATAATGTCATAATACCATAAAATCTAAACCCAGCAACTGTGCCTCTCCAGATGACTGCGTGAAGTGGTGACAATCTGTTCTCAGACCCTCTCAGCAGATGAAATCACCACGCAAAGTGGGTTTGTCTCTGGAAACAGCACTACAGAAACTGATGACCCAGAGTTGCAGTTTCAGCTCATTTCCAGGTTACTACAAATAATAAAAAAGAGATCCAACTGTGGATACAGCAAACAGAGAGACAAGGGGCCAAATCCAGCATGGGAATTCATCGTTACTTCGATCCGCATCAAGAACTACAGGAACGAGACATACATCTGTGGAGACCTTGGGTTCACACTAGCTGCAGCCATGGCTCACAGCAGGGGGTCTGGTGCATTCCAGTTCACCGTTTCAGTTACAAATCCGGTCCTAATTTTGTATCTAAATTTGCGCTTGAAACGGACCAGAAGATGCACAGGACCCTTCAGCAATTTGGACCGCGGCCGCCTCAGAGGTGTGTGAACTGGCTCTATTGAGAGCCAGTCACACTCGGTCATGCAAATTGGATGGGTCATAGAGGTGTATTGTTTTGAGTAGTTTGTTGCTTTTTCCTTCTGTAGGGGAACGACTGTTGGATTCCGGAAAATGCTGACTCATGTCTGATAATTGATTATATATGGCTATTCTGTCTACAGGGAAAATTTAATTATGGTGTTTAATTCTCTACATAGATATATACATATATCATCTATTTTTGTAGCTAATTTTGTAATTATGTAAAATTGGAGTGTCTATGTCCATCTATTAATCAAACTATTGCTGGTGTGAACCCATCTCATTGAAGAAATATTAATTTATTGTCAATAGTCAGTCCATATTCACATCGACCTGATGAGTTATTTTTAAATAATTCTGCACTGACGTAAAATTACTCAAATTAATTAATCTTTCAGGCATTCCCTGACAAACCCATGATACCACAGACAGGAATATGCCAGAGATTTACCATATTGTAGCACTCTTTAAAGAGATGGGGTTCTTTAAGATCATCCCTAGTGTGTAATATCGTTTAATAAGAAAAACCAGGTAAAATGGTGCAAAATATTTACAGAAAAAGGTCCTACAAAGGAAGAGAGAGACAGTAATGCAACAGAAAACATAAGAGAATGAAAATATGGGTAGGTGATAATAACAAACAGAAGGCACCGACATCCCTGTACATAGAAACAGAGGGTTTAAGAGTGAAACTACTTAACTAAGGCCTGGTTCTGTGCAAGTCCCATCAATGACCATAAGATGGATCGTTTATCAGACATCTTGGCTGATGTTCTTGTTTGAAGGTAAAGGACAGCTAAGGTTCCTGAGGAAGGTGTGGACAGAAAGGATTTGACCAATGATAAGCTATGAGAAGTCCTTAGGCGTGGCAGATGGGATGTCATGGGGTTTTAAGACCATGTAGCTGATATGCCCTCAGATATAGTTTTGAATAGGTATTAATATCTTAGATTACCTACAGGTTACATTCTGGTAACTGGTATATTATTGTCCAGCATGAAATTACCTTTTGAATGAATACAAATATGATGGGTGTCAGATGCCTATTTCAGCAAAGAGATGTAATGTGTCCCACCTGCCTTCAGTACCTTCTAATATAGAGGTGTCCAGGCTTACAATACTGCTAATTAACCACTTGCCGACCAGCCACAGTACATATACTGTGGCAGGTCGGCTCTATTGCATGAAACAACGTACCTGTATGTAACTTTGTGCAATAGACAGCAGGGGATGCGCACACGCGTGTGCCGAATGGCCAGAGGGGGAGCCAACCGGCGGGTCTGGAGGACACGATGTCCGCCAGGACCCGCCAATCATTTCCTAGAGAGGCAGAACGGCAATCTGACTATGTAAACCAGGCAGATCGCTGTTCTGACAGGGGAGGACACAAAGATCCTCTGCTCCTGCTAAGCAGGAACACAGATTTCTGTGTTCACCCAGTCAGTCCATCCCCCACACAGTTAGTAAACACTCCCTAGGGACAGAATTAACCCTTTGATCGCCCCTGGTGTTAACCCCTTCCCTACCAGTGTCATTAGTACAGTAAGTGCATATTTTTAGCACTGATCACTGTAAAAATGTCACTGGTTCCCAAAAAAGCGTCAGTTAGGTGTCCAATTTGTACGCCGCAATGTCGCAGTCCCACAAAAAATTGCTGATCACCATCAATACTAGTAAAATAAATACATAAATAAAAATGCGGCACTGTGGTGTAGTGGGTAGCACTTTTGCCTAGCAGTAAAAAGGGTCGCTGGTTTTAAACCCAACCACGGCACTACCTGCCTGGAGTTTGCATGTTCTCCCTGTGTCTGCGTGGATTTTCCCCCACACTCCAAAGACATGCTGGTAGGTTAATTGGCTTCTGTCTAAATTGGCCCATATGAATGTGGGACCTTAGAGTCTAAGCTCCTTGAGGGTAAGTACGGATGTGAATGTATATGTAAAGCACTGTGTAAATTGACAGCACTATATAAAGTACCTGAAATAATACGAATAATAAATAAAAATCTCATGGTTTGTAGATGCGATTACTTTTGCGCAAACCAATCAATATATGCTTATTGAGATTTTTAACCAAAAATATGTAGCAGAATACATATTGGCCTAAATTTATGAAGAAATGTGATTTTTTTTTTTTTTTTTTAAATGTTATTGGATGTTTTATAGCAGATTGTAAAAAATCTTTTTTTTTTTTCAAAATTGTCGTTTTTTTTTTCGTTATAGTGCAAAAATAAAAACCACAGAGGTGATCAAATACCATCAAAAGAAAGCTCTATTTGTGGGGAAAAAAATATTTTATTTGCACCACGGCGCAATTGTCAGTTAAAGTAACACAGTGATGTTTCGCAAAAAAAATAGCCTGGTCATTAAGGGGGCAAAACCTTCTGGGGGTTAAAGTGGTTACTACAGACAGGTAAAGGTGTCCTTTTTTTTTTGCTGTACTGGTATCTCCTCCAGAAACGTGTATTCGGCTTTTCTACCTGCTGAACTATTTGTGACAGGCAATGAGTCTGATACTATTAGTGAGGATGTATATCTGCTCCAATTATTTAAGCCTGGACTTGATGGGTTTATGATGACTATTAGAGACAGACTGGGATGTGTATTGTGGTCTGGTAATGAGGTTCATGAGGACTAAATTAAAGGGTTGCCTGTCCGCCATGCTTTGTTGTGATGTTGGTTGATTTGGGTAAGCCCTTGTACACACGGTTGGACATTCCAACGGAAAATGTCCGATCGGACCGCGTTCTCGGATAATCCGACTGTCTGTGGGCTTCATCTGACTATTTCCGTCGGAATGTCCGACCAACAAAGTTTGAGAGCTGGATATAAAAATTTTCCGGCAACATGATCCGATCAGACAAAGTCCGATCGCTTGTAGAGAATTCCGATCGGACAAAGTGCCATGCATGCTCAGATCAAATTCCTAGACCACAGCTATTGGCTACTAGCCTGAACGTAGCCCCGTCGTAACTAAATAACGTCATCAAGTTCTGAACGATCGGATTTTCCGACAACTTTGTCCGACCGTGTGTATGCAACACCAGTTTCGGAAAAAATCCGACGGATTTTGTTGTCGGAATGTCCGACCGTGTGTACAAGGGCTAAGAGGTTCTGCTGTGTCCTATCAATGGACAGATAAAGATGTGTTGGAATGCAGCTAAAAGTTTGTGAATTTCAGAAGATGCCTTCCCGGGATTACGGAAAGCAGATCACTGCTGTTAAGGGTCTCCTATTCTACATCACAGACAACATAAATATTTCCCAGCACACTTACCAGCCAGCCTGCAAAAAGACACAAAAAATATAAAATAAAATTGTACGTCTAACATTTCACACTAAAAACAGAAGTTCTAGTTGCACACATTTACAAATATATGTGTAAGCCACAGTGGCCACGCCAAGCCTCCTCTGTATACTGGGGTCCTAACGCTATAGTTTTCAGAGTCTCCAGGTTGGAACACATCTAGCAGTGGATAGATTAAGGGCAGGTTTGCCTGGAGGGAGCCAACTCCTCCTTAAAGGCGCAGGGACACAATGGATGCCCAGGAAGGGCACAATGACAGCTGAAGGCATCCAGTGTGTCCCCACGCCAAATTCTGCTGACAAGCTGTGCAGATAGATGACAACCCCCAATCTATAACCAGCCTTTGCAGTAAGGTGCACAGGGAAAGGATATACACATCGCCTTTAAATTCTGAACAACATGGCTGCCCCGGTTCTTCTAAGAGTTTTTGGGGTGCCCAGTTCACATTATCATCACAACAATCATTTCTTCAGACGTAACAAATTCTGACTGTAGATCAACAGAGGAATTTCCTATGATTGTTGGCTCCATCTAGTTGCCATACTGAAGTATTTTTCCTTAAAACTCTCCATCAGTAAAAGAAAAAAGTGGAATACCACATTATAGACATTAGATGGAGCTGATGAGCATAGGAAAATCACTATATGAAATAAATACGGCCAACATTGATCACATTGTTCAAATAAATGTTTTTATTTTTTAAACAGACCTGTAAATGTTTGTGAAAGCTTACACCACAAAATGTACTCAGCCAATGAAAGGTAATGACTCCATTTTTTTTTACTGCTATCAATGGGCAACACGGTATAACACTTCATCCATGTCTTTGGTGATCTCTGATCTCCTTATCAACTGTTTCTTCCATGATGAAGATCAGCCATGGAGTATATCTGAGGTGTATATCAGGGTGTGCTTCTTCCCCACATGAGAGCTGTGATGTCCAGCAACATTCATATAGAAGACATTTCCCACACTCAAGGCACTAATACACCTCAAGGGTTGTGTGGGATCCCTGATGTACAGGAAGACAGGACTTCAGTCAATAATAAAAAAAATAGAGCTTGGGCTTTTTAGGCACACCAGTACACAATGTTAAAATCAAAATATCTTTAAAATGGAAGTAAACCCTTCCAAACAACTTTGACCTACAGGTAAGCCTAGATTAAGGCTTACCTGTAGGTCCAAGTAATATCTCCTAAACCTATATGGTTTAGGAGATATTTGCCCGAAAATGGGCACCGCTGTCTACGGCGCATGCGCCGTAGACAGCGACGCGCATGCGCACTAAATGCGGCAAGTCCAAGAATGGATTTGCCAAATTTGTCGACTCCCGTGCGCATGCGCGGGAGTGACGTCATCGCGGCCTCGCCGTATGACAGCGGCGGAGCTGCGAGGCGCGACTCCCGTGCGCATGCGCGGGAGTGACGTCATCGCGGCTTCGCCGCTGTCATTGGTCGGAGCTGCGAGACGCCACCAGCAAGATGGACGCGGCGGACTACAGGGATCAGCGGCGACTTCGCTGGCTCCTGTGTCAGGTAAGTGACACATAATGAGCTACTATGCGATGCATAGTAGTCCATTATGCTTTACCTTTGCAGGGAAAAAAAGAGGAAGTAAACCCATCAGGGTTTACTTCCTCTTTAATGTATAGTATAAAACAAACAATTTAGCAAAAAAAAAAAAAAAAATATCACACTATTGTATACTATCTATATGATTTTTTTTGGTTCGATTTTCTTACTTTGGTTTTTCTTTAAACCTATATTATACATATTGTTACCCTGTTAATATCATGTTACAGACACCCCCATAGTTGTTGGTTTGCCCCTCCCACTTGGATTGGGTACTCATTCTGTTTGTCCTCTGTGGGTAGTCAATCGAAATGATTCTACTTTCGCACTATTCATATGTTTAAATATAAAATATTTATGTATGTTGATTATGTCTTTTTCACACATAATAGTCGTCTTAAGCTGCTGAAGAAGTGATCGGCGCACAACATGTACAGCGAGCCAAGATACAGTACGCCATAATTCTACAGTACATCAAGCCCTCCAGAATTAATTTTACAGTTTACAACCATTTCAATTTCCTGTGTAGTGCAATGGTTTGATGTATGAGTGGCCAATACCATCATATAGACAGTATACATTAGCCTGAATTTTAGGTTAAATTGTTTGATTATTTTATATATTATACATTAAAGATATTTTGATTTTAACATTGTGTACTGGTGTGCCTAAATCACTCTGTGGTGATACAAGCTAGAAATTTCAAAGGACTTCAGTAAGGAACAATTCCCTCACTCAGGACAGGAATACGGCTTCTCCCCCGTGTGAGATCTCTGATGTTTGTAAAGATTGGACTTCACTGAAAAGCATTTCCCACACTCGGGACAGGAATAAGGTTTCTCCCCCGTGTGAGTTCTCTGATGTGTGTAAAGATGGGACTTCTGTGAAAAATATTTCCCGCACTCAGGACAGGAATACGGCTTCCCTCCCGCGTGAAATCTCTGATGTCGGTAAAGATCAGACGTTTGTGAAAAGCACTTTCTGCACACAGGACAGGAATACGGTTTCTCACCCATGTGAGATCTCTGATGTCTGGAAAGATGGGACTTCTGTGTAAAACATTTCCCACACTCAGGACAGGAGTAAGGTTTTTCACCCGTGTGACATCTCTGATGTTTGTAAAAAACAGACATCCGTGAAAAACATTTTCCACACTCAAAACAGGAATAAGGTTTCTCCCCTGTGTGAGATCTCTGATGTGTGTAAAGATCAAACTTCCGTGAAAAATATTTTTCACATTCAGGACTGGAATACGGCTTCTCCCCTGTGTGTGATCTTTTATGCCCATCAAGATTGGATTTTTCAGAGAAACATTTCCCACACTCAGCACAGAAATACGGCTTCTCCCCCGTGTGAGATCTCTGATGTCTGGAAAGATGGGACTTCTGTGAAAAACATTTTCCGCACTCAGAACAGGAATATGGTTTTTCCCCCGTGTGAGATCTTTTATGCTCATTAAGATGGAATTTAGAATGGAAACACTTCCCGCACTCAGTACAGGAAAACCTCTTCTCTGTTGGAAGGACGGCCCCATCCTGCACAGTCTGAGGTTCCTCAGGATGAGAGGAATACGATGGTCCATCTACACTGTGTGGTGCCGGATGGACATTTGAGGTAGTCGGGTTTTCTCCTGGACTATACTGTGTGATGTCCTCATCTTCTACTTTACAGTCTGGAGACAAAGTGAGACAATCCTCTGAGGTTTTCCTCATCTCCCGTCCATCTACTAAAATAGAAATACAAAGATTATTACTAGACATGAGCTGATTGGTTCCCCTAAACCAGGACTCCGCCCACATCAGGCAGCTTTGTCTCTGAGGATCTTACAATTCCCCCCTCAAGGTAACTAGTAAAAAGGTCCTCCGATACCCTACCAGTTCTTTATTCATGGACCTTAGTCAGAACTTGCTTATCAAAACCTACATCAGGGAGGCCTTCTCATCCACGTTTGTGGTTGAGCGCACTCATCGCCTGGCTGCACGCCCTCCTCCGCACACCTTCGTCACCAAATTCTTAACTACCGCAACCGGGACGCTATCCTGCGGCCCACCCGATAATGAGGGAATATTGCCTGCGCTATTTCTGGATTTCTCCGCTGAAGTACAAAAGAAAAGAACGCAATTCATTGAGGCTAAAAGACAACTACGCATCCACCACCTGTCTTATGCAATGCTATTCCCGGAGAGACTGCGTGTAGTCTGTGATGGTAAGACCTGCTTCTTTGAGGATCCTGCTGAGGTCTAGTCCTGGCTGGAGCACAGGAATGCTGGACCTTAACATACTTAACCCGGCGGAGATGCCTCTCCTTCCCCTTTGTGACCGAGACTCTCTCCACGAACCGTGAGTTGGGCTATGCCTGTCAATGTTCCCACTCTCATATATCCTGAACCGCTGCGGCTGACCCCGGGCCTGTCCTACTACTACGCTCCTGTCCAATTGCCTGGAAACCTTATCCTCACTCCCTCTCCCTATACCGTATTGATCCTTGCAAATCTAAGAAGCGTTGTCTGCTCCCCTTGAACGGACGGAAACTTTCCACCTTGCACCGTTGTGCACTTTTCAGTTTCTAGTCACCCCCCTGACTGAAATGGTGTTACCTGTAACCATGTTTTATTTTCAGATCTGGCTGGCTGTTACCATTGACTTTTCAAGTTCTGTTTCCTTGGCCAGCCTCTGCCCCCACGGCTGTGACGGGCAGTGATTTGTTAGAATTGCCACGCTGGTCCAGTGCAGGCAAAGTTTATGTTTTCTTTCACCTACTGTACATTTGACATACCTTGTAAAGACATTTGAATGTATGCATTCAACCTCTGACTTTTTTTTGCCACTCTTTTCTTCTGCCTGCTATGCGGCCAATGTTAGCACGCCATTTATCGCCTGCATAGCCCTGCCCTCTGTGTATGTGTACTGCCTCCCCCATAGCGCACAATGTATTGTTCTGTGTTTAAAATGTTGGGATGTTATATTGAAGGCCGTTTACTGATGATCCGACTGCATGCTCATTTACCACCACTACTAATATGGCTTCCCTAAAGCTTGTTACATGGAACGTCCGCGGGCTATACGCCAAGCCTAAACGTGTAGCTGTACTCTTCCATCTTAAATCCCTTACGGCGGACATCTCCATCCTGGTAGAGACCCATGTCATGGGACAGATGCAAATGGCGCCTAAAAAACCCTGGGTGAGCTGCTTGTACCAGGTCCCTTACACCTCAAATTCCTGTGGAATCGCTATCCTGATTGCCAAATAGTACAGTTCCAGCTCCACTTTTTGCAGTCAAATCCTCAGGGCCAGTCTCTATTTTTGCACGCCACCATCAGCGGAATGGAAATTCTCCTGATGGTGTTCTATATTCCACCACCATTCCAGTTCGTGGTCCTACAGGAGGGGGTGGCCTTTATGGCCAAGCACCCCTTAGTGACCGCCATATGGCTAGGAGATTTCAACATGACCATCAAGCCCAATCTTCATAGGATCAGCTACACCACCCTAGTGTCACCTCGCCCTTGATCACTAGGTTTGGGTGGGTCCTTTCGGAGTTCACCAAGATGGATACATGGAGGCATAAGCATCCAAAGGCTGTCACTTACTCCTGCTTTACACCTTCCCACTTTACCATTGACCTGATATTAGTTTCACCCTCTTTACTGCCTGAGCTGCTTGATGTGGGGTTTGGTGTCAGGGTGCTTTCTGACCATTCCCTGTATTGGGTGACCACTATGTCAGACTTAGAGAATATCCAGTGGGAATGGGTTTATTGTTTTCCTATCAACCAGGGATATGCGTCCGTTGGAGCGGTGTGGGAGTCCTTTAAGATACATGCCCACATGATCCTTTCCTCAGGTATCAATAGGCATAAGGCTTCGTCCAGGTTTATACTTCAAGAGGCGGAGGCACGCCTGATCTCCCTGAAGCAAGTGTTTGTCACAGAGAGCAGAAGTCAGGACTATGTAATGTACAACATATTGTATAAGATACAACAGATAGGACTATATAGTATCAGAATTATGTAATGTGCAATATAGAGTATATAGTGCAGGGGTCAGTAGTATGTAAGGCAGAATATAGAGTGCAGGGGTCAGGAGTATTTAAAATACAACATAGAGTACATAGTTCAGGAGTATGTAATGTACAATATAAATCATACAGTGTAAGGGTCAGGACTCATAATATTGGTATTCAGCGGAAGCTTAAATGTTTACATGAGACAAGTTGCAGAGGTCCCACACAGCTGCCTCCCATCTCCTGTGACTATACAGACATATCCCTCCACCCAGCAGACAACAGAGCAAGTAATCCTGGGAGAATTGTTCTGTCAGAGATCTTGCCAGAAGACCCAAAGCACATGCCCCAAAGGTGCCTAGGTTGAGCAATGCCTATGGTGAAAATCTACATTTTGCTGCCAGTTGAACCCTTGAATCTCCAAAAATCTCGATACATAAATTGTGTCTGTGACTTTGTCCACTCTATCCCACTCCTTTCGCTATGCTTGGAAGACATCCTCTCTGAAATATCTGGGGGTACATCTTACTCCGTCCTATGAGACTCTATATAAAGCTAATTTCCCCCAACTTTTTAAGGACATTAGGACGTCCCTGGCCAAATGGAAATTACTAAAATTGTCCCTCTTTGGCAGGTTAGTGACCATTAAGATGAACATCCTCCCTAGACTTCTCTACCTCTACGAGACTCTACCCATCCCTATCCCTCCGGCGCACCTTAGGTCGCTCCAGGGTGACCTTCTACGGTTTTTTTGGAACTATGGAAGATACCGGCTAGCACGGTCTGTACTATTTGCCCCACGCAATCAGGGGGGTCTAGCCTTCCCCAATATAACCAAATATTATTTAGCGGCCCAACTTAGACCAATAGCTTTGTGGAGTACGCTACACGCCTATAACCGCTGGTCCCAAATCGAGAAGTTGTGGTTGGCCCCTACGCATCCTAACTCCATGTTGTGGAGCACGGACATTAGCCTTAGTAAATATCAATCATTGGGACCAATAGCGCTGGTTCGCACTCTATGGCTCCGCTCCAAAAAAGTGTATCCGCTGTCCTCCCCAACCTCCCTGGCCACCTCTTTTTTGTTTACTCCCAGTGTTCCGGATAGTCTGACATCTCGAATGTCCCAACCCTGGTTTAGTAGAGGTCTCTTTCGTTTTGGTCAGCTGGTGGACGCTAGGACTAAGTTACTTAGATCATTCCAGGAATTAAAGGATTTATATGATTTACCTAAACAAGCATTCTATAGCTACCTGCAGATCCGCCATTTTGCGCAATCTTTTACGACCCTACAATTCTCCCCTTTAACTGAGTTTGAAAAGGTATGCCTGGAGGGCTCGTCTCCGAAGGGTATGATCTCACGTACCTACCAAATTCTAATAGTGGATTCCTCTATGACAGGACCGCGGCACGCGTATATGGATAAATGGGACAGGGACTTGGGGGAGGCCGTGCCTTTGGAGACCTGGCAGCGAGTCTGGTCACGTGCAGCCAAAAGCTCTGTTTGCACTTTATATAAGGAAAATCAATACAAGGTTATGCTGCATTGGTATCAAACTCCGTCCCTGCTCCATTCTATTTACCCCTCCGCGGACTCCCGCTGTTGGCGCTGCCGTAGTGCAGTTGGGACACTGTTCCATATTTATTGGACATGTCCACGAGTTATCCCCTATTGGGAAATGGTTAGGGCCTTATTATGTACCATTTTTGAGGCACAAGTGCCGTTAGACCCCAAGTTGTTTCTCCTGGGCCTCCCTCCTGCCACATTCTCCCGATCCTCCCAATCCCTATTAGCCCACGTGTTGACGGCTGGGCGCTGCCTAATTGCCCTAAAATGGAAGAAACGGGAGATCCCTTCACTAGTTGAGTTACACACTAGAATTAGGGACGTCAGGCGTATGGAATATCTTACAGCTTCTCTAAATAACACGCTTGACAAACATAACAAGGTATAGGATCTTTGGGATAGGATGGAGGCACCCGCCTTCTGCGTGTAAAGGGGGGGGGGGCGTGGGGTCGGAGGGGCGTCCTTTACTTTACTTTCTTTTACTTCCCTTTTCTTCTTCTTTTTCTAATCTGCACCTTTTCTCTCCCATTCTAGGGCTGTTCGCACGACTCTTCGTGTTTTTGTTCACCTTTCCTATTTTCCTTCTTTTTCCTTAAGCTCCCTTCTTTTTCCTTTTTTTTGGTCTCTGAAAGGTTTGTTAAATTGACCAGTAGCAGGCTGCAGGAATCGAACTCTCCCGGTAACTGAGTGTCATTGTAATGTACTGCTTGAGTTGATGCAATGCTGTATTCTATGCCTTTGCTTACTGTGGTTTGTGACCGTTTACTTTTATTACCTGTGCCTTATTGTTCCTTCTTTGATTTCTTTGTTTCCCTTGAAATTTCAATAAAATGTCAGTTTTCAAAAAATTGTGTCTGTAGCACAGAGAAGGAAGATTATCGGAGAGAAATCCAGGAATACAGGACGGGGAACACAGCTCAGGAAAGTGACCAGGGGATTACAGGCTGATATCACCCAGCCCCCGCCCTACTCTGGACCAATCAGTGAGCAGTATGGGTGGAGGAATGTATTTAGTGTTAATGACCCACCTGTGCTGATCTCTGTAGGAGTGTCCTCCTCTATAAGTGTCCCCGTTATTCCATCCTCCTCCATAGACTGCTGATCATCCCTCACATACCTCTCTTCTTCTTCTGATTTCACCTCAAATTCTATATCCATTGGATCTCCACTCTAAACCAAGAAAATGAGAGAATATCATCTGTAAGATAGAAGATTTATTATTGTGACATCACATAGAAAATCCCACACATTGTCTCTAGGAGTCCATGTTCTAGATGCTCCATCCCACCAACCTTGTAACAGTGGGGGATGGTGTGATCTTCCTGTGTGGAATCCCGGGAATACAGAGGACGGGGACATCTCTCTGGTGGGTTTCTGTAGCTGGATGACTCCACCATGGTGTCCTGGTACAGATCTTTGTGTTCTTTTAGAAACTTTGACTCCTCCATCACCTCATCCTCCTCTTTTATCTCTTCTTTAACCTCAACTTTAGAATCTCTCAGGTTTCCACTCTGAATATATCAAAATGAATGATATAATTGACATATACTAATCTGAATAATAAAAATGACATCAATGGTAACAATGCAGATAATGTACAGATCCTAATGATACTATCAGTGATTGTTCCCCATCTACCTGATGATGGTGGGGGATGGTGTGATCTTCCTGTGTGGAATCCCGGGAATACAGAGGACGGGGACATCTCTCTGGTGGGTTCCCATTACTGGATCCATCTGTAGGAAACACACACACTGACTGAATACATTGTTTCTATGTGTTTATCAGATGATGGGGGATCTAGGTGGAGCCTCCGTACTGCTCTCTCCTTTACAATAAAGTCTCCTCTTACCCGGTGATGTGAGGGGCGGCTGATTGTCCATCATGACGTCCTTGTAGAGATCCTTGTGTCCTTCTAAATACTCCCACTCCTCCATGGAGAAATAGACAGTGACATCCTGACACCTTATAGGAACCTGACACACACAATGATACAGTCACCATCCAGACACATCCCTTGTCTGTTACTGGATAATGTCCCACAATTCCCAGCACCACTCACCTCTCCTGTCTGTAGCTCCATCATCTTCTTGGTGACTTCTAGAATCTTCTCCATGTTGTGTCTCTCAGGTTTTAGGGAGTCACATGGAGGCACTGTGATGGTCATATGATCTCCTGACTTCACAAGAGGAAATCTCTGCATTGAAGAATCAATAAGAATATCGTGTTAGAATCCCAGAATCCTCCTCACCTCTCCGGTCAGGTATGTGTTTTATTAATAGTGATAAGAGTGATGTCATGTGACCTCCTAGAATCCTCCTCACCTCTCCGGTCAGCAGGTAGATGATCTCCAGGGTGAGGTTTAGTATCTTCTCAGTCATGTGACTTCGGTCCTCCTCCATCCTCATTGGTACCGTCATCTATGAAGGTTTCCCTGTAGACAGATAACATTGATAACAGAGAATTATCTGGGTTGGTATTGGCTGTACAATAATAGTATGAGGATATCAGGAGGTAATATGAAGGACAGTATGTATTTAAGCACTATGGTCCCCAGTGAGAAAATATAAAATCTGGATAGTGTTCACTATGATTCTTGCAGTTTGGGAGTCTTGTAAAATTTGGCCTCCTAGATACCATATTCCATTCTCTATGTTGGCTGTGAGATGAGGAGGAGATCCAGGAATCAGGATAAAGGTCAGGACAAGCAACAGACGAGCGCATCCAAGAGATGAAGCCGGGGTCACTACACAGAAAATCAATCCAAGGAAACAACAGGCAGGACGAGGAATAGCAAGAAGGAGCTCAGAGATAAATGAGAATATTGCTCAGCCAATGGGAGATTATCTCAGCGGGGGACCCGATGCACGTGGCCGGCGGTCGCGATTGCCGCCGGCCACGCGCAAACATGTGCACGAGAGCCAGCATTGGGATTTGTGTAAACACAAATCCCTGGTCTGTGTGGGGAGAGGAGACATATTGTTTGTTCCCACCAAGTAGGAACAGCGATATGTCTCCTCCCCCAGTCAGTCCTAACCCCATACAGTTAGAAACATACACAGGGAACACAGATAACCCCTTGATCACCCCCTAGTGTTAACCCCTACCCTGCCAGTGACATTTACGCAGTAATCAGTGCAATTTTTTAACATTGATCACTGTATAGATGTCAATGGTCTCAAAAATGTGTCAAAAGTGTCTGTGTCCGCCATAATGTCGCAGTAACAAAAAAAAAAAAAAAAAAAAAAACGCAGATCGCCATCGTTACCAAAAAAAAAATAAATAAAAATGCCATAAATCTATCCCGTTTTGCACAGGCGATTGCTTTGCTCAAAGCAATCAATATACGCTTATTGCAATTTTTTTTACCAAAAATATGTAGAAGAATATTTATTGGCCTAAACTGATGAAGAAATTTGTTTTTAACCACTTACGGACCGCCCTCTGTCGTTATACATTGCTACTTTGAAGATGAATATCGTTGTTATGGCTAGCTGCCATAACCCCAGTATTCTCTCCTTCAGCAGGCGGTCTGCTTTCAGATAAAAGTGGTCTCTGCAGCAGATTTTACCAGAGCCACCGGCAGCGTGAGTGGAAAATGGCCTCAACCCGTCTCATACCATTGCAGGGCAGAAGCAATGTTAAAATGTCACTTCTGCCCATAGATCTTAAAAGATACTTTTTTTTTTTTTTAATTTCTTAAAAAAAAAAAAAAAAAAAAAAAAAAAAAAAAAAATGTAACCACTTAGCGTCGGCGCTGCAGCCATCTTTTGGCTATAGCGCAGGCGCAAACTGCCTGGTGGATGTCCTCCTGTTTACTTCCCCCTCTTCGCGCCACCGCGGGTGTGCATCGGGGAAGTTCTGTGTTGGCCATGTCCCTTGGAATGGCCAATCACAGCAGCCATTTAGCACTCGATTGGTGTGTCCAATGAGAGGTGATCTCATATGTAAACATATGAGATCATCTCTCATCACCGTCTCTCCCTCCTCACACAGAGACAGCGTGTGAGGAGGGAGAGCTTCCATGCTGCAGCTCTCCCCATGAAAAGTAAGTTATCACTCACAGTGAAACACACAACACAAATGCCCACCTGTCCCCAGGGCCACCTGCCCCCAGTGCCACATCAGTGTCACTTGTCATTCGTGCCATATGTCATCAGTGCCACGTATTAGTGCCATATGTCATCAGTGCCACGTGCCATCTGCCGTCAGTGTCACGTGTCATTGTCCTGCTGCTCCAGGGCATTCAAAAGTGTAATAGGTAGTCAACAAGTTAGATGTGTAATTTATGCTTCCAGAACACCTGATGGTGCTCCTTGCATGTTGGGCCTCTCTATGTGGCCAGGCTGTGAAAAAAAGTCTCACACATGTGGTATCGTAATACTCAGGAGGAGTAGCAGAATGCATTTTGGGGCATTATTTGTGGTATACACATGCCACGTGAGAGAAATAACCTATTACAATGACAATTTTGTGGAAAAAAATAAAATAAAAATCGTCATTTTTTCTCACAATTCTTTGCAAAATGAAAACACCAAAAACCTCACCATGCCTCTTACTAAATACCTTGGAATGTCTACTTTCCAAAAGGGGGTCATTTGGGGGGTATTTGTACTTTCCTGGCTTGTTCGGGTCACAAAAATTGAGATAGGCCACCAGTACATCAGATGTGAGGATTTTTTTTATGATTTGCACCACAGGTTGTAGACTCTCCAACTTTCACAAAGACCAAAGAATATCCACTAATTTGGGTTATTTGTACCAAAGATATGTAGCAATATACATTTTTGGCCAAAATTCATGAAGAAAAAAGTTAATAATTAGCAAAATTTTATCACAGAAACAGAAAGATTTGTTGTTTTTTTTCAAAATTTTCGGTCTTTTTTCATTTATAGCGCATAAAAAAAAAAAATCCAGAAGTGTTCAAATACCACCAAAAGAAAGCTCTATTTGTATTACATAAAAAGTCTTACCTGACTGAGTAATTGTCAAAGTGTGAGAGCACCGAAAGCTGAAAAGGAGGGGAGTTTAAGTGCCCAGTACATTTTTTTTTTTTTTTTTTTTTTTTTTTAGTATTGCATTTTAGTGTACATATAAAATCTGAGGTCTTTTTGACCCCCAGATCTCATATTCAAGAGGTCCTGTCATGCTTTTTTTTTCTATTACAAGGGATGTTTACATCCCTTGTAATAGGAATAAAAGGGACACCATTTTTTTTTTAATATAAAATAACAGTGTAAAAAAAAAAAAAAAATAGGTAAAAAAAATAAAAAAATAATTAACGTGCCCTGTCCCACCAAGCTCGCGTGGAGAAGCGAACGCATACGTGAGCAGTGCCCGCATATGAAAACTGTGTTCAAGCCACGCATGTGATCGGTAGAACACCACATGTTGGGTATCAATTTACTCGGCGTAACATTATCTTTCACAATATAAAAAAAAAATAAAAAAATTGGGCTAACTTTTCCAAAAAAAGTGCGCTTGCAAGACCGCTGTGCAAATACGGTGTGACAGAAAGTATTGCAACGACCGCCATTTTATTCTCTAGGGTGTTAGAATAAAAATATATTTATAATGTTTGGAGGTTCCAAGTTATTTTCTAGCAAAAAAAAACAAAAACCTAAACCTGAGTTAGGTACCTGGTAACTCTTTTTTTAAGAGGTCTTCCAGGGCAGCATCCTCCTTCCTGCAACAGCAAACACATTAGCCCACCATTATAAATTTGTTAGTCTCAACTGTGTGCCTCAGTAGTATTAAAGCACCAAAGGAACTCTCAGTAAGCCTATGTGTCCCCACAAGTCGGGAAGAAGACCCCCGGGCGGCGACGAAGAAGAAAGCCGGACTCCTCCGCTAGTAAAAGAGCTAGCAGAAGATAGGAGTCCAGCGAGAAGACCCCCCAAGACGGAAGAAGACCCCCAGAGCTGTGCAATAAATAATTTAAAACCCTTGTGTTGTGTTTTTTTTTTCACAGATGAATGGGTAGGGGTACATTGTACCCCATACTCATTCACATAGGGTGGGGGGCCAGTATCTGGGGCCCCCCTTAAAGGGGGCTCCCGGATTCCGATAAGCCCCCCCGCCCGTAGACCCCGACAACCAACGGCCAGGGTTGTCGGGAAGAGGCCCTTTTCCTCAACGTGGGGACAAGGTGATTTGGGGTGGGGGGGCGCACGGCCCCCTTTCCCCAAAGCACCCCCCATGTTGAGGGCATGCGGCCTGGTGCGGCTCAGAAGGGGGGGCGCTCGCTCATCCCCACCCACTTTACTGACCGGCCGGGCTGCGTGCTCGGATAAGGGTCTTATATGGACCTTGGGGAGGACCCCTATGCCGTTTTTTTTCCCTTTAAGTCCATACCAGGTGACAGGGCCAGCGACGTGTCAATCTTGCCTCCGTGTGTGGGCAAGTCCGTTCATTTGAAAAGTACGGCGGACTCCCGCCATAGTCGTGTGTGGGCAGGTCCGCTCGTTCGGAAAGTCCGGGCGGACTTTCGGGCGGTTTGTCCCCCAGATAGTTTGATCGCGTGTACGCAGCATAAGAGTGCAGTTTTTATCTGAGCACTCCTCCATTGTTTCGAATGATGGAGAGAGGACCGTGGAGAGGTCCCATGTCAGAGTTCTGCCGACTTTAGCGCGTCTGGCTCTATTTAACGAGATCAGGAATCTCTTTATAAACGGTTCCTCTGCTAACCAGACAGGGGGAGAGTGCTGCCACCTGTACCTCCAGCGTGCTATGAGAGAGGCTCAAGTCTGCTCCCTCCTGCAGGAAATCCCGAATCGCTGAGATGATTCTCTGTTGGAATGCTGTTTGTTCCCGTACCAGGAGACAAACTTCCTTCTCACTCTAGTTATGGTGTCTTCTGCTGGCTAGAATGGGGTCAATCACTCTGTCCGACATTTCTTTCTTTTGCAGCCTCACCCTCTCAGTAACCAAGCTGAAAGATTCCTAAGTTTGTGATTCGGGTGGTTGACTGACCCTCGTGATAGGAGGTCCGGTAGGTCTTGTTGAAAACCATTTCTTCGAGTGACTGAACCATGTTCCCTGGGGCCAGTGAGTTGCTACGAGTATCACTGTTGCCCTTTCTTCCCTGATGCTTTTTCTCACCTTTGGTATTAGAGAGGTCAGAGGGAATGCATAACACAGCTTGTGCCATCTGTAGGATCCAGCGAGAAGAACTTTGGCAGTTTCACATTTGTCTTTGAGGCAAACAGATCTACTTCGGGCACTCTCCAGGTTTGCGTGATCCACAAGAAGGTTGCTTGGTTTAGAGTCCACTGTCTGTTTTATGGTCTTTCGACTTAGAAAGTCTGCCAGCGTGTTGTCTGTCCCCTTCAAGTGGATGCCCGAGGTTGATCAGATGTTTGTCTTGGCCCATGACAGAATTGCTTCTGTCAGGCTCAAACAAGGGGGATTTTGTCTCTCCTTGGCTGTTCAGGTATGCCACCGTTGTGGCGTTGCCTGACTGAATCCGGACATCTCTGCCCTGGATAGCTGGTTGCAATGCTCTCCACCCTTCCTCTATGGCTTTTATCTCCCTCATATACTAGGAGGCTTGAGACTATCTGGAGATATTTCTCCCCTGTGTATAGAGATCCCCCATGTGTGCCCTCCATTCTAGGGTACTGCCATCTGTGGTGATCCCCGCGGGGTTGACTTGCACCCATCTGCGCCCCTCAGGGTAACGGAGAGGATTGAGCCACCACTGAAGAGATTGTTTGACCAACTGAGGGACAGGAATGGACATCTCTAAGCCCTTGTACACACGGTCGGAGAATCCGTTGGAATGTGTCCTATCGGACAGTGTTGTCGGATAATCCGACTGTGTGTGGTATGCATCGGACTGATTCCGTCGGAATATCCGTCGGACCCAATTTTCCAACATGTTGGAAATATTTTCCGACCAACTGGTTCGATCGGACATACTCCGATCACGTGTAGAGAATTTTGATCGGACCAAGTGCCACGCATGCTAAGATCAAATTCCTACATCAAAGCTATTGGCTACTAGTCCCATCGTAACGAAATTACGTCATCACGTTCTGAATGATCGGATTTTTCGACAACTTAGTCCGAACGTGTGTATGCAACAGTTTCGGACAAGATCCGACAGGCAAAATCCGACGGATTTGGTTGGCAGAATGTCCGACCGTGTGTACAGGGGCTAAGGATGATGGATCACCATCCCACTGGGTCAAAATGTGATTCTGTAGAGGCCTCATGTGGAGCTGTGCCCAGGTGATGGCTGGAATCGAGGACATCATCAGTCCTAGCACCGGCTCACTCTTTTCTTCCTTCTGGAAGGTTTTGGTTACTCTGGCGTCTAACACATAATTCAAGTATACCACCTCTGGTTTGGGGTCAGCTATGATTTTTCTATATTTACTATCCACCCAGGTTTTGTGGACAGGAAATACTTGCAGAGGTTGTTTGCTAGGTTCTTTGCTGTATCTGTAAAGAACAGCAGATTGTCTAGGTATGGTATCATCCCTATGCCTTGCTGTCTTAGGCCCTTTAAACCTTCTGCCTTAATCTTTGAGAATATTCTGGGAAGAGATGCCAAAAGGCAAAAAAGATGTGTACTCCAGATGCAGGGTGGCCACCGGCTCCTGGATCGTGAACCTTCTTTATGCTTTTCTGTTGAGCGGCTTCCCTAAATATCCTGGAATGAAGAAAGGATGCCTTCCCCTGCTTTTTTTTTTTTCTTGGGGGAACCCTTTGTTCTTCGCTGTGGTCCTGTCCAGGACCGTTTAAAGGTCTGGCCCGAACAGAAAATTTCCCGTGAATGGGATCCCGCACAGCCTATTCTTGGATTGGTTGTGGGCAAATGTACGCTTGTTGTCCCTGCTGTGTCTGATCAGCACATGTTGGGATTTCACAGCATGCATGTGCAGATAACCTTCCATCCACAGGGAAGTGTAGAATAATCCTTAATATACATTGTTCCAGAGAACAATGCATACCTGGATTATCATCAGCAGAATTGTAGTCATCGTTCATTGGTTTTGTATGGTTTGCGTCATTTAGTCGTTTTGCTAGTCTATTTGAATGTATACATGTCTGTGATTGGTTCTTTTGAAGGAAAACAAATGTCTGATTGGCTGTCTGTGAAGACACCACCTTCTTCTGTATTGTTTTGCATTGTATTGTATTGCATTGCATTGCATTGTTTAACTAACCCCGTTGGAAGGGTCTCTGTGTTGTCAAACCCTTATATGGTCATTCAATTTCCTGTGAGGTCACAATCTGTGTAGGAGGCCATTGGCGGTTTTAGCCAACCCTTCCTCTTTGTAATTTCTTTTGTTGTCTGAATAAGAGAAGGAAGCTGGCTCAGAATGGGGGGCCGATGCGGAGATGAGGACGTGAGAATGTGGTAATGTCTGTTTACTGGGGAATGGGGAACCAGGAACACCTACGATCAAAAGGCACATCATTAGATTGAAGGCCACTTATTAGCGTAAGAGTGTGGTGGAATATCCACGACATTCCGGAACATCAAAAGCCAAGTCGTTTTTTTTTTTGCAACTCTCACGAGGGAGGCATTGACTTTGGGACATTTCGCCCAAGTCTTGGTGTCTTCCTCTGCAAATGGATAGCTGCGCTTGACCGCAGCTGGTATGAAGAGCTTCTCCTTTGGCTTGTCTCACTCCCTCTTGACTTTGCTTTTGAGAGTTTGATGCACCGGAAACATTGTGGGTTTTATGAGCTGAAACCCCTTGTATATTTTGTTGTGCAGGGAAAGCCCTGCGGCTTTTTTCTCTTTGATACCCAGTGTGTCTGCTATAGCCTTTAGGCTAGGTTCCACTATTGCAACCTCACTCAATTTTGCAGCGATTTCGAAGCAACTTGAAACCATGTCTGTGTATTCCAGAGTCAAATCGATATTCCTATCGCACGCGTTCCTGGCATTTGTGACTCATAAAGTAGTGGGTGCTGCAGCGATTACCAGTTGGGTCCTGGAAACATCAAACGAGCGTACATATTAGCCAGTACACCATGGATCGACAATTGTTTGTCCAAAAGGTTTAATGGAAAGAATCACATCACAAAAGAAAGTGCAACGTTTCGGTTCGCTCTGAAATGTTGCACTTTCTTTTGTGATGCGATTCTTTCCATTAAACCTTTTGGACGAAAAATTGTCGATACATGGTGTGCTGGCAAATACGTACACTCGTCTGTGTATTCTTGAGGTCTATGGTGCTCAAGTCGTATCAAAGAGGGATCAAAGTAGTGAAGAGACCACTTTGAAGTTGCTGCGACTTGAAGACGCACAGATATGAACAGTACTCATTGGAAGTCATGGGGTATGACTTGTCATGCAACTTTACAGTCCTTAGTCGCATGACAACTTGCATAATTAGAAGATTATCCGTGTCTTCTGAGGAAAATAGGGTGCCCTCTGATGCAGAGTTATCCCCCTCAGAATCCCAGCATAAGCCACCCTCCGGGTCTTGCTTGGAGTTATCTGAATCGACCGCCTGTTCTGGCTGATTTGCCTCTTCCCTGCTACCCGAGGGGATATATACATTGCTGGTAGATGGGGTACTGGTTTGGCTAGAGCTTGCTGGCACCTACAGCTTCTCTACTGCTGAGTGTATTGGCCCAATAGTGCTCTTTATTGCCTTTTTGAAGGAGTTAAGCATGTCCTTAAGGAAGCCTTTTGATTCCTTAGCCAACATTTTATGCATTTTTGGCATAGTGGCTTTTTTCACTCAGGGAAAAACGGGTGACCGAAAGAGGTGCATGCCTTGCTCTGGTCTGCACTATTTTTTCCCTCTGGGGCCTTTGCAAGTAAGCACAAAGGGCCTGAGTGAGGTTGGCGGTGTACAATGCAATGGTACGGTTTGTAGGGAGGTAAAGACAGACAGAGGTGACTCCAGAGTGCTCTGGCTTACCTTGGAGCTGTCCTGACATGCAGGATCTGCAGGGCAGGGTGGAGAAGCGTCCGACCTGGCCACCCCACCAGGATCCTCTGCTTAGAGAGCCCTTTCTACACCAGCTCCAGCCCCACTCCCAGCTGACCCCGTGCAGGTTGGTGGACACACCTGCAATGTCCTACCTGGCATCCTCCTTCCTGGGTTTTCAATAGGGAAGGGAGCATTAAAGGCCTTTTGTAATTTTTTTTTTTAAATCCGCACTGCAGCCGACCGGAAGCGACTCACTGTAGTGCTTGCCCTGGAGGCTCCAGCCTCCACCACGATGGCCGCAGACCGGACCGCGCGATCGGAAACGACGATTGGTGTGCAGGAGGGTCGGAGGCCAGGTCGCCTGCACAGCGAGGGAACCTCTAAAGCACCTGGAGTGCGGGGCTCAGCCGGATGGCCCTCCACCATCGAGGAGCAGTAGCTGTGGGAATAAATGCCGGCAGCATGTAGTGCAGCTGGGGAATAGTTGCATACCCCTCTGTAGAGGCGAAAGTTCAGGCAGAGCCTTGAGGCTCAGATTGCTGTCACTGCTCGCCCTCCCAAGGCCCCCTGGGCTGAATGGGATGCTGGTCAGGGAGTCCCCTGCAGAAAGCACAGAGACTGGATAAAATCAAAAACATTTGCAGCTCCTGTGGGTCCGGAGGAAACACAAAACTACTGAGGTACACAGGTGAGACTAACAAATTTATAACGGTGGACTAATGTGTTTCCTGTTGCAGGAAGGAGGAGCCCATCTATCGGATGCTGCCCTGGAAGACTATTGGAGAAAAATGTTTTTACCTTGTAACCACCAAATCTCAGAAAGAGGCTTGGTCCTTAAGTGTTTAAGGAGATATACAGTGGGGCAAAAAAGTATTTAGTCAGCCACCAATTGTGCAAGTTCTCCCACTTAAAAAGATGAGAGAGGCCTGTAATTGTCATCATAGGTATACCTCAACTATGGGAGACAAAATGTGGAAACAAATCCAGACAATCACATTGTCTGATTTTTGAAAGAATTTATTTGCAAATTATGGTGGAATATAAGTATTTGGTCTCCTACAAATAAGCAAGATTTATGGCTCTCACATACCTGTATCTTCTATAAGAGGCTCCTCTGTCCTCCACTCATTACCTGTATTAATGGCACCTGTTTGAACTTGTTATCAGTATAAAAGACAACTGTCCACAACCTCAACCAGTCACACTCCAAACTCCACTATGGTGAAGACCAAAGAGCTGTTGAAGGACACCAGAAACAAAAAAATTGTAGACCTGCACCAGGCTGGGAAGACTAAATCTGCAATAGGAAAGCAGCTTGGTGTGAAGAAATCAACTGAGGGAGCAATAATTAGAAAATGGAAGACATACAAGACCACTGATGATCTCCCTCGATCTGGGACTCCACGCAAGATCTCACCCCGTGGGGTCAAAATGATCACATTTACGGTGAGCAAAAATCCCAGAACCACACGGGGGGACCTAGTGAATGACCTACAGAGAGCTGGGACCAACGTAACAAAGGCTACCATCAGTAACACACTACGCCGCCAGAGACTTAGGTCCTGCAGTGCCAGACATGTCCCCTTGCTTAAGCCAGTACATGTCTGGGCCCATCTGAGGTTTGCTAGAGAGCATTTGGATGATCCAGAAGAGGATTGGGAGAATGTCATATGGTCAGATGAAGCCAAAGTAGAACTGTTTGGTAGAAACACAACTTGTCGTGTTTGGAGGAGAGAGAATGCTGAGTTCCAAACAAAGAACACCATACCTACTGTGAAGCATGGGGGTGGCAACATCATGCTTTAGGGCTGTTTCTCTGCAAAGTGAACAGGATGACTGAACCATGTACATGGATGTACAAGAATGAATGGGGTCATGTATCGTGAGGTTTTGAGTGCAAATCTCCTCCTATCAGCAAACCTCCTCCCATCAGCAAGGGCATTGAAGATGAAACGTGGCTGGGTCTTTCAGCATGACAATGATCCCAAACACACCGCCCGGGCAATGAAGGAGTGGCTTCGTAAGAAGCATTTCAAGGTCCTGGGAGTGGCCTAGCCAGCCAGTCTCCAGATCTCAACCCCATAGAAAAATTTGGAGGGAGTTGAAGGTCCGTGTTGCCCAGCAACAGCCCCAAAACATCACTGCTCTAGAGGAGGTCTGCATGGAGGACATGGAGGCCAACATACCAGCAACAGTGTGTGACAACCTTGTGAAGACTTACAGAAAACGTTTGACCTCTGTCATTGCCAACCAAGGATATATAACAAAGTATTGAGATGAACTTTTGATATTGACAAAATACTTATTTTCCACCATAATTTGCAAATAAATTCTGTCAAAAATCAGACAATGTGATTGTCTGGATTTGTTTCCACATTTTGTCTCTCATAGTTGAGGTATACCTATGATGACAATTACAGGCCTCTCTCATCTTTTTAAGTGGGGGAACTTGCACAATTGGTGGCTGATTAAATACTTTTTTTTTCCCCACTGTATCTGTGTGATTGGAATTAGGGTGTGATATTGATATTATCACTCAAATATTACATTTGTGATATAAATGAAGGAGATGAGGGGGAGGAAGTCACTTATGGTGACCATAGAGACATGGAAATTCAGCTGGTTCAGCAGGGATCGGTCACATTTCCATCCATGTGAGGTCACTGCCGGATAAAAGTCACTCCATCAGCGGCTGCAGCCAATAGCTTCATCACTGATCTGTGTATTCTGAGAGCGGAGGAGCGCCCCCCATTGTCAGAATACAATAGCGCAGCGGGGAGGATTCCCCCATCCCCCTCCAATGTGTGGATGGGGGAATCACTTCAGTTTTTTCCTCTCATCCCGCTGGATGAACGATAAAACTGAACCATGTATGGCCAGATTTGGAAGGAAGATATATTCATCATCAACTGATCCCCCTGAAGGGGTTAATCTATGAATATCCACACTATATATGTGTGTATCATCATCTGCTGGAGATAAAAGACATCACAGTGACTATGGAGGAAGAGGAGGGACAAACTAAGATCGGAGAGAGAGAACACACAGAGGCAAATTATAAGGTACCCGACACGCGGGTGTATATTGGGGGACTTGGGGTACAGGCAGGAGGGGAATTAGTTTGCAGAACAATAGACACAGCAATGAAGAGTGATCTACAGGGTGACAATATGGGACAGCAAAGGGGAGGTAGTCCTCAGGGCAAACAGAAGGCACAGCAATGAAGCCTGCTCCTCGGGACAGCAAAGGGGTGATAGTCCACAGGGCACAGCAGAGCAGTGTTTGGTACAGCAGTGGTAAAGGTCCTTCAGACACGGGCAGAGCAGTGTTGGCATATTAGGGTAGCAAGACACAGCACAACAAAACATTAACAATCTAACACCACACAGATAATCCACATACAGTAGGTTGGCCCAGCAGAAATGGGGAACAAGTACTTAGGGACAGGGACCAAGGCAGGCAGGGCTAAGCCCAGAACAGGGCAGAGGTCCAGGCAGGGAGGGCTAAGCCCAGAACAGGGCAGAGGTCCAGGCAGGGAGGGCTAAGCCCAGAACAGGGCAGAGGTCCAGGCAGGGAGGGGGTAAGTCCAGAACAGGGCAGAGGTCCAGGCAGGGAGGGCTAAGCCCAGAACAGGGCAGAGGTCCAGGCAGGGAGGGGGTAAGTCCAGAACAGGGCAGAGGTCCAGGCAGGGAGGGCTAAGCCCAGAACAGGGCAGAGGTCCAGGAGAGAGGGGTAAGTCCAGAACAGGGCAGAGGTCCAGGCAGGGGTAAGTTTAGAATAGACCATAGATCCAGGCAGGGAGGGCTAAGTATAGAACAAGGAAGAGATCCAGGCAGGCAGGCAGGGAGGGCTAAGCCCAGATATCTGGGCCGACGGGGGCTGTAGCTGAAGAAGGGCAGGCAGGGTGAAGTCCATGGGCCCTTGGAGGGGGTTGGGAGGGTCTGACCACAGCTCAGCAGCACAGACAATACAGAACTATATGTCCAGGGTACAGAGAGCAGCACCCAGTCCGTACTGACCCATCAGACTCAGCAGTTCTAAGCACCTTCCAGTGAGGTCTGCAGCCATCAGCTCCTCTCTGTGTCCATCATGGAAGGCGACTCTCACCAGACTCACCCCCTTCTTTGTGTTGTGAATTCAGCCAGAGACCTCCCCTCAGATTCAGGTGGTGCCGAGGTGTCTGGCTCTATCCTGACACAATATACAATCATTTATGTGCTTCTTACTGAGGGAGCCTCATGTCCTCCCCCTGTGGGGACCCCGGAACTCACACTCCACATTATACCGATACACTGACTGCGTTATACATTGTATCCCGATTAGAGATTGTCCATTTTATAAAACAAAATACAAATATCCAATATTTATGACCTTCATTACTGGGTGTAAATAGAAAATAAGATCTTATTACCTCCGCTGCTGCCGCTTCCAGCAACGTCTCCTCTCTACTTCCTCCCGACTCACCTCTTATCCTGAAGACTCGGGTTTATAACTGGCATCACTTCCTGTCTGTACATGACATCACTTCCTGTCTGTACATGACATCACTTCCTGTTTCCATAGAGACTTCCTATCTGGGTAGAAGTGAGATCACCACCTTGTGGAGCTCAGAGTTACTGCAGCCCCAGGAAACATCTCGTAGTGTGAACACGGCCTTGTGCTGTATGTACTGGATACCCTTATAGGCAGGGCAAAAGGGGCAGCTGCCCTGGACCCTGTCACAGCTGGCTCATACTTGCCAACTATCCAGGTTTAAATTCCCTTGTCCCTTGAAATTTTAGTCCTGTGCTGTGTCCCGATATTTCAGTGTGAAGTGCTGCTACTAATGCTGCCCAGCTCTGCCCTATTGTTGTGTACAGGCGACTCACCTGCAGACCCTGTGTTTACATGTAAATAACCGGCATTCATATGTAAATAGCGGCGGCAATACTAAGTAAATAGCTGCAGACGGCGGCATTGATATGTAAATAAAGGCGGCATTCATATGTGTATCATGCTCCCCTGCAGTGAGGAAATGATGTGCTCTAACATTTAGCAACTAATCAGTGAGCCGTAATGTGTGCTGTAACCTCTAGCAACCAGTCAGTAAGCAGTAATAATATGCTGTAACTACTGGCAACCAATCGCAATTGCTGCCTGATCTAATACAGTAAACTGATTTTAAGTTTACCTGCTATTTATTGTATGTCTCAGAGCAGGTGGAGAGTGAAATTGCATGGGGGGGGGGCAAGAAAATTTTTGCCCAGGGTCCAATCAATATTGAAGACAGCCCTGCTTATGGATGGGTCATCTCCACTCCCACCAAGGGGGATAGAAATATATTACTGCTCGGGGGAGACATTTTGGCCCCTTTGATTTTGCAGTAAAATTGATGTCAGATTTAGTCATGTAGAACATCTGTTATATGTTCACTCTTGATGTGTGTGCACTTTTTTTGGCACCGGGTGGAAGTTTTTGGGTGTGTTTTGCACGCCACAGGCTTTTCAATAGAAAAAAAATCTGTTATATGGATACAAAGAGCCCCAGCCGAGAGTAAGGCTATGTTTCCACTATTGTGTCCCCAAAGTTGCACGATTTTGCCGTGATTTTTTTTGCCGGGACTTGAAGCAATGTTCGTGCATTCTTGAGGTCTACGGACCCCAAGTCGCATCAAAGTGGGACCAAAGTAGTGCAGGGACTACTTTGAAGTCACTGCGTCTTGAAGTCGTACAGATATGAATGGTACTCATTGGAAATCATGGGGTACGACTTGTCATGTGACTTTTCAGTCTCGAATCGCATTGAAAATTCGCACTAGTGGAAATAGCTCCTGATCTCCAGATTTGGGCAATTATGTCCCCAATATAAATAGAATAAAACCCGCGCTATGTGTAACAACTCAAATACCTACAGAAATAACTTATACCGGACTGCTGCTGTAACAAAGGTAAGTGTTCCCTTTATCAACTAGAAGAGTGTTATGTGTCACAGCGCTGTCCTATTGTGTGTGCACATAAATCATCACAAATACAATAAAATATGTGGAGACATTCATATACAAAGTGCTAGGGGCTCAAATAATATTCTCTGCAGATCTACTGCTTACACTTTACACCTACTTCACTGATCCTATGGTGTTTATTAATAAATGAAGTAAACTGATCCATGTGCAAATTCATATACAACATAAACTGCTTTGTGCTCAAGATGTTGTTCCCTGCAGACCCACTGCTTCCACTTTCCACCTACTTCTTTAATCTCAGAATATTTGCTGCTATAATAAGCTGAGCTGGACTGTAGGAGCTGTAGCAGGCTGGAAGGGCTGGAAGCAGGGTCAGACGAGCAGGGTGGGCAACAGACAGGCAGAGCAGGCATAAACGGCAGGCAGAAGCGTAGTCGGGTCACAGGCAGGGTTGACAACAGATGCAGGGTAAACAGGAGCAGCAGGCAGAGACAGAGTCCGTAGTAAAGCCAGGGGTTGGAGCAGGAAGCAGAAAGGGGTAGTCGGGAGCAAGCCGGATCAGGATCAGAAGTCAAACACAGGAATCAGGATTAAGATAAATGCTATAGACTAAGCAGTAATTAGACAGCTCTGAAGCTCTGTTTAAATAGGCCGTTTGGCGCCAGTCCTGGTGACAGGCGCATGGTCGCGCTCACAACTGCGCATTCGCATATGTGCCCGTGGCTGTTCTGCTCATTCCTTGTTGGTGTCTGCGCCCATGTGTGTGTCTGGGAACAGCAGCTGTACAACACAGACGTCTTTCTTGACATTGCCCCCTCCTTACGGGCAGCCTCCGGATCCCCAATTGGTTCTTTTTCTGGGGATGACTGCGGAAGAAGGCATGAACCAAGTCCATAGCGTGTACATTCTGCTCTGGCAGGAGTTTTCCTCTGGCCCATATCCCTTCCATTTAATCAGGTATTGCACTTGACCCCTTCTCCTTCTGCAGTCCACAATTGGCTCGGGCCTCAAACTCCTCGTCCCCATTGACGATCACAAGTTCATGTGGTCTAGTCTCCCGATTTGGAAAAGGATCTGGCACTGTGGACTTTAATAATGACACATGGAACACTGGGTGTATCCTGAAGGATTCCGGTAATGACAGTTCATTGGAGACATCGTTAATTTTCCTTCTCACTGGAAATGGCCCCACAAATTTAGAAGCTAGCTTTTTTGAAGGACATGCCAGTCTAAGATTGGTTGTGGTCAACCAAACCTGGTCCCCTGGCTGCAGGATCAGCTCCCCCTTCTTCTTCTGTCAAAAGACCTTTTGTTATCTTCCTGTGCTTTGGTCACTGCCTCTTGTAACAGTTTGGGGTTACAATTGAAAAAATCCTACACTGACCACCATACTTCACTGACCACCATACTACGCCACACTGACCACCATACAATGCTACACTGACCACCATACTACACTACACCGACCACCATACTACACTACACCGACCACCATACTACACTATACCGACCACCATACTACACTATACCGACCACCATAATACGCTACGCTAACCACCATAATACGCTACACTAACCACCATACTACGCTACACTGACCACCATACTACGCTACACTGACCACCATACTACACTAAACTGACCACCATACTACACTACACTGACCACCATATTACACTACACTGACCACCATACTACGCTACACTGACCACCATATTACGCTACACTGACCACCATACTACGCTACACTGACCACCATACTACGCTACACTGACCACCATATTACACTACACTGACCACCATACTACGCTACACTGACCACTACACTGACTGACCACTATACTACACTGACTGACCACTATACTAACCACCATACTACACTACACTGACCACTACACTGACTGACCACCATACTACACTGACTGACCATTATACTCCCCCATCTATCTCCCGATTCTCACTCACCTTCTTTTTGTCCACAGTTCTGGCCTGCATTGGTCCGGAATATAGGAGAAGAAGAAGAGTCTCCTCAGAAGACAGCGGCCGTGGTTGCTCACATTTTTTCTTGTCTCCCCCACACTCTGGCTTCTGCCTTGTTCAGTGTCTGGCGCACTGTGATTGGGGGGGTCATGTGTGGAGTCGGGACTTCAGGAGCAACTGCAGGACAGGCCAGCCCTATGCCTCACATGACCCCCATACGCCCAATCACAGGGCGCCGAACACTGAACATGGTGGCCGGAACGAGGGGGACACAAGAACATAAAATTACGAGGAGGCAGCCAGTGACACATACTGGCACCCCCCCTAAATGTCGCGCCCGGGGCCACGGTACCCCCTGCACCCTCCACGCTACGCCACTGCATGTACTTCCAGTCAGGAGATCTGTTCCTGAAACTATCTGAATTACTAGAGAAGGGCCTGGCCTCCACAGCAGCAAAAATAACTGGAGAAATCAAAGAAGGCTTTCAAAACCTGGGTTCCAGCCAAGAATCAGAACTCACATTCAGACCATATTCAGACACTTCAAGATAGGCTAGATTCAGCCATTTCTAGGATCGATGAACTTGAAAACAGATCCAGAAGATGCAACTTTAGGATCCGAGGCCTCCCAGAGTCAATTGCGGATGTTCCTCAGGCTACCCAGAAGATTATCAAAACCTTAATCCCTAACATCCCACAGGACCACCTGGAATTGAACAGAGTCCACCGAGCCCTGGGACCTCCATGGAAGGATGGTTCCCCTGGGGACATAATTGCTAAACCTCACTTATATTCCATCAAGGAGGAGATAATGAAGCAATCCAGAGCAATAAAACAGATTACATGTCAAAGTCACCTAATTCTCATCTTTGTGGACCCATCCCCCTCTACGATCCAGAGGAGACGAGCCTTGAAACCCCTATCTCAGTCCTTGCCCAAAAGGACATTAAGTTCTGGTAGACCTTCCCATTCACTGTCAAATTTACCTTCAAGATCAAGCAGTATTCCTTCTCCCGTCTTCAGGAGGGAGAGAAAATCCTCCTCTCCCTGAAGCTCATCTCACTGGAAGTGGACATGGACACGTCTAACTACATTCTCAACGCCGTGAAAAGTCCATCTCCTTCGAGTCCTCTGACCCCCCTGCGGAACAAGCTGAAAACCAAGAGAACAAAAGACAATGGCCTGACCTTAAGCGATGAATCAACCTCTGCAACCTTCTCTTTCTTCCACACCTCCTTAAGGTTGGGGTGACCAGGGACATTATACCCTTCTGAGTGGGGCTCTTGCTCCAAAGGTCCTGTTATATATTTTTATTTTCATTTTTACATTTTACCAAAATGTTTTTTGATTTTTTTTCCTCGTTAGTCCCGTGTAGGTGTGAACTATCCAGGACTATCCTGGACTCTGTTTTTCTTTTTTAATATATATTTTTTTGAAGGTCTGTTTTCACCGTAACATTTAGTACATGGGCTATTGGCAGACCCGATGCACACGTCTGCCTTAGAAAGCGTACGTGACTCTTTAAACTACGAGTTCTATTCTGCCTCCACAAAAAGCTAAACCACTTAAGAGGGAGGCAGCGGGGATCCGACTACTAAGATCTCCCTTGGGCTCATAACAATACCTGCCCACAGTTTTTATTCTCTCAGTGTTAAAATTTTTTAAAAATATATATATTTTTTGTTTTAAAGGGTGCCTAAGTTGTGCGTTCTGGACTTGTGCCTCCACCTATTCCTCAAACTCTTTTTGTCTCTGAGGGATAGATTTTCTGCTCCTAGTGGATCAGATGCCACTTGTTTGGTGAGAGCTCCTGGGGTTGTTTTTCCCCCGGGGCTCCGGCAAAAACCATATGAAGATACTTCTTTTTCCCTGTTCATCTCTCTTTACTTTCTAACTCACTCTGTCTTTCTTTCCTATCGCCCTTTCCCCTGTCCTCTTCTATGCCCCGGGTATATTAACACATGTTTTTTCTTCAGTCACTCACCAGGTTCAACTCAAAAATTCCAAGACTCTAATGGTCCTGCTTGGTCGGTTCCCCTCCATGCATAGTTGGTACAAGGCCCCCCTAAGGTAGGCGATGTAGTTGGTGAAAGCATCCTTTTCTTCTGCTCCATGGCTAGTGCTACCGCTCCCACACTCAATTTAGCTACACATAACGCTCAGGGCTTTAATTCCCCTCTCAAGAGGAGAAAGATCTTCGATAAATACAAATTCCTCAAGCAAGACATTATTATGGTACAGGAAACGAATTTCCCTCAATGGTACAGCCCCAAATTTCTCTACCAACAATACCCCCTGGTCTACTTGGCGAAGGCAGAGGGAAAGACTAAAAGGGTCTTACTATTCTCCAAGGCTTATAACTTCACCTGGCAGACAGATTATAAAGACCCGGAAGGCATATTTATTCTAGTCAAAGGGTTCATAAAAGGCCCTTTATACTCCTTTATCTCATACTATGCCCCTAACAAAGGCCAATTAAATTTTTTTCAATTGATGTGGGATAAGTTGAACTCCCTCTTGGAGGGGACTCCCATTTTAGGAAGAGACTCCAACATAGCGTTTGACCAGGGAATGGATAAGTTCAATCCGTCCAAAACCCTCCTAAGCTGTCCTACCAGGGCTAGCCTCAAAATAGCTAGACTAGTTCATGCAGAAGGCCTGGCAGATGTCTGGCGAGAGAAGAACCCATCAAAGAGGGACTACACATCCTAATAGCCACACACTATCTCTCCCATGTCTCTAGGTCCAAAATTATTGACACAACACTTTCAGACCATTCCGTAGTGACCGTATCGCTCTTTAAAAAATCTCAACATCCCAAATGCACTCAGTGGATGCTAAATTAATCAATTGTATCTGATCCAATTAGGGTCACTGATGTCAACAAAGCCCTACTAGAATATTTTTACCTGAATGAGACAGATGACACCTCAGCGGAGATGTTGTGGGCTCCCCATAAAGTCACCATAAGGGGGAAGCCAATCCAAATCGCTATTCAAATTAAAAGAGAAAGAATGGTAGATATAGCTAAATTGGAACAGGTGTACTCGTCTCTAAGGGCAAGACCCAAAAGGGATCCCTCAGGGGTTCCTACATCCCAAATAGATGTGGCCAGATTGGAGCTGAACCTGGCTCCCACAGTTTGAGCAGAGAAGCAAATTCACTGGAGTGACGCTAAATTCTATACCTAGAAGGACAAACTTGGTCCAATGCTGGCTTCCAAACTATCCCCCAGGCAAAGGATCCACTCTCTTCCCAAGATCCGGACACATGGTCAACCCCCACATCTGATCCCACCAAAATCCTGGTAGCTTTCGGAGACTTCTATGATAAACTTTATAGCCCCACTTCACAGGGTAATCAACACATCATATATCAATTCCTCAACACCCTCCCCATCCCCTCACTCTCAGATGAGCATAAAACCATTATAGAAAAATCTTTCATGGCAGAGGAAATTTTGGAGGTCATTAGACATCTAAAAAGGGGCTCCACCCCTGGCCCAGATGGACTGTCGATCCCATATTACAAAGCTTTTGCTGATACCCTAGCCCCATATATGACTAAATTCTTCAATGGCAAAGTATCCGGTGACCCCGTTAGCTCCGACCTAAATACAACTTTCTTCACTTTTATCCCAAAACCTGACAAGAACCCAGAGGAGGTAGGTAATTACCGACCAATATCACTCATAAATAACGACCTGAAAATCCTAACCATAATCCTAGTAAACAGACTAGCTACTTTCATAAGTTCTTACATACACAAGGATCAGGTGGGTTTCATTCCAGGGAGACAAGGCCCAGACCAATCCAGAAGGGCCATAAATATAATTATATCCTTCAATCCAATTGGCCAGGGGGCGCTAAACAACTGGAATTACTGCTTTCCCTCGATATACAGAAAGAATTTGACTCAGTGTCCTGGCCATATATCTCAACCCTGTTGGAGCATTGGGGCTTTGGTCACCACTTCCTAGGTATCATGAGAGCCGTATACTCCTCTCCCAAAGCACTAATACATCTACAAGGCTATTATTCCTCCCCCATTCACATTGCTAGAGGAACAAGACAAGACTGCCCTTTATCACCACTGATTTTTGCTATAGCCATAGAGACCCTAGCAATAGCAATACGTGAAAATTCCGATATCAAAGGGGTGTCTTGTGGTCCTCAGGTCCACAAATGCAGCCTCTTTGCTGATGACCTAATTTTATTCATCACCTCACCTTTTACCTCCCTCCCCAAGATTTGTAGTACCTTTACCTCCTTTGGGAAAATCTCCGGCCTTCATGTCAACTATAACAAATCCCAAGCCCTAAACATCTCTCTCGCCCCCGAGACGGTATCATTGCTGAAATAAAACTTCAAATTTGACTGGAACGACTCTTCCATCAAATATTTAGATATTTCCCTTACCTACAAATTTGACACGTTATGTACAAGAAATTACCCCTCTATGTACCACAGACTATAACAAGATCTAAAGTCCTAGTCCAAACAAAACCTCTCATGGTTAGGGAGAATAAATGCCATCAAAATGACATTGCTCCCTAGAATACTCTACCTGTTCCACTTCCTCCCCATCCCAAAAAGGAGAGACCACCTTAGGTCCTTTCAGAGTAGGGATGAGCCGAACACCCCCCGGTTCGGTTCGCACCAGAACTTGCGAACGACCCCCGCGTTCGGCACGAACGTTAGAACCCCATTGAAGTCTATGGGACTCGAACGTTCGAATTGGAAAGTGCTAATTTTAACGGCTAATATGCAAGATAGTGTGCTAAAAAGGGTTTGGCGATCTGCCTCCTGCCTCAGGGGACATGGGTCACTGCAAAAAAAAGTTTTAAAAACTACCGTTTTGGCGGGAGCACTGATTTTAATGACGATTAAAGTGAAAAAAAAAAGTGAAATATTCCTTTAAATATGGTGCCTGGGGGGTGTCTATAGTATGCCTGTGAAGTGCCACGTGTTTCCCGTGTTTAGAACAGTCCCTGCACAAAATGACATTAAACGGAAATAACACCATTTAAAACTGCTTGCGGTTTTAATGTTATATCTGGTTCCTGTAATATGGTTGAAAATCATTCAGAAAAATGGCATGGGTAGCCCTCCCTGCCCATTACCAGCCTATTTGGGTCTTGTACGCATATTAAGGGGAACCCCGTACCCATATTAAAAAAAGGAAATGCGTGTGGCCCCCAGGCCCTATATACTCAGAACAGCAGTATACAGGCGGTGCAAACAAGACAGGGACTGTGTAGGTTTGTTGTGTTAAGTTGAATCTGTTTGTCATTTTCAAGCGGTACATTTTTAAAGTGTAGCTCCAGTCAAAAAAAATATCTTTAAGCTTTTTGGAAAACATAGGGAAGGGTTATCACCCCTGTATAATTTGTTTTGTCGTCCATCTTTTTTCATCTCACTTGCTGTTGTCTCCTTCCGTTTGCAAGTAGGAGATGTTTGTAAATTGGATGTTTGAAAGTAGGGGCCTGCCCTATATGCTCTGCAGAAATGGCGGAACAAGGTGTTGGTTTTGCAACAACATTGTAAGCCCTCAAAGTGACTCTTGGTGGCCGCTGGAGCGCCCTGCTGTGAACGATTATATCAAGAATTGTAATTACATGCCATTGTTGAACAGTGGTAGAAAAATTGACCTTTGGTGGTTGTGGTGCTGGTGCCACAACACTATAAGTCCTCACAGTTACTCTGGGTGGGCACAGGAAGGGGCCCTCCTGTGAAATATTATATCAAGAATTGTAATTACATGTCCCTGTTAAACAGGGGCAGAAAAATTGGGCCTTAGGCACTGGTGCCATCACACTGCAACCTCTGCCATACACTCTAGTTTTATTGCAGGAATTAGCCCTGCTGCAAAGCATTGCATCAAAAATTGTACTTAAACGCCCCTGTTAAACAGGGGCAGAAAAATTGGGCCTTAGGCACTGGTGCCATCACACTGCAACCTCTGCCATACACTCTAGTTTTATTGCAGGAATTAGCCCTGCTGCAAAGCATTGCATCAAAAATTGTACTTAAACGCCCCTGTTAAACAGGGGCAGAAAAATTGGGCCTTAGGCACTGGTGCCATCACACTGCAACCTCTGCCATACACTCTAGTTTTATTGCAGGAATTAGCCCTGCTGCAAAGCATTGCATCAAAAATTGTACTTAAACGCCCCTGTTAAACAGGGGCAGAAAAATTGGGCCTTAGGCACTGGTGCCATCACACTGCAACCTCTGCCATACACTCTAGTTTTATTGCAGGAATTAGCCCTGCTGCAAAGCATTGCATCAAAAATTGTACTTAAACGCCCCTGTTAAACAGGGGCAGAAAAATTGGGCCTTAGGCACTGGTGCCATCACACTGCAACCTCTGCCATACACTCTAGTTTTTTTGCAGGAATTAGCCCTGCTGCAAAGCATTGCATCAAAAATTGTACTTAAACACCCCTGTTAAACAGGGGCAGAAAAATTGGGCTGCTGGCATCACCCAGAACCAAAAATGTTCTTCCAACATATCAGCGGAGGAGGAAGAGGATAGACAATCAACATAACAGGACAGTCACTCAGCATCAGCATAGGCAGTCTTGAAGGGATGTGGTATTTCAAAAAAAATTATTCGGTTACATCAGCTTCAGGTGCTTGGTAGCTGTGGGTGATCCAAGACTGATTCATCTTGATGAAGGTCAGTCGATCAACTGATTCGGTGGACAGGCGCACCCTGTGATCGGTAACGAAGCCACCAGCAGCACTGAAGGTGCGTTCCGAAAGAACGCTGGATGCAGGACAGGCCAGGAGCTCAATTGCATACTGTGCAAGCTCTGGCCAGTGATCCATCCTCAAGACCCAGTAAGCCAGAGGATTTTCAGTGGGAAAGGTGTCCAAGTCTGACCTTGCCCCTAGGTATTCCTGCACCATGTAAATTAGACGCTGGCGATGGGTGCTGGAACCAATCATACCTTGGGGCTGCGGACTAAAAAATTGTCTGAACGCATCAGTCAGACGGCCACCTTCTCCACCGATCCTTCTGACTGATGCCTCAGCAACACGTTGTCCAGGACCAGGAGTTTGTGACCTCCCAGTCTCTGGGAACGCGTTGCACAGAGCTTTCTGCAAGGCCTCCCGGAGATGTCTCATCCTCTGCTCCCTCTGCGATGGCAAGATAAGGTCGGCAACCTTACCCTTGTACCGTGGATCAAGGAGAGTGGCCAGCCAGTAATGGTCCCTCTCCTTGATCCGAAGAATACGAGGATCCTTCCGCAGGCTTTGCAGGATCAGGGAGGCCATGCAGCGTAGGTTAGCTGAGGCATTCGGTCCGGAGTCCTCTGGGTCACTAAGGACAACATGATCCGCAGCTACCTCCTCCCAGCCACGTACAAGTCCACGTGTTTCTTGGGACTGTAAATCATCCCTATAAGACTGCTGCTGCTGATGCTGAGTGCCAGCCTCCACCTCCATGCTGACACAATCATCCTCCTCCTCCTCTTCCTCCTCCTCACCCTCTTCCTGTGTGATGGGTGGCACAGCAGGAACACTGTCTGGATAAAGGGGGCCTTGAGAGGCAAGGAAGTCCTCCTCTTCCTGCCTCTGTTCTGCCTCAAGTGCCCTGTCCATTATTCCACGCAGCGTATGCTCCAAGAGGTGGACAAGAGGTATAGTGTCACTGATGCATGCACTGTCACTGCTCACCATCCTTGTGGCCTCCTCAAACGGTGACAGGACAGTGCATGCATCCCTGATCATGCCCCACTGGCGTGGTGAGAAAAAACCAAGCTCTCCTGACCCTGTCCTGGTGCCGTAGTCGCACAGGTACTCATTGATGGCCCTCTGCTGCGTGTGCAGCCGCTGCAGCATGGCCAATGTTGAGTTCCATCTGGTGGGCATGTCACATATAAGGCGGTTCTTGGGCAGGTTCAACTCCTTTTGGAGCTCAGCCAGCCGAGCACAGGCATTAAATGATCGGCGGAAATGCACACAGACTCTCCTGGCCTGTTTCAGGACATCCTGTAAGCCGGGGTACCTGCCCAAGAACCGCTGCACCACCAGGTTAAGGACGTGAGCTACACAGGGCACATGGGTCAGTTGTCCCTGTCGGAGGGCGGAGAGGAGGTTGGTGCCATTGTCGCAAACCACCATTCCTGGCTTAAGCTGGCGTGGCGTCAACCACCTCTCGGCCTGCCCCTGCAGAGCTGACAAAACATCCGCCCCAGTGTGGCTCCTGTCCCCCAAACAAACCAGCGCAAGCACGGCATGGCATCGTTTTGCCTGCGTACTTGCGTAGCCCCTGCAACGCCTACGGAGCACCGCTGGTTCTGAGGACAGAGCACTGGAAGAGGCCGTGGAGGAAGAAGAAGAGGAGGGGGTGGAGGAGAGAGGTGTGTCACAACCAATAGTAGCATTTTGGAGGCGTGGTGGCGGAACAACCTCCAATACTACTGCACCTTGTCCTGCATCCTTCCCAGCAGCCAGAAGAGTGACCCAATGGGCCGTGAAAGACAGGTAACGTCCCTGTCCATGCCTGCTGGACCATGAGTCAGCGGTAATATGCACCTTACCGCTGACCGCCCTGTCCAGCGAGGCAAGGACATTGCCTTCCACATGCCGGTAGAGAGCCGGAATTGCCTTCCGTGAGAAAAAGTGGCGTTTGGGGACCTGCCACTGAGGAACCGCACATTGTACAAACTCAGGGAAGGGGGCCGAATCTACCAACTGAAAAGGCAGCAGTTGAAGTGCTAGCAATTTAGCCAAGCTAGCATTCAACCGCTGGGCATGTGGATGGCTGGGAGTAAATTTCTTCCGCCGGTCCAGCAGCTGGGGCAGGGACATTTGTCTGCTATAATCGGACGTGGATGTACCACTAGCAGAGTTCCCGGAAGCACTTGGCTGTGACACACCTAATTCTACACCTTCATTCCTCTCAGAGCAGGTTTCAGAGAGGACTGAAGGTCTAGTGGGGTTGGAGATGCCAGCTGATGAGGAGCAAGGAGAGGTCCGCTTTGTTCTTTGGTGTGGGTCTTTGAGGTATGCTTGCCAACGAGCTGCATGGCAGGTCAACATATGTCTGGTCAAGCATGTGGTGCCCAAGCGGCTGATGTTTTGGCCACGTGAGATACGCTTGAGACATATGTTGCAAATAGCAGCGGTGCGATCTGATGCACTCGTCTCAAAAAAGGCCCACACCAAAGAACTTTTAGAATAACGCGCAGAGGAAGTGCTCTGCGCAGAGGAAGCGCTCTGCGCAGGCGGAGCTCTGCGGTGTGATTCAGTCGGTGTGCTGCCCCTAAGCTGGCCCCCGGAGGGCATCCTGCCTCGTTGGACATGTGCCTCCTCCTCCTCCTCCTCCTCCTCCCTCCTTCCAGGCACCCATGTGGAGTCAGTGCCCTCATCATCCCCTCCCTCTTCATCGCTGTAGCAAACCTGGCAGTATGCTGCAGCTTGTGGAACATTACTGCCAGATTGCTGTCCTTCTTGAGCATCCCCTCTCTCTGTGCTCACGCTACTGCCTTCCTCTAGCTGAGTGTCATCATCAGAGCCCACCAAACACTGGGCATCCTCCTGGAGCATGTACCCAACACTGTGCTCAAAGAGTTCAGGAGACTCCTCAGGAGGACGTGGTGGGTCTAGGGAAGGAGTCACTGATGATGACATTGAGAGGAGGGACGACGATGTGTTGGCAGCTGCTTTTCTACTACCCTGAGACTGGGTGAGAGAGGATGAGGAGGATGAAGAGGGCTTGGTCATCCACTCTACCAAGTCGTTGGCATGTTGTGGTTCAACATGTCCAGCTGCAGAAAAGAAGGACAAGCATGTCCCATGGCCACGTGCTGATGACAATGCACCGCGTCCCCGACCAGCACTGTTGTCTCTAGACACAGAGCCTGCTTGCCCTCTTTTATCGCCTGTCTGCCTCTCCTTGCTGGCCTTCCAGACATGGTAATGGCCTGAAGGGAGTTGGGTAAAACAGTAGTTGGGTAGTTTATATTGTGCTGGAGGCACACAACACCCACTAACTCCTGCAGATGCCTTTTTTATAGAACAGCAGAGTTAAAGGGGTATATACAGATGTATACTGTGCTGTGCTGGAAGCACACACAACTTCCCATAACTCCAGCAGATGCCAATCGGGCCCAAATACAGAACAGCTATGTAGGTGGATAATAGCGGTATGTACTGGGTACAGAGCAGGCACACAGCACGCACTATCTCCTGAGTGACACTGCTGACTGCAAGCTCTATTGTTAAAGATGGACCACTAGCTATATAGGTGAGGTGAATATCACGGTGTATACTGCGGTCAGGGCACGCAGACAATAACAAGAAAACAGCAGAGTTAAAGGGGTATATACAGCTGTATACTGTGCTGTGCTGGAGGCACACACAACTTCCAATAACTCCAGCAGATGTCAATCGGGCCCAAATAGAGAACAGCTATGTAGGTGGATAATAGCGGTATGTACTGGGTACAGAGCAGGCACACAGCACGCACTATCTCCTGAGTGACACTGCTGACTGCAAGCTCTATTGTTAAAGATGGACCACTAGCTATATAGGTGAGGTGAATATCACGGTGTATACTGCGGTCAGGGCACGCAGACAATAACAAGAAAACAGCAGAGTTAAAGGGGCATATACAGCTGTATACTGTGCTGTGCTGGAGGCACACACAACTTCCAATAACTCCAGCAAATGACAATCGGGCTCAAATAGAGAACAGCTATGTAGGTGTATATAGTGGTATGTACTGGGTACAGAGCACGCAGACAGCACGCACTAACACTACTGACTGCAAGCTCTATTATTAAAGCTAGATCACTAGCTATATAGGTGAGGTGAATATAGTGGTGTATACTGCGGTCAGGGCACAGACAGTAACCACTACACAAGAGCAAAATAGTAAATCAGCCAAAAACGATTGGTGTGTAACTGTGTTGAAGGTACACAGAACACCCACTGCTTCAGATGCTAACAAACACTACACGAGGCCGCCTGAAAGGCAGCTTTATATAGTGTGGGGCGTGCACTACACTGTCTGAGCTATGATTGGCCACAGGCAGGATGCCTGTGACCAACCATTGCTCTTCCCGCTACTGGCGCTGCGATTGGCCAAGCATGCGGGGTCACAGTGCATGCTTGGCCAATTGTGAGACAGCAATGCATTGCGCCATCGCAGTGCATTGTGGGCCACACGAATTTTGCCGCGAACGGCCCAAGCGTTCGGAATTCGGCGAACGCACGAACGACCGATGTTCGACTCGAACATGCGTTCGACTCGAACACGAAGCTCATCCCTATTTCAGAGAAAAATACTTAAGTTTTTCTGGGGAACATCTGGATATAGGATTCGACAACATACCTTATACCTCTCCCATAAACAAGGTGGACTGGGTCTCCCTCACCTATACAGATGCTACCAAGCCTCCAGATTAGCCCAACTCTCCACAATCTATACATACAGGGAAAAACCTGATTGGGTTCAGATGGAACACCAGGCTGTACCACACTACACATTGGAATTTCTCCTCTGGAACCCACCCAGAAACTACCCTCCAATCCTAGCCCCCACACTCTCTCACTCCTTTGCTTTGTGGGCCACATTAAGACAGGAACCACGCCTCTTCTCAGGAATGAATCCCCTGTCACATTTGTTTCATACTCCAAACTTTCCTCCAGGGCTGGATATTAAAGTCTTCCAGTGGTGGCTGGATAAGGGGCTGTACCGTATGAGACAATATTTTACATCTAGGGGCCCCATTTCCCTAGCCCATTGTGTCAGTAAATTAGATCTTCCACAATCTATCATATAAATGTACTCACCGAGGCCAAGATGCCGAGAGCGGTCGCTGTTGCAACTCGGCGCAGACCACCCCTGAAGGTGGCACAGAGGGTGGTTGCACCAAGAGGCACAAGCTACCAGTAGGACAGTCACTTGCTAGCAGATCAGCAGGCAGCTTGAGCAGAGCTGAAAGGTGATGTCCCGTGGGAAGGTCCAGCAGCAAAGGTAGCAAGTCCGTAAGGCAAAGACAGAATCCAGGAGACAGGCCAGTGGTCAAACACAGTCCAGATCAGAAGACAACAAGTACCAGGAACGCTGAGACAGAAGGATAATCCAAGACAAGCCAGGGGTCGAACACAGGAGACAGCAGGTAAGTCCAGATGCAGGCTGAGGGTCAAACACGTTTAGAAAGCAGGAGTCCAAGATCAAGCCAGAAGTCGGGTCAGGAGAAGATCAGCGAGGTCGATAAGGCAATCCGGGTCACAACGGGTAATGCAGATAACAGGAACAGACGTGGGAATCACAGGAAGCTGAAGACAAACCAGCAGTGTGTTTGGATGACCTCACTTCCTTTATAGGTCAGCGAGGGGTCACACCCTGTGTGTGTGTGCTTGTGTGCTTTCGTTTATTCCTATTGCACACAGCTGTGCGCCAGAGCGCTTTACCCGTGCGCATCCTATGACAGTGCCCCCCCCCCCCGAGGGGCGGCCTCCGGACGCCCAAGCTAGCCATCAATTCCGGATGTTGCTGATGGAATGTCTTTATTAATTTGGGAGTGTGAAGGTTCTTGGATGGTTCCCAGGAGTTATTTTCTGAAGGATACCCCTTCCATTTTACCAGGTATTGTATTTGTCTACTGACTTTCCTGCATCCTAGTAAAGCTTCTACTTCAAATTCATCTTCTCCATCGATCTTGATGGGTGGAGGAGGAGGCACTTCTCTTCCAGGAAAAGGACTAGGAACCAATGGCTTCAAAAGGGAGGCATGGAAAACAGGGTGTATCCTGTATGATTCAGGGAGAGCTAGTTCAAAGGCTACAGGATTTATTACCCTTTTGATTTTGAATGGTCCTATGAATCTGGGACGCAGCTTGCGTGTGGGACAAGGAAGTTTGAGATTAGTGGCAGATAGCCAGACTTCCTCGCCAATTTTAAAGGTAGGGTTCTCCTTCCTTCCCCTATCATGGTATTTCTTGTAATCATCCTGGGCCTTCTGTATGGTCTCCTGGATCCTTTGGAAATTAGATTGGATGGCGGCTATCCGATCTTGGACCGCAGGAACAGTGGATTCTGGGATGGAGTTGGGGAGGAAAGAAGGGTGAAACCCACAGTTGATCCAAAAGGGAGTCTGGTTGGTAGTTGTATGAATTTAATTATTGTAGGCGAATTCTGCATATGGCAATAGGGCCGACCAATCATTTTGAGATCCCAAACAAAAGCAGCGAAGATACTGCTCAAGGGTTTGGTTTGTCCGTTCAGTTTGCCCGTTACTTTGGGGATGATATGCCGATGACAAACAGATCTTGATTTCCAGTATCTTGCAGAGTTCTCTCCAAAATCTAGAGGTGAACTGTGGACCTCTATCAGACGTGATACTGCTGGGAACCCCATGGAGCCTGACAACCTCCTTAATAAAGAGATTGGCAGTTTCCAGAGCAGAGGGAGTACCGACCATAGGTAGGAAATGGACCATCTTTGAAAGACGGTCGACTACTACCAGAATTGTGGTGAAACCTTCCGAGGGCGGCAGCTCCACAATAAAATCCATTGACACGTCTGCCCAAGGTCGGTCAGGAATGAGCAAAGGCCTTAACAGGCCCCAGGGCTTGATCTTGGGACCAGGGCTCGAGTGCTGCGGGAACGCATGGGAACGGCGTTCCCGTACTATTTCCACAGCGGGAACGCCGTTCCCATTAGCTATCTGAGCCGGGCCGGCTGAGGCTATGCAGCGCGTAGTCCGCGCCGCTCCTCAGCCGCCGAGTGACTGTGCGTGCCCACGCCGAAGTCATGTGACCGGTTGCTAGATGCGGAGCGGCCCCTGCCTAGCAACCGGTCACATGACTTCGGCGTGGGCACGCACTGGCACGAGACCGTCAGTGTGACGCGCCGGACTGTCCTCCCGCTCCCCTCTACCCAGTGCCTCCTGTGGAAACAGCCGCTGCACTGTGAGTTTACTTAGTTCTTCTCCCCCCAGAACAGAAGGGAAGAGAATACCAGGAGGTCAGTCACTAGTAGTGTGTAAGTAAGTTGCATTCTGCAATACCCTGCCAAATTGCCAATACTCATCCATACTGCCAATACTCATCAATACTCTGCAATACCCTGCCAATACTCATCAATACTCTGCAATACCCCGCCAATACTCTGCAATACCCCGCCAATACTTTGCAATACCCCGCCAATACTCTGCAATACCCGCCAATACTCATCAATACTCTGCAATACCCCGCCAATACTCTGCAATACCCGCCAATACTCTGCAATACATACCCTGCCAATACTCTGCAGTACCCTATCAATACTCTGCAATACCCTATCAATACTCTGCAATACCCTGCCAATACTCTGCAATACCCTATCAATACTCTGCAATACCCTATCAGTATCAATAATCTGCAATACCCTGCCAATACTCTGCAATACCCTATCAATACTCTGCACTACCCTATCAATACTCTGCACTACCCCGCCAATACTCTGCAATACCCCACCAATACTCTGCAATACCCCGCCAATAATCTGCAATACATACCCTGCCAATACTCTGCAATACCCTGTCAATACTCTGCCAATACTCTGCAATACATACCCTGCCAATACTCTGCAATACCCTGCCAATACTCTGCCAATACACACCCTGCAATACCCTATCAATACTCTTCAATATTCTGCCAATACTCTTCAATATCCTGTCAATACTCTGCAATACTCTGCAATACATACCCTGACAATACTCTGCAATACCCTGCCAATACTCTGCCAATAAATACCCTGCCAATACTCTGCAATACCCTGTCAATACTCCACAATACTCTGCCAATACTCTGCAATACATACCCTGCCAATACTCTGCAATACCCTGCCAATACTCTGCCAATACACACCCTGCAATACCCTATCAATACTCTTCAATATTCTGCCAATACTCTTCAATATCCTGTCAATACTCTGCAATACTCTGCAATACATACCCTGACAATACTCTGCAATACCCTGCCAATACATACCCTGCCAATACTCTGCAATACCCTGCCAATACATACCCTGCCAATACTCTGCAATACCCTGCCAATACTCTTCAATACTCTGCCAATACTCTTCAATATCCTGCCAATACTCTGCAATACATACCCTGCCAATACTCTGCAATACCCTGTCAATACTCTGCCAATACTCTGCAATACATACCCTGCCAATACTCTGCAATACCCTGCCAATACTCTGCCAATACACACCCTGCAATACCCTATCAATACTCTTCAATATTCTGCCAATACTCTTCAATATCCTGTCAATACTCTGCAATACTCTGCAATACATACCCTGACAATACTCTGCAATACCCTGCCAATACTCTGCCAATAAATACCCTGCCAATACTCTGCAATACCCTGTCAATACTCCACAATACTCTGCCAATACTCTGCAATACATACCCTGCCAATACTCTGCAATACCCTGCCAATACTCTGCAGTACCCTATCAATACTCTGCAATACTCTGTCAATACTCTGCAATACCCTGCCAATACTCTGCAATACCCTGCCAATACATACCCTGCCAATACTCTGCAATACCCTGCCAATACATACCCTGCCAATACTCTGCAATACCCTGCCAATACTCTTCAATACTCTGCCAATACTCTTCAATATCCTGCCAATACTCTGCAATACATACCCTGCCAATACTCTGCAACACCCTGCCAATACTCTGCAATACCCTATCAATACTCTGCAATACTGTGCCAATACTCTGCAATACCCTGCCAATACTCTGCCAATAAATACCCTGCCAATACTCTGCAATACCCTGTCAATACTCTTCAATACTCTGCCAATACTCTGCCAATACTCTTCAATACCCTGCCAATACTCTGCAATACCCTGCCAATACTCTGCCAATAAATACCCTGCCAATACTCTGCAATACCCTGTCAATACTCTTCAATACTCTGCCAATACCCTGCCAATACTCTGCAATACCCTGCCAATACTCTGCAATACCCCGCCAATACTCTGCAATACTGTGCCAATACTCTGCAATATCCTGCCAATACTCTGCCAATACACACCCTGCAATACCCTATCAATACTCTGCAATACCCTACCAATACTCTGCCAATAAATACCCTGCCAATACTCTGCAATACCCTGTCAATACTCTGCCAATACTCTGCCAATACTCTGCAATACATACCCTGCCAATACTCTGCAATACCCTGCCAATACTCTGCCAATACACACCCTGCAATACCCTATCAATACTCTTCAATATTCTGCCAATACTCTTCAATATCCTGTCAATACTCTGCAATACTCTGCAATACATACCCTGACAATACTCTGCAATACCCTGCCAATACTCTGCCAATAAATACCCTGCCAATACTCTGCAATACCCTGTCAATACTCCACAATACTCTGCCAATACATACCCTGCCAATACTCTGCAATACCCTGCCAATACTCTTCAATACTCTGCCAATACTCTGCCAATACTCTGCCAATACTCTTCAATACTCTGCCAATACTCTTCAATACTCTGCCAATACTCTGCCAATACTCTTCAATACTCTTCAATACTCTGCCAATACTCTTCAATACTCTGCCAATACTCTGCCAATACTCTTCAATACCCTGCCAATACTCTTCAATACCCTGCCAATACTCTGCAATACCCTGCCAATACTCTGCCAATACTCTTCAATACCCTGCCAATACTCTGCAATACCCTGCCAATACTCTGCAATACCCCATCAATACTCTGCAATACTGTGCCAATACTCTGCAATACTGTGCCAATACTCTGCAATACCCTGCCAATACTCTGCCAATACACACCCTGCAATACCCTATCAATACTCTTCAATATCCTGCCAATACTCTTCAATATCCTGCCAATACTCTGCAATACATACCCTGTCAATACTCTGCAACACCCTGCCAATACTCTGCAATACCCTATCAATACTCTGCAATACTCTGCCAATACTCTGCAATACTCTGCCAATACTCTGCAATACCCTGCCAATACTCTGCCAATAAATACCCTGCCAATACTCTGCAATACCCTATCAATACTCTGCAATACTGTGCCAATACTCTGCAATACTCTTCCAATACTCTGCAATACCCTGCCAATACTCTGCAACACCCTGCCAATACTCTGCAATACCCTATCAATACTCTGCAATACTCTGCCAATACTCTGCAATACTCTGCCAATACTCTGCAATACCCTGCCAATACTCTGCAATACCCTGCCAATACTCTGCCAATAAATACCCTGCCAATACTCTGCAATACCCTATCAATACTCTGCAATACTGTGCCAATACTCTGCAATACTCTTCCAATACTCTGCAATACCCTGCCAATACTCTGCAATACTCTGCCAATACCCTGCAATACTCTGCCAATACTCTGCCAATACTCTGCAATACATACCCTGCCAATACTCTGCAATACTCTGCCAATACCCTGCAATACTCTGCAATACATACCCTGCCAATACTCTGCAATACCCTGCCAATATTCTTCAATACTCTGCCAATACTCTGCAATACCCCACCGCTACTCTGCAATACATACCCTGCCAATACTCTGCAATACATACCCTGCCAATACTCTGCAATACCTACCCTGCCAATATTCTGCAATACCCTGCCAATGCTTACCCTGCCAATACTTACTCTGCCAATACCCAGACATACCCATCCATGCTCAGCCAATATTACAGTGGGGGAGATGTATATTGCAGTGGGTACTATATGGTGGTGGCATTTTCACAGGTTTTTGCAAATTCAATAATTATTTGCTGATTCGAAAAATGATCCGATCCATGACTCTGATCCGAGGAATGATCCGATCCGTGAGTTTTTTGATCCGTTGCACCCCTACCAGTTTTCCTCCGTGTCCCCCTCCGTTCTGCTGTCCCCTCCGTTCTGCTAATGTCCCCTCTGTTCTGCTACTGTCCCCCTCCAGTTTTCCTCTCTGCCCCCCTCCAGTTTTCCTCTGTGTCCCCCTCCATTCTGCTACTTCCCCCCTCCGTGAAAACACCTGCTTCTCTGATGAGGGCACTGTTATGGGGACACTCTGATGGGGGGGCTGTCTGAAGGGAACCCCTGCTCTCTGATGGGGGCACTGACAAAGCTCCATTTGATGGGCACTGATCAGGCTGCATTGATGGGAACAGATGAGTGAGTGGCCTGGGGCCTGAGCCCCACTTTGCAGAAACAATACAGGCAGCCTGAGAAGAGGAGCTCCGGGCCGGCACACTCAGCATGCCCGACCTCCCTCCCCTGCACAGACCAACACATGTGTGGACATCTTGCGGCAGAAGGGGCCCCACATATCGTAGCTTGCATAGAGACATAGTGCAGAAGGGGCCCCCAGTCATTGCAATCCCCTGCGAGGGAACCGTTTTCACACATTTGTGGTGGTTTTTTATTAGTATAGCATACAGCTTAAATTATTTTGTTACATCTGTTCTAGATTTATTTAAGGCATGTGAATTTTGGAGGTGTCCTTGTAAACTGGTACTATAAATGTTGCAGTTTATTTGTTAAAGGAGTATGATTATATATATGAATTTGGTGATGTCACCCATTAGGAGTGGGCTTGGCATTGAACGCCTATCTTCTCTATTGTTTATTAGTCTCATTGGCCCCCCTGTGCATTTATGGGATCCTTTGCCATATGTCACAAAATGGCTGACCACACATCGCAGCGCAGATGATAATAAATCTCGGAAAGTTGATAATCTTAAACGCCAAGTACAACGTTATTCCTGTTTGTGGGATATTTTCTAATGGGCTGTGTAACAGAATTTGGAACAGGGTGTATTTGTGGTAGAAATTCCCTGCGAGGGAAAGATCATCACCCATTGTGTTGATTGTTTTGTTTGACACGTTATTTTGTTTTTGTAAACTTGCACTTTACAATAAATGTTGTACTGTATTTTCTTTGAAGTATATATGCATATGAGCGTACTTTTTTTTTTTTTTTGGTGGGGGAATGGATCTTGGGTGGGAGTTCCCACACTTTTTTTCCCAGGACTTGACCCCTGCTTGGGACCCTTGCTACGCTGGCACGGTACACAAGAGGCAATGTAAGTCTGGCAGTCCTGTCTCCAACCTGGCCACCAGAAAGAACGAGAGATCAGTTCCGCTGTTTTCTGTGTCCCAAAGTGGCCGGCCAATGTGTGATCATGACAAGTCCTTAGAACTTGAGTCCTAATCTCAAGGGGAACGAAGACCTTGTTTCGGGCCCAAAACAGATTGTCACGTTTTTCCAAGGTAGATAGGACTGGGTCATTGCAATGGACTGAAGCTGTTTTGATGGCCGTAAGTAAGTCAGGCTGTGGGAGTAGAAGGAAGTTGTGAGGAGACAAGATCGTACTAGGCTCCGTAACCTGGGAAGACTCAGGGAACATGCGCGAGAGCGCATCCGCTTTGTTTTTCTTGGATCCAGGCCGGTACGAGATATGGAACTGGAATCTTGAAAAGAAAAGCGCCCAACGGGCTTGACGGGGTCTTAAGCGTTTGGCAGTCCGCAGATACTCAAGATTCTTGTGATCTGTGAATATTGTGATGGGATGAGTGGCTCCTTCCAAGAGGTATCTCCACTCCTCCAGAGCGAACTTGATGGCCAATAGTTCTCGGTCGCCTACGTCATAAAGGTGGCACAGAGGGTGGTTGCACCAAGAGGCACAAGCTACCAGTAGGACAGTCACTTGCTAGCAGATCAGCAGGCAGCTTGAGCAGAGCTGAAAGGTGATGTCCCGTGGGAAGGTCCAGCAGCAAAGGTAGCAAGTCCATAAGGCAAAGACAGAATCCAGGAGACAGGCCAGGGGTCAAACACAGTCCAGATCAGAAGACAACAAGTACCAGGAACGCTGAGACAGAAGGATAATCCAAGACAAGCCGGGGGTCGAACACAGGAGACAGCAGGTAAGTCCAGATGCAGGCTGAGGGTCAAACATGTTTAGAAAGCAGGAGTCCAAGATCAAGCCAGAAGTCGGGTCAGGAGAAGATCAGCGAGGTCGATAAGGCAATCCGGGTCACAACGGGTAATGCAGATAACAGGAACAGACGTGGGAATCACAGGAAGCTGAAGACAAACCAGCAGTGTGTTTGGATGACCTCACTTCCTTTATAGGTCAGCGAGGGGTCACACCCTGTGTGTGTGTGCTTGTGTGCTTGTGTGCTTTCGTTTATTCCTATTGCACACAGCTGTGCGCCAGAGCGCTTTACCCGTGCGCATCCTATGACACAATCGTAATGTTTCCGATACAGCCAAATCTTGCACTTTCTACACAGCATCTGGAAAGATAAACCCGAACCCCCCAAATTCACAGCCTATGAGCTGTGGTGTGGTCAAGCCATGGAGCAGAGGGTGGGATTTCAGTCATCTATGTGTCACTCTCAAAGCCATCGAGTAAATCCCCATATATGTTAGCCTGGGAGGAAGACCTCCAATTCCAGTGGAACCTGGAGACCTGGCACTCTGCCCTGTCCACTTAATTTAAGGGCATTCTCAACACATCCCTAATGGAAGCAAACATAAAGATCATGACTAGGTGGTACATGACCCCACTGGACTAGCCCCAATGTATCACTCAGCGGAACCCCTATGCTTTAGGGGTGCCAAATTTCAGGCACGTTAGCCCATATCTGGTGGGAGTGCCCTAAAGTTAGGTCTTTCTGGTGAAGGATCTTTAAACTTATTAGAAAAGTCACGGCTGCGAGATCCCCAGGTCCCCAGTGGTCGCTCAACTTAATTCACGTATACCAAGGATCTCCAGACATAACCGAAAATTGATACACTTCATGACGTTAAGAGCCAAACTAACCCTAGCTAAGGCCTGGAAGCAACCCTCAGTCTCAATAAAGGCAGTCAAACAGAAAGTCTTATGGATTATGGACCAAGAAAAACTGGCTAGTATACTCTCGGACACAGCACACAAGTTTGAAATTACCTGGGAACCTTGGGCCCAATTTATGGGAATCTCAATCACCCCAGGTATTAAGCCCCACAAAGTTTAACCCAATGTTCTGGTGAATGATTCTACCTCTTTACCTCTAATCCCCCACACTCTATTCTATTTCCTTCTTATCTTTAGCTTTCCTTCCTCTTTCCCACTCTGGGATCCTCCACAATTTCTTCCGGGATTACACTAGGGCTATTCCCTAGCATTCAACTAACTTCAGAACCCAAGTTCAGTCTTGGGTTTTTATGTTAAGTCCCATATCATGTCTGTTCATTGTTATTACATGACTTGTATCCCACACATCCTTACTGTGCATTCAATGTTTTACTCTTCTATGTAAAAGAGTTTCTTTCCTTTGCTCTTTGAAAAAAATAAAAACATTTTGAAAGTAAAAAAACCTTGAAAAGAAAAGTGGCCTGGCGAGGTTTCAGTCATTTAGAAGTCCTTAAATATTCAAGGTTTTTGTGATCTGTATAGATCAATATTGGATGAGCTGCCCCTTCTTACACCTAAATTCTTCAAGGGCGACTTTTTTGGCAAGAATCTCACGATCTCCAACATCATAATTCCTCTCAGCAGGGCAAATTTCCTTGAGAAGAAAGCTACCGGGTGAATTATATTCCTGAGACCTTGACGCTGGGACAACCCCCCCCCCCCCAACTACACTCTTAGAAGTGTCTACATCCAGGATATAAGATAGTGCCCGGTCTGGATGGCTTGGTACAGGGGCGGCTGTAAACAGTCCTTTAAGTTTCTCAAAGGGGCAGTCTGGGCCTCAGAAGACCAGCAGAAGTGAACATTCTGCTTGGTGAGTTGTGTAATGGGTGTGATGATAGCTGAAAAGATCTTAATGAATCTGCGGTAAAAATTAGCAAACCCCATAAACCGCTGGATCCCCTTCTTATCAGTGGGTGCTGGCCAAGTCAGGATTGACAAATATTTTTGAGGATCCATCTCCACCCCTCCGGTGGAGATGATCAAGCCTAAGAACTGAATACTTTGCTGCTCGAACTCACACTTCTCAGGCTTGGCATAGAGTCCATGTTCGCGGAGACAGCAGAGAACACTCTTGACATGTTCCCGGTGGATTTCAAGAGAAGTGGAGAAAAAGTAGACAATGACAAAGATGTCCAGGTAGTCTTTAAATATGTCATTGATGAAATGTTGAAATGTGGCTGGCACATTACACAGACCAAATGCATGACAAGGTACTCATAATGGCCAAAACGGGTACGGGAAGCAGCCTTTCACTCATTTCTTTCCCATATGCAGATACGATTTTAAGCTCCTCTCAAGTCTAATTTTGTAAAGATGGTAGCAGAATGAAGTCTCTGGAAGAGTACTGGGACCAAGGGAAGGGGATAGCGACTCTTTACTGTGATCTTCTTTAGCTCACGGTAGTCTACACATGGTCGTAGTGAATGGTCCTTCTTCTCCACAAAAAATATCCCTGCCCCAGCAGGTGAAGTAGAAGGGTGCATGAACCCCTTCTAAAGGTTCTCATCAATGTATTCCTTCAGAGTTCCTACTTTCTTTTTGGACAGTGGGAAGATCCGACCAAACGGAATTGCAGTCCCTGAAAGAAGCTCAATGGGGCAGTCACAGGCTTTGTGTGGGGGAAGAATGTCTGCTCCCTGTTTACTGAGAATGTCCAAGAGTTTATGATAAGCCCCAGGCACCGTTTGGCAGGGTTCAGCATCAACATCCATACATAGCAGAGTAGATGGTGACACAGTGGGTTTGGATAGACAGTGCTCCTGACAGAATGATGACTGGTACTTGATACTACCGGATTTCCAAACAATCTGAGGATTATGGGCCTGTAGCCATGGTAGGCCCAAAATAACAGGAAACAGGGATGAAGAGATTGCATCCAGGCGTAAAAGTTCCTTATGATTGGTAGGGGTCACAGTCAACAATGGTGGGGTTTCCTTGGTCAATAGTCCAGATTTCACACAAGAGCCATCCGCCAGGAATATGGTAAGTCCCTGTTTCTTAGGTTGGAGAGGAATACGTTGTTGACCTGCAAACACCAGGTCAATGAAGCAACTGCAAGCCCCTGAGTCAATGATTGCCGTAGCTGACATGCTTCTTCCTGAAAGCTGTAAGGAGACAAGGAGCACAATATGAGCTGAGGTTGCTGACAGGGGCGCCTGGCTGCCTGAAAAGATGGAGAGACATCTACGTAATTTAGCTGGACAATTCCGCACATAGTGGCCGGCTCCTCCACAGTAGAGGCAGAGATTGCCCTGACAACGTTGTGAACATTCTTCAAAGGAAAGTGATGGATGAATCAGGAAAGTCGTATGGGTGTCACTGTTTCTGCTGCAGAGGGTACCAACTTGACAGATGTTGGCTGAGCGGGAACTGGAACTTTAGGCATCATCCATACAGACTGTGACGGAAATGCTTATTTTTCCCACCTGCGTTCTTGTAGGCGACAATTGATCTGGATTGATGTAATTAATTCTTCCAGAGAACTTGGAACACCCACACAAGCAAATTTCACCATCAGACTTTCTGATAACCCCAGGCTGAATTGATGTCGCAGTGCTGTGTTGTTCCAGGCGGTGTCTGCACGCTAGCATCTGAAGTCCGTAACATAGTCCTCAACCATTCTGCAGCCTTGCTGGAGTGCACAGAGAGAGGACATTGAGGGTCCTCATACAATTGAGGCATTGCCTGGAAGAAGGAGGACATGGTATTTAGTTGTGCGTCCTTTATTTCTAACAGACGATGAGCCCAGGTTTGAGGTTCACCCTGGAGCATGATGAATCCCACCCTTGTAGTTTCTGCTGAAAAAGTCTGTGGTTGGAGTGAAAAATAGAGCTGACAGGCAGGGCAGGACTTAGGGTGGTGGGGGCCCCTGGGCTTGAGTCACTTTCAGGCCCTACCTTCTATACATTACCGTAATTATCGGCATATACACGATGCCCCCCAAGTTTAGGAGGGAATTTTAAGGAAAAAAACTTTTAGGAGGGAAGTTTAAGGAAAAAACTTACATTTAAATGCCCACCAATGCAGTGTCCATCTGCAGCCTTGCCCATCCATCTAAAGCCTTGTCCAGTGTCATTGCAGCCTTGTCAGTATCATTTGCAGCCTTGTCATTGCAGGCTTGAAGTTTCAAAATGGTGCCGCTAAGATACAAAGTCCTATGTATCTCGGTGGCTCTTGGGTCCTCACGGCGGTGTAACGACATATTCGGTGACCCATCGCAGTTTGCTACGGAAGTGACGTTCCATCGCCACCATCTTGGTACACCCTACACTCGTCCACAGTAAGGATACACTAAGCCCACGTACACACGGTCGGAGATTTTGCCAACCAAACCTGTCGGATTTTGTCCGTCGGATTTAGTCCGACGGATTGTGTCCGAAACTGTTGCATACACACGGTCGGGCCAAGTTGTCTGATTTAGCGGTTGCCAAGAACGCGGTGACGTAAGCCGTGTACGGCGGGACTAGAAAAAGGAAGTTCAGCACCACGTCCGGCACCCTTTGGGCTCCTTCTGCTGATCTCCTGTTTTAGTAGAAGTTTGGTGAGAGACGATTTGCGCTTTTCAGATTAGTGATTCAGATCGCTACTGCTCTTCAGTTTGTGCTTGTCTTTGCGTATCTGATAATCAGTGCGTGCAGTCATTAAGTATTTGCTTCTCATTGTGGACTATATCTTGGTATAGTACGCTTTGAAAGGCATTTTTTATTGTCTGCTTGCTTCTGCTATTCAGGTCGTCCTTTCAGGCCTTGCTGTTTATGGGTGCTTTCTGGTGTCCATTCTGACCAGCCGACCGTTTTCCAAACATGTTTCGTCTACGTACTCATCGTACAGTTTGTGCTGTGCAGGGGTTCTTACTTTGACTTTGACACAAGCCCAGTCCATGAACAGGGAGGGGAGGCGTTTGTGGACCAAGAATTGGTTGCGCCAGCGTCACCAGTTCTCCCACATGCCTTTGCTCCGTGAGATCCGCGAGAATAATCCTGATCATTTCTGGATTCTTCTCAGGATGACGGACCCCGTTTTTCACTGTCTGCTGGCTTTGCTCACCCCTTATATCACCAGGCAGGATACCTGCATGCGGCAAGCCATCACTCCGGAGCAGAGGCTCATCGCCACGTTGCGCTACTTGGCGACAGGGAGAAGCCTTCAGGACCTCAAGTTCTCTACAGGCATCTCCCCCCCAGGCTCTGGGGATCATTATTCCAGAGACCTGTTCTGCCATCATTCAGCTCCTGCAGAAGGACTATATTATGCTAATTTTTAGCCTTAAACATCACATTCTATGTATTTCATGATTGCTAATGTCTTTCATTTCTTTCCTCATTCCCTAATTACCATCATTGCAATATGCTCTAATTCATATACTCTGCCCCTTTGTCCTCATGCATATTTGCCTCACTAACTTCCCCACCATGCTCTTCTTGGCCCATAAAACTATAGTCTAGTCACTTAACAATGTCTTTTGGCAGCTCCATAGTATTGTTTTACCCTAAACACCCCCTAAAATCTCTACAAATGTGATGTGTGTACTTCAATTCATGCAAAGTGACCTTTTTTTGTTTTTTTGGAGTTGTGCCAAACTCATTAGGAACCCCCCTCTCCCCAACTGCTAGCTCAGCTGATAGCAATGCTCTATCTGATGACTTGACCCAACCCAATACACACTCTAAATACCTTTATCATGATCACATTTATGGACAAATTCACCAAAGCATGTAGTGTAAGGGCCTGCCTCAATACTTCCAAATGCTAGTTTTATTTTTTAAACACATTAATTTTCTTGCTATGTAATAGCAGAATGTCAAAATGTCCTTTCATTTTGTTATTATGACACTTCTTACCTGTCCGGTGGGCTGCCAATAGTGTAACTAAGGAGGGGCTTCACAAAGTATCACACATTATTTAGGCATTCAGCTCTCAATCAAGTGGAGAGCGTTACCTGTCCTAAACATCCCCCCTCATTTTTTAGCAAGGGCCCATCAGAAGGGGGGGGGGGATATGACTCTCATAAGGGGACCTTATATTTTAGGCTTTAAATACTCATTTCAAAAAATGTTATACTAATTTTGCCAAAAAATGTGGGTGTCTAATCTGCATGCAATGTTGATTTGTCAAATTACTAGTTTTTTTTCTTGTGTCACTACACAGTGTCCTTCAACGCCACAGGAATGGCAGACTGTGGCCTCCCACTTTGCCATTTTTATTATAGTTGTGCCTTTTTCACCAACAGTGCAAACCCAAGTTCAGAGCGAGATGAGGTGACAGTCTCTTCTTCAGATAATCTTATTATGTTGTGGGTCTGCTACACACACACCTTCTTTTTGTTAACTAATGTGTAGTGCATTACTGATCTAAATCATGCTCATTTTCAGCACCATGGCAGGAAAAATGGCATGATTGTCCAAATGTACACCTCACTGTGGGTGCTTTTTACTAAAGGCACATCCACTATGCACTACAAGTGCACTGCAAAAGTGCACCTGAAACTGCACTTGGAGTGCAAAGTGGAGTTGCCTTTAGTAAATCACACTCCTTCTCAGCACAAACTCAAATTTCATTACAAATACATTTTAAGCCCAATGAAAAAGGAAGCCACACATTGTTGAGAATTCAACTTTTTAATACAAGCACATTCACATGTGCGTTTATTAAAGGTTTTTACAACAAACCAAGAGATTTTGGGTATCCAAAACAGAGTTTATTCATATTTTTTTTTACTTGTTTTTTTTGTGTAAACAGGCATGTATCAAACCGTAAAATACAGAACACAGGAACTTATAAAGTTCAACTTGGAAAAGTGAAGACAATATCAGACATGAGTATGTACAAACTGGGCTGATATTACCTTCATCACATGGGGTGTCACCCCTGAAAAATACAAATTTGGAAGATGCACACAGTGTGTCAACATGTGCTATCTCCCATCATGGGGGATAAATTGTACATGCTTTGGGGCTGCAACCCCTTCATCTCAGACACTTTACACAAAACATGTAGATTGATCCCCCATGATGGGAGATAGCGCATGTTTACACACTCTGTGCATCTTCAAAATTTTTAATTATGCAAAATACAACATTTTTATGTTAAAAAGCAAAAATAAAACCCTATCTAGTTTTTTATTTTTCACACTCTCCCCAAAACATCAATGATGTTCTTCATTTTATTTTTAACATCATGATGTTTTGTTGTACAATTTCCAAATCCCGATTGCACCTCATTATCTCCCCTATCAAGATCTGGGCACTTTCACTGGTAAAACGGGAATCTTCCTCCACATCACCTAGAAAACAAAGCAAACAAACACACCATGTAATCCAAATATGGTGATATACATTTATGAGCTTACCGGAAGCTGTGTTCTCCGACACTCACCTGTTGTGGTGACAATTTGTCCAACCTCCACGATCTCTCCTTCTTCCTCCTCCACCTGCTCCTGCTCCTCTGTTTCTTCTTTTGGAAGTTGCCCTTTTTTGGGAGGGGTGTGGTCCCTGGTGTCCTCATGGTCCCTGGTGTCCTCATACTTGCCGAGTCTTCTCTCCCCTATGAGAATGTAAACAAAGATTAATTAGCACACAGAGGGCAGAAATAGGAATATGAAACATTGCTTGGAAGTGTTGTACAATTGTGTTTTTGGACCGAGTTCCAAGGTGAGAACATTATTGGGGACACTTTGTTAAGCTGGAATACTTCCCTGCAGAACGATGTTTCATACGAACGAACGAAACCATGACCTTGAAAGTGGCCATTTTAAAATGCACAACATGAAATCAAAGCACATGGAGCAGTATGCAAGCAAGAATAATCATATGAACACACGACAACTACTTACTTTTTTTAAGAACACGCTTGATCCCTAGGTACTGCTCATGCTCCCTCAGTTTCAGGTCTGACCAGCGTTTTCTCAGTTGATCCTTGGATCGGTGTACCCCAAAATTCTTCAGAAGACTCTTCACAACTTTATTCATGATCTTGGCCTTTCTGATATTTGGGTTTGGGTAAGGTCCATACTTCCCATCATAGTCGGTCCTGTTCAATATGTCGACCATCTCCAACATCTCTCCAAAAGACATATTTGAGGCCTTAAATCTTCTCTTCCTGGATCGGGATGTTTCAGGCTCCGGGCTTTCCTCACCCTCCTCCTCGTTAGTGGAACTATTAGTGCGCACCTGCGTTCTCTCCGCCATGTGCTCTCCCTACTGCGCGGGAAGCGAAGGGGCGGGGAATAGTCTGGAAAGAACGTCAGGGGCGGGTGGAGTTTCACGCATGCGCACTGTATAGAAAACGCAACACATGTGTATCGTCCATACGATCTGGGAGGAGAGTGTGAGGCACGGGCGCGGCGAACGTGGAAACGAAGGTAACATTTTTAACTTGGTGCTTCACTAGACTAGACTGCTTGTATCTAGGCTGATGTTGGGACAAGATTAGGAGGGATTTTAATTGCATTATTAGTATTTGAGGGTTTGTCTTGTGTTGTGTCTTGCAGACAAAATGGATCCATTCAACAATGCCAACTTTATGGGGCTATTCATAGAACTGTACATGGTGATTCCCTGCCTGTGGCAGTTCCACAAGTTTTATAATGACAGATCAAAGAGGAACGCAGCACTGGAGAAACTGCTTGCTTTGTTGCAGATCAGGGTCCCCACGGCAGACATGACCTATCTGAATCGCAAAATTGTGGCCATGAAGCTTACATATTTCAGGGAGAGAAAGAAGCACCTGGAGTCCTTGAGAGCAGGAGATCCAGATGCTGTTTATTACCCCAGGATGGTTCACTTTGATAGGCTGCATTTTCTGGTAGACCAAGGGGTACCCAGGCCACCACTCAGGCCACCACTCTCCAGGCTTCCTCCAAGGCATCCTTCACCCCCAGCTGAGGCTTCTCATGTCCAACCTGGGCCTTCCAGGCAGCACCATGTGGTGGGGCCCAGCTTGAGACAGGTATTGCATTGTTGAACATATTTCTTGTGTTACATTTAATGATGTTAACGAGATGTTCTTATTGATCAGTAAGTTGAGATTTCTCCAAGTGGTTTACATCTCAATAGACAGTAGTGACCAAAAATGATTGGGACGGGAAAGAAAAATGCTGGTGTCAGAATGATAGTCTGTTCTATTTGGTAACATTCAATTAGCAAAAGCCAGGAGCACAAAATGTTGTGATTGATGATCAAAAAACTAAAACTATGTCCCCTCTTCATACACAGGAAGACCTCAGTTGGGGGGAGGCTGTGGCAATTGGCAGCCAGGAGGTCTAACAACGCCCTCCTTCTCCTCCTGCCCCAGCTACAGGAGCCCAGCCACAGCCTGGAAGGATGCCTGGTGGGAAGTCACAAAGGAAGACCAGAGAGTGATGGCCTGGGATGTGTCTGGTGTGCCAGAAGATGCAGCCTCTTGAAGATCACCATCCTGGGGACAGAAATGGCATCGGAATTTCCTGCTCTCTAGGACTTCGGGACCAGACTTCTCTCCCTGAGATATCTACTCCTCAGGCCACCAATTTTTTAATATCTCATTTAGTCATGTCTGCTCTGGGGGCCAAAGGCTGCACCAAAGTTAAGAAGTTTCTCCAGTGCTGCGTTCCTAGTTTTATTTTCTAGCAAACAAAATAATTTTTTTTTTCTTTGATTAAATACTTGTGTAATGTGTTTTCCTTCCAAAAGTACATGACCCGTGTATAACCTAGGTGACTTCTTCCCCTTTCAATCTTTTCCCACTGCTACGCCCCTTAACTTCTAAACACCCCAGAAACTGAGACCACACCAATCTGGAGTAAAACATGGCCGTAGCAGCCAATTAACTTTATTATAAAATTATTCAAAATAATTACCATAAATAACATAAATAACATAAATAACATAATTAACAAATTTAAACTAAAGTATTAAGGCACTTCCTCCCATAAACTCCTCCCGTTGGTCTGTGCTAAGATACCCACCAAAAACACCATCATAAAAAACTTCCGGCACTGCGGTCCCCAACTCTAATAGACCTCAAGCTGCCAAACTAGCTCAGAGGCCAAACACTGACCGCAGTGCACCTAATACCAATTTCAGCTAAAAAACCCCTGTTAGCTGTACACCACCGACGGGTACTATCACCGATAGGTCCCGCACTCTTCGATCACTGGGGTAAATCCATTCATCTGCACAGACCAACACCATGCCGCTGCCACGACAGCTGAACTGAAAAAGAAAGCAAACTCGTTACTAAAAACAACATCCCCCCCAAAGCTAAGGGAGGGAGGGTGGGAAGCTCGCTCCTACTCTGCAGACTGAGGAGGGGAGGAGCCACCCCCTCTAAACTAAACTTCTGCTCCTGCTCCTCCCCTCCCAGAACGAAACCTTGTACCGCCCTCTCAGTCCCTGTTAACCCTGGTCATGCCGCCCTGCGCCTACTCTGTCGGGTTCTGCTCCGGGCTTTCTTGACCCGTGTATAACCTAGGTGACTTCTTCCCCTTTCAATCTTTTCCCACTGCTACGCCCCTTAACTTCTAAACACCCCAGAAACTGAGACCACACCAATCTGGAGTAAAACATGGCCGTAGCAGCCAATTAACTTTATTATAAAATTATTCAAAATAATTACCATAAATAACATAAATAACATAAATAACATAATTAACAAATTTAAACTAAAGTATTAAGGCACTTCCTCCCATAAACTCCTCCCGTTGGTCTGTGCTAAGATACCCACCAAAAACACCATCATAAAAAACTTCCGGCACTGCGGTCCCCAACTCTAATAGACCTCAAGCTGCCAAACTAGCTCAGAGGCCAAACACTGACCGCAGTGCACCTAATACCAATTTCAGCTAAAAAACCCCTGTTAGCTGTACACCACCGACGGGTACTATCACCGATAGGTCCCGCACTCTTCGATCACTGGGGTAAATCCATTCATCTGCACAGACCAACACCATGCCACCGCACGCAAGGGCAAAACCTTACCCTTGCGTGCCCTGCCACACCCTCAATGCCCTCTGAATGCCATCCTGAATACCCAGGGACCATAAATCCGTCCCTACATCATTCAGGTGCACCCCATCTCTCCTCAGGTAGCGCCAAGTGTCCACCTCCAACTCCAAGTGCCTCACTGCCAACCCCCCATTCCTGACCACAAAACCGCTAATCTCTTTGTTGATCTTCTTTCTGGCCCTGTTAATTTTGTCAACGGACCTTGCGAACCTCCAGGACGTACGACCCACCATGTCCGACCACACAATGAGCATGCGTGGGAAGGCAAGGCGAAGCTGCCAAAAATCCAGCTTAATGGCCTTCACTAAATCCAGCATTGTTGAAACACCCAAGTCGTTGCCTCCAACGTGCAACACCAGCACATCAGGAGGCCCGCCCAGGCGCGCAATTCTATGCACTTCCACCACCGCCCTGTCCCATAGCATGCCCGGCACCCCCAGCCACCGTATAACTGCATCCTGCCTGGAAAAGCCGAGTTGACGACCGTCCGGGCGGGCATCCCCCGTCTGGCCCCCCAACAAACATAAGAGTGGCCAACTATCCACACCAACCCCTGCCGTCCGCCTGTAAGAAAAAAGAGAGAAGACATATGCCCAACGTCAATAAGAAACACCAAACCGCCCAAACCCCCCTACCAATCCCCTCCTGAAGTTAAACCACTAAATGCGGGCGTACATAAGACAGGAACCGCCGAGATTCCCATCGCCCAATGCGCTTTACCGCCGCTTCATCCAAACCCCACCGAACCGCTTCCGTCGCCGCCCCTATACGGAAAGAATGCGAAGAGAATTTTTGCTCCCCCAAACCCAACGCTACCAGGCATCGCTTAAAAATGGCCGTAAACTGAAAACGCGAAAGCGACCGTCCATCCTGATGTACCAAAAAGGACCCGCCCACAACCGGACGCACCCCCAAAAAACTGCGCACCAACCCAATAGGGCACAAGGGCGAACCGGGCAGCGCAAACACTTGCACCATCCTACCCTTGCCCCGCTGATCCGTTTTTGACCGGCTCACCAGAACGGACAGCCGGTCACTCTCACACACCACCTCATCCACTCCCAGACCCCCTTGTTGCCGCTGGGACGGGCTTACCAACTCGCTAACCCGAAAAGCCCCAAAAAACGCCAACGCAAAAGCCGCCCTAAACAAGGCCACCTCATAGCTCGAGGAACAAATCCCAGAAAGCTGCGTCAGCAACTCCCCTAACAGCGTGAACGAAACCGGGCGCCTAGCATCCCTGCTAGGATGTGCGCGTCTATAACCCTTCATGGCCTGCCGCACCCAAAAATCCTTGGTCAAGTCAGGTAAACCCCGCAACTTGAACCAAAATGCCAGCCCAGCCAACTTTTTATTAAGCCCTGACACGGAAACCCCCGATTCCAAATTCCTGGAAACAAAATAAATCACCAGCAAACGGAAGTCCCGATCCTCCCGACCCCCAGCAACCTGCTCCACAAAGGCGGCCCATTCCGCCCACACTTTACTATACGCTGACCACGTAGTCTCGCTCACCGACCGCCTGATCCAACCGGCTATTCCTCCAAAGCAATCTTCCATAGCCATTCCGGGCAAGGGACCCCGCGTTCCTCCGCCCCCGGTGCCAACTCCCGAAACCTGTCCCACTGGAAGCGAGACAAAGCATCAGCGATAACGTTCTCCACCCCCGGAAGATGTACAGCGTATAGAAAAACGTTTAACTGTAAACAGCGCAGAACCAGGTGCCTGAGCAACCTGACCACCGGCGGAGACGCCGCAGAAACCCGGTTGAGCACTTGAACCACCCCCAGGTTGTCCCCATGGAAACGCACTTTTAGATTCCGAAACTCCTCGCCCCACAATTCCACCGCCAGCACCACCGGAAAGAGTTCCAGCAGCAACATGTTCTTGACCAGGCCCGCCGCCTTCCACGACTCCGGCCATGGCCCCGCGCTCCACCTTCCTTGGAAAAAGGCCCCAAAACCTGCCGCCCCTGCAGCATCCGTGTAAAGCTCCAGGTCAAAGTTGCTGACCGGGCCCGACATCCACAGCGCCCTGCCGTTGAAGTTAGCCAGGAACGCGTGCCAAGTCGCCAGATCCTCCCTATGTGCTTTTACCAGACGCACATAGTGCTTGGGCGAAGTAGCCCCCGCGGTGCTGGCCGACAGCCGTCGGCAAAACACCCTCCCCATGGGCAGTATGCGACACGCGAAGTTCAACTTACCCAACAATGATTGCAACGGCCTAAGCTGAACCTTGCGCAGCCCTAGCATCCCACGAATGTCATCCTGCAGCGCCTTCAGTTTGTCCTCCGGCAGCCTACATTCCATCCTTTCCGAATCCAAAACAATACCCAGGAAACTCAACACCGTGCGCGGACCCTCCGTCTTGTCCGGCGCCAGAGGAACTCCAAACTTGTCGGCAACATGCTCCAACGTAGCCAACAACACCGCGCAGACTTCGGAAGCAGGCGGGCCCACGCAGAGGAAGTCGTCCAGGTAGTGTATTACTGAATTCAGTCCCGCGACGTCCCGCACAACCCATTCCAAAAAGGAACTGAATTTCTCGAACAGCGCGCACGAGACGGAGCAGCCCATAGGCAAGCACCGATCAACATAAAACTCCTCCTGCCACTTACAGCCCAGTAGGCGGAAGCTATCAGGATGTACGGGAAGCAAGCGGAAAGCCGATTCAATATCAGTCTTCGCCATCAGCGCCCCCTTGCCATATTTGCGAACCCAAAAAACTGCCGCATCAAACGACGTATAAGACACCGCACAAATGGCGGGATCAATGGCGTCGTTCACCGACCCACCTTTTGGATATGACAGATGATGAATCAACCTGAATTTGTTGGGCTCTTTCTTGGGCACCACACCCAACGGCGAGACCACCAAATTCGGAATAGGCGCCACTGAAAAGGGGCCCCCCATGCGCCCCAACGACACTTCCTTTCGCAATTTTTCCGACACCACCTCCGCGTGTTGCAAAGCCGACCGCAGATTGCGGGCCAAGGGGGGCGCTACACCCAACTGCGCCGGAATCCGAAACCCCTCCGCAAACCCCTGTGCCAGCAATTGCGCCGCCCCCCGATCAGGATATCTAGCGAGGAAAGGCAACATCTTTCCCACCCTCACCGGCGTGGTCCCCTTTTCCCACAGCATCACTGGGCCTGCCTTTTCCTTGTTTAAAACAGCGGGACAAGGGATGTCCCCCCCACCACAGCCGGAGCACTCATGCTTGTACTTGCACGACCCTCCGAACTTGCAGGCGCCCTCGTTGTACTGCCAGCACACCCCTTTTTTTCTTGTGGCCGATTGTCCAGAGGCAGCGGACCCACCGGCCCCACCCTGAAAAAACTGGCTGGGCGACCGCGCTGAGGTCATAAGGCGCATCCACAAACTGATGTCCTTATGATCCCATCTTAAAGACGGGCGAATAGCCCTCCGCTGACGAAATTGTTCGTCGTACCGCAACCAAGACGTTCCACCGTAGACTCGATATGCTTCTCCCACGGCGTCCAGGTAGCAGAAAAGGGCCGAACAGTGCTCCGGGTTCCTTTCCCCTATCACGCTTGCCAATATGGCGAACGCCTGCAGCCAATTCGCAAACGTCCGCGGAATGAGCCTATATCTCCTCTTCTCCTCGTCCTCCTTCTTGTGGTCCTCCGGCCTAACCCTATCGAGATTAAACTTCTCCAGTGGCAGGAGAGCGAAAATCTCCACGTATTCGTCCTTCCAGATCTTCTCCTTAACTTCCGGCTTCAAATGGGCCCCCAGGGGCCCCTCGAAGCACACATAAACCTCGCATTTCGCCGCATCCGCTAGGCGAACCAAGTCCTGCTTCTTTGCGGTGTCAGCGGTGGCCCCCCCCCCGGGCGACCCTTCCACTCCCTGCTCAGCCACCGTCGCCGCCGGGGCGGCCGGTGCCACCACCGGGGCGGCAGGCGCCGCCGTCTCCACCGACATGCTCACCGCACCCCCTGACCCCCCCCCAGCACCACCCACCCCCGCGCTCGGGCCCACCCACGCCGCCGTCGGGGGCAGACCCCCGCCCGACTCAAAACGCTGGACCAACTCCTTCAGGCCCGCCAGGAACCCCCGCAAACCCGCGTCCCCCACCTCACGGCCGGACGCCCCCGCCTGCGGAGTGGCCGATGCGGCCCCCGACGGCCGCCCCTTGCGGACCCGCCCCGCCCCCACACCCCCCCCCACATCAACATTCAAAGCAGATAAAAAATGTAAGGACTCACCGTGTTGCCTGGATGGAGCCCCACCAGCCGAAGGTCCCGAGTCCACCACCGCCGGACGCTCCTGCTGCCCATCGTCGTCCGACTGCGACAGCTCCCCCTCCGAGCGACTTTCCGGGAGTTCCTCTTCGCTAGCAGACTGCCCTCCAGCGGACGCGTCGCTGGATGCCGGGGATCCGCGGACCATCCTCTTCTTCCGCAACGCACCAGATCCGCATGCCGACTTTCGCACCGCCTTCCCGCGACCCTCTTGCTGCTGCCCGCAGTGCCGCTCAAGGCCACTGCCCGACGCCAGCACGACTCCACCGCCAGCCTGCGCCCGGTGACCCCCAGCCAGAGTCCCCTGCCGTTTGCCAGTCCCAGAGGGGCCACCTGCTGTCTGTCCTTGCAGCCCAGCAGCCATCTTCTCCTGCAGTCCACCGGAAAGCCCCGCCCCCGCCGCCGCCATGCCAGGAGTCGGGGCCCTGTGCTCCACACGTGGCCTCCCCACCCTCCCAGAACCAGTCTTCCCCCTGCCAGGCTCCCTCTCCACCCGGCCAGTCTCATGTGTCCTCTTCCTGGAGCCCCCCCCCGCTGACGGCGCCGCCGTTCGCGTCCCGGGCGGGCCAGAGGGGGGGCGAAGACCCCCACCGCGTGTACCAACAGTCCCAGGGGGGGTGGGGAAGGGGGGGGGATCCGGCGAAAAACGGTCCGGAGGCCGCGAGCGCCGCGCTCGCGCCGTCTCCCGGCCGGGCCGCACTGCCGCTGGGGTCGACTCACCCAGCGCCGCTGCTAGCCGTGCCTCCAGCCATCCAGGGCCCCTGGACGCCGATTCCGCCTTCAGCCGGGCAAAAAGGTCTTCCACCGCCGCCATCGCTCTGCTCAGCTCGCTCCTACTCTGCAGACTGAGGAGGGGAGGAGCCACCCCCTCTAAACTAAACTTCTGCTCCTGCTCCTCCCCTCCCAGAACGAAACCTTGTACCGCCCTCTCAGTCCCTGTTAACCCTGGTCATGCCGCCCTGCGCCTACTCTGTCGGGTTCTGCTCCGGGCTTTCTGTTTATTTGTGAGCAGGCAGGTCCATTTCCAAAATACAAAGTGAACTAAATAACAAGGGGTACCAACACTAAACAACCTCCTGTAGATTAAAAAAGAAAAAGAAAATATAAAAAAATACAATAAAATGTTGTTGTTGTAAGTTTACACCCAAAAAAAATAAAAATAAGGAGAAATGAGCAAAGTGCCTTTAAAAATCCAAAAAATAAAAAACAAAATCAAACATTGTGTAGATGTGACGCAAACTAAAATTGTATTGCTGAAATGGTTAAAAAAGAGTAATGAAATCCGTTCGGGAGAAGTGTGTGTGAATATGAGCATCAAAAGAAGTTTGTTCTTGCAGCATTGTAAAGAACAAGAGAATGCGCTTGATGAAAGAATGTTTAACATTGCAGCGTGACGAATGTGCTATATCGCTTACGAGCAGTAGTTTTACCTGAACGAGCGCTTCCGTGTCGGAATTTGAATGTGAGCATGCGTGGCACTTGGTCCGATCAAAATGCTCTACACATGATCGGATTAGGTCGAAATATTTCCAACATGTTGGAAAATTGGGTCGGACAGAGATTCGGATGGAATCAGTCTGATGCATACCACACACAGTCGGATTATCTGACGTCACGGTCCGATAAGACGCATTCCGACGGATTCTCCGACCGTGTGTACGCGGCATAAGACCCCTTTCACACTGGGACATTTTTCAGGCATTTTTCATGCGCTTTAGTGTTAAAAAAAGCGCCTGAAAGAAGCCGCAACTGCAATCCCAATGTAAAAGCCCAAGTGCTTTCACACTGAGATCCCTTTCACTCTGGGGCGTTTTTCAGCCGATTTAGCGTTCAAAAAAGCGCCTGAAAGAAGCTGCAACTGCAATCCCAATGTAAAAGCCCGAGTGCTTTCACACTGAGGCGCTGCGCTGGCAGGGTGTCAAAAAAAGTCCTGCAAGAAGCTTCTTTGCAGCGCTTTTGGAGCGGTGAATACAACGCTCCTAAAGCGCCCCTTCCCATTGAAATCAATGGGAAGCGCCTGTAAAACGCCTGAAAAACGCTATTGGCAGCAGTGTTTTGTGGGCGCTTTTAACCCTTTATTTGGCCACTAGCAGGGGTTAAAAGCTCCCCAATAACACTCGAAAAACGCTGGTAAAGCGCTGCTAGTTTAAGCGGTGCTTTACGAGCGTTTTTCGGGCGCTGACATTGTGAAAGGGCTCTTAAAGCACTTGGGCTTTCACATTGGGACTGCAGAGGAGGCTTCTTTCAAGCGCTTTACAGGCATTTTTTTTAACGCTAAAGAGCTTGAAAAACGCCCCAGTGTGAAAGGGGTCTAAAAGAAAGAACCCCAACAACGTTCAACACCCCCCTCCCCCCGGTTCAACTTATGGTGACCATAGAGACATGGAAATTCAGCTGGTTCAGCAGGGATCGGTCACATTTCCAACCATTTTCCCCATCCCCTCCAATGTGTGGATGGGGGAATCACTTCCGTTTTTTCCTCTTATCCCGCTGGATGAACGATAAAACTGAACCATGTATGGCCAGATCTGGAGAGAAGATATATTCATCATCAACTGATCCCCCTGAAGGGGTTAATCTACATATTACCTCCTCTGCCACCAGATCCAGCAGTGTCTTCTCTATATGTTCTTCCAAATGGAATGTCCTGTGTACCTGACATCACTTCCTGTCTGTATTCCATAGAGACTTCCTGTCTGGGTAGAAGTGAGTGTGTATGAAGAGGAGGAGCTCTGAGTGTGTGTGAAGAGGCGGAGCTCGGAGCGTGTGTGAAGAGGCGGAGCTCTGAGTGTGTATGAAGAGGAGAAGCTCTGAGTGTGTGTGAAGAGGCGGAGCTCTGAGTGTGTTTGAAGAGGCGGAGCTCTGAGTGTGTGTGAAGAGGAGGAGCTCTGAGCGTGTGTGAAGAGGCAGAGCTCTGAGCGTGTGTGAAGAGGCGGAGCTCTGAGCGTGTGTTAAGAGGGGGAGCTCTGAGCGTGTGTTAAGCGGCGGAGCTCTGAGCGTGTCTGAAGAGGCGGAGCTCTGAGTGTGTCTGAAGAGGCGGAGCTCTGAGTGTGTGTGAAGAGGCGGAGCTCTGAGTGTGTATGAAGAGGCGGAGTTCTGAGTGTGTGTTAAGAGGCGGAGCTCTAAGTGTGTATGAAGAGCAGGAGCCCTGAGTGTGTGTGAAGAGGCGGAGCTCTGAGTGTGTGTGAAGAGGTGGAGCTCTGAGTGTGTGTGAAGAGGAGGAGCTCTGAGTGTGTATGAAGAGCAGGAGCCCTGAGTGTGTGTGAAGAGGCGGAGCTCTGAGTGTGTGTGAAGAGGTGGAGCTGAGTGTGTGTTAAGAGGCGGAGCTCTGAGTGTGTATGAAGAGCAGGAGCCCTGAGTGTGTGTGAAGAGGCGGAGCTCTGAGTGTGTGTGAAGAGGCGGAGCTCTGAGTGTGTGTGAAGAGGAGGAGCTCTGAGTGTGTATGAAGAGCCCGAGCCCTGAGTGTGTATGAAGAGGAGGAGCCCTGAGTGTGTGTGAAGAGGCGGAGCTCTGAGTGTGTGTGAAGAGGTGGAGCTCTGAGTGTGTGTTAAGAGGCGGAGCTCTGAGTGTGTATGAAGAGCAGGAGCCCTGAGTGTGTGTGAAGAGGCGGAGCTCTGAGTGTGTGTGAAGAGGCGGAGCTCTGAGTGTGTGTGAAGAGGAGGAGCTCTGAGTGTGTATGAAGAGCCCGAGCCCTGAGTGTGTATGAAGAGCCCGAGCCCTGAGTGTGTATGAAGAGGAGGAGCCCTGAGTGTGTATGAAGAGGCGGAGCTCTGAGTGTGTGTGAAGAGGCGGAGCTCTGAGTGTATATGAAGAGGAGGAGCTCTGAGTGTGTATGAAGAGGTGGAGCTCTGAGTGTGTATGAAAAGGCGGAGCTCTGCGTATGAAGAGGCGGAGGTCCTGCTGGAACAGCGGTTGGAGGAGGAGGAGTCTAGGAGGGAGATGACAAAAAGCACAGCAGACTCCCAGGAGTGAGCGAGGAGGATCCGGTTCCTTTGCCATCGGAGGTGAGGAGAGTGTGAAGGATGTTGGTGACTCTGGTAGATGAAAAGCTGGGAGTCATATTGCTCTGGTGAGTGGGGAAGCACCACTAAGGGGGCGCCCTCACCATAGTTACATAATAAAAAAGAAAAAAAGGGGAAAATGGTGGGACTTTGTATGAAGCATGTCACTATATTAGATGAACCACTCGATTTACATATTATTCCATTTATTAATACAAGCCATACATACAATAGGTAGATAGTACGTTATAAATTAATAAATAATTAAGCTAAAGGGTCATAATCATAATACATAATTGATTCAATAGAACACATAGTAATCTCATAAAAAATTATATTAATTATAAATTGGTAATTATAAATCCATAAAAACTGAATACTTCATAGTATAACATAGATAGTTCAGTATAATATGCATAGCACTCAACCTCAGTATGTAGACCTGAATTGTAGTAGTAAAAGCATATGGACCTCAATGATAGATAGGTTCAGTGACAACGCATCAAAGGTAAGCTCTACGCGTTTCGTGGTTATATACCACTCATCAGGAGCAGATGCAGAAAATCGGGGTATCTATAATGAGATAAAAAAGCCAAATAAATAAAAAGTATATGAATAATATATAATATAATATGACTATATGAAAAGGGTTCTCGCTTTTGGTTTCTCGCTTTTAGTCTCTACAAACAAATGTATCTATATATTATGGATAGGTGAGAATGTTTGGGACCATTTATGTCCCCCTTGCTCCCCCCTTTTTCATATAGTCATATTATATTATATATTATTCATATACTTTTTATTTATTTGGCTTTTTTATCTCATTATAGATACCCCCATTTTCTGCATCTGCTCCTGATGAGTGGTATATAACCACTTTTACTATATGCTTTTACTACTACAATTCAGGTCTACATACTGAGGTTGAGTGCTATGCATATTATACTGCACTATCTATGTTATACTATGAAGTATTCAGTTTTTATGGATTTATAATTACCAATTTATAATTAATATAATTTTTTTATGAGATTACTATGTGTTCTATTGAATCAATTATGTATTATGATTATGACCCTTTAGCTTAATTATTTATTAATTTATAATGTACTATCTACCTATTGTATGTATGGCTTGTATTAATAAATGGAATAATATGTAAATCGAGTGGTTCATCTAATATAGTGACATGCTTCATACAAAGTCCCACCATTTTCTCCTTTTTTTCAATATATCGGGGATGGAGGCGTATGTATATATTGTATACCCCCTCATATAAAGTCCCAATGTTGGCTCTAGGTTTCCATAGTTACATAGTAGGTGAGGTTGAAAAAAGACACAAGTCCAACCTATGTGTGTGATTATATGTTAGTGTTACCTTGTATATCTCTGTATGTTGTGGTCATTCAGGTGCTTATCTAATAGTTTTTTGAAACTATGGATGCTCCCCGCTGAGACCACCGCCTGTGGAAGGGAATTCCACATCCTTGCCGCCCTCTATGTAGTTGAAGGTTAAACCTCTTTTCTTCTCATTTTAATGAGTGGCCACGAGTCTTGTTAAATTCCCTTCCGCAGAAAAGTTTTATGCCTATTGTGGAGTCACCAGTACGGTGTTTGTATATTGTGGTGTCACCAGTCCGGTATTTATATATTGTGGGGTCACCAGTACGGTATTTGTATATTGAAATCATATCCCCTCTCAAGCGGCTCTTCTCCAGAGAGAATAAGTTCAGTGCTCACAACCTTTCCTCATAACGAATATCCTCCAGACCCTTTATTAGCTTTGTTGCCCTTCTTTGTAGTCGCTCCATTTCCAGAACATCCTTCCTGAGGACTGGTGCCCAGAACTGGACAGCTTTACTCCAGGTGCGGCCGGACCAGAGTCTTGTAAAGCGGGAGAATTATCGTTTTATCTCTGGAGTTGATCCCATTTTTAATGTCAATATTCTGTTTACTTTGTTAGCAGCAGCCTTAGCATTGCTGAGCCTATCATCTACTAGGACCCCCAGGTCCATTTCCATCCTAGATTCCCCCAGAGGTTCTCCCCCCAGTGTATAGAATGAATTCAGATTTTTTTCACCCAAATGCATTATTTTACATTTTTTCCACATTGAACCTCATTTGCCATGTAGTTGCCCCTCCCCCCATTCATTTGTTCAGATCTTTTTGCAAGGTTTCCACATCCTGCGGAGAAGTTATTGCCCTGCTTAGCTTAATAGCATCCACAAATACAGAGATTGAACTGTTTACCCCATCCTCCAGGTCATTTATGGATAAATGAAATAGGATTGGTCCCAGCACAGAACCCTGGGGGACCCCACTACCCACCTCTGACCATTCCGAGTACTCCCCATATATCACCACCCTCTGAACTCACCCTTGTAGCCAGTTTTCAATCCATGTACTCACCCTATGGTCCATGCCAGGGATCTTCAAACTACGGCTCTCCAGCTGTTGCGGAACTCCACGTCCCATGAAGCATTGTAAAACTCTGACACTCACAGACATCACTGGGCATGATGGGAATTGTAGTTCCTGAACAACTGGAGGGCCGTAGTTTGAAGACCCTATGGTCCATGCCAACGGACCTTATTTTGTACAGTAAACGTTTATGAAGAACTGTGTCAAACACTGTGGCAAATTCCAGATACACCACGTCTACGGGTCTTCCTTTATCTAGATGGCAACGGCACCTCCTCCATTGATTAGGCTTGTGCTGTAATGCCCCTTCCCCTGCACAGCCTTTAACCGGGAAGACCAGTTTGCTGCTGTTTTTCCTCCTCCTGATGCTTTTATATAGTTGAGAACAGAGGGAATGCGATCACTTATAAAAATATCTATTATATCTATCTGTTATTATTATTAAATATCTATACACAAATGTTTTAACTTTCATTTCTATTGAAACCACTTGCCTACCGGACACTGTCCACCCCCCCCCCCCCCTGCCTAGGCCAATTTTCAGCGCTGTCACACATTGAATGTCAATTGCGCGGTCATGCTACACTGTACCCATATGACATTTTAATTTTGGGGGTATTTAATCCCCGTTGTTTTTTTTTAAATATTTACTAAACAAACGGAAAAAGCCCAAACATTTGGGAAAACAACTTTTTTCTTAGTTTGTTATAAAATTTAGTAAATGAGTAATTTTTCTCCTGCACTGATGAGGCTGCACTGATAGGCAGAACTTATGGATCATGATAGGCGGCATGGATAGGTGACAAAGATATGCATTGGTAGGTAGCACTGAAAGTAGGCACTGATGGATGCTGATAGTCGGCATTTATAAGTGGCAATGATGGGCACTGGTAGGTGGTACTGAAAGACAGAACATATGGGTGCTGACAGGTGGCACTGACAGGCATCACTGATGGGCAATGTTGGGGCTGCACTGATGACCAGGACACTGATTGTCAGTACAGATGTCCCCACTGAGGAATGCCGCTTACCGACATTTCCTGTTTACACTTTGATCAGCTGTGATTGAACACAGCTTATCACATGGTAAAGAGCCTACCTCAAAGATTCTTTAACATGATCGGCGATGAGGTGTGTCCTAGGACAATGGCACACCACCAATCTGTGCATCCCCGCTGGTGATGTATAATGTCCTCCCAGAACAAGAGTGTCCCCACCTGTTCGTCATTTCACTATATGGCGGGCGAGAATCAGTTAAACTGAACGTGTTGTTTTACAATGCGGGGCTTACATACGCGTTACCTTATATCCTTCAGTGTGTACTGTACTCATAAATGTATGAGTATGATCTCAGGTATTGGTATGAAAACATGCCTGACAGAGGAAAATAAGGGGTCTACTTATGGAAAATTAATTTGGCCATTACAAAGCATGGCCATAATTTAACAAAGTGATTTACTATGATTGTCAGCTCCATCTAGTGGCCATAAATTTGTATTGTATACCTCAATCAGTAAAAAAAAGCACAATACTGCATTATGGCCACTAGATGGAGCCAAGGAAATGAGGGTATGAAATAAAATACAACCAATATTCATCACAGCTGGGTGAATGCCGGTCATATTCATTCAACAATTTTTTTAAAATACAGACCTCTAAGCGTTTTTGAAAACTTACACCACAAAATGTACTCAGCCAATGAAAGGTAATGACTCCATTTTTATTTTTCTACTGCAATCAATGGCCAACACGGTACAACACTTCATCCATGTCTTTGGTGATCTCTGATCTCCTTATCAACTGTTTCTTACATGATGAAGATCAGCCATGGAGTATATCTGAGGTGTATATCAGGGTGTGCTTCTTCTCCACATGAGAGCTGTGATGTCCAGCAACATTTATATAGAAGACATTTCCCATACAAAAGGCACTAATACACCTCGAGGGTTGTGTGGGATCCCTGATGTACAGGAAGACAGGACTTCAGTGAGGAACAATTCCCTCATTCAGGGCAGGAATACGGCTTCTCTTTCGTGTGAGATGTTTTGAAAGACTAGACTTGTCTGAAAAACATTTCCCACACTCAGGACAGGAATACGGCTTCTCCCCCGTGTGAGATCTCTGATGTGTGCAAAGATGGGACTTCCGTGAAAAACATTTCCCGCACACAGGACAGAAATATGGCTTCTCCCCCTTGTGAGAGCTCTGATGTCTGTGAAGATGGGACTTCTGTGAAAAACATTTCCCGCACTCAGGACAGGAATACGGCTTCTCCCCTGTGTGAGATCTCTGATGTTTGTAAAGATGGGACTTCTGGAAAAAACATTTCCCGCACTCAGGACAGGAATATGGCTTTTCCACTGTGTGAGTTATCTGATGTGTGTTAAGATAGGACTTCCGTGAAAAACATTTCCCGCACTCAGGACAGGAATACGGCTTCTCCCCAGTGTGAGATTTCTGATGTGTGTTAAGATCTGACTTCTGTGAAAAACATTTCCCGCACTCAGGACAGGAGTACGGCTTCTCCCCCGTGTGGGATCTCTGATGTGTGTGAAGACTGGAATTGACTGAAAAACTTTTTCCACACTCAGAACAGAAATATGGCTTTTCTCCTGTGTGACATCTCTGATGTTTGTTAAGATTGGACTTCTCTGAAAAACATTTCCCGCACTCAGGACAGGAATACGGCTTCTCCCCCGTGTGAGATCTCTGATGTGTGTAAAGATGGTGCTTCTGTGAAAAACATTTCCCGCACTCAGGACAGGAATATTTTTTTTTTCCAGTGTGAGATATTAGATGCGTAACCAGGTTTGCTTTACTTCCATAACATTTCCCACACTCAGAACAGGAATATGGCTTCTCGCCTGTGTGCAATCTCCGATGTTTGTAAAGACTGGACCTATATGAAAAACACTTCCCGCACTCAGTACAGGAAAACCTCTTCTCTGTTGGAAGGACAGCTCCGTCCCGCACAGCCTGAGGTTCCTCAGGATAAGAGGAATACGATGGTCCATCTACAATGTGTGGGGCCAGATGGACATTTGAGGTAGTCGGGTTTTCTCCTGGACTATACTGTGTGATGTCCTCATCTTCTACTTTACAGTCTGGAGACAAAGTGAGACAATCCTCTGAGGTTTTCCTCATCTCCCGTCCATCTACTAAAATAGAAATACAAAGATTATTACTAGACATGAGCTGATTGGTTCCCCTAAACCAGGACTCCGCCCACATCAGGCAGCTTTGTCTCTGAGGATCTTACAATTCCCCCCTCAAGGTAACTAGTAAATGGGTCCTCTGATCTCCTACCAGATCATTTCTTTATTCATGGACCTTAGTCAGAGAGTGAGGAAACAACGAGAACTGTCTTTTATAGGAGTGACAGTGATGAGGGGATTATAGGACGAGTGTCCCCTCCCCCTCTATCACTCATTGCCATCTTCCCAACACAAGAAGTCCTGCACTTCCTTATTTAGTCCATGATTTAGTCATGAATAACAGCGGGGCTGAGCCCCACCAGAGGTCAGAGAGTGAGGATGGGGGGAGAACAACCAAGATGAAGACTGGACTGATCCTGAAGACCCCCATCATTGGGTTATTGACTCCTCCCCCATTATCACTTTCTGTTTAAGGTTCCAAAATGTAACCATTTCAATATTGGACACGTTTACCCCCTTCCTGCCTAGGCCAATTTTCAGCTTTCAGTGCTGTCACACTTTAAATGACAATTGTGCGGTCATGCAACCCATATGAATTATCATTTTTTTCACACAGAGAGAGTTTTCTTTTGGTGGTATAATATCACCACTATGTTTTTTTTTTGCTTTTGCTAAGTAAGAAAAAGTTACATTTTAAAAAACAAAAACAAAAGGTTTCGGTTATACCATTTTGCAAATAAGTAATTTTTCTTCTTCACTGATGGGCACTGGGGAAGCTGCACCGATGGGCAGTGGTGAAGCTGCACTGATGAGACGACACTAATGGAGACTCTTAGAATGCACTGATGGGCACTGATAAGCAACGATGGGGCTGATGATTAGTACTCTGAATGTGTAAACGTGTCAGGATTTCCAATTATCGGCTCTTCTTTCCTCACACAGTGACAGGGCATGAGGAAAGGAAATGCTGATAACCGGAAAGTTTGTTTACATGGGATCAGCTCTGATTGGACATTGGTTGATTACCTGGTAAAGGACCTCGATCTTTGACACAGGACACAGGAGTCACATAGAGCGTGACTGATGCATTCCCCAAGGAGCGTGTGGGTGCCCTCCCAGAACAAGAGAGCCACACTGTAGCTTTCTTTCAGCTATGGTGCGGTACTGAGGTGGTTAACCAGTTGCCAACCGCACTATAGCCGAATGAAGGTTACAGCATGGCCAGCTAGTTCTGGGATGTAGTCATATGTAGTCATGCTGGCGATTCCAGAAGTGACTGTGATCACTAGGTCCAATCACAGCAACTATTTACCATGTAATCACTTTGTCCAATGACAGAGCAATTGCTTTGTAAACAAACTGGGGTCAGGCCCGGTTCAGCTCCCTCCTCTCCTCACACCGATACCGAGTGTGAGGAAAGGAGAGAGATCAGTTGATGAATCATGAGTTTTTCTAAATTCTGTGTGCCCTTTGATGACTTACAGTGCCCTATAGTGCCCATAAGTGAGTGCACAACAGTGCTTTATAGTGCTAATTAGTGCCATACAGTGCTCATCAGTTCTCATCAGTGCTCTACAGTCCTCATCAGTGCCATACAGTGCTCATCAGTGCTCTATATTCCTCATCGGTGCTCTACAGCCCTCATCAGTGCTCTAAAGCCCTCATCAGTGCCGTACAGTGCTCATTAGTGCCGTACAGTGCTCATCAGTGTCATACAGTGCTCAGATGTCATAAAGTGCATATCAGTGCCCTACAGTGCCAGTACAGTACTCATCAGTGCCGTACAGTGCTCATCAGTGCCATACAGTGCTCATCAGTGCCATACAGTGCTCTACAGTCCTCATCAGTGCTCTACTGCCCTCATCAGTGCCGTACAGTGCTCATTAGTGCCGTACAGTGCTCATCAGTGTCATACAGTGCTCAGATGTCTTAAAGTGCATATCAGTGCCCTACAGTGCCAGTACAGTACTCATCAGTGCCGTACAGTGCTCATCAGTGCCATACAGTGCTCATCACTGCCATACAGTGCTTATCAGTGCTCTACAGTCTTCATCAGTGCTCTACAGCCCTCATTAGTGTCGTACAGTGCTCATCAGTGTCATACAGTGCTCAGATGTCATAAAGTGCATATCAGTGCCCTACAGTACTCATCAGTGCCGTACAGTGCTCATCACTGCCATACAGTGCTCATCACTGCCATACAGTGCTCATCAGTGCCATACAGTGTCATACAGTGCTGTACAGTGCTCATCAGTTCTCATCAGTGTCATACAGTGCTCAGATGTCATAAAGTGCATATCAGTGCCCTACAGTACTCATCAGTGCCACTATAGTGCCCTATCAGTGCTTATCAGTGCCCACTGGTGAGTGCTCATCAGTACCACCCTATCAGTGGATCCTCATCAGCACCTGTTAGAGCTGCCAAAATCAGTGCACATCAGTGCCAGCTTATCAGTGCAGCGCATTAGTGCACATCAGTGCAACCTCATTAGTGCACAAATGTGCACCCTCATCAGCACCCATCAGTTCACCCTCATGAGAACACAACTCCGATCTCTCTAGAAAGCAAAATATCTGCAGCCTACCCCTCCACTGGAGCCTCTGCACACAGGGTGCAGGACATACTCCATACAAAACACAGGAGCTGCAGCTCTTTCCAGCAAAAGCCAGGAGCAGCCTCTGCGAATGACAAGTTCAAAAGACTCATTATGCCTCATAGAATATAAGTTGGGGTGTTTGTTTTCCAAAACAGGGTCATTTTGTGGGTAATTCCATTGTCCTGGTGCTCCAGGACCTTCAAAAATGTGAAAAGTAGTCAAGAAATGAGATGTGTCATTTATGTCCCTAGAACACCTGAAGGTGCTACTTGGATGTTGGGTCTCTGTATGTGGCCACACTGTGTAAAAGTCTTACACATGTGGTATCGCCATACTCGGGAGGAGTAGCAGAATGTATTTTGGGGTGTAATTGCAAGTATACATATGCCACGTGAGAGAAATATGACAATTTTGTGAAAAAAATAATAATAATTTTGCAAAGAATTGTGGGAAAAAAATACAACTTAACCACTTGCCGACCGCCTAACGCCGATGTACGTCGGCAGAATGGCACGGGCAGGCATAAGCACGTACATGTACGTGATTTGCCTCCCGCGGGTCGGGGGCCCGATCGGGCCCCCGCCCGGTGCCTGCGGCGGTCGGTTTTCGTTCGGGAGCGATCCCGGACGAGGGGACGGCCATTCATTCATGGCCACCCCCTCGCGATCGCTCCCGACGAATAGAAATCCCCGGTGACATCACTTCCTCTCCTGTAATGTAAACACAGGAGAGGAAGTGATGTATTCTCTCCTCCGTGTCGGTATTTTTCGTTCCGACACGGAGGAGAGCGGATCAGTGAGTTGCACCAACACATCCCACACACAGTAGAACATGCCAGGCACACTCACACCCCCCCTTTACCCCCCGATCACCCCCCCAATTACCCCTGCCCCCCAGTCACAGTGACACCAATGTCATTTTTTTTTTTTTTTTTTTTTTTTTGCATTGGTGTCATTTGTGACTGTAATAACTGTTAGGGCAGTTAGAGTTAGCCCCCTTTAGTTCTAATGTACCCCCCTAACCCCCCCAATAAAGGTTTAACCCCGTGATCACCCCCCGTCGCCAGTGTCACTAAGGCTGGGTTCACATTGCAGCGGTTTATGAGAACGAATGTGATTCGCACCGCACTGCAGTGCAAATCACATCCGATCTCTGTGCGATTCGAGTTCAGCCATTCGCCGCACCCGCCGCACCCGCCACACCCGCCGCACCCGCCGCAAATTCGCACGGGACCCTTTTTTTGGCCCGCAGCAGAATCGGATCGCATGGGTGTTCACACCATGCGATCCGAGTTTGCAGATCGCACTGCGATATGCGAACTGATCTGGGGGTGTCAGTAACATTTCACTGACACTCCCAGCAGTTCGCATAGGGCAGTGTGAACTGCCGCCGGGAGGCATGCGATGCGGGAACCCGCCGCGGATTCGCGGCGTTTCCGCATCGCTCCAGTGTGAACCCAGCCTAATAAGCGATCATTTTTCTGATCGCCGTATTAGTGTCCCAGGTGACGCTAGTTAGGCAGGTAGGTATTTAGGTTCGCCGCAGCTTTTTATAGCGCCAGGGACCCCCATATACTACCGCATAAAGCCCCCTGATTGCCCCCTAGTTAACCCTTTCACCAGTGATCACCATATAACTGTTACAGGTGACGCTGGTTGGTTAGTTATTTTTTTATAGTTTCAGGGCACCCGCCATTTATTACCTAATAAAGGTTTAACCCCCTGATCACCCGGCGGGTGTCATTTGTGACTAATAACTGTTAGGGCAGTTAGGGTTAGCCCCCTTTAGTTCTAAGGTACCCCCCTAACCCCCCCAATAAAGGTTTAACCCCGTGATCACCCCCCGTCGCCAGTGTCACTAAGGCTGGGTTCAGATTGCAGCGGTTTGAGAACGGATGTGATTCGCACTGCAGTGCAAATCACATCCGATCTCTGTGCGATTCGAGTTCAGCCATTCGCCGCACCCGCCACACCCGCCGCACCCGCCGCAAATTCGCACGGGACCCTTTTTTTGGCCCGCAGCAGAATCGGATCGCATGGGTGTTCACACCATGCGATCCGAGTTTGCAGATCGCACTGCGATATGCGAACTGATCTGGGGGTGTCAGTAACATTTCACTGACACTCCCAGCAGTTCGCATAGGGCAGTGTGAACTGCCGCCGGGAGGCATGCGATGCGGGAACCCGCCGCGCATTCGTGGCGTTCCCGCATCGCTCCAGTGTGAACCCAGCCTAATAAGCGATCGTTTTTCTGATCGCTGTATTAGTGTCACAGGTGACGCTAGTTAGGCAAGTAGGTATTTAGGTTCGCCGCAGCTTTTTATAGCGCCAGGGACCCCCATATACTACCGCATAAAGCCCCCTGATTGCCCCCTAGTTAACCCTTTCACCAGTGATCACCATATAACTGTTACAGGTGACGCTGGTTGGTTAGTTATTTTTTTATAGTTTCAGGGCACCCGCCATTTATTACCTAGTCTCACTAGTGTACCCCTAAATTTAGGGGTGTCTACTTTCCAAAATGGGGTCATTTGGGGGGGGTTTGTGCCATCTTGGCATTTTATGGCCTTCAAAACTGTAACGCCCTTAGAAAGCCTGAAGGCGGTGCTTGGTTTTCGGGGCCCCGTACGCGGCTAGGCTCCCAAAAAGTCCCACATATGTGGTATCCCCGTACTCAGGAGAAGCAGCAGAATTTATTTTGGGGTGTCATTTCACATATGCCCATGGCATGCGTGAGCAATATATCATTTAGTGACAACTTTGTGAAAAAAAAAAAAAAAAAAAAAAAGTTTGTAATTTTCCCGCAACTTGTGGCAAAATATAAAATATTCCATGGACTCAACATGCCTCTCAGCAAATAGCTTGGGGTGTCTACTTTCTAAAATGGGGTCATTTGTGGGGGTTTTGTGCCATCTTGGCATTTTATGGCCTTCAAAACTGTAATAGGTAGTGAGGAGTGAAGTCAAATATTTACGCCCTTAGAAAGCCTGAAGGCGGTGCTTGGTTTTCGGGGCCCCGTACGCGGCTAGGCTCCCAAAAAGTCCCACATATGTGGTATCCCCGTACTCAGGAGAAGCAGCAGAATTTATTTTGGGGTGTCATTTCACATATGCCCATGGCATGTGTGAGCAATATATCATTTAGTGACAACTTTGTGAAAAAAAAAAAAAAAAAAAAAAAGTTTGTAATTTTCCCGCAACTTGTGGCAAAATATAAAATATTCCATGAACTCAACATGCCTCTCAGCAAATAGCTTGGGGTGTCTACTTTCTAAAATGGGGTCATTTGTGGGGGTTTTGTGCCATCTTGGCATTTTATGGCCTTCAAAACTGTAATAGGTAGTGAGAAGTGAACTCAAAAATTTACGCCCTTAGAAAGCCTGAAGGCGGTGCTTGGTTTTCGGGGCCCCGTACGCGGCTAGGCTCCCAAAAAGTCCCACATATGTGGTATCCCCGTACTCAGGAGAAGCAGCAGAATTTATTTTGGGGTGTCATTTCACATACGCCCATAGCATGTGTGAGCAATATATCATTTAGTGACAACTTTGTGTAAAAAAAAAAAAAAAATTTTTTTTTTGTCATTATTCAATCGCTTGAGGCAAAAAAATAAAATATTCAATGGGCTCAACATGCCTCTTATCAATTTCCTTAGGGGGTCTACTTTCCAAAATGGGGTCATTTGGGGGGGTTTTGTACTGCCCTGCCATTTTAGCACCTCAAGAAATGAGATAGGCAGTCGTAAACTAAAAGCTGCGTAAATTCCAGAAAACGTACCTTAGTTTGTAGATGTGACAACTTTTGCGCAAACCAATAAATATACAATTATTGACTTTTTTTTTACCAAAGACATGTGGCTGAATACATTTTGGCCTAAATGTATGACTAAAATTGAGTTTATTGGATTTTTCTAATAACAAAAAGTAGAAAATATCATTTTTTTTCAAAATTTGCGGTCTTTTTACGTTTATATCGCAAAAAATAAAAATCGCAGAGGCAATCAAATACCATCAAAAGAAAGCTCTATTTGTGGGAAGAAAAGGACGCAAATTTTGTTTGGGTACAACATTGCATGACCGCGCAATTACCAGTTAAAGCAGCGCAGTGCCAAAGTGTAAAAAGACCTCTGGTCATTTACCAGCAAAATGGTCCGGTCTGAAAGTGGTTAAAAAAAAAAACTCACCACACCGCTTAATAAATACCTTGGAATGCCTACTTTCCAAAAAGGGGTCATTTGGGGGGTTTTTTATACTTTCCTGGCTTGTTCAGGTCTCAAGAAATCAGATAGGCCGTCAGTACATCAGGTGTGATCGATTTTCAGTGATTGGCACTATAGTTTGTGGAATCACACAGACCAAATAATATCCACCAATTTGTACTTATTTTTACCAAAGATATGTAGCAGTATAAATTTTGCCAAAATTTATGAAGACAAATGACTAATTTGCAAAAAAAATTAACAGTAACAAAGAAAAATTAGTTTTTTTTTCCAAAAAGGTCAGTTTTTTTATTTATAGCACAAAAAAATAAAAAACCCAGTAGTGATTAACCACTTGCTTATTAAACACCCTTCCTGCCCAGACCAATTTTCAGCTTTCGGCGCTCTCACACTTTGAATGACAATTACTCAGTCATGCAACACTGTACCCAAATGATTTTTTTGTCCTTTTTTTCCCACAAATAGAGCTTTCTTTTGGTGGTATTTGATCACCTCTGGGGTTTTTATTTTTTGCGCTATAAATGAAAAAAGACCGAAAATTTTGAAAAAAAACACATATTTCTTTGTTTCTGTGATAAAATTTTGCAAATTATAATTTTTTTTCATAAATTTTGGCCACAATTTATACTGCTACATATCTTTGGTAAAAATAACCCAAATTAGTGGATATTATTTGGTCTTTATGAAAGTTAGAGAGTCTACAAGCTGTGGTGCGAATCATAAAAAAATTATCACACCTGATGTACTGGTGGCCTATCTCGCTTCTTGTGACCCGAACAAGTCAGGAAAGTACAAATACCCCCCAAATGACCCCTTTTTTGAAAGTAGACATTCCAAGGTATTTACTAAGATGCATGGTGAGGTTTTTGATGTTGTCATCTTTTTCACACAATTCTTTGCAAAATGAAGTTTTTTTTTTCTCACAAAATTTTCAATGTAATAGGTTATTTCTCTCACATGGCATGTGTATACCACAAATGACACCCCCAAATACGTTCTGCTACTCCTTCTGAGTATTACGATACCAAATGTGTGAGACTTTTACACAGCCTGGCCACATACAGAGGCCCAATATTGAAATAGCACCATCAGGCGTTATAGGAGCATAAATTACACATCTTATTTCTCAACCACCTATTACATTTTTGAAGGCCCTGGAGCACCAGGACAATGGAAATGCCCACAAAGTGACCCCATTTTGGAAAGCTAACACCCCAACGTATAATCTATGAGGCATATTGAGTCGTTTGAATGGTTCATTTTTTTTTCCAGAAGTTTTGGGAAAATGTGGAAAAAAAAATGAAAACGCATTTTTTTTTTACGCAAAGTTGTCCATTTATAAGATATTTGCAACACATAGCATGTACATAGCAAAAATGACACCCCAAAATACGTTCTACTACTCCTCCTGAGTATAACGATACCAAATGTGTGAGACTTTTACACAGCTTGGCCACATACAGAGGCCCAACATGCAAGGAACACCATCAGGTGTTCCAGGGACAGATAGCATGCACATACCAAGAATTACACCCCAAAATACATTCTGCCGAGAAAAGAGTAAACAAAAGATTACCTGTGGTTTTAGCAGCGCAGTTGTCCACAGGATGATAGCACTGGTCCAGGCAGCAGGCAGGGACTTGGTCAGCAAAAGTGAACACAATTTTCCAGGCAACAGGCAGGTATACTGTCCATAGTCAATATTGGCAGCAGGCAGGGATACTGTCCATATACAGTCCAAGGTCAGTGCAGGCAGAGGCATGATGGTATAGGTCCTACAGGCAGCAGGCAGAAGTAGGGCCTTGTTCAGGACAGAATGGGGATAGGGGTAGAGGCTTCTCCCACCCTCCGAGTCTCCAGACCCTAATCTAGGAATGAGAAAACAAAGGAAATTGTCTTCTTCATCCAAAAAAACTATTCTGGAGCCCCTCACATATGTGAGACCCCTGTTATGAATCCCACTAGTCCACTGAGAGGGTACAAGATCAGTCCAAGAGGCAGGCAAAAGGCATGGTCAAACAGTCCAGGGTCAGTTCCAGATCAGGCAGAGGTATGTACAGAATCAGTAGGCAGAAGCGTGGTCGAATAACAGTCCAGGGTCAGTTCCAGATCAGGCAGAGGTATGTACAGAATCAGTAGGCAGAAGCGTGGTCGAATAACAGTCCAGGGTCAGTTCCAGATCAGGCAGAGGTATGTACAGAATCAGTAGGCAGAAGCGTGGTCGAATAACAAGCCAGGGTCAGTTCCAGATCAGGCAGAGGCATAAACAGAATCAGTAGGCAGAAGCGTGGTCGAATAACAAGCCAGGGTCAGTTACAGAGCAAGCAGAGGCATAAGGGGTTTGAAGGTAAATGGCAGGAAGTGAGGGTTAGTGTTACCATACTTCACTAATAATTCATTGAAGTATGGTAACGGCGGAAACAGTCACCTATGCAGAGGCCTGGTTGGGAAGGGCATTGGGCACAGTGATAAGTGGTGTCTCTTCTTACTCCTCGTTTGCTGCACACCCGACATTTTTTCTGATGTCTTCGGCCTGTTGGTCTGGGAGGGATTTTGTCAGGAAAGTGGCGTTCAGAGAGTCTGCTAATTACATCGGATCGAATGTTTTGTGGTGGGCCGTTGGGGTATATAAGGGCAGTGGTGATTTCCTCCTGGTAGCCAAGGAAGGGTATGGGTCTTTCTGTGGACTTACGATAAATGACATATGTGTTGTATATGGCCAAATTAAAGAAATAAATTGCAATTTTTTTATACCACTTGTATGTTCTTCTCGTGGCAAGGTAGGGTTCGAGCATCTGGTCGTTCAAGTCGACACCCCCCATGAACATGTTGTACTCATGGATACAAGTGGGTTTTTGTATTGGGCCAACCCTCCTGGTGATCTCAACAAAAGTGTTGTTGTGGATCGAGGAAAGCATGTAGACATCCCTTCTGTCCCTCCACTTCACAGCCAAAATTTCCTCATTCCGTAAACTCGCCGCTTCGCCTTTTCTTAGCCTTTTGTTGACGAGGCTTTGAGGAAAGCCCTTCCGGTTCGTTCGTACGGTGCCACATGCTGGAGTTTGCTTTCTATGGAGGTTGCGGAACAGGGGTAAACTAGTATAAAAATTGTCCACATACAGATGGTAGCCTTTCTCCAGGAGTGGGTTTATGAGTTCCCAAACAACTTTCCCACTCGATCCGATGTATTCGGGGCAATTAGGGGGATGTAGCTGGGTGTCCTTCCCTTCGTATACCATGAAGGAATATGTATACCTTGTGGCTCGATCACACAACTTATACATCTTCACTCCATAGCGGGCCCTATTGGAGGGAATAAATTGCTTTAGGCCCAGCCTGGCAGAAAATTTTATCAGGGACTCATCCACACATATGTGTTGGTCTGGGGTAAACAACTGGGGGAAAATCTGAGAAAAATAATTTATTAGCGGCCGAATTTTGTAAAGTTTATCAAAATTTGGGTCATTCCGAGGAAGGCACTTGGTATTGTCGTTAAAGTGTAGGAATCTCATTATCGTTAGATATCTGGTCCGGGACATTATTGAGGAAAAGATGGGCATGTGATAGATGGGGCGGGATGACCAATATGCACATATTTCATTTTTATTGTTTAGTCCCATACAAAATGTGAGGCCCAAAATTTTTTTAAACTCCTCCACTGTTAGGGCTCTCCACTTGTAGGGACGGGCATAAGAGGACGTTGGGTTGCTTTCAATAAATTGTTGGGCATATAGGTTGGACTGGACCACAATGGATTCAAGCAAGTCCTCTGTAAAAATTAGGTGGAAAAAGTCCATCAGGGAAAAATTGTGTGTGTCCACCTGGACTCCTGGGTTGGCAGTGAAAGGGGGAACGTTGGCTTCTCCTGAGTTAGGAGGAAGACACAAGGGGTTCTGGAGGGAATAGGGAAGGCTGGCATGGGACCTAACCCTTTGGGGCCGAGTTGACACCCCACTGGTACGTGGCCTTTGCCGAGGTACTGTGGTGCCGGTGGATGGCACTGGGTTGCCGGTGGATGGTACCGCCTCCTCACCAGTGCGCCTTCGTCTGACGGGCGGACTATCATCTTCCTCCTCTGAGGCTGTCATGGTACCGCTGCTGAGGACAGGCTCGTAGTCCACGTCAGAGTCACAATCTGAATATGAGGAGGAATCAGAAGCGGAAACCTCCCCGTTGCTCTCGTCGGCTGCAAGAATATCATATGCCTCCTCAGGTGAATACAATCTTTGTGACATTTTTATTGATCACAAAAAGGCACTGACAGGTGACGCTGATCTGGCAGATGACACTGACAGGTGACGCTGATCTGGCAGATGACACTGACAGATGACGCTGATGTGGCAGGTGACACTGACAGCACTGATCACAGGTGACACTGACGTGGCAGGTGGCACTGACGACACGTGGCACTGACAACACGTGGCACTGGAGGCAGATGGGGCTGACAGATGGGACTGACAGATGTGGCTGGCAGATGTGGCTGACAGATGTGGCTGACAGATGTGGCTGACAGATGTGGCTGACAGATGTGGCTGACAGATGTGGCTGACAGATGTGGCTGACAGATGTGGCTGACAGATGGCCCCCGGGGCTGGCACTGGCAGATGGCACTGGCTATTTGCTCTAGCTAATTGCTCTGGCAAATGGGGCTGGCAGATGGCACTGCGGCTGGCAGATGGCACTGGTGCTGGTACTGGCAGGTGGCACTGGCAGGTGGCACTGGCGCTGACGGCACTGGGGCTGACGGATGGCACTGGCAGATGGCACTGGCAGGTGGCACTGGCAGCACTGGGGCTGATGGCACTGGGGCTGACGGCACTGGGGCTGGCAGGTGGCGCTGGCAGGTGGCACTGGGGCTGATGGCACTGGGGCTGGCAGGTGGCACTGGCGCTGGCAGGTAGCACTGGCACTGGCAGGCGGCACTGGCAGGTGGCACTGGCGGCACTGGCAGATGGCACTACTGGCAGATGGCACTGGCACCGAGGCTGACAGATGTTAGTCACAGTATTGAATACACAGTATAACACTCACAGATCCTCTCTCTCCTCACACGCTGTCTCTGTGTGAGGAGAGAGAGACATGGCAATGGGAGATGATCTCATATGTTTGATTGGCCATTCACGGCGATCTGTATTTGCCTGTCTCCGGGAGACACGGCGAATACAAAACTTCCGCGATGCGTGCCCCCGGCGGCGCGCATTGCGGAAGTAAACAAAAGGACGTCCAGGCACGACCGCCTGGACGAACCCGCCTGCTCTACGGCCGTCATTCGGCTATAGGGCGGGCGGGAGGTGGTTAACCACCAGCCACCATCATAATACTGTGGCAGGTCGGCTCATTCCCGCCAATTGGCGGGGCAATAGATGCGTGTGGCTATTGTTCCTAGTGATTAGGAACAGCGATCTCTCTGTACTACCAGTCATTGCCCTCTCCCCCCACAGTTAGAAACACCTCCCAGGGAACACATTTAACCCCTTGATCGCCCCCTAGAGTTAACCCCTTCCCTACCAGTGTCATTTAAACAGTAATCAGTAGATTTATATAGCAATGATCACTGTATAAATTTCAATGGTCCCAAGGAGGTGTCAAAAGTGTCCGATCTGTCCACCGCAATGTCGCAGTCCCACTAAAAAGCGCAGGTCACCGCCATTATTAGTTAAAAAAATAAAAATGCCATAAATCTATCCCCTATTTTGTAGACACTATAACTTTTGCGCAAACCAATCAATATATGCCTATTGCGATTTTTGTTTTACTAAAAATATGTAGAATACAAATCGGCCTAAACTGATGAAGAAATTTGTTCTATTTTAATTTTTTGGGGATATTTATTATAGCAAAAATTTAAAAAATATTGTTTTTTTTTTTAAATTGTCAGAATTTTTTTTGTTTATAGCAAACAAATAAAAAACGGAAGAGGTGATCAAATACCATCAAAAGAAAGCTCTATTTGTGGGGGAAAAAAAGAACATCGATTTTATTTGGGTACAGTGTCGCACAACCGCGCAATCATCAGTTAAATCGACGCAGTGCCATATCGCAAAAAATGGCCTTGTCATTAAAGTGGTTGTAAACCCTTACAAACCACTTTGACCTACAGGTAAGCCTAGATTAAGGCTTACCTGTAGGTCCAAGCAATATCTCCTAAACCTATATGGTTTAGGAGATATTTGCCCGAAAACGGGCACCGCTGTCTACGGCGCATGCGCCGTAGACAGCGGCTCGCAGGCGCACTGAGCGCGGCATTTCCAAGAATGGAGCTGCCGCGCGTGTTGGCTCCCGTGCGCATGCGCGGGAGTGACGTCATCGCGGCTTCGCCGAATGACAGCTGCGAAGCTGCGAGACCCCACCAACAAGATGGATGCGGCGGACTACAGGGGACAGCGGCGACTTCGCTGGCTCCTGTGTCAGGTAAGTGACACATAATGGGCTACTATGCGATGCATAGTAGTCCATTATGCTTTGCCTTTGCAGGGAATGAAAGAGGAAGTAAACTCATCAGGGTTTACTTCCTCTTTAAGGGGGAAATCTTCTGGTCTGTAAGTGGTTAAATACCACCAAAAGAAGAAAGCTCTATTTGTGTGGGGAAAAAAGACAAAAATGTCATATGGGTACAGTGTTGCATGACTGAGTTATTGTCATTCGAAAGTGTGAGAGCGCTGAAAGATATAGTGCAGGGGTCAGGAGTTTGTAATGTACAACATAAAGTATATAGTTCAGGGGTCAGGAGTATGTAATGTACAATATAAAGTATACAGTGTAAGGGTCAGGACTCATAATATTGGTATTCAGTAATCAGTGGAAGATGAAATGATTACATGAGACAAGTTGCAGAGGTCCCACACCGCTGCCTCCCATCTCCTGAGACTGCACTCAGTGACTTGGGTCTGAGACTATACAGACATATCCCTCCACCCGGCACAGCCAGCAGACAGTGCAAGTAATCCTGGGGGGATTGTTCTGTCAGAGATCTTCCTAGACCCGGGCATGAGGTAGAAAACCCAAAGCATATGCCCAAGGTGCCTAGGTAGAGCAAAATCTATGGTAAAAATCAACATTTTGCTCTCAGCTGATCCCCAGAATCTCCATAAATCCAGTCTAGATACATAAATTGTGTCGGCAGCACAGAGAAGGAAGATTATCGGAGAAATCCAGGAATACAGGACGGGGAACACAGCTCAGGAAAGTGACCAGGGGATTACAGGCTGATATCACCCAGCCCCCGCCCTACTCTGGACCAATCAGTGAGCAGTATGGGGGGAGGAATGTATTTAGTGTTAATGACCCACCTGTGCTGATCTCTGTAGGAGTGTCCTCCTCTATAAATGTCCCCGTTATTCCATCCTCCTCCATAGACTGCTGATCATCCCTCACATACCTCTCTTCTTCTTCTGCTTTACATTCAACTTTTATATCTCTCAGATCTTCACTCTAAACCAAGAAAATGAGAGAGAATATCATCTGTAAGGTATAAGTTTTAATATTGTGACATCACATAGAAAATCCACATATTGTCTCCATGGGCCTGTATTTTATTATCTCTGCCCCACTAACCTTGTAACAGTGGGGGATGGTGTGATCTTCCTGTGTGGAATCCTGGGAATACAGAGGACGGGGACATCTCTCTGGTGGGTTCCTGGTATTTGGTGGCTCCATCAGATCCTTGTGTCCTTCTGAAAACTCCTCCATCACTCCATACTCCTCATCCTCCTCTTTATACTCTTCTTTAACAATAATATTATAATCCCCGAGGTTTCCACTCTGAATATATAATAAAACATTAATTGTAACAAACATGCTGTGTATAAATCAGAACTAGCAATAATTGTCACTCATCTACCTGATGATGGTGGGGGATGGTGTGACCTTCCTGTGTGGAATCCCGGGAATACAGAGGACGGGGACATCTCTCTGGTGGGTTTCTGTAGCTGGATGACTCCACCATGGTGTCCTGGTACAGATCTTTGTGTACTTTTAGAAACTCGGACTCCTCCATCACCCCATCATCATCCTCCTCTTTTATCTCTTCTTTAACCTCAACTTTAGACTCTCTCAGGTTTCCACTCTGAATATATAATAAAAATGACATCAAAAGGTAACAATGCAGATAATGTACAGATCCTAATGATACTATCAGTGATTGCTCCTCATCTACCTGATGATGGTGAGGGATGGTGTGACCTTCCTGTGTGGAATCCCGGGAATACAGAGGACGGGGACATCTCTCTGGTGGGTTCCCATTACTGGATCCATCTGTAGGAAACACACACACTGACTGAATACATTGTTTCTATGTGTTTATCAGATGATGGGGGATCTAGGTGGAGCCTCCGTACTGCTCTCTCCTTTACAATAAAGTCTCCTCTTACCCGGTGATGTGAGGGGCGGCTGATTGTCCATCATGACGTCCTTGTAGAGATCCTTGTGTCCTTCTAAATACTCCCACTCCTCCATGGAGAAATAGACAGTGACATCCTGACACCTTATAGCAGGGGTAATGAATTAAAATTCAAGGAGGTCCGGTCGCCAAAATTTTCTTTGGGCCGAGGTCCGAATCTCAAGTCTGTGCTATGACTCAGAAAGATTGTAGTCACTGTATATCTATCAAAAACATGAGAAATGTACAATTTCCTTAGCATTTCAACAATATTTATTGTCAAGTTTCAGTTACAATATTAAACATGTGGACAGTTAGAACTAGAATAGCTTTACATTTGCTCTTTACATCAGGTGTCCTCATCACAGTGCCCCTTTACACCGGGTGTCCCCATCACAGTGCCCCTTTACACCGGGTGTCTCCATGACAGTGCCCCTTTACACCGGGTGTCTCCATCACAGTGCCCCTTTACATCGGGTGTCCCCATCACAGTGCCCCTTTACATCGGGTGTCCCCATCACAGTGCCCCTTTACATTGGGTGTCCCCATCACAGTGCCCCTTTACATCGGGTGTCCCCATCACAGTGCCCCTTTACATCGGGTGTCCCCATCACAGTGCCCCTTTACATCGGGTGTCCCCATCACAGTGCCCTTTTACATCGGGTGTCCCCATCACAGTGCCCTTTTACATCGGGTGTCCCCATCCCAGTGCCCCTTTACATCGGGTGTCCCCATCCCAGTGCCCCTTTACATCGGGTGTCCCCATCCCAGTGCCCCTTTACATCGGGTGTTCCCATCCCAGTGCCCCTTTACATCAGGTGCCCCATCACAGTGCCCCTTTACATCAGTCGTCCCCATCATAGTGCCCCTTTACATCAGATGTCCCCATCACAGTGTTTCTTTAAATCAGGTGTCCCCATCACAGTGCCCCTTTACATCGGGTGTCCTCATCACAGTCCCCCTTTACATTGGGTGTCCCCATCACAGTGCCCCTTTACATCGGGTGTCCCCATCACAGTGCCCTTTTACATCGGGTGTCCCCATCACAGTGCCCTTTTACATCGGGTGTCCCCATCACAGTGCCCTTTTACATCGGGTGTCCCCATCCCAGTGCCCCTTTACATCGGGTGTCCCCATCCCAGTGCCCCTTTACATCGGGTGTCCCCATCCCAGTGCCCCTTTACATCGGGTGTTCCCATCCCAGTGCCCCTTTACATCAGGTGCCCCATCACAGTGCCCCTTTACATCAGTTGTCCCCATCATAGTGCCCCTTTACATCAGATGTCCCCATCACAGTGTTTCTTTAAATCAGGTGTCCCCATCACAGTGCCCCTTTACATCGGGTGTCCTCATCACAGTCCCCCTTTACATTGGGTGTCCCCATCACAGTGCCCCTTTACATTGGGTGTCCCCATCACAGTGCCCCTTTACATCGGGTGTCCCCATCACAGTGCCCTTTTACATCGGGTGTCCCCATCACAGTGCCCTTTTACATCGGGTGTCCCCATCCCAGTGCCCCTTTACATCGGGTGTCCCCATCCCAGTGCCCCTTTACATCGGGTGTCCCCATCCCAGTGCCCCTTTACATCGGGTGTTCCCATCCCAGTGCCCCTTTACATCAGGTGCCCCATCACAGTGCCCCTTTACATCAGTCGTCCCCATCATAGTTCCCCTTTACATCAGATGTCCCCATCACAGTGTTTCTTTAAATCAGGTGTCCCCATCACAGTGCCCCTTTACATCGGGTGTCCTCATCACAGTCCCCCTTTACATTGGGTGTCCCCATCACAGTGCCCCTTTACATTGGGTGTCCCCATCACAGTGCCCCTTTACATCGGGTGTCCCCATCACAGTGCCCCTTTACATCGGGTGTCCCCATCCCAGTGCCCCTTTACATCGGGTGTCCCCATCCCAGTGCCCCTTTACATCGGGTGTCCCCATCCCAGTGCCCCTTTACATCAGGTGCCCCATCACAGTGCCCCTTTACATCAGTCGTCCCCATCATAGTGCCCCTTTGCATCAGGTGTCCCCATCACAGTGCTTCTTTAAATCAGGTGTCCCCATCACAGTGCCCCTTTACATCGGGTGTCCTCATCACAGTCCCCCTTTACATTGGGTGTCCCCATCACAGTGCCCCTTTACATTGGGTGTCCCCATCACAGTGCCCCTTTACATCGGGTGTCCCCATCACAGTGCCCCTTTACATTATCAGGTGTCCCCATCACAGTGCCCCTTAACAAAATGTGCACATCAGGGTGTCCCTTAACATAAAATAAGGGTCATGCTGATGGGCACATTTTATATTAAGGGGCACTCTGATGGACAACAAAATGTGCCCCTTAACTTAAAATTTGCCCAAAGTGCCCCTTTTAATATAAAATGTACCCATCAGTGTTGCTCTTAAAATAAAATATGCCCATCAGCATGCCCCTTAACATGAAATAAGGGTCACATTGATGGGCGCCTATTATGTTAGGAGGCACTCTGATGGACAAATTTTATTTTAAGGGGCATGCTGGTGGGTATATTTTTAATGTGCACATCAATGGGCATATTTTGTAGGGCACATTTTGTTGTGCCCCTTAACAAAATATGCCCATCGATGTGCACATTAAAAATATACCCATCAGTGTGCCCCATAAAATTAAATTTGTCCATCAGAGTACCCCTTAACATAAAAGGTGCCCATCAGCGTGACCCTTATTTTATGCTAAAGGGCACTCTGATGAACACATTTTATTTTAAGGGGCATGCTGATGGGTATATTTGTAATTTGCACAATGCTGGGCTTTTTTTGTAAGGGGCATGCTGATGGGTATATTTTTAATTTGCACAATGCTGGGATTTTTTTTGTAAGGGGCATGCTGATGGGTATATTTGTAATTTGCACAATGCTGGGCTTTTTTTGTAAGGGGCATGCTGATGGGTATATTTGTAATTTGCACAATGCTGGGCTTTTTTTGTAAGGGGCATGCTGATGGGTATATTTTTAAGTGCACACTGATAGGCATATTTTGTTAAGGCGCACCTTAACAAAACATGCAAATCAGTGTGCACATAAAAAATATACCCATCAGCATGCCCCTTACAAAAAAAATCCCAGCATTGTGCAAATTACAAATATACCCATCAGCATGCCCCTTACAAAAAAAGCCCAGCATTGTGCAAATTACAAATATACCCATCAGCATGCCCCTTACAAAAAAGCCCAGCATTGTGCAAATTACAAATATATCCATCAGCATGCACCTTACAAAAAAGGCCAGCATTGTGCAAATTACAATATACCTAACAGTCTGCATGATCATTAATGTGCCCACATACCTCAACTACAGGAGGAAGGGCACAACTGAAGCTGCCTCAAGGAGTCGGAGAGCCAGGACCCGGGAATTCAGAACCGCGGGCAGCATGGGGGGCGGGGCGCGCACGTGACGTCACACCCCCTACTGCCTGCGTGAGTGTCTTCAGCTCCGAGACGCGGCCAGGAGCAGGGGGCGGGCGCATGCGCACAGCGTCACTGGTTGCTAGGGAAACCCGCGGTCCCAGCAAACCAGTGATTGCTGTTATTTACTACGCAGGCGGCATGGCGGTCCGGGCGGAAGCCCCGCTCGGTCCGGACTCGGACCGCGGGCCGCCATTTAGTGACGGCTGCCTTATAGGAACCTGACACACACAATGATACAGTCACCATCCAGACACATCCCTTGTCTGTTACTGGATAATGTCCCAGAATTCCCAGAATCCTCCTCACCTCTCCTCCATCATCTCTCTGGGGACTTCTAGAATCTTCTTTGTATTTCTCTATTCTATCAGGGAGGGAGGTGGAGGCAATGTGATGTCATATGATCTCCAGACTTCACAGGAGGAAAACTCTAGATCTGAACACAAATAGTAAAATCAAATGATATTCCCAGAATCCTCCTCACCTCTCCATTCAGGTCTCCATTTTATTAAAGCCCCACTTCAGGCCTTGTATAATTTACCCACAAAGGACCCCCACACTATGCAGGCTTAAATATTGTTGCAGACACTATGGGATCCTTACATACAATGCAGGACCAACAGTCCTACTTTGCTAATGAGGATGCCAAGGGTCTGCCCACATCCTAAGAGCATCAGAAAAAAATACAGATAGAGGGACATTGGGAGGAGGAGCTGTGAGGTCAGTGTGATGTCATAGGACATATAGACTCTTGAAGGAGGGACATTTGGATGGGGAGATTTGAGGGGTCCTCTATATGAGGCTCCTGTACAAACCAAATCATTGTTCCTGGGTGCGTCCTTCCTCTCCTAAACTGAAGAGTGAACTTTGACCTTTACCATACAGAAATCTGTCAGGAATGTGTGAAAGTAAGCTCTCATGTGATCAGGTGACGTGCGGAGGAACGGAGTGTAAATAGCAGACAATTTTCCCCAGAGCTCCTATTGGTGGGGATGGATTTTGCTGAGTGCTGGTGCCAAGTTTCCACCACCCCAGGATCACTGCAGGTGTGGAGAAAAGCTGTGTAAGAGGATATGGAGGAGAGATGAGGAGGAGATCCAGGAATCAGGATAAAGGTCGGGACAAGCAACAGACGAGCGCATCCAAGAGATGAAGCCGGGGTCACTACACAGAAAATCAATCCAAGGAAACAACAGGCAGGACGAGGAATAGCAAGAAGGAGCACGGGATGGGGGAATCACTTCCGTTTTTTCCTCTCATCCCGCTGGATGAACGATAAAACTGAACCATGTATGGCCAGATTTGGAAGGCAAATATATTCATCATCAACTGATCCCCTGAAGGGGTTATTCTACATTTCCACACTATATATGTGTGTATCATCATCTGCTGGAGATAAAAGACATCACAGTGACTATGGAGGAAGAGGACGGACATGACGGGGGGTTACTGGGTGTAAATAGAAAATAAGATCTTATTACCTCCTCTGCTGCCTCTTCCAGCAACGTCTTCTCTCTATTTCCTCCCGACTCACCTCTCACCCGGAACTTCCTGTCTGTACCTGACATCACTTCCTGTCTTCCATAGAGACTTCCTGTCTGGGTAGAAGGGAAATCACCACCTTGTGGAGGTCAGAGCAACTGCAGCCCCGAAAAACATCTCATAGTGTGAACACGGCCTTGTGCTCCGTTTTTCCGTGGACAGTCCCCGTTTTCCGATTATGATCCCAGGACCCCATTTGCTCCCGCTTTTGTCTCTGGTTTTGACGGTCACGGGAGTTTCCCGATGGACGGGGCATTTCTCGGCGGATGGGGGCGTTGCCAGAAGAGATAGCACAAGAGTGAGCTGTGTAGACTGTGTAGAGGAGGAGCTGGAGTGGCTCCAGTCTGCCTATGCTGTGCTAGTGTAGCTGTAGCCGCCACTCCTCCTCAGCTAAAAAATCTATCACATGACATGACTCTTCCTCCGGCATGCTGCCCCTCTCCTCCTACCTCTGCTCCCTCCTCCAATTGCGCTCCTGGCAGCTTAGGAGAGAGGACAGAGTACAGCGTTCCTCCCCTTCCCTCAGGTCCTGCAAGCAAGACACTATGGGAATTGTAGTCAAGAAGCAGTCAATGGCCACAAGTGGGTTAGATTCTATGCTAGCAGCTAACATAATAACATTTTTCTCCTTCACTGGTGGGCACTGACAGGCAGCACTCATGTTATGTGGCACTTTTTATATATATATATATATATATATATATATATATATATATATATATATATATATATATATGCAATTAATTAATTTAAAAAGTTGAATAATTAAAAAAAAAATCTTTTTATTAATTAATTAAATTAATTAATTTAAAAAAAATCATAAAAAATCAAATATATGTGATAGTCAGTTGTGCAAAAAACATACAATTATTGTCCAATTAGAGCTGTGTATATCAAAAATTGTCTAAAAAAACTGTGTTCATGGATCCAAACATACAGGAGCTCAGTCCACAAATTACATTTGCTGTAAGGCTGCTTTCACACTGGGGCGGGGGGGGGGGGCGGCGTCAGCGGTAAAGCACAGCTATTTTTAGCGGCACTTTACCATAGTTTTTGCAGTGGTATTGAGCCGCTAGCGGGGTGCTTTTAAACCTCATACGTATTTTAATTTTCTCGTGTATATTTATTTATTTAACCACTTGGCTACAGGGCACAAACGCCCCCCTTCCTGCCCTGGCCATTTTTCAGCTTTCAGCGTTGTCGCAATTTGAATGACAATTGCGCGGTCGTGCAACACTGTACCCAAACTAATTTTTCTTATCGTTTTCTTCACACAAATAAAGCTTTCTTTTGGTGGTATTTAATCACTGCTGGGTTTTTTATTTTTTACAAAAAAAAGACCAAAAATTTTGGAAAAAAACGTTTTTTTGCTTTTTTTTCTGTCAGCAAATTTTGTAACTAAATAATTTTTCACCTTCACTGATCTGCGCTGATGAGGCGGCACTGATGGGCACTGATAGGCTGGTGGGTATTGATGAAGTGGCACTTATCCTTATGGGCACTGATGAGGCGGCACTGATGAGGAGGCATTAATATCCCGTACTTATGGGCACTGATAGGTGGCACTGATATGTGGGACTGATTAGCACTGATGGGCACTGTTAGGTGCAACTGTTAAGTGGCACTGGTGGGCACTGATGGGCACTGATAGGCGGTAGTGGCGGGCACTGATAGGCGGGACCGGTGGGCATAGATAGGTGGCATGGAGAGGTAGTATAGATAGGCACTGATGGGCGACACTGATGGGCATTGGCAGACAGCAGTGATGGGCAGCACTGATAGGAGGCACTAATTGCCAGCACTGTCCAGGATGGCTAATGGGCACTGATTTGTGGCACTTGTGGGCAGTGTGGGCTCTGATCACTGGCATCGGTGGGCACTGTATGCTGGCATTGGTGGGCACTCCATTTTTTACACTATATTTATATATTGTAATCAGGGCACTGTCCCCTGTGAGGAGATGCCGCTGATCGTCTCTCCTCTCCTCGCACTCTGTCAGTGTGAGGCGAAGAGCGTCGATTACCGGCATCTCCGTGTTTACATGTGACTGGCTGTGATTGGACACAGCCGATCACATGGTTAAGAGCCACTGACATGGCTCTTTAAACAGATCAGGGTCGCACCATGTTCTAGCAACAGAGCGCGGCCACGATAGCCATGCTGCGTGCCCCCGCATCGTATGACGGCGGCCCAGAACAAGAGATGAACCGCCCTGCCGTCATTTGACAGTGGGCGGGCAACAAGCAGTTAATAATATATTTTACTCTGCATGTGTCACTGTATGCATCAATTTTGTGAGATTTTGTCTTGTAAACTGCCCCCCACAGTGTCCCCACTGTGGGGCTTTGGGCATAGAATGCAGTCAATGAGTCAGAAATCCAACTCATAGACTTGCATGTGTCTGGGAGGTGATGAAAGTTACACTATCAAAATGAATGAACTAATAAATCACCGGGACCAGATAGCTTGCACCCACGGGTACTTAGGGAACTCGGTTAAGTAATTGCCAGACCACTGTTCCTAATTTTTACTGACAGTCTACTGACTGGAATGGTACCAGCTGATTGGAGAAAAGCCAATGTAGCACCAATATTTAAAAAGGGCCCAAAATACACCCCTGGGAATTACAGACCAGTTAGCCTAACATCAATAGTATGTAAACTCTTGGAGGGGATGATAAGGGACTATATACAAGATTTTAGTAATGAGAACGGTATCATTAGCAGTAATCAGCATGGATTCATGGAGACTTGTTCTTGCCAAACCAATCTATTAACCTTCTATGAGGAGGTGAGTTGCCAGCTAGATAAAGGAAGGCCCGTTGACGTGGTGTATCTGGATTTTGCAAAAGCATTTCACACAGTTCTCCATAAACGTTTACTGTACAAAATAAGATCCGTTGGCATGGACCATAGGGTGAGTACATGGATTGAAAACTGGCTACAAGGGCGAGTTCAGAGGGTGGTGATAAATGGGGAGTACTCAGACTGGGCAGGGGTGGGTAGTGGGGTCCGGCAGGGTTCTGTGCTGGGACCAATCCTATTTAATTTGTTCATAAACGACCTGGAGGATGGGGTAAACAGTTCAATCTCTGTATTTGCGGACGATACTAAGCTAAGCAGGACAATAACTTCTCCGCAGGATGTGGAAACCTTGCAAAAAGACCTGAACAAATTAATTGGTTGGGCAACTACATGGCAAATGAGGTTCAATGTAGAGACACAGGTAAAATAATGCATTTGGGTGGCAAAAATATGAATACAATCTATACACTGGGGGGAGAACCTCTGGGGGAATCTAAGATGGAAAAGGACCTGGGGGTCCTAGTAGATGATAGGCTCAGTAATGACATGCAATGCCAAGGCTGCTGCTAACAAAGCAAACAGAATATTGGCATTAAAAAGGGGATCAACTCCAGAGATAAAACGATAATTCTCCCGCTCTACAAGACTCTGGTCCGGCCGCACCTGGAGTATGCTGTCCAGTTCTGGGCGCCAGTCCTCAGGAAGGATGTGCTGGAAATGGAGCGACTACAAAGAAGGGCAACAAAGCTAATAAAGTGTCTGGAGGATATTAGTTATGAGGAAAGGTTGTGAGCACTGAACTTATTCTCTCTGGAGAAGAGACGCTTGAGAGGGGACATGATTTCAATATACAAATACCGTACTGGTGACCCCACAATAGGGAGAAAACTTTTTTGCGCAAGGGAGTTTAACAAGATTCGTGGCCACTCATTAAAATGAGAAGAACAGAGGTTTAACCTTAAACTACGTAGAGGGTTCTTTACTCTAAAGCCCCGTACACACGAGCGGACTTTTCGACATCCAAAGTCCGACGGACTGAGTCCGTCAGACTATTCGATCGTGTGTGGGCTGCAACGGACTTTAGCTTTGCTAAAGTCTGACGGACTTTAGAAATGAAGCATGCTTCAAATTTTCCCGACGGAACTCCGCCGGACCCGGTCCCCTTCGAAAAATCCGCTAGTGTGTATGCTACTCCGACGGACTAAAACCGACGCTAGGGCAGCTATTGGCTACTGGCTATGAACTTCCTTATTCGAATCCAGTCGTACGTCATCACGTTCGACTCCGTCGGAGTTTGGTGTGATGGTGTGTGTCCAAGTCCGTTCGGTCGAAAAGTCCGCCAGAACTCCGTCGGAACTCCGTCGGAACTCCGGCGGAACTCCTTTGGAGGTCTGTCGGACATAAGTCCTCTCGTGTGTACGGGGCATAAGAGCGGCAAGGATGTGGAATTCCCTTCCACAGGCGGTGGTCTCAGTGGGGAGCATTGATAGTTTCAAGAAACTATTAGATAATCACCTGAACGACCACAACATACAGGGATATACAATGTAATACTGACATATAATCACACACATAGTTTGGGCCTGATAAACTTGTGTCTTTTTTCAACCTCACCTACTATGTAACTATGTAATGCATGAGAAAAAAACAAACAAAATTGTTCTATGTGTTTTATAAGGGGTTTTTTTTTTATGTAATGTGTAAGTAATCTAGTTACAGCTTATCTGTTAGTGGTAGTGTTCCTTTAAGTAAGACATGCTCATCTCTCTACAGATTCTGTACCAGTTTGGCAGTGGATAGAGGAAGAAAAAATCTCTGGACAGCCGAACTCCGGATCGAATCTGGAATAGTTGATGCCTTTATTGTTCAAATAAAAAACACTACATCACATGAACCACAGCAGAAAACGAGGGCATAGAACAAGAAAAAATGCTGACGTGTTTCGCGCTAAATTTAGCGCTTACTCATAGCAGTTTGGCAGTGTAGTGATTGCAGTAGTGTCATGGCAATGCACAGCAAAAGAAAGTGCTTTTTTTAATGATGCACTCCAAAAAGAGTATCCTCTTCTGAAAAGTGCTGGAAAGGGATCTTCTGTTTTATGCACAATATGTCATTCTGTGTTTACTATTTCAAGGGGAGGTAGGACATCATTTAAAGAGCACGAAGCCACAAGCAAACACAAAGCTGCTCTAACTGCTCGTGCAGGTTCGACCTCTGTGACATAATTTTTCCGAAAAGTTGAACCCTCACAGAGTGATTATGACCTTGCTTTACAAGAGGGAGTTTTTTCATATCCCACCATTGCCCATAATCATAGTTTCAGATCAATGGACTGCACTTCAGGATTAAATAGAAAGTTCTTCAATCCTAAATTGTGTTGTGCACGGACAAAGTGTGATGCAATTGTGACAAATGTATTTGCTCCTCGGTCAACAGATGAGCTCAAACATGACCATGAGCATGTTAATTTTGTAGCACTTTCGGTAGATGCTTCAAGCCATGGACATGTCAAGTTGCTGCCTATTATGGTTTGCTACTTCAAAGTACAAGAGGAAAGCACCTCTGTGGAGACAAATCTTCTTGATTTTGTTTAACTGAAAGCTGAAACAGCTGAACTTATTTCAGAGGAGGTGATAAAAATTATACAAAAATTCTACCTGGAAAATAAAAGTTGTGGCCTTCTCTGCCGACAATACAAATACAAACTTTAGTGGACTATGAAGGCAAGGGAGAGAAAATGTGCACACTAAAGTTAGAAGAGCCCTCCAGCGAGAAGTTATAGGTCTTGGATGTCCAGCTCATATTGTGCACAATTGTGCCCGAACTGGCCCAGATACAATCCCAGTGGGTGTGGAATATATTCTTAACAAGATTTTTTGGATATTTTCATATATTTACTGTTCGTGTTGAAAGACTGAAGAGTTTTTTGTGAGTTTGTGGGGCAAGAATATCAAAACACCCTTGGGCACAGCAATGTCAGGTAGCTCTCAATGTTACCTGCTTTAGAAAGAATTCTTAGGCCGCGTACACACGCGGGGACTGTTCGCTCAACTTTGTTCGTCAAACAGTTTGAGCGGACAGTCCGCTCAAAATTAGCATGGACGGACTTGCCCACACACGACGAACGAACAGTCCGCTGAAACCGTGCGCGATGACGTGAACGGCACGTACGACGGGACGAAAAATACGACGTCCTATACACTGCATTACAACTTTCGGCGTGTAAATCCTTTCTGAGCATGCGCGGAACTTAGTTTGACGAACAAGCCTACACACGGGCGGACTGTCCGCTCAAACCAAGTTTCAGCGGACAGTTTTTCGGAAATTCCGAAAAACTTTGTTCAGCAGACTGTTCGCTGAAACTGTCCGCTGAAAGCCCACACACGAGCGGACTGTCCGCCGAAACACTGTTCAGCGGACAAAGTTGGGCGAACAGTCCCCGCGTGTGTACGCGGCCTTATGCTCTATGAGCCACTGAAGTCATTTTTTTTGTCTGAAGAAAAGTGTCCAGTTGTCCTTAGGAAAATATTTGAAGACCCAACAACTGAACTGTGGCTCGCTTACGTCCACAGTAAGCCCTTGTACACACGGTCGGACATTCCGACAACAAAATCCGTCGGATTTTGTCCGACGGATTTTGTCTGAAACTTGTGTTGCATACACGCGGTCGGACAAAGTTGTCCAATCGTTCGTAACGTGATGACGTTATTTAGTTACGACGGGACTTCGTTCAGGCTAGTAGCCAATAGCTTTGGTCTAGGAATTTGATCTGAGCATGAGCATGCGTGGCATTTTGTCTGATCGGAATTCTCTACAAACGATCGGACAAATTTTTATATCCAGCTCTCAAACTTTGTTGGTCGGACATTCCGACGGAAAAAGTCCGATGGAGCCCACAGATGGTCAGATTATCCGACAACACGGTCCAATCGGACGTTTTCCGTCGGAATGTCCGACCGTGTGTACAAGGGCTAGTATGTCACTTTTCCATGACACAATAAAATCCCTGGAGGGGCAAGATCGCTGTGCCATGGAATCAGCTGAGATCCTCAACACCCTTAAAACTAAGCTGTCTGCTAGACATGAGGAAGGCTTTGTGCCAGTGATGGTTAAAAAAAAAAAACAAGGAGCTAGAAAAAGCTAGGGTTATAACACAAGCTTCCTACTTTAAAGTTGCTGGCTCTTTTTTGATGCCTCGGTCCAATATTTACATGCATGGGGAAAGCATATAGATGACCTTGAAGACCTTCAATGCTTGCTTCTGAAAAGAGTGCCTGTAAGGTCTGATATTGAGAAGACCGTTGAACTTTTGAACACAAAATGCCCGAATGTAACCATAGATGAAGATGCTTTGTTTGACGAAGTGACTTTTCTTAATGCATTCCTAAAAGAGAAAATACCTGAATGGAATACATCAGCAACAGAAGTGTCTGTAGCCAGCAAGTGGGATGCAGTTATGAACCATTTCACAAGAGTGGAGGTACCCCATGTTAACCTTCAAAAATGATCTGAAGTAGTCCTCTGTAGTAATGGCCGAACGGTTCGCCCGGCGGTCGTTTTGCAGCGAATTTCGGCTGTTCGCGATTCGCCCGATCGGCGGACTATTGCCGCCGTTCGCCCGGCGGACTTCCGTGTTTTTACTGTGTAAAAGAACTTTGACCTATGATGACACATCCATCATGGGGTACAGGACAGCCAATTGAGACATTACAGCACATGGACACTTGGACATTCCCCCTAACTTATAAATACACACGATCCGGCGGCCATTTTACATTCTTTCTTCTGTCACTATAGGGAGAGGTTGCTGTGTGGAGCAGGGAGAGATTGCAGTGACCCAAATCGCTAGCTATTTGGTACACAAACGTTCTTTTCAGGACTGGTATAGGTGTTAGGTGTATATAGGTTTGCTGTGCTACTGATTGTTTCAGCAGCCTGAGTGTCTTTTGTCAGTTTAGAGAAAGGGACATGACGGTGTGTCTGCTGTAGGGACAGTCAGTTTAGTCATTAGCTGTTACTATCAGGTCCACAAAAGTGCAATTCCAGTTATTGTTCCAGTAGCCTCTGTTTTGTCTGTTTATATAGGGACAGGCAGGAATCAGTGTGTGAGGCAGTGTGGGTCAGTTTAATCAGTAGCTGTTACTATATTAGGTCCAGAAAGGTTCTTTTCAGGACTGGTATCAGTGGTACGGTAATAGGCTTGTACACGTATAATATTCTTTCATCCAAATATAGAAAGAATATTATACTTGACTGCTGCCCTTCTGCTGCAGTCTGCTAATCATTCACAACCTACTTGTTCCACAAAGGTCCTTTATAAGGACTGGTAATAACCTGGTGTAGGGTGCTATAGTACATAGGGTTGAGTGAGGTACAGTCTGCTATTCTATAAGGACTGGTATAGGTCCACAATACATAGGGTTGAGGTGCACTACTGCTGACCGCTGCCCTATACTGCAGCAGTCCTTCATCGGTATAGGGACTGACGTACAGTCTGCTAATCACTCACAACCTACTTGTTCCACAAAGGTCCTTATAAGGACTGGTAAGGTCTAGGGTGCTACAGTACATAGGGTTGAGTGAGGTACAGTCTGCTACTCTATAAGGACTGGTATAGGTCCACAATACATAGGGTTGAGGTGCACTACTGCTGACCGCTGCCCTATACTGCAGCAGTCCTTCATCGGCATAGGGACTGAGAGTTTTGTCACAGGGTCATTTAAAAAATGATAGGCAGAGGAAGAGGCAGGCCCTTCCGCAGGGGTGGTAGGGGTAGGGCAGGAGCAACAGGCTTGAGCCAAAGTAGGAAATTGCAGAAGGTGCGTTCAATTACTTTAAAGGACGCACCAGACTTGGTTGAGTGGCTCGCTCAACCTTATGCCCCGTACACACGAGCGGACTTTTCGACATCCAAACTCCGACGGACTGAGTCCGGCGGACTATCCGATCGTGTGTGGGCTGCAACGGACTTTAGCGAAGCTAAAGTCTGACGGACTTTAGAAATGAAGCATGCTTTAAATTTTCCCGACGGAACTCCGCCGGACCCGGTCCCCTTTGAAAAATCCGCTCGTGTGTGTGCTACTCCGACGGACTAAAACCGACGCTAGGGCAGCTATTGGCTAATGTCTAGGAACTTCCTACGTCGAATCCAGTCGTACGTCATCACGTTCGACTCCGTCGGAGTTTGGTGTGATGGTGTGTGGTCAAGTCCGTTCGGTCGAAAAGTCCGCCAGAACTCCGGCGGAACTCCGGCGGAACTCCGGCGGAACTCCTTTGGAGGTCTGTCAGACTTAATCCCTCTCGTGTGTACGGGGCATTACTCTTCTGCACCCTCTTCTTCACTCTCTGCTATGTGCACCCCCAAAGACACTACCACCAACAACACCACCACCACCACATACCTTCCGCTTGAGTCACAGGAATTATTTTCCGATCCATATCAAGAAGACATTTCTGATGCGCAGCCACTCTTGGTATTGGATCTGGAAGAGGAGGCAGCAACAACCACTACTCAGCAGTCTGACGACAGTACCCAGATCAGCCCAAGGAGGAGGTTGGTCCCCGGTGTTGCTGCCTACTCCGAGATCTCTACTTATAGCGGTGGGGAAGGTGACGTCGATGATGACGTGTCTAGTGATGTCACGTGGGTGCCCACAAGAGAGGAAGAGGAGGGGAGTTCAGAGGGAGATATGGACCAGCAGATGGGGAGGAGAAGCAGGAATAACTTACATTGCACAGGAGGGACAAAGCAGACTGCAAATGTATCAGGAGCGAGTCATCGACCATGTACGGTCACATCTGGCGCTCCCAGGACACTGGCACATGGCTCCGCAGTGTGGGCTTTTTTTTAACGTGTCCGCTGCTGACAATAGCGTTGCCATCTGCAATCTTTGCAGTCAACGCATTCGTCGCGGTAAGCCCAACACTCACCTAGGGACGACCGCCTTAAGAAGGCACATGAGCAGCCATCAGCGAGCCCAGTGGGAGCAACGGAACACACAAAGCCACACTCCAGGCTCTCACCGTCCAGCCTCGTCTTCTACTTTTCCTTCTCCTCTCTCCTCACAATTGTCCTCCACTCCACCTTCCATCACGCCAAGCTCACGTTTTTCAGCAAAAAGGCAGGCTTCCGTGGGCCTAATGTTCGAGCGTAAAAAAATGACGATGCCCAACGGTTGACGGCTGGCTTGTCAGAACTCATAGCCCGCCAACTACTGCCATATAAACTGGTGGACTCGGAGGCCTTTTGCAATTTTGTGGCCATTGGAACACCACAATGGAAGGTCCCAGGAAGGAAGTATTTCTCAGAGAAGGGCATCCCAGAGCTATATGGCCATGTTCAGCTGCAAGTGAATGTATCTCTGGCACACAGTGTCGGTGCCAAGATACATCTGACCACAGACACGTGGTCTAGCGAGCACGGGCAGGGAAGGTATATCACTTTTACTGCCCACTGGGTGAACCTTCTGACGGCCTTCAAGCATGTAACCCATGGCACCCGTGTAGATTTGGTTTTACCGCCACGGATTGCATGCAGGCCTGACTCTTCTTCTCCTCCTCCTCCTACTCCATCCTCCTCCTCGGCTGACTCCTCCTTTTGCGCTGCTAGCGTCTCTTCCGCTGCCCAAGCTCCCCAGAACCTATTCGACATGCCAGGTGAGACATTGCCATGCCGTGCTGCGTCTGTTGTGCCTGGAAGCCAAGAGCCACACTGGCCCGGCACTCCTTTCAGCCTTGCGTTCACAGGCAGATCAGTGGCTAACACCGCTCAATTTGACAGTTGGTAAAGTGGTGTGTGACAACGGTGCCAATCTGCTTAGCGCATTGAAACAAGGCAAAATCACGCACGTGCCATGCATGGCACACGTCTTAAACTTGGTCGTGCAGCGATTCATTGTCAAATACCCTAGGGTCCAGGACATCTTGCGGCAGGCAAGGAAAATCTCGGCCCATTTCAGAAGATCTTACACGGCCATGGCCCGCCTTGCTGACATTCAGCAGCGACACAATCTGCCGGTCAGACGTCTTATTTGCGATTGCCCGACGCGATGGAACTCAACCTTCTATATGCTTGATAGGCTGCTCCAGCAGAAATGTGCAGTTAACGTCTACCTGTATGAACTCTGCGGCAGAACAGGTTCTGGGGAGCTGGGTTTTTTTTCACCACGCCAGTGGCTGCTCATGCGCGACGCATGCAGACTTCTGCGGCCATTTGAGGAGATCACCAAACTAGTCAGTCGCAGCCATGGCGCCATCAGTGACATGGTACCTTATGCCTTCTTTATGGAGCGTGCATTGCGTCGTGTCATTGATCAAGCTGTGGAAGAGCAGGAGCGGGAAGATGAGGAAGTCGCAATGCTGGATGAATTCCCGGGGGGCTACTCTATTTGAGACAAGTGAACAACAGGGGTCTGAAGAGGAGTCAGAGGAGGATGGTGCCAGGGCAGATGAGGAGGAGCAAGAAGAGCATGCTTTAAACCTTTCTGGGATCCCTGTTGTTGTGCGTGGATGAGGAGAGGAGAATGAAGAGGACGACATTATCCTGGATGCTGAGCAGGAGCCAGGCCACCACACCGCTTCCAGTTTAGTGCAAATGGGGGCCTTCATGCTCCAGTGTTTTAATAGGGACCCCCGTATAAAATGCATAAGGGTCAAGGACCAGTACTGGGTGGCAACGTACTTAGACCCCCGGTACAAACACAAAATGGCGGAAATGTTACCGCCGTCACAGAGGGCTGGCAGAATGGAGCACTTCCAGGCCTTGCTTCGAAGAATGCTGCATTCTGCTTTTGCGTGCGCTAGCAGAGGAGCAATTCCCACTCCCAGAGAAGGAGTTGCGGGTACCAATCCAACAGCGCCTGCAAGAAGAGGCCGGTTTGAAGATGTGTTGGTGACTTCGGATATGAGGTCATTCTTTCAGCCGACCCATCGACAGGTGTCATCAGGATCCAGCATCAGGGAACGCCTAGACCGTCAGGTGTCCGACTACATCGGGTTAACGGCCCATGTGGACGCTCTGAGGAGTGATGAACCCCTGGACTACTGGGTGGGCAGGCTTGACCTCTGGCCAGAGCTTGCCCAATTTGCAATCAAACTGTTGGCTTGCCCCTCCTCCAGTGTCCTGTCCGAAAGGACGTTCAGTGCAGCAGGGGGGATCGTCACCGATAAGCGTACTCGCCTAGCTCACGACAGTGTTAACTACCTCACATTTCTAAAAATGAATGAGGCATGGATCTCGGAGGAATTCAACACATGTGACCAGTAGACCATGTATATGTCTATTAACATTTTTTTTAATCGAGCACAGAGACCTTCTTTCTTTATTTGGCTCACTTCCTTGTCCAAAAAAAGCACACCGTACTATATGCCCATACCCTCCTCTTTGAAAAGGTTGAGCGGTGTCATATTTCTACTGGGGCTGCTTATTATGAGGGGCTGCCACCATCCCTGTGCTGTGCTGACATCCTCCTAGGGCTGTACCTCTGCTGTGCATATTATGAGGGGCTCCCACCATCCCTGTGCTATGCTCATTATGAGGGGCTCCCACCATCCCTGTGCTGTGCTGACTTCCTCCTGGGGCTGCTTATTATGAGGGGCTCCCAGCCTCCCACCATCCCTGTGCTGTGCTGACTTCCTCTTGGGGCTGCTTATTATGAGGGGCTCCCACCATCCCTGTGCTGTGCTGACTTCCTCCTGGGGCTGCTTATTATGAGGGGCTCCCACCATCCCTGTGCTGTGCTGACTTCCTCCTGGGGCTGCTTATTATGAGGGGCTCCCACCATCCCTGTGCTGTGCTGACTTCCTCCTGGGGCTGCTTATTATGAGGGGCTCCCACCATCCCTGTGCTATGCTGACATCCTCCTGGGGCTGCTTATTATGAGGGGCTCCCACCATCCCTGTGCTATGCTGACATCCTCCTGGGGCTGCTTATTATGAGGGGCTCACACCATCCCTGTGCTATGCTCATTATGAGGGGCTCCCACCATCCCTGTGCTATGCTCATTATGAGGGGCTCCCACCATCCCTGTGCTATGCTCATTATGAGCGGCTCCCACCATCCCTGTGCTATGCTGACTTCCTCCTGGGGCTGCTTACGGTGCAGGTGTCAGTGATGTATATCACGCTGCTGTTGTCAGATGACTCTATCATGGTGCAGGTGTCATTGCTGTATGTCACGCTGCTGATGTCGGTGCTCTCTATCACGGTGCTGCTGTCAGTGCTGTATATCACGGTGCTGGTGTTAGTGCTTTATGTCAGGCTGCTGATGTCAGTGCTCTCTATCACGTTGCTGCTGTCAGTGCTTTATATCACGGTGCTGGTGTTAGTGCTTTATGTCACGCTGCTGATGTCAGTGCTCTCTATCACGGTGCTGGTGTCAGATGACTCTATCACGGTGCAGGTGTCATTGCTGTATGTCATGCTGCTGGTGATCATCTCCTGCACCCTCTTCTTTGCCTACCCTGGTCCCTGACCTTCCCTCTCCTCCATTGCCTTCATGCGCTCCACAGTTCTGAATTGTCACAACAATTTCCCATATAAAAAAAGAGTGCTTGTAGTTGTCGATCCCAGATTCACCTCATACATGTGTTATGTCATTGGCCATGTGGTGGGACTATGTTTGCACAGCTATTAATTATTTTGTGGCTGCAAATTTGACCTATAGGTTTGCAAAGTTTGCCTCCCATTGAAGTCAATGGGGCCCGCCGTGAACATTCCGGTTCGCGAACTATCGGCCGCGTTCGCGGTCCGCGTTCGCAAAACGTTCCGTCGGAAGTTCGTCCATCACTAGTCCTCTGTTTGCCAGGCAGCAATGCACCAGTGGAAAGAGTTTTCTCACTTATGAATGATGTATGGGCTGCTGAGAAATCACGATTTGAAATTGTCCTGTTTAGAATTTGTGGAGAAAATCTCCAAAAACAAAAATATTCTCAGGCAGATTCATTCCTCTGAGAAATATGCAAGTTAAAGGGTTACTCTGAAAAATGTTGTAAAACTCCTGCAGTATTTTATATTGCTTTTGTTCCTTTAACAGTTGTAGTCTTATCACAGTTAGTTATTAATATTTGATTATTTATGTTCGAAGGTATCCTATGTCTCCAGGGGTGGCCTGACAACTCATGGGCCCCCCGGGCAATAGGAGATTATGGGGCCCCCAGGCAATCAGAGATTATGGGGCCACACAGTATACACAAACACACACACAGTATACAATCACACAGTATACACATACATGTTTGTATTGGCTGAGAAGGTACTGGAGAGGTGGGGCAGCTATAATCTCTGGATTTTTAGACCAAAAGGATGTCGGTAAGGCACATTTCAGAGACAGATGTAAAAAAAAAACACAGATTTTTACATACTGTCCCTGGTTTTACTGAGGCTGGAAACCCTGATGGGTTGTTTGTAGAGAATTCCGATTGGACAAAGTGCCACACATGCTCAGATCAAATTACGAGACCAAAGCTATTGGCTACTAGCCTGAACGTAGTCCCGCCGTAACGACCGAACGTCATGTTCTGAACGTTCTGAACTTTGTCCGACCGTGTGTATGCAACACCAGTTTCAGACAAAATCCATCAGAAAAAATCCGATGGAGTTTGTTGTCGGAATGTCCGACCATGTGTACAAGGGCTAAGAGTAGTAAAACACAGAAAATTGAGGAACTGGGACTTTAAGGGTACAATACACAAACAGATCAAAATATAAGAAACAGGTACATAAATCATTTATTAAACATAAACAAGATAAAAGTAAGAACCACAGTTACAATCAACATTCTGGGTATAACACACATCTCAACCCTAACCACTGAGAGAACTGAGGTCACATACAGGTTATGCTCTTGTCCTAGAGTTTCAAAATGTTTTGCCAGGATGGCTTCATCAGAAAAAGGACGAGAATATCTAATAAATCTAAAAATAACAAGACATACATAACCTAAGATGTGTGAGAGAAGAAAGAAAAGAGAAAAACATAACAGTTAATAAATAACAATCCAAATAATGAATACAATATGTATACAAACATGGCCAACAGCACACAAAGAAAAAAGAAATTAATTATCCTACGGGTAATCTGACATATTTGGATCGGCTTTTGTAAACAGGTAGGAGGGGGTGGGGATGGGTGTTTGTTTTTTTTTTCCTAACTATGTTTGTAGCTATGTACAGGGGGGTAACTAGGGGGAGAGGGGTAACTGTACAGGGGAAGGAGGTAACTATGTATGTAATCCATAGAGACCTCCTGTCTGGGTAGAGGTGAGATGACCTCCTTGTGGAGCTCAGAGGAACTGTAGCCCCAAGAAATATCTCGTAGTGTCAACATGGGCTTGTGCTGTGTGTATGTACTGTATATCCTTCCCCTTTCTCTCCTCCCTGAGTGTGTATGAAGAGGCGGAGCTCTGAGTGTGTATGAAGAGGCGGAGCTCTGAGTGTGTATGAAGAGGCGGAGCTCTGAGTGTGTATGAAGAGGCGGAATTCTGAATGCGTATGAAAAAGCGGAGCTCTGAGTGCGTATGAAGAGGTGGAGCCATGAGTGTGTATGAAGAGGCGGAGCTCTGAGTGTGTATGAAGAGGTGGAGCCATGAGTGTGTATGAAGAGGCGGAGCTCTGAGTGTGTATGAAGAGGCGGAGCTCTGAGTGTGTATGAAGAGAAGGAGCTTTGAGTGTGTATGAAGAAGCGGAGCTCTGAGTGTGTATGAAGAGGCGGAATTCTGAATGCGTATGAAAAGGCGGAGCTCTGAGTGCGTATGAAGAGGTGGAGCCATGAGTGTGTATGAAGAGGAGGAGCTCTGAGTGTGTATGAAGAGGTGGAGCCATGAGTGTGTATGAAGAGAAGGAGCTTTGAGTGTGTATGAAGAGGCGGAGCCCTGAGTGTGTACGAAGAGGCGGAGCTCCTGCTGGAACAGCGGTCGAGTGGGAGGAGTCTAGGAGGGAGATGACTGAAAGCACAGCAGTCTTGCAGGAGTGAGCGAGGAGGATCCGGTTCCTTTGCCATCGGAGGTGAGGAGAGTGTGAAGGATGTTGGTGACTCTGGTAGATGAAAAGCTGTGAGTCATATTGCTCTGGTGAGTGGGGAAGCACCACTAAGGGGGCGCCCTCACCATCACATGTGTAAGAGGTGGAAGAAGGCGTGGCTACACTACAGATGCCACAGTTTGGGGCACCGAGAACTTTACACCTTATCAACTTTTCATTGATTGGTGGATTTGTTTTTGTAAAATAAGTTAATTGAAGTAGATGCAAAGTGGAAGCAGTGGACTGGCAGAGAACAATATATTGAGCACAAAATATTGTATGTTGAATGAATTTGCACAGATTTTTACTTTATTTAATATAGCAGCAAATATTATGAGATTAGTGAAGTAGGTGCAAAGTGGAAGCAGTGGATCTGCAGGGAACAGCATTTTGAGCACAAAGCACTTTATGTTGTATATGAATTTGCACATGGATCAGTTTACCTAATTTATTGATAAACACCAAAAGATCAGTGAAGTAGTTGTAAAGTGGAAGCAGTAGATCTGCAGAGAATATTATTTGAGCCCCTAGCACTTTATATATGAATGTCTCCACATATTGTAGTGTATTTGTGATGATTTATGTGCACACACAATAGGACAGCGCTGTGACACATAATGCTCTTCTAGTTGATAAAGGGAACACTTACCTTTGTTACAGAAGCAGTCCGGTATAAGTTATTTCTGTAGGTATTTGAGTTGTTACACATAGCGCAGGTTTTATTCTATTTATATTGGTGACATAATTGCCCAAATCTGGGGATCAGGAGCCATTTCCACCCTTTACTCTCGGCTGGGGCTCTTTGTATCCATATAACAGATGTTCTACATGACTAAATCTGATATCAGTTTTACTGCAAAATCAAAGGGGCCAAAATGTCTCCCCCCCCGAGCAGTAATATATTTCTATCCCCCTTGGTGGGAGTGGAGCTGACCCATCTATAAGGATATACAGTACATATACACATAGCACAAGGCCGGGTTCACACTACGAGATGGTTCTGCAGTTCCTCTGATCTCCACAAGATGGTGATCTCACATCTTCTTAGACAGGAAGTCTCTATGGAAGACAGGAAGTGATGTCAGGTACACACAGGAAGTTCCGGGTGAGAGGTGAGTCAGGAGGAAGTAGAGAGAAGACGTTGCTGGAAGAGGCAGTAGAGGAGGTAATAAGATCTTATTTTCTATTTACACCCAGAACCCCCCCCCCCCCCGTCATGTCCGTCCTCTTCCTCCATAGTCACTGTGATGTCTTTTATCTCCAGCAGATGATGATACACACATATATAGTGTGGAAATGTAGAATATCCCCGTATATAACAATGAGGGGATTTCTGGTCTGTACCACGAGGGGAGTTATTGATGTCAGTAAATGTCGGTTGCAGACATTGTATGTGGGGGGAATGAAATGATAATAAAGGTCGGGATTAGGGAAGATTTCTGTAATATTTTATACGGAAATGATCGGCGCCCCTCCAGAGACACTATGATGAGTCTCACAATAGGGGTCTGAAAGGGACAGGATTTTGGGGGGATGAGATGGTAAATCCGGAGTGGGGGGAGGGGCAATTTTATCAAAAAGACATTCAGATGGGAATGAAAATGGATTTTCCAGCTGAATACAAATGTTCCAGCTGGACTGAATATTGATTCAGCTGTTTGTTTTTGATCTGTTTTATGCATCTTTATAGTATTTTTATACTGTTTTGACAGTTATTGATGATTATAAATAACGTGTTATATGAATTTAGTGAAATATGATGAGATAGAAGATGTGTAAGTTATTCCGGGCTATAAACGGTTAACGAATCTAAGTGGGGGTAGGAGCATTTTTTTGGACCTCTTCACCTGCCAATCGCCCTCCTGGACAAAGATTGGCATTTTCGAATCCAAACACATTGCATGTCACCAGATAGTGGAGGAGCCCTCTCTGTTTACATCTAAGAGGTATCCCACCATCCCCTGGAGAATCTGTGGCCCGTGACTTCCCGTATTCCCCATATACTGCTACATGCCAATTATGGCTCAGGGGTTTAGTACACGCCCCACACTATACTATATACTGTCCAATCTTGAGCCTAAAAGCCCTCAATCACTTTGTAAAAGTGCAGAGGTTCAGAATGGAATCAGTTCACTCAGTAGTCGCTGCAGTCCATCAAGGGGTCTCCCTGGTGTCCTTGGACATCCAGGATGCGTACCCGCACATACCCATATGCCTTTGTCATCAAAATTTCTGTGATTTGCAGTCGGGGAAGCCCACTACCAGTTTGTGGCTCTTCCTTTTGGTCTGGCATCAGCCCCCCGAGTCTTTACCAAGGTATTGGCTCCAGTTTTGGCGTTGCTGCGGCAACGTGGGATCGCGATCGTGGGATACCTAGACGATTTCCTCCTGAGGGCATCTTCTGCCTCAGAATTAGAGTAGATGTGGCGATCACCATGCAGACCCTGCAAGAATTCGGGTGGCTGTTGAACCTAAAGAAGTCTGTGATTGCACCGACTCAGCGTCTGGAGTACCTAGGCTTGCTGCTGGACTCCATGGAAGTGAAAGTTTTTCTCCCTTCAGAAAAACTGCAGACTCTCAGATCTGCGGTAAACTGCTTATGTACCGCAAGTGGTCATCGCTCCGCTTGTACATTCGAGTCATGGTAGCCTCCTTTGAAGCAGTATCTTATGCCCAGTTCCACACCAGAGTCCTGCAGAAGGAGATTTTGACAAAATGGGACAAATATCAGTTGTCCCTGGATCAACAGATCTAGGTGAGCCAGTCAGTCAGAGACTCACTGATCTGGTGGTTGAGGTCCCCGGTGATTCAGTCCGGGAAATCGTTCCTACTTCTAAAGTGGACAGTGATCACAACGGATGCCAGCCTATCTGGCTGGGGTGGAGTGATGTGGGTTCAGTCGGCTCAGGGCCTCTGGTTGACGGAAGAATCCAAGTTGCCGATCAATCTGCTTGATTCGAGAGCAATCAGGCTGTGCCTCTCCACTAGGGCTGAAACAACTAATCGATTAATCGACAACTAATCGATTATGAAATTAATCGATTACTATTTTCATAATCGATTAATCAGGCAGTAACATAATAGGGTTATAAATAAATAAATAAAATGAGCCCTTTATAGTAAAAAAATATAATCACTACTGTAAATATTACTTTTAGGGATGGCCGAACGGTTCGCCCGGCGGTCGTTTCGCGGTGAATTTCCACTCCACCTTCCATCACGCCAAGCTCACGTTTTTCTGCAAAAAGGCAGGCTTCCGTGGGCCTAATGTTCGAGCGTAAAAAAATGATGACGCTGGATAACCCTCTTGCCCAACGGTTGACGGCTGGCTTGTCAGAACTCATAGCCCGCCAACTACTGCCATATAAACTGGAGGACTCGGAGGCCTTTCGCACATTTGTGGCCATTGGAACACCACAATGGAAGGTCCCAGGAAGGAAGTATTTCTCAGAGAAGGGCATCCCAGAGCTATATGGCCATGTTCAGCGGCAAGTGAATGTATCTCTGGCACACAGTGTCGGTGCCAAGATACGTCTGACCACAGACACGTGGTCTAGCAAACACGGGCAGGGAAGGTATATCACTTTTACTGCCCACTGGGTGAACCTTCTGACGGCCGTCAAGCATGTAACCCGTGGCACCCGTGTAGATTTGGTTTTACCGCCACGGATTGCATGCAGGCCTGGCTCTTCTTCTCCTCCTCCTCCTACTCCATCCTCCTCCTCGGCTGACTCCTCCTTTTCTGCTGCTAGCGTCTCTTCCGCTGCGCCGCCCAAGCTTCCCAGAACCTATTCGACATGCCAGGTGAGACATTGCCATGCCGTGCTGCGTCTGTTGTGCCTGGAAGCCAAGAGCCACAATGGCCCGGCACTCCTTTCAGCTTTGCATTCACAGGCAGATCAGTGGCTAACACCGCTCAATTTAACAGTTGGTAAAGTGGTGTGTGACAAGGGTGCCAATCTGCTTAGTGTATTGAAACAGGGCAAAATTACACACGTGCCATGCATGGCACACGTCTTAAACTTGGTCGTGCACCAGTTCGTTGTCAAATACCCTGGGGTCCAGGACATCTTGCGGCAGGCAAGGAAAATCTCAGCCCATTTCAGAAGATCTTACATGGCCATGGCTCGCCTTGCTGACATTCAGCGGCGACACAATCTGCCGGTCAGATGTCTTATTTGCGATTGCCCGACGCGATGGAACCTCGACCGTCTATATGCTTGATAGTCTTCTCCAGCAGAAACGTGCAGTTAATGTCTACCTGTATGAACTCTGCGGCAGAACAGGTTCTGGGGAGCTGGGTTTTTTTTCACCGCGCCAGTGGCTGCTCATGCGCGACGCATGCAGACTTCTGCGGCCATTTGAGGAGATCACCAAACTGGTCAGACGCAGCCATGGCGCCATCAGTGACATGGTACCTTATGCCTTCTTTATGGAGCGTGCATTGCGTTGTGTCATTGATCAAGCTGTGGAGGAGCAGGAGCGGGAAGATGAGGAAGTTGCAATGCTGGATGAATTCCCAGGGGGGCTACTCTATCTGAGACAAGTGAACAACAGGAGTCTGAAGAGGAGTCAGAGGAGGATGGTGCCAGGGCGGATGAGGAGGAGCAAGAAGAGCATGCTTTAAACCTTTCTGGGATCCCTGTTGTTTTGCGTGGATAGGGAGAGGAGAATGAAGAGGACAACATTATCCTGGATGATGAGCAGGAGCCTGGCCACCACACCGCTTCCAGTTTAGTGCAAATGGGGGCCTTCATGCTCCAGTGTTTTAATAGGGACCCCCGTAAAAAAAAGCATAAGGGTCAAGGACTAGTACTGGCTGGCAACGTACTTAGACCCCCGGTACAAACACAAAATGGTGGAAATGTTACCGCTGTCAGAGGGCTGTCAGAATGGAGCACTTCCAGGCCTTGCTTCGAGAAATGCTGCATTCTGCTTTTGCGTGCGCTGGCAGAGGAGCAATTCCCACTCCCAGAGAAGGAGTTGCGGGTACCAATCCAACAGCGCCTTGAAGAAGAGGCCGGTTTGAAGATGTGTTGGTGACTTCGGATATGAGGTCATTCTTTCAGCCGACCCATCGACAGGTGTCATCCGGATCCAGCATCAGGGAACGCCTAGACCGTCAGGTGTCCGACTACATCGGGTTAACGGCTGATGTGGAAGCTCTGAGGAGTGATGAACCCTTGGACTACTGGGTGGGCAGGCTTGACCTCTGGCAAGAGCTTGCCCAATTTGCAATCGAACTGTTTGTTTGCCCCTCGTCCAGTGTCCTGTCCGAAAGGACGTTCAGCGCAGCAGGGGGGATCGTGACCGATAAGCGTACTCGCCTAGCTCACGACAGTGTTAACTACCTCACATTTCTAAAAATGAATGAGGCATAGATCTCGGAGGAATTCAACACATGTGACCAGTAGACCATGTATATGTCTATAAACATTTTTTTTAATCGAGCACACAGACCTTCTTTCTTCATTTGGCTCACTTCCTTGTCCAAAAAAAACACACCGTACTATATGCCCGTACCCTCCTCTTTGAAGAGGTTGAGCGGTGTCATATTTCTACTGGGGCTTCTTATTATGAGGGGCTCCCACCATCCCTGTGCTGTGCTGACTTACTCCTGGGGCTGCTTATTATGAGGGGCTCCTACCATCCCTGTGCTGTGCTGACTTCCTCCTGGGGCTGTACCTCTGCTGTGCATATTATGAGGAGCTCCCACCATCCCTGTGCTATGCTCATTATGAGGGGCTCCCACCATCCCTGTGCTATGCTCATTATGAGGGGCTCCCACCATCCCTGTGCTATGCTGACTTCCTCCTGGGGCTGCTTACGGTGCAGGTGTCAGTGCTGTATATCGCGGTGCTGGTGTCAGTGCTGTATATCACGGTGCTGGTGTGAGTGCTTTATGTCACGCTGCTGATGTCAGTGCTCTCTATCACGGTGCTGTTGTCAGATCACTCTATCACGGTGCAGGTGTCATTGCTGTATGTCACGCTGCTGCTGTCAGTGCTCTCTATCACGGTGCTGCTGTCAGTGCTGTATATCACGGTGCTGGTGTTAGTGCTTTGTCACGCTGCTGATGTCAGTGCTCTCTATCACGGTGCTGTTGTCAGATCACTCTATCACGGTGCAGGTGTCATTGCTGTATGTCACGCTGCTGATGTCAGTGCTCTCTATCACGGTGCTGCTGTCAGTGCTGTATGTCACGGTGCTGGTGTTAGTGCTTTATGTCACGCTGCTGATGTCAGTGCTCTCTATCATGGTGCTGTTGTCAGATCACTCTATCACGGTGCAGGTGTCATTGCTGTATGTCACGCTGCTGATGTCAGTGCTCTCTATCACGGTGCTGGTGTCAGATCACTCTATCACGGTGCAGATGTCATTGCTGTATGTCACGCTGCTGGTGATCATCTCCTGCACCCTCTTCTTTGCCTACCCTGACCTTCCCTCTCCTCCATTGCCTTCATGCGCTCCACAGTCCTGAATTGTCACAACAATTTCACATATAAAAAAAGAATGCTTGTAGTTGTCGATCCCAGATTCACCTCATACATGTGTTATGTCATTGGCCATGTGGTGGGACTATGTTTGCACAGCTATTAATTATTTTGTGGCTGCAAATTTGCAAAGTTCGCCTCCCAGTGAAGTCAATGGGGGCCACCGCGAACGTTACGGTTCGCAAACTATCGGCCGCGTTTGCGGTCCGCGTTTGCCAAACGTCCCGTCGGAAGTTCATCCATCACTAATTACTTTCACTGTTCTACAGTAAAAAAATGAACCCCTTCCAGTAGTGATTATCTGCTGTTTTGTACTATAAAGGGCTAATTTTAGTATTTTTAACCCCATTATGTTACTAAACATCTTAGGCCTGGTTCACATCTATATGTTTATTGGTGCTTTTTGCAGAAACGCTCTACAGTTCATTTACATGGTTTCCTATGGGACACGTTCATATCTGTGCTTTTTTCAGCCGCTGCATATTTGGAAAGGGTCAGGGACTTTTAACGCAAAGCGGTGCTTTTTTGATTAAATATACTTCAATGGAGAAGCTGCAGAAAAGAATGTAATGCGCAAATTGCAGTAAAATCATGTGCGCAAAAGTCAAAACGCGCAGCAAAAAGCACTGCAGAAACAGATCAAAAGCAAAAACTGCATAGGTGTGTACCGAGCCTTATGCTGACCTCACGGATCAATTTTCAGGTGAGAATATTCCGATGAAAAATCTTTGTACATTTGCTGAATGAAAGAATGTTGTTTGAAATTTTCACTTCATTTCTGAGCAAAAAACAAATACACTGTGTAAAAAATTCCTTTGACCAAGAAGTTTTCTATTATTTCCAAAATTTTCCCGTCACTGTGGTTGAAAATGAATGTCAATTTGACCCACTTTTTTTTTTTTAAAGGTTATTAACCGATTAATCGAAACAATAATCGGCCAACTAATCGATTATAAAAATAATGGTTAGTTGCAGCCCTACTCTCCACATGGTTGATGAAAATTCAGGGGGTCCGATCAGGATCCAGTCAAACAACGCCACAGCTGTGGCATACGTCAATCACCAAGGGGGAACAAGAAGCTCAGCCTCTGCACGGGAGGTCGCTCACATACTTCGGTGGGCAGAGCGACAACGTACCAGCCCTGACGGCCATTTACATCCCGGGAGTGGAGAACTGGCAGGCGGACTATCTGAGTCGCCAGATGTTGGACCCAGGAGAATGGACATTGCATACGGAGATATTCAGGTTACTGTGCCTGAGGTGGGGCACAACAGAGGTGGATCTTCTGGCCTCCCATTTCAATCGGAATGTGCCAAGATTCGTGTCCAGGACAAGCGATCCATGGGCAGACGCGTCAGATGCGCAGGTGGCTCCGTGGGATCAGTACCAGCTGATCTACGCCTTTCCTCCACGGAAACTTACCACGCCTGCTTTGCAGAGTGGAAGCCAAGGGGATTCCAGTATACTGGTTGCCCCAGATTGGCCTCAGCATCCTTGGTATGCAGACCTGGTGCGTCTGGTGGCAGATGCTCCCTGGCGACTGCCATTGCGAGAGGACCTTCTGTCTCCATCCTGCTTTACCATTGCTGGCTTTAACAGCATGGCTATTGAGAGCCAGGTGTTGAGGAACTGGGGTCTGTCAAACTCGGTGATCCCGACTATGTTGAGAGCACGAAAATCTTCTTCTCTGAAGATATACCATCGTACCTGGAAGGCCTACATCTCCATATGTGAGGGGAAAGGGTGGCATCTGTTAGGAATTTCCCTTGTGATCAGTAAAAAAACTCCGGGTAGTCTGAGAAGCAGGAAAATTTATTTCTGATGTGGCCCACAACAGAGAGACATGCTTACAGGATGAAAGCTGAAGAAAAATGTCTGCCAAAAGACTGTGTCCCGCCCTCACATACCCCATAAGAATAACATCTCTGTGCTTCTATTGGCTGAGGAAACAAATAACGTTGTCATGGTACGAACTAGTACCTTTATTCTTTTAGCTATGTTTTCCTGTACATTCTTAGGCTATCATATTTAGTTAAATCTAATGATTCTACAACTTACTATGGAGTTAATTAAGACAAAACAATACAATGAGTTAATACAATAATGTGCTCAGAAGTAAGTTTTTTAACAAATCAGTCTCAGGACTATTGTTTTTATAATAGTCACACAATAAACATTTAAAACTTTTCTAACAGCATCCGTGCTCCTTTTCTATATCCAGGATCCTGCTGTTTCTTCAGGAGTAGACCAGAAACTGACATTAAGCACCATTAAGGGGCAAATTTTAGCCTTGGCTGTCTTTTTTTCAGCGACCCCTGGCGTCTCACTCCTCTGGTGCGTCCACTGTTACCCCCATGGGATTTGAACCTGGTATTATCGGCGCTTCAAAAAACGCAGTTTGAAAATATCAGGGAGATTCCCCTGTTGACTCTTTCCCAGAAAGTGGTCTTTCTAGTGGCCATCACATCGACCAGGAGAGTTTCAGAACTGGCGGCCTTTTCTTGCAAGTCGCCCTATCTGGTTATCCACAAGGATAAGGTGGTGTTGCGGCCGCAACCGTCTTTTCTACCGAAAGTGGTCTTGGCTTTTCCTATCAATGAGCACATCTCTCTGTCCTAAGCCGAAACACCCTAAGGAGGTGGCCCTTCACGCTCTGGACGTGGTTCGGGCTCTGAAGGTGTATTTGTCTACCACTGCTCCCTTTCGGGAGTCAGGCTCGCTGTTTGTTTCGGTGGCTGGTCCCAAGAAAGGCAATACGGTCTCGTCAACCACCATTTCCAGGTGGATCAGACAGATTGTAGTACAAGCCTACGCCTTGAAGGGGCAGGTTCCCCCTTTTCCGGTCATTGCACACTCCACAAGGGCAAGCGGAACATCTTGGTCCTTCCGACACCACGCGTCTGTCGTTCAGGTGTGTAAAGCGGCGACCTGGTCGTCTGTCCACACGTTTACCAAGTTCTACAAGGTAGACGTCAGTGCATCGGCTGATGCCTGTTTTGGCCGCAAAGGCTTGCAGGTGGCGGTATAGTTGCAATTGAATATGCAATATATTTCTTTTTTTTTCGATAAAAGCACAGTAATATTAAGTTAATGCGCTGTTGCATTACATTCCGCAGTTTTTTTTGTGCAGTTGTGGGTAAGTCACTCCTGTTGAGGGTACCCTGGTTTTGTGGTGGATTTCTCCGCGCACTGTTGTTTTTTTGTTGGTAGTTACACTAGTTCCCACTTGCCACGGTGGATGAAGTTTTTATGCTGTTTTCCCAATGGTTATGAGAGGAGCTGTGTCGGTCAGTGAATATAAGAGAAAATAGGATTTTTTGTACTCACTGTAAAATTCCTTTTTCTGTAATTCACCGACCGACACAGCACCTGTCCCTCCTTTTTATCTTTATGTTATACTGCTTGTTGAAGTACTGATGACTGCATGGCAGGGTGGAGGGTTGTTGCTCAAGGGACCGCCCCCGGGCGGAACTAAGAGTTCTGAGTGTTGTATTACAGCTAATGCATAGTACCTCCTAGTAATAGGGCATAACAACCCAATGGTTATGAGAGGAGTGGTGAATTACAGAGAAAAGGATTTTACGGTGAGTACAAAAAAATCCTATTTTTCGGCAGCTGGACGTGTTGAGCTGCAACATGCCAGAGACTTGGTAGAGTGGATGACCAAGCCCTCCTCATCCTCCTCATCCTCTCTCACCCAGGCTCAGGGTACTGGCAAAGCAGCTTCCAACGCGGCCTCTTCCCTTGTCTCAATGGCATTAGTCACTCCTTCCCTAGCCCCACCATGTCCTCCCGAGGAGTCCCCGAACTGTTTGAGCACAGTGTTGGGTACATGCTCCATGAGGATGCCCAGCGTTTTGAAGGCTCTGGTGATGATACCCAGCTAGAAGAAGGCAGTAACGTGAGCCCAGAGAGAGAGGATGCCCAAGAAGGACAGCAATCTGGCAGTCCTGTTCCACCAGCTGCAGCATACTGCCAGGTTTGCTCCAGTGATGAGGAGGGAGGGGATGATGAGGTCACTGACTCCACGTGGGTGCCTGACAGGAGAGAGGAGGAGGAGGCACATCTCCAATGAGGCAGGGTGCCCTCCAGGGGCCAGCTTAAGGGCAGCACACTGACTGAATCAAACTGCAGAGCTCTGCCTGTGCAGGGCGCTGCCTCTGTGTGTTATTCCAAAAGTTCTTTGGTGTGGGCCTTTTTTGAGACGAGTGCATCAGATCGCACTGCTGCTATTTGCAACATATGTCTTAAGCGTATCTCGCGTAGCCAAAACATCAGCTGCTTGGGCACCACATGCTTGACCAGACATATGTTGACCTGCCATGCAGCTTGTTGGCAAGCGTACCCAAAAGATCCACACCAAAAAACCAAGCGGACCTCTCCTTGCTCCTCATCAGCTGGGATCTCCAACTCCACTATACATTCAGTCCTCTCTGAAACCTGCACTGAGTAGAATTAGGTGTGTCACAGCCAAGTACTTGCGGGCAACCTGCTAGTGGTACACCAATGTCCGATTGTACCAGGCAAATTTCCCTGCCCCAGCTGCTGGACCGTCGAAAGACGTTCACTCCCCGCCATCCACATGCCCAGCGGTTGAATGCTAGCTTGGCTAAATTGCTAGCATTTCAACTGCTGCCTTTTCAGTTGGTAGACTCGCTCCCCTTCTGTGAGTTTGTGCAATGTGTGGTTCCTCAGTGGCAGGTCCCCAAATGCCACTTTTTCTCATGGAAGGCGATTCCGGCTCTCTACCGGCATGTGGAAGGCAATGTCCATGCCTCGCTGTACAGGGCAGTCAGCGGTAAGGTGCATATTACCGCTGACTCATGGTCCAGCAGGCATGGACAGGAACATTGCCTATCTTTCACGGCACATTGGGTGACTCTGCTGGTAGCTGGGAAGGATGCAGGACAAGGTGCAGTAGTGTTGGAGGTTGTTCCGCCACCACACCTCCAAAATGCTACTACTGGTGATTCTGACACACCTCTCTCCTCCACCCCCTCCTCTTCTTCTTCCTCCATGGCCTCTTCCTGTGCTTTGTCCTCAGAACCAGCGGTGCTCCGTAGGCATTTAAGGGGCTACACAAGTACGCAGGCAAAAAGATGCCATGTGTGCTTGCGCTGGTGTGCTTGGGGGACAGGAGCCACACTGGGGCAGATATTTTGTCAGCTCTGCAGGGGTAGGCTGAGAGGTGGTTGATGCCACGCCAGCTTAAGCCAGTAATGGTGGTTTGCGACAGTGGCACCAACCTCCTCTCCGCCCTCCGACAGGGACAACTGACCCATGTGCCCTGTGTGGCTCAAGTCCTTGGTGGTGCAGCGGTTCTTGGGCAGGTACCCGGGCTTACAGGATGTCCTGAGACAGGCCAGGAAAGTCTATGTGCATTTCCGCCGGTCATATAATGCCAGTGCTCGGCTGGCTGACCTCCAAAAGGAATTGAACCTGCCCAAGAACCGCCTAATCTGTGACATGTCCACCAGGTGGAACTCAATGTTGGGCATGCTGCAGCGGCTGCACATGCAGCAGAGGGCCATCAATGAGTACCTGTGCGACTACGGCACCAGAACAAGGTCAGGGGAGCTCTGTTTTTTTTTCCCCACGGCAGTGGGCCATGATCAGGGTTGCATGCACTGTCCTGTCACCATTTGAGGAGGCCACAAGGATGGTGAGCAGTGACCGTGCATGCATCAGTGATACTGTACCTGTTGCCCACCTGTTGGAGCAGATGCTGCGTGGAATAATGGACAGGGCACTAGAGGCAGGAAAAGGAGGACTTCCTCTCAAGGCCCCCTTTATCCAGGCAGTGTTCCTGCTGGCCCGCCGATCACACGGAAAGAGGAGGAGGAGGATTGTGTCAGCATGGAGGTGGAGCCTGGCACTCAGCATCAGCAGCAGTCTTTTAGGGATCATTTACAGTGCCGAGAAACCCGTGGACTTTTACGTGGCTGGGAGGATGTGCCTGTGGATCATGTCATCCTTAGTGACCCAGAGGATTCCGGACCGAATGCCTCAGCTAACCTACACTGCATGGCCTTCCTGATCCTGCAAAGCCTGCAGAAGGATCCTCGTATTCAGCGGATCAAGGAGAGTGATCATTACTGGCTGGCAACTCTCCTTGATCCACAGTACAAGGGTAAGGTTGCAGACCTTATCTTGCAGTCGCAGAGGAAGCAGAGAATGAGACATCTTCGGGAGGCCGAAAGGTCTGTGCAACGCGTTCCCAGAGACTAGGAGGTTACAAATTACTGGTCCTGGACAATGTGTTGCTAAGGCTTGGGTCAGTCACAGAAGGAGTGGTGGAGAAGGTGGCCGTCTGACCGATGCGTTCAGCCCCAAGGTATGATCGAGTCCAGCAACCATCACCAGCATCTGATTTACATGGTGCAGGAATACCTAGGGGCAAGGTCAGACCTGGACACCTTTCCCACAGAAAATACTCTGGGTTACTGGGTCTTGAGGCTGGATCACTGGCCAGAGCTTGCACAGTATGCAATTGAGCTATTGGCCTGTCCTGCATCCAGCGTTCTTTTGGAACGCACATTGAGTGCTGCTGAAGGCTTTGTAACCGATCACAGGGTGCGCCTGTCCACCGACTCGGTTGATCTGCTGACCTTCATAAAGATGAATCAGTCTTGGATCACCACCAGCTACCAAGCACCTGAAGCTGATGTAACCGAATATTTTTTTTTAATTTCAGACCCCTTTAAGACTGCCTATGCTGATGCTGAGTGACTATCCTGTTATGCTGACTGACTATCTTCTTCCTCCTCAATGATCCTGCTGATAGCTTGGAAGAACATTTTTGGTTCTGGGTGCCACTAGCAGTGGCTAAGGCCCAATATTTCAGCCCCTGTTTAACAGGGGCATGTAATTACAATTTTTGGTGCAATACTTTGCAGCAGGGCTCATTCCTGCGCTCCAACTAGAGTTTCTGTGAGGTGTTGCAGTGTTGTGGCACCAGTGCCTAAGGCCCAATTTTTCTGCCCCTGTTCAACAGGTGAATGTAATTACAATTCTTGATCTAATATTTCACAGCAGGGCCCGTTCCAGTGCCCACCAAGAGTAACTGTGAGGACTTACAGTGTTATGGCACCACCACCACCAAAGGCCCAATTTTTCTACCACTGTTCAACAATGGCATGTAATTACAATTCTTGATATAACAGTTCACAGCAGGGCGTTCCAGCGCCCACCAGGAGTCACTTTGAGGGCTTACAGTGTTGTGGCAACACCAACACCTTAGGCCCAAACTTCTGCAGAGCATATAGGGCAGGCCCCTACTTTAAAACATCCAACTTACAAACGTCTCCTACTTGCAAACGGAGACAACAGGAAGTGAGATGAAATATATCCCTAGGAAGGGAAATTCTCTCCTGTGAGAGTTGATATGGGAAAAAACGTGTCTCCTCTCCAATGATGCTTTATCCAGATCCTTGTTTTACTAAAAACCCCAAATTTTCAAAAAACATTTGTCATTGGGACAGAAAGTGAGGTGAAATCTTCTGAAGAGGGGCACAGATGGAAAATAAAATGTTACAGGGGTAATAACCCTTCCCTATGTTTTCCAAAAAGCTTTAAAATAGATTTTTTTGACTGGAGCTACACTTTAAAAATGTACCAGTTCAAAATTACAAACAGATTCTACTTAACAACAAACCTACATAGTCCCTGTCTTGTTTGTACCGCCTGTATACTGCTGTTCTGAGTATATAGGGCCTGGGGGCCCCACGCCTTTCCTTTTTTAAATTTGGGTACGGGGTTCCCCTTAATATCCGTACAAGACCCAAAGGGGCTGGTAATGTGCAGGGGGGCTACCCATGCCATTTTTCTCAATGATTTTCATCCATATTCCCGGAACCAGACATTACATTAAAACTGCAAGCAGTTTTAAATGACTTTTTTTTCCGTTAGAAATGTCATTTTGTGCAGGGACTGTTCTAAACACTGGAAACATGTGCCACTTCACAGGCATACTATTGTAGCACTAACCCCCGAAGGAGCTGCTGGTTATTTTTGGGCTTACCGTTACCTTCCGTTCTCTTTGTTGCACGTCTAGGGGATGTCCCGTGGTAGATGGCCCAGTAACTTGAGACTGACAATAGATCCACTTGAATGGATTTTATTTGCAAAACTCAAACCATTGAACAGTCTTTCAACTTGGGATCAGAGGGTTGGAAAAGGAAGTTCAGGTACTCTCAATGCCAAAGTTCAAAAAAACGCTAAAGAACTTGTCTACTTTGACTGCATCCAGAGAATAGCCATTCGCAGCTGGATGAACACTCAGGTTGGACAGTCCCTCTCTCACAAGGCCTAGCAGCCAACAACGTGCTTACTCAGGAACAAAGTCTTTGTCACAGATGTTGTTTCAGAACACGTAGGGAAACTAAGCTGTAGAACACTTGTAGGATACCTGGATCTTTCAGCCCACTTGGCGATATCCACAAGACCGGATTCTCTCGGATACTTCAGCCCTTCCAGGCTCTTGTTAAGAAACCAAGCCATACATGGTGTTCTTCCAAAGAGTCCTCCCCTGGAATGCTTGTACACTGGGTCTCTCCCGAACCGGAGATGGCCCCCATCCACCTCAGAATCCTCCTTTAGTTTCCTTGCCTCGGGCTAGCCAGCCCTGAGACATTAAATTCGGGTGGATGCACTCTCCAGGCCATAGCCTTCCTGTGGGCTGGTCAGGAGCACCAGGACCATGAAGTCAGCACCTCATACTGGACCGGAACCCCAAGATGTCCACATCTTAAATACCCTCTCCCAGAGGGCACAGGGAGAGGGCCACTCCCACTGACATGGCTCCGAAAAAGAGTAACTTAAGCACCAGACCATAGTTCCATGCCTGCCACAAGAGACAGTGCCCCCTGTGGCCAGGCTGAACATCTCACAGTCCAGTCAGACTGATGCAGAGGTCCAATTTAGTCAAATATACCCAAACCAAACTGCAGTTTTGGAAAAGTTTAATTTTTAAAAACGCATAGCGCATGCTCTTCAGGAGCCCACCGCTACACTATAGACACCCCCAGGCACAATATTTAAATAATTATTTCACTTTTTTTTTCACTTTACGCATCATTAAAATCAGTGCTCCCGACAAAACGGCCGTTTTTAAAACTTTTTTTTTTTGCATTGATACATGTCCCCTGGGGCAGGAGCTGGGTCCCCAAACCCTTTTTATGACAATAACTTGCATATTAGCCTTTAAAATTTGCACTTTTGATTTCGAAAGTTCGAGTCCCATAGACGTGGGGTTCTAAAGTTCACTCAAACTTTCCCTAGTGATAGGTTGTCATGAAATTAGATGTGTCATTTATGCTCCTAGAACACCTGATGGTACTCCTTGCATGTTGGCCAGGCTGTGAAAAAGTCTCACACATGTGGTATCACCATACTCAGGAGGAGTAGCAGAATGTGATTTGGTGTGTAGTTGCAAGAATGTATATGCTGTGTGAGAGAAATAACCTGTTAATATGACAATTTTGTAAAACAAAAAAAACAAAAAAATAAAAAAAATCTTTAGTTTGCAAAGAATTGTGGGAAAACAATGAAACTTAAAAAAACTCCCCATGCAACCGACTAAATAACTTGGGATGTCTACTTTCCAAAAAGGGGTCATTTGGGGGGTATTTGTACTTTCCTGGCTTGTTAGTGTCTCAAGAAATGAGATAGGCCTTCAGTACATCAGGTGTGATCAATCATTGGCACCATAGCTTGTAGACTCTATAACTTTCACAAAGACCAAATAATTTACACTAATGTGGGTTATTTATACTAAGGATATGTAGCTGTATAAATTTCGGCCAAAATGTATTAAGAAAAATTTCTAATTTGCTAAATTTTATGACGGAAACAAAGAAAAAAGCATGTTTGCACCAAATTTTCTGTATTTTTTATTTATAGCACAAAAAAAAACTCACTAGTGATTAAATACCATCAGAAGAAAGCTCTATTTGTGTGAAAAAAAGGACGCAAATTTCATTTGGTCACAATATTACATGACTGATTAATTGTTATTCACAATGTGAAAGCGCTGAAAGCTGAAAATTGGTCTGGGCAGGAAGGGGGTTAAAGTGCCCTGTAGGCAAATGGTTAAAAGACTGCATGCCAACAAAAATTAACTTTTGGCTGTTCACTCTCAAAAATTGGGTCATTTTGTGGATGTTACTACCGTCCTGGTGCTCCAAGGCCTCCAAAAATGTGATAAGTAGTCAAGAAATTAGATGTGTAATTTATGTGCCTAAAACACCTAAAGGTGCTCCTTGGATTTTGGACCCCTCTGTGTGGTTAGGCTGTGAAAAAGTCTCACATGTGGTATCACCATACTCATAAGGAGTATCAGAATGTGTTTTGGGGTGTAATTCTAAGTATGTCCATGCTGTGTGTAAAGCCCCATACACACTATCAGATTGTCTGCTGAGTTTTTCCTTCAGATTTACCAAAACTATATAATATGAGGACAAACCTTAGGAGTTTCAATGTGTATGCAATCAGGCAGGCCCTTCTACTACATGGTTTTGGTAAATCTGAAGGAAAAACTCAGCAGATAATCTGATAGTGTGTATGGGGCTTTAGAAATATCTTATTTGACAACTTTGTGTAAAAAATAAAAATAAATTTTAATTTTCTTTCCTGCATTTTTCAAAAACATTTTACAAAGAAAATGACATTTAAAAAAAAACTCACTATGCCTTTTAGATAATATGTCAGTGCAGGGCTCGACAAACCCCGGTCGCCAGGTCGCATTTGCGCCTAGATTTCGTGTCCTGGCGACTGGGGCAACGCTGCTGGGGTATCCTGTCTCCATTTGGACCCCGAACTCCGCCGCGCAATTCCATCGGGCCGCGCCGGCCAGTAATTGAGGCCGCGGCTTTGCGGCCTTCTAAAATCTTTCGGTAGTCTGGCGCCATCTTGTGGTGGATGTAGAAATTACACCCTATTCCAATAATGCTAATTCCTAATGGAGTGAAGCTCCCCTCCCTGTTTTTTGCCCAACAGTGAGTGTGGTGGCTGGTAAATGGCTTCTCATTATATTATATATATATTATTAAATTTATTAATTTATTTATTAATTTAATTATATATATATATATATATATATATATATATATATATATATATATATATATATATATATATATATATATATTTTTTTTTTTTTTAATTTTTTTTTTTTTTTTTTGTAAAAAGTAAAAAAAAAAATTATTTTAATTAAGGAAAAAAAAAATATTATTTGTAATCCTCCCTGCTTGACCCCTTTCACAAGGGCTGTCTAATCAGGTTCACCTGTCAGTTTTTCAGGCGGACCTGATCGAACCCTTAGCAGGGAAATGGCAGTAAATGAGCGGGAATATGTCGGAAATAATAGTCACATTCTTTTGTTAACCACTTCGTGCCCGCGCTATAGACGAAAGATGTCTACAGCGCGGACACCAATTGCCGGGAGAGCGTCCCTAGACATCCTCCTGTTTACTTCCCCTCTGCACACCGCCATGGGCGAGCATCGGGGAAGTTCTGTGTTGGCCGTGTCCCTTGGATACAGCCAATCACAGATCATGCTAAATGACCAATCACAGCGGCCATTTAGCACTCGAGCGGTGTGTCCAATGAGAGGTGATCTCATATGTGGGGGGCTGGGGGCTATCTTCCCCTCACTCGTCTCCATGTCAGGCCAGGGACAGGTCCAGATCGCCGTCACGGACCTGGCTCCTAACTTTTTTTAGCTGGCTCCTAGATTCCAAGCAAATTTGTCAACCCCTGTGTCAGTGTTTACTTTCTAAAATGTGGTCATTTTATGCGTGTTTCCATTGTCCTGGTATTCCAGGACCTCCAAAAATGTGTAGTTAGGAAATATGATGCGTTATTTATGCTCATTGAAAGCGCAATGGTGCTCCTTGGATTTTGGGTCCCTCTATACATCTAGGATTTACATTTATAGTTATAATTGTGAGATTGTCTATGCTATGTGTGAGAAATAACAATGGAAACTTTTTGGAAAAAAATGTAAATTATTTTCCAAAAAATGTCCCCAAAATTTTCCAAAAACATTGTGCCAAAAAGTTACAACTTCAGAAAAACTCACAATACCTCTTACTAAACACCTTGGATTGTCTACTCTCCCCCAAAAAAAGGTAATTTGGGGGACATTTATACTATCCTGACATTTTAGAACCTCAAGAAATAAGAAAGCCATCAGTACCTCAGGATTAAAAAGATTAAAAAAAAAATCTATATCCCATAGTTTGTAGACTCTATAACTTTCCTACAGACTAAATCGTATACACTGATCTGGGCTGTTTTTAACACAGAAATATATCAGAATACATTTTGGCTTAAACTTATGAATAACGATTATTTATTTGCAAAATTTTATAACCGAAACTAAGATTTTTTTTTTTCTTTTCAAAATTTCAGTATTTTGTTTATTTATATAGCAAAAGATTTAAAAAACAATGCGTGTTAGATACAAACAAAAGAAAATCATATCTGTCTAAAAAGAATAAAAATAATAAAAATGTAATTTGAGTAATTGGCATTAAAAGTGTGAGAGCACTGAAATCAGACAATTGGCCTGGGCAGGAAAGGGGTGAAGGTATCTGGTTCTGAGGTAGTTAAATGTACAGCAAACCTATTACCCCCTCACATCCACATCCTATTATTGTGTGACCAATACCGTCCAAATAATTCTTACTTTCATTTCCCAAAGTTCCATCTACAAGGAGACCTGTATAGATCAAATGACGGCACCAATGAGGATGGAGGAGGACCGGAGTCACATGACTGAGAAGATACTAAACTTCACCCTGGAGATCATCCACCTGCTGACCGGAGAGGTGAGGAGGATTCTGGGAGGTCACATGTCATCACTCTTATCTCTATTAATAAAACACAGACCTGACCAGAGAGGTGAGGAGGATTCTGGGATTCTAACATGATATTCCTATTGGTTCCTCAATACAGAGATTTCCTGTTGTGAAGTCAGGTGATCATATGACCATTACAGTGCCTCCATGTGACTCCCTAAAACCTGAGAGACACAACATGGAGAAGATTCTAGAAGTCACCAAGAAGATGATGGAGCTGCTGACAGGAGAGGTGAGTGGTGCTGGGAATTCTGGGACATTATCCAGTAACAGACAAGGGATGTGTCTGGATAGTGACTGTATCGTTGTGTGTGTCAGGTTCCTATAAGGTGTCAGGATGTCACTGTCTATTTCTCCATGGAGGAGTGGAAGTATTTAGAAGGACACAAGGATCTCTACAAGGACGTCATGATGGACAATCAGCCGCCCCTCACATCACCGGGTAAGAGGAGACTTTATTGTAAAGGAGAGAGCAGTACGGAGGCTCCACCTAGATCCCCCATCATCTGATAAACACATAGAAACAATGTATTCAGTCAGTGTGTGTTTTCTACAGATGGATCCAGTAATGGGAACCCACCAGAGAGATGTCCCCGTCCTCTGTATTCCCGGGATTCCACACAGGAAGGTCACACCATCCCCCACCATCATCAGGTAGATGATTGACAAGTACTAGCAGTTATGATTTATACACAGCATGTTTGTTACAATGAATGTTTATTATATATTGCAGAGTGGAAACCTCGGGGGTGATAATATTGATGTTAAAGAAGAGTATAAGGAGGAGGATGAGGAGTATGGAGTGATGGAGGAGTTTTCAGAAGGACACAAGGATATGATGGAGCCACCAAATACCAGGAACCCCCCAGAGAGATGTCCCCGTCCTCTGTATTCCCGGGATTCCACACAGGAAGATCACACCATCCCCCACTGTTACAAGGTTGGTGGGATGGAGGTTATAAAACACAGACTCATGGAGACAATGTGTGGATTTTCTATGTGATGTCACAATAATAAATCTTCTATCTTACAGATGATATTCTCTCTCATTTTCTTGATTTAGAGTGGAGATCCAATCGATATAGAATTTGAGGTTAAATCAGAAGAAGAAGAGAGGTATGTGAGGGATGATCAGCAGTCTATGGAGGAGGATGGAATAACGGGGACATTTATAGAGGAGGACACTCCTACAGAGATCAGCACAGGTGGGTCATTAACACTAAATACATTCCTCCCCCCATACTGCTCACTGATTGGTCCAGAGTAGGGCGGGGGCTGGGTGATATCAGCCTGTAATACCCCCCTGGTCACTTTCCTGAGCTGTGTTCCCCGTCCTGTATTCCTGGATTTCTCTCCGATAATCTTCCTTCTCTGTGCTGCCGACACAATTTATGTATCTAGACTGGATTTATGGAGATTCTGGGGTTTAGCTGGAACCAAAATGTTGAATTTCAACATAGGCGTTGCTCTACCTCGGCCTCTGGGGCATGCCTCTTTGGTATTGTGTCCCATACCCAGGTCTAGCAAAATCTCTGACAGAACAATCCCCCAGGATTACTTGTTCTGTTGTCTGCTGGCTGTGCCGGGTGGAGGGATATGTCTGTATAGTCTCAGACCCAAGTCACTGAGTGCAGTCTCAGGAGATGGGAGGCAGCGGTGTGGGATCTCTGCAACTTGTCTCAAATAAGCATTTAAGCTTCCACTGATTACTGAATACCAATATTATGAGTCCTGACCCTTACACTGTATAATTTATATTCTACATTACATACTCCTAACCCCTGCACTTTATACTCTATAATGTACATTACATCATTATGATACTATATAGTCCTATCTGTTGTATCTTATACAATATGTTGTACATTACATAGTCCTGACTTCTGCTCTCTTCCCCTCTACCCACTGCTATATATACACATAATATGTATTCTCTTTTGTTACACCCATTTAGTACCAGCTGGACATTTTATATCTGATGATGTGATTGGAGCACAGACTTTTACATGGTGATAATAATGTGATAACGTTCTCAGACTTTGGGACCTTAAACAGAAAGTGATAATGAGGGAGGAGTCAATAACCCAATGATGGGGGTCTTCAGGATCAGTCCAGTCCTCATCTTGGTTGTTCTCCCCCCATCCTCACTCTCTGACCTCTGGTGGGGCTCAGCCCCGCTGTTATTCATGACTAAATCATGGACTAAATAAGGAAGTGCAGGACTTCTTGTGTTGGGAAGATGGCAATGAGTGATAGAGGGGGAGGGGACACTCGTCCTATAATCCCCTCATCCCCTCATCACTGTCACTCCTATAAAAGACAGTTCTCGTTGTTTCCTCACTCTCTGACTAAGGTCCATGAATAAAGAAATGATCTGGTAGGAGATCAGAGGACCCATTTACTAGTTACCTTGAGGGGGGAATTGTAAGATCCTCAGAGACAAAGCTGCCTGATGTGGGCGGAGTTCTGGTTTAGGGGAACCAATCAGCTCATGTCTAGTAATAATCTTTGTATTTCTATTTTAGTAGATGGACGGGAGATGAGGAAAACCTCAGAGGATTGTCTCACTTTGTCTCCAGACTGTAAAGTAGAAGATGAGGACATCACACAGTATAGTCCAGGAGAAAACCCGACTACCTCAAATGTCCATCCGGCACCACACAGTGTAGATGGACCATCGTATTCCTCTTATCCTGAGGAACCTCAGACTGTGAGGGACGGGGCCGTCCTTCCAACACAGAAGAGCTTCCCCTGTACTGAGTGCGGGAAGTGTTTCTGTCGTGAATCCAATCTTAGTGTGCATAAAAGATCTCATACAGGAGAGAAGCCGTATTCCTGTCCTGAGTGTGGGAAATGTTTTGTACAAAAATCATATCTTGTCACACATCAGAGATCTCACAGGGAGGCAAAGTCGTATTCCTGTACTGAGTGTGGGAAATGTTTTTTACATAAGTCTCATTTATACATACATCAAAGATTTCACACAGGGGAGAAGCCGTATTCCTGTACTGAGTGCGGGAAATGTTTCCCTTTAAAATCCAATCTTAATGTGCATAAGAGATCTCACACAGGAGAGAGGCCGTTTTCTTGTACTGCGTGTGGCAAATGTTTCTTAGTGAAGTCCCATCTTTATACACATCTGAGATCTCACACGGGCGAGAAGCCATATTCCTGTTCAGAGTGTGGGAAATGTTTTTCACAGAAGTCCAATCTTTCCACACATCAGGAATCTCACATGGGGCAGAAGCTGTATTCCTGTCCCGAGTGCGGGAAATGTTTTTCACAGAAGTCCAGTCTTTACACACATCAGAGATCTCACGCAGAGGAGAAGCCATATTCCTGTCCTGAGTGTGGGAAATTTTTTTCACAGAAGTCCCATCTTTTCAGACACCAGAGTTCTCACACGGGGGAGAAGCCATATTCCTGTCCTGAGTGTGGGAAATGTTTTTCACAGAAGTCCAATCTTTACACACATCAGAAATCTCATACAGGGGAGAAGCCGTATTCCTGTCCTCAGTGCGGGAAATGTTTTTTACAGAAGTGCGATCTTTACACACATCAGAGATCTCACACAGGAGAGAAGCCATATTCCTGTACTGAGTGCGGGAAATGTTTTTCACATATGTCCAGTCTTTATACACATCAGAGAGCTCACACGGGAGAGAAGCCGCATTCCTGTCCTGAGTGTGGGAAATGTTTTTCAGACAAGTCCAGTCTTTCCAGACATCAGAGATCTCACATGAGGGAGAAGCCGTATTCCTATCCTGAGTGAGGGAAGTATCCCTCACTGAAGTCCTGTCTTCCTGTATATCAGGGACCCCACACAACCCTCGAGGTGTATTAGTGCCTTGAGTGTGGGAAATGTCTTCTATATGAATGTTGCTGGACATCACAGCTCTCATGTAGGGAAGAAGCACACCCTGATATACACCTCAGATATACTCCATGGCTGATCTTCATCATGTAAGAAATCGTTCCAGGAGTTTTTTAAAAAAATGACTTGTCCGAGGGACTAAATTTGGGTCCCAATCTCCTTGTCCCTTATGATATACTCCTTGTTCCTCATCTACCAGAGAGCTCAGCAGCGGTGTGGGAGTTCATTGAAAACTACAAGCCGACATCGGCAAAGGACAGAACTCTGTGAATGAATGGCACGGCCGCGCTCTTTTCATAAAGTGACAGCTATGCGGGGAACTTCTCCCCACACTGCTGTCACACAGAGGACTCGGATCGCTGAGCCACTGCAGGAACAGCAACATGTAACATCTTCCCAACGTGAACATTTCCTTGAACACTTTCACTGCCAGAGCTGTTTTTGGCCCACATGTTTAACCATTTCAGCACCGGACACTTTCACCCCCTTCCTTCCCAGGCCAATTTTCAGCGCGGTCACACTTTGAATGACAATTGCGCGGTCATGTAACACTGTACTTATATGACATTTATCTTTTTTTCCCCCCCACAAATAGAGATTTCTTTTGGTGGTATTCGCTGAGGTTTTTATTTTATTTTTTGTGCTACAAATAAGAATAGACATATAAAAATGTGGAAACAAAAAGTTTTTCTTTGTTTCTGTTATAAAATTTTGTAAATAAGTAAGTTTTCTCCTTCACTGATGAGGAGGCACTAATATGCAGCACTGATGGGTGACACTGATGAGGAGGTACTGACAAGCATCCCTGATTAGCATCACTGGAGATCATCGCTGATGGACCTGTGCTAATAATAAATGCTTAATATCAGTTGCAGATCCCCCCCTGATCTGCTCTTCTCTACTCGTGCCTTGTCGGCATGAATAAAGGAAAACCATTAACCGGCCCTTCCTGGTTACCATGTGATGAGCTTTGATTGGACCCAGCTGATCACATGGTAAAGAGCCTACATCATAGGCTCTTTACCAAGATTGGAGATGCGGTGTGTCAGAGCAACACACCTCACCACCGATCGCTGCGTGCCCCAAGCGGCTCATTCTTCTGGATGTCATATGATGTCCCGTCAGGATAATGGAACCCTCGCCTGGCTGTCATTCTGTTATTGGCCGGGCAGGAAGGAGTTAAAAAATTTTTTTTAGACCTGAAGATTATATAAAACCCCCAAAACAGGATATGTTTTCTAAAAGCAGACACCTTAGAGAATAAAATATTGGTAGTTGCAATTTTTTATGTCACACGATATTATGGCAAAAGTCTAGGAAACACAACATTTCATTAAAAAAAACACGAAATTTAATTTTAGGGGGCACAAAAACACAATAAGTTACCCAATTTTTTGGTAAAATATAAAAGTCGAGGTTGCAACGAGTAGATAGACACCCAACATATAAAACCTTAAATTTGTGTGCACCTGTGAAATGGCGACAAACTTCAGTTCCCTATATTTTCTATAGGCAACGCTTTAAAAGCCCCCTATAGGTCATCAGTTTGGTGTCACGGAGGAGGTCTGGTGATAGAATTATTGCTCTCATTCTGGTGTGCGCCACGATATGTAATGTGTGTATCACAATCAACTTTTCAGGTGTAGGCGCCCCAATGTGTGAGTTTATGTTTGTACGTACGTGTAAAATAAATTTTGTACAATTAAAACACATTTACTTAACTTTTTTTTTCATCACATGGAGGACAAAATGATTTTTTGGTGACATGTTCTATTTAATGAGACATCTAGAGTCTAAAAGACCCCCAATGTACCCCCTGTGTTCCACTGAATGTAATGCAATACAGATCACACTGCATTATATTGTTTCCCGTCCTTGATAGTCAGGGAAACTGTCACCGGGGAACCGGAAGTGATGTCATACATGTCACTTCCGGGTCAGGAAGAAGAAGGGGAGTAGAGCGGATGTGTGTCCTCTCTCTTCCCTCCCCTCTACCCATTATCACCCGCTATGCTGGTCCCGTTTCCGCAGATCGGTAAGAGGAGCCCGGGATACATAGCGGATGTGTGTCGGGGTGGGGGCACATTACCGGAGGGGGGGTGTGTAAACATTCGTTCAGCCACCCGAATCCTTCCATCCGACAAGTAACCCTGCTCCTTGCTTTCCCACAGCAGGACCAAATGTTAAAAGAAAATGACCTGTCCGGCTCTCAGAACTGCATGCCCCGGGTGTCAGGCAATAGGAATTGTTCATCCCTGAGTTCATAAGGAGATCAGAGATAACCAAAGACATGGATGAAGTGTTGTACCGTGTTGGCCATTGATAGCAGTAGAAAAATAAAAATGACGTCATTACCTTTCATTGGCTGAGTACATTTTGTGATGTAAGATTTCACAAACACTTAGAGGTTTTTTTCTTTTTTCTATTAGTGGAACGATTATGACCGGCATTCACCCAGCTGTGATGAATATTGGATGTATTTTATTTCATACACTGATTTCCTTGGCTCCATCTAGTGGTCATAATGCAGTATTGTGCTATTTTTACTAATGGAGGTATGTCAGAAAAAATACCCCATTATGGGCACTAGATGGAGCTGACTATCATAGGAAATCACTTTGCTACATTATGGCCAAAATTTGAAACAGCTGGATAAGTATTTGTCCCATTAAACCTCTTGGTTTCCTTCATCAGACATGGCTTCATACTAATACCTGAGATCGTACTCATGCACTTAAAATTGCCAAAACAGCACACAGACCCCCCCAAGGTTCTTCTGTGTATTTGGGGGACCTTTGGAGGGTCTGTGTGCTGTTTATAAAAAAAGAAGCCGGCAATGAAATGTAATTTTCTGGCAATTTGAACTGATTAATTTTTTCTTTGTAATGCCGCATGCACACAACTGAACTTTCCAGCAGACTAGGTCCGACGGGATCAGTCGGTCGGACAATCCGATCGTGTGTGGGCTAATCCGATCATTTTTCCAAAAAAATCAGACGGATCTACAAATGGAACATGCTTCAAATCTGTCCGCCTGACTCAATTCCTATCGGGAAAACCGTTCGTCTGTATGCTGGTCCGACAGACCAAATACGACGCAAAGGAAGCTATTGGCTACTGGCTATTGAACTTCCTTTTTTAGTCTCGTCTTACGTCATCACGTTCAAAACGAATGGACTTTCGAACAGACTTAGTCCTTTCGTGTGTGGGCAAGTCCGTTCATTCGGAATGGTCAGTCGAAACTCCGCCAAAAGTCAGTTGGGAAGACCGCTGGACCTAGTCTGCCGGAAAGTCCGGTCGTGTGTGTGTACGTGGCATAAATGTCACTTGATCTGTAGCCTTTCCTACAGCAAGAATGAAAATAATGTATAGAGCCCCCTAAATACATGTGGATAAAAAAAATTGCCCAGCCAAATACAATAATATATCTGAAAAAATATTTAAATACAATTTAACTAGTGTATGTATTCATCTCCATACTGTGCTCCAATAATTAAACCGTGATGTTGAACACTCAGAATAAGGCTTGAAACTTCTGTTCGGAAAGTGTGATAAGAGAGGCCGCTTACCAGATAAGGTGGATCTCAGATTATAGGGATCAAACTCGCTCATCCATGGATCATTCAGCTTGTGAATACTCCTCCAGGGACTCCTCCAATGCAGGTATCCTTTCCGATACAGTGGGCTCCTATATTCAGGTGATATTCCTCACGAATGTGATGGCGTCTCTTTCTCAATAATCTCCAGCATTGGGATGTGTCACAAGATAGAAAGAAGAAGAGGCTTCATGGTGCAGTACTCCCGTTTTAAAAGATTCATTAAAAACTTCACAGGCACTGACAACCAAAGACAATGAAACAATATTTTTCAAACAGTCGCAGCCCAAGCCAGCCAGCTGGTGTGCGTGGTGATGTCAAGAACTGGTGCTCCACCCAACGCTTTTCCCCGTACAAGGCATCGACTGGGAAAATACATACCAGATCCTCTGAGTCTAAGGCCGCGTACACGCGACCGGACTTTTTGAGGGACTAGGTCCGACAGTCTTTCTGATGGACTTTCTGAACGAATGGAATTGGCCACACACAATCACACCAAAGTCCGACGGATTAGAATGTGATGACGTACGACCGAACTAGAATAAGGAAGTTCATAGCCAATAGCTGCCCTAGCGTTGGTTTATGTCCGTTGGACTAGCATACACATGAATGGATTTCTCGGTCCAGCGGAGTTCCGGTGGAAAAATTTAAAACGTTCTATTTCTAAAGTCCGCCGGATTTTTGGCAAGCAAAGGTCCGAAGGAGCCCACACACGATCGAATATATATACATCCCAGCTTTGTGCAGCTACATCTCCCTGCAGGCCATTAGTATGTCTGGAAGGCCAACAAGGAGAGGCAGACAGTCACGAGCCAATAAAAGAGGGCAAGCAGCCTCTGTGACTAGAGGCAACAGTGCTGGTCATGGACACGGTGCATCCTCATCAGCACGTGGCCGTGGGACATGCTCGTCCTGTTTTTCAGCAGCTGGCTGCGTTGCGCCGCAAGATGCCGAAGACTTGGTAGAGTGGATGACCAAGCCATCCTCATCCTCCTCTTCCTCTCTCACCCAGGCTCAGGGTACTTTATCTGGCAAAGCAGCTGCCAACGCGGCCTCTTCCCTTGGCTCAATGGCATCAGTCACTCCTTCGCTAGCCCCACATGTCCTCCTGAGGAGTCCCCCGAACTGTTTGACCACACTGTTGGGTACATGCTCTAAGAGAATGCCCAGCGTTTTGAAGGCTCTGATGATGGTACCCAGCTAGAGGAAGGCAGTAACGTGAGCCCAGAGAGAGGGGGTGGCCAAGAAGGCCAGCAATCTGGCAGTCATGTTCCCCCAGCTGCAGCATACTGCCAGGTTTGCTCCAGTGATGAGGAGGGAGGGGATGATGAGGTCACTGACTCCTGGTGGGTGTCTGAAAGGAGAGAGGAGGAGGCACATCTCCAATGAGGGAAGATGCCCTCCAGGGGCCAGCTTAGGGGCAGCACACTCACTGCATCACACCGCAGAGCTCCACATGTGCAGGGCGCTGCTATCTCTGCAGGTTATTCCAAATTTTCTTTGGTATGGGCCTTTTTTGAGACTAGTGCATCAGATTGCTACACTGCTATTTGCAACATATGTCTAAAGCGTATATCGCGTGGCCAAAATATCAGCCATTTGGGCACCACATGCTTGACCAGACATATGTCGACCTGCCATGCAGTTCGTTGGCAAAGCATACCTAAAAGACCCACACCAAAGAACAAAGCGGACCTCTCCTAGCTCCTCATCAGCTGGGATCTCCAACCCCACTATACCTTCAGTCATCTCTGAAACCTGCACTGAGAGGAATGAAGGTTTAGATTTAGGTGTGTCATAGCCAAGTACTTGCGGGCAATCTGCTATCGGTACACCAACGTCAGATTGTACCAGGCAAAATTCCCTGCCCCAGCTGCTGCACCACTGAAAGAAGTTCACTCCCAGCCATTCACATGCCCAGCAGTTGAATGCTAGCTTGGCTGAATTGCTAGCACTTCAACTGTTGCCTTTTCAGTTGGTAGACTCTGCCCCCTTCCGTGAGTTTGTGGAATGTGCAGTTCCTCAATAGCAGGTTCCCAAACGCCACTTTTTTGCACGGAAGGCGATTCCGGCTCTCGGAAAGCAATGTCTTGGTCTCGCTGGACAGGGCAGTCAGCGGTAAGGTGCATATTGCCGCTGACTCATGGTCCAGCAGGCATGGACAGGAACATTGCCTATCTTTCACGGCACATTGGGTGACTCTGCTGGCAGCTGGGAAGGATGCAGGACAAGGTGCAGTAGTGTTGGAGGTTGTTCCGCCACCACACCTCCAAAATGCTACTACTGGTGATTCTGACACACCTCTCTTCTCCACCCCTCCTCTTCTTCCTCCATGGCCTCTTCCTGTGCTTTGTCCTCAGAACCAGCGGTGCGCCGTAGGCATTTAAGGGGCTACACAAGTATGCAGGCAAAAAGATGCCATGCGTGCTTGCGCTGGTGTGCTTGGGGGACAGGAGCCACACTGGGGCAGAGATTCTGTCAGCTCTGCAGGGGCAGGCTGAGAGACAACTGACCCATGTGCCCTGTTTGGCTCACATCCTTAACTTGGTGGTGCAGCGGTTCTTTGGCAGGTACCCGGGCTTACAGGATGTCCTGAGGCAGGCCAGGAAAGTCTGTGTGCATTTCTGCTGGTCATATAATGCCAGTGCTCGGCTGGCTGACCTCCAAAAGGAATTTAACCTGCCCAAGAACCGCCTAATCTGTGACATGCCCACCAGGTGGAACTCAATGTTGGCCATGCTGCAGCAGCTGCACATGCAGCAGAGGGCCATCAATGAGTACCTGTGCGACTATGGCACCAGGACAGGGTCAGGGGAGCTTGGTATTTTTTCCCCATGCCAGTGGGCCATGATCAGGGATGCATGCACTGTCCTGTCACCATTTGAGGAGGCCACGATGATGGTGAGCAGTGACAATGCATGCATCGGTGACACTGTCCCTCTTGTCCACCTGTTGGAGCACACGCCTGTTGGAGCACACGCTGCGTGGAATAATGGACAGGGGACTTGAGGCAGAACAGAGGCAGGAAGAGGAGGACTTCCTTACCTCTCAAGGCCCCCTTTATCCAGACAGTGTTCCTGCTGGCCTGCCGATCACACAGAAAGAGGAGGATTGTGTCAGCATGGAGGTGGAGCCTAGCACTCAGCATCAGCAGCAGTCTTTAAGGGATCATTTACAGTCCCAAGAAACCCATGGACTTGTAAGTGGCTGGGAGGAAGTGGCTGCAGACAATGTCGTCCTTAGTGACCCAGAGGACTCCAGTCTGAATGCCTCAGCTAACCTACACTGCATGGTCTCCCTAATCCTGCAAAGCCTGCGGAAGGATCCTTGTATTCGTCGGATCAAGGAGAGGGATCATTACTGGCTGGCAACCCTCCTTGATCCATGTTACAAAGGTAAGGTTGAGGACCTTATCTTGCCATCGCAGAGGGAGCAGAGGATGAAGCATCTTCAGGAGGCCTTGCAGAAAGGTCCATGCAACACATTCCCAGAGGCTGGGAGGTTACAAATCCTGGTCCTGGATAACGTGTTGCTGAGGCTGCGGTCAGTCACAGAAGGAGCAGTGGAGAAGATTGCTGTCTGACCGATGCGTTCAGACAATTTTTTAGTCCGCAGCCCAAAGGTATGATAGGTTCCAGCAACCATCGCCAGCGTCTGATTTACATGATGCAGGAATACCTAGGGGCAAGATCAGACTTGGACACCTTTCCCACCGAAAATCCTCTGGGTTACTGGGTCTTGAGGATTGATCACTGGCCAGAGCTTGCACAGTATGCAATTGAGCTACTGGCCTGTCCTGCATCCAGCATTCTTTCGGAACGCACATTCAATGCTGCTGGAGGCTTTGTAACCAATCACAGGGTGCGCCTGTCCACCGACTCGTAACTTCATAAAAATGAATCAGTCTTGGATCACCACCAGCTACCAAGCACCCGATGCTGATGTAACCGAATAATTTTTTTTGAAACGTCAGATCCATTCAAGACTGCCTATGCTGATGCTGAGTGACTATCCTGTTATGTTGAGTGACTATCTTCTTCCTCCTCAATAATTATGCTGATAACTTGTAAGAACATTTTTGGTTCTGGGCGCCGCCACCAGTGGCTAAGGCCCAATTTTTCAGCCCCTGTTTAACAGGGGCGTGTAATTACAATTTTTGATGCAATATTTTGCAGGAGGGTTCCTTGCTGCGCTCAACTACAATGTCTGTGGTGTTGTGGCACCAGTGCCTAAGGCCCAATTTTTCAGCCCCTGTTTAACAGGGGTGTGTAATTACAATTTTTGATGCAATACTTTGCAGCATGGCTCATTCCTGTGCTCCAACTAGAGTATCTGTGAGAGGTTACAGTTTCGTGGCATCAGCACCAGTGCCTAAGGCCCAATTTTTCAGCCCCTGTTTAACAGGGGCGTGTAATTAGAATTTTTGATGCAATACTTTGCAGCAGGGCTTATTCCTGCTCTCAAACTAGAATTTCTGTGAGGTGTTGTGGCACCGGTGCCTAAGGCCCAATTTTTCTGCCCCTGTTCAACAAGGACCTGTAATTACAATTCTTGATCTAATATTTCACAGCAGGGCCCATTCCTGCGCCCACCAAGAGTAACTGAGGGCTTACAGTGTTGTGGCAACACCACCACCAAAGGCCCAATTTTTCTGCCCCTGTTCAACAGGGGCATGTAATTACAATTCTTGATATATTATTTCACAGCAGGGCCCATTCCAGCGCCCACCAAGAGTAACTGTGAGGACTTAGTGTTGTGGCGCCAGCACCACCACCACCAAGGGCCCAATTTTTCTACCGCTGTCAACAATGGAATGTAATTACAATTCTTGATATAATAGTTCACTGCAGGGCATTCCAGCGCCCACCAAGAATAACTGTGAGGGCTTACAGTGTTGTGGCAACACCAACACCTTAGACCCAAATTTCTGCAGAGCATATAGGGCAGGCCCCTACTTTCAAACATCCAACTTACAAACGTCTCCTACTTGCAAACGGAAGGAGACAACAGCAAGTGAGATGAAATATACCCCTAGGAAGGGAAATTCTCTCCTTTAAGAGTTGATATGGGAAAAACAGGTCTCCTCTCCACTGATGCTTTATCACCAATCCTTGTTTCACTAAAACCCCACATTTTCAAAAAACATTTGTCATTGGGACAGAAAGTGAGGTGAAATCTTCTGAAGAGGGGCACAGACCGCAAAACAAATGTTACTGGGGTGATAACCCTTCGCTATGTTTTCCAAAAAGCTTAAAAATAGATTTTTTGACTTGAGCTACACTTTAAAAATCCACCAGTTCAAAAGTACAGATTCTACTTAAGAACAAACCTACACAGTCCCTGTCTTGTTTGTACCGCCTTTATACTTCTGTTCTGAGTATATAGGGTCTGGGGGCCCCACACCTTTCCTTTTTTTAATTTGAGCGTGGGGTTCCCCTTAATATCCATACAAGACCCAAAGGGCCTGGTAATGGACTGGGGGGTACCCATGCGGTTTGTCTCACTGATTTTCATCCATATTGCCAGGATCAGACATTACATTAAAGCTGCAAGCAGTTTTAAATGACTTTTATTCCTTTAAAAATGTAATTTTGTGCAGGGACTGTTCTAAGCACGGGAAACACGTGCCACTTTACAGGCATACTATAGACACCCCCAGGTACGATATTTAAACACTTTAAGCATCATTAAAATCACTGCTGCCAAAAAAAATTGACGTTTTTAAAACTTTCTTTTGCATTGATATATGTACCCTGGGGCAGGACCCAGGTCCCCAAACCCTTTTTAGGACAATCATTTGCATATTAGCCTTTAAAATTAGCACGTTTGATTTTGAACGTTCGAGTCCCATAGAGTTTAACGGGGTTGTAAAGTTCGTGCAAATTTTCGGTCTGGTGTGAACCAAATCGGGGGGTGTTTGGCTCATCCCTATTGGCCACTGATATACTGCACTGATGAAACTGCATTAATGAGGCTGCACTGTTTGGCACTTATGAAGTTGCACTGATATGCTGCACTTATAGGCACTGATAACCTGCACTGTTGAGGCGGCACTGATATGCTGCCCTGGTGGACACTGATAGGCTGCACAGCTTGGCACTAATGAGGATGCACTTATGGGCACTGATAGGCTGCTCTGATATTCTGCGCTGATGGAGCTTCATTGATATGTTCTGATGAGGCTGCACTAATGGGCACTGATAAGCTGCTCTGATATTCTGCACTGATAGGGATCTGATGAGGCTGCACTGATAAGCAGTGGACACCATCCACTGCTTTACTGACACCGTCTTCTGCGCTACTGACACTGCCCTCTGGTCTACTGACACTGCCAAATATCTGTATGAGGGGTTTTCACCATCCATGCAAAGTATATTTTTTTTTGTTTTGTGTTCAGTTTGATGTGTATTATATGTGACGTTGCATATCACAGAGACCGGTATTGTGGCAAAATTGAAGTGGATTTACCATAAACTAGAAGGTTCCACCATTATTAAGTTATTGATTAGTAAGTTAGCACTTTACTCTTTTGTTTTTATCTCATGCCGACATTGGAGAATGCACTTTAATTAGGGGCGGGGCATTCATATAAAATGGGCGTGATTCTACAACAGGGATCTCAAACTGGCAGCCCTCCATGCCTCTGCCCATGGGAGTCGTGCTTGCAACGGTCAGCCTTGCAATGTCTCATGGGACTTGTAGTTTTGCAATAGTTGGAGGGCCAGTTTGAGACCCCGGCTCTACAAAAAACATTTCGAAAACCTATTGTACAATAATATTTTATAATACTGTATCCACAGGAAGATTTATCATGTGGTGGATTGATTTTCAGAGAGAAATAGGAAGGAGGGAGCACCCAAAATGCCACATCCGTAATGTATCAAGGGAAAACAAAGAAGGTACCAAATAGATATCAACAGATCGGACTTTTAAGGCATGAAAGCAAATAGGAAAGTAGAAAAAAATATTTATTTTATTTAAAAAAACAATATCATAACAGTGTTCAAAACAATATAAAAATCATATGAAACGATATAATTTGTACATTGAGCCCTTGTGCGTCGCATCTACGTGTTTCACCGTAAAGGCTTCCTCAGGACTGGGAAAAAGGTTCACAGACATAGCAAGAGAGAACAACAACAAATCTCACTATCTGAAATGACAAAGCATATGATGGAGAAAAAAAAAAAGTGAAAATACCTTCAAAGGAGCTGCGCCTCAAATACAAAATGTCATAGCAACCAGGACAGATCCAAATATATGGATTTTCCGAGAGATGTTGATTGGTGGATGGGAGGCAATATATCACACCATGCACCACGGCACAAGGGGGGGGGTGACGAGAGACAGAGGATGAAAAACAGACAGTAAAGAGGGGGCAGTAGAATGAAGAGGGGAAAGAGGGAGTGATGGGGTGCAGGTAGCTGAAGAGGGGGATAAGGAGTAGAAGGGGACAGGGAAAAAGGCAGAAGAAAAGGGAAAATGGAAGGTGAAGAGGTAGATGGGAAGGTGATGAGGGGGGTGGGGTGGCTATAAGAGGGAAAAGATAATGAAGAGGGGGACAGGGAGCAGAAGAGGGGGATGGGGAGGTGATAAGGGGGAAGAGGGAGTAAGCAGGAAAATGGGGTGAAGATTAGGAAGGGGGTGTGAAGAGACTGGCAGGGTAATAAAGAGTGGGTAAGAGGGGTAAACTGGGGGGGTGGATAGGAGGGAGAAGAAAATGGCAGTTCAGTGGAGAGGGCAAAGGCAGGGTGATGAGGGGAGTGGGGTGGTGAAGAGGAGGGGCAGGGGAGTTATGTGGGGGAAGGGATGGTGAAGAGGAATGCTGGTCAATGAATGGGATTAAGATGGTGAGGCGGACATGGGGGGATCAATAGGGTACATTGGGTTATTGGCTCCTAGGAGTGGACAGCTGGCACTGATATCACATGCTCAGTACAGATAGGAAGTTGAAAGAAGTTCCCCAGCTAGGTGGTGGGACATAAAAAAGGCTACCCCTCCCCCTTCCACCAGGACACCAAAAAGCACCCCCAATCCCCCTTCTTCCACCACACAGGGCCCCTGATGACTCTCATACAACACCCACACACAGGGGCCCCTGATGACTCTCATACAACCCCCACACACAGGGGCCCCTGATGACTCTCATACAACCTACAGTGGTGTAGTGATTAGCACTCTCGCCTAGCAGTAAAAAAGGTCACTGGTTCGAATCCCAACCACGACACTACCTGCCTGGAGTTTTGTGGGTTTCCTCTGGGTACTCTGGCTTCCTCCCACACTCCGGGGACATGCTGGTAGGTTAATTGGCTTCTGTCTAAAAAAATTGGCCCTAGTATATGAATGGGGACCTAGGATTGTGGGCTCCTTGAGGGTAGGGACCGATGTGAGTGTGCAATGTACAGTGATAGGGACAATTGTAGACACTCACTCAGGTTGAACTGGATGGACTGGTGTCTTTATTCAACCTACTAACTATATATAACCCCCACACACAGGGCTCCTGATGACTCTCATACAACCCCCCACACACACAGGGCCCCTGCTGACTCTCATACAACCCCCACACACAGGGGCCCCTGGTGACTCTCATACATCCCCCACACACAGGGGCCCCCGATGACTCTTATACAACCCCCACACACAGGGGCCCCCGATGACTCTCATACAACCTCCACACACAGGGGCCCCTGGTGACTCTCATACATCCCTCACACACAGGGGCCCCCGATGACTCTTATACAACCCCCACACACAGGGGCCCTTGATGACTCTCATACAAACCCCACACATAGAGCCCTCCACTCCCCTCCTCCGGGATACACAGTCCATACACACCGTGTTCTGTCCTCATTACATGTTTCCCTGTGTGTAACTCCACATGTAGCTACTCTCTCCTATTCTCCAATAAGACAGACTCAATGGAATCTTGAAGCTTTATTTACCAAACAGGGCGGGTGAAACTATTAGGGAAAAAACAAATGAGAAATCCATACAATGTATGAAACATACAACACACAATGAAATAACGAGGCTGCAGATGGCAGTAAGTCCATGCTCACTAGCGCTGCTGCCTGTAGGAGATGTAAGTTCAGTCCACAACATGTGCTTCAGGGATGATGGCTGCTTTCCTTTCCCTCAGTTCTTATGCCTTGTACACACGGTCGGAAATTCTGACGGAAAAGGTCCGATCGGATTATATTGTCGGAAAATCCGATCGTGTGTGGGCTCTAGCAGGATCTCAAATTTTCCGACAAAGAAATCCGGTCGGACAAAGTGCCATGCATGCTCAGTTCAAATTACGAGACCAAAGCTTTTGGCCACTAGCGTCAACATAGTCCCGTCGTAACGAACGAACGTCATCACGTTCCGAACGATCAGATTTTCCAACCGCGTGTATGCAACACCAGTTTAGTATAAAATCCGTGTGAAAAAAAATCAGACGGATTTTGTTGTCAGAATGTCGAACCATGTGTACAAGGCATTACAGTGGAGTCTGAGCTCCCAGGATGCACCGGTTTCCCTTAACAGAACAAGGGATGATGGGACCTTTTATTGAAGCTGAACAGTTTGTGTAAAACAGTCAATTTCTTCCGGGCTTCATCTAGTGGTCAAATGTAATATTGAAATCAGGACAATTTAATAAATGTCCCTGCTGGAGGAAGAACATTCCCCACCTGGTATCAGCAGATAACACTGGGGTCCTCAGAAGAAAATAACGATCAGATCAGAGACTGATTTGAGGAACACCTTTGCCTCTTTTGTTCTGCAAACTTTATCTCTGACCTTTCTGATTCCCCCATCCTCACTTGAAAGAGTTTTGGTGACAAGGCCATTGTGACGAAGAAATGGTGAAGTTTTGACGAGCACTGTCAGTGGGAACTGATCTCCCATTTAGGATACAGTCACTCTGGCTGGTATAAAGGTTCATATTGCACGGGGAAGATGAAGTCTTCAGACTGCTGCACTTCCACTGCTAAACTAATCCTTTGACAGAGGTGCTTTTACAGTCATAGTCATTTGTACATGTGGCATTTAAAAATATAATCTCTCTATGGTTGAGGTGAGTATTCGCTCGAATGAGTGACTTCCAGGCCGAGAATCTGTCAAATCTGTGGGATTTAAACTGACTGAAGGGTGGAGATCTTAGGGTGGATTTCACCATCTGAGTCTGGATCTACTAGCTCAATTGTATCACTATGGGGATCGATCTTTTCTGTGCTGTACAAGAATGCAGGTCCTATAAACCATGTTGTGTCCTTAAAGTGGTCCTAAAGGCTCAAGGTTTTCTGTGCATGAAGATAAAAAACCTTCTGTGTGCGGCAGCCCCCCCCCCCCCCCCGCCCCAGTACTTACCCATCATGAACCAGCGATGTGCTGGTCCGGGGGCTTTCCCTCCTCATTGGCTAAGACATTGTCACTCACAGCCTGCAAGCCAATGAGGCTAGAGAGGGGGCAGGACCAAGCTTCAGCTGTGTGTGTGTGTGAATGGACACACAGAGCAGCATCTTGCTCCTGAGCCTGCTTGGATGCTCCCATGATGTACAGGAAGATAGGACATCAATGCGTGACAATTCCCTCACTCAGGACAGGAATACGGCTTCTCCCCTGTGTGAGATCTCCGATGTGTAAAAAGATTGCACTTCTGTGAAAAACATTTTCCGCACTCAGGACAGGAATACGGCTTCTCTCCTGTGTGAGATCTCTGATGTGTGTAAAGATTGGACTTCAGTGAAAAACATTTCCCACACTCAGGACAGGAATAAGGCTTTTCACCCGTGTGACATCTCTGATGTTTGACAAGTTCTGATTTTTTAATAAAACATTTCCCGCACTCAGGACAGGAACGCGGCTTCTCCCCTGTGTGTGATCTTATATGCACATTAAGTTTGGATTTAGAAGGGAAACCCTTCCCGCACTCGGTACAGGAAAAGCTCTTCTCTGTAGGAAGGACGGCACCGTCCCTCACAGTCTGAGGTTCCTCAGGATAAGAGGAATACGATGGTCCATCTACACTGTGTGGTGCCGGATGGACATTTGAGGTAGTCGGGTTTTCTCCTGGACTATACTGTGTGATGTCCTCATCTTCTACTTTACAGCCTGGAGACAAAGTGAGACAATCCTCTGAGGTTTTCCTCATCTCCCGTCCATCTACTAAAATAGAAATACAAAGATTATTACTAGACATGAGCTGATTGGTTCCCCTAAACCAGGACTCCGCCCACATCAGGCAGCTTTGTCTCTGAGGATCTTACAATTCCCCCCTCAAGGTAACTAGTAAATGGGTCCTCTGATCTCCTACCAGATCATTTCTTTATTCATGGACCTTAGTCAGAGAGTGAGGAAACAACGAGAACTGTCTTTTATAGGAGTGACAGTGATGAGGGGATTATAGGACGAGTGTCCCCTCCCCCTCTATCACTCATTGTCATCTTCCCAACACAAGAAGTCCTGCACTTCCTTATTTAGTCCATGATTTAGTCATGAATAACAGCGGGGCTGAGCCCCACCAGAGGTCAGAGCGTGAGGATGGGGGGAGAACAACCAAGATGAAGACTGGACTGATCCTGAAGACCCCCATCATTGGGTTATTGACTCCTCCCTCATTATCACTTTCCGTTTAAGGGTCCAAAGTTTGAGAATGTTATCACATTATTATCAACATGTAAAAGTCTGTGCTCCAATCACATCATCCAATATTAAATGTCCAGCTGGCAGAAGATGGGAGTAACAAAAGAGAATACATATTATGTGTATATAAGGAGTGGGTAGAGGTGAGAGAGCAGAAGTCAGGACTATGTAATGTACAACATATTGTATAAGATACAACAGATGGGACTATATAGTATCAGAATGATGTAATGTACAAAATAGAGTATATAGTGCAGGGGTCAGGAGTATGTTATGTACAACATAGAGTATATAGTGCAGGGATCAGGAGTATATAATGTACAATATAAATTATACAGTGTAAGGGTCAGGACTCATAATATTGGTATTCAGTAATCAGTGGAAGATGAAATGATTACATGAGACAAGTTGCAGAGGTCCCACACCGCTGCCTCCCATCTCCTGAGACTGCACTCAGTGACTTGTGTCTGAGATTATACAGACATATCCCTCCACCCGGCACAGCCAGCAAATAACATAACAAGTAGCTGTGGGAGAATTGTTCTGTCAGAAATCTTACTAGACCCGGACATGGGGCAAAAGACTCAAGGTCCATTCTCCATGTGCTTCTCCAAGTCTAGTTACACCTATGGAGAAAATGAACATTTTGCTTCCAGCTGATCCCCAGAATCTCCATAAATCCAGTCTAGATACATAAATTGTGTCGGCAGCACAGAGAAGGAAGATTATCGGAGAGAAATACTGGAATACAGGACGGGGAACACAGCTCAGGAAAGTGACCAGGGGATTACAGGCTGATATCACCCAGCCCCCGCCCTACTCTGGACCAATCAGTGAGCAGTATGGGTGGAGGAATGGATTTAGTGTTAATGACCCACCTGTGCTGATCTCTGTAGGAGTGTCCTCCTCTATAAATGTCCCCGTTATTCCATCCTCCTCCATAGACTGCTGATCATCCCTCACATACCTCTCTTCTTCTTCTGATTTCACCTCAAATTCTATATCGATTGGATCTCCACTCTAAACCAAGAAAATAATAGAAGGAATTATCTGTAAAATATAACCTGTAATATTGTGACATCACATTAAAAAAAAAAAAAAAAAAAATCAAAAAAAAAAATCACCTCAACGAGTCCATGTTCTAGATGCAACCCCAACCTTGTAACAGTGGGGGATGGTGTGATCTTCCTGTGTGGAATCCCGGGAATACAGAGGATGGAGACATCTCTCTGGTGGGTTCCTGGTATTAGGTGGCTCAATCATGTCCTTGTGTCCTTATAAAAACTCCTCCATTACCCATACTCCACTTTATACTTTTCTTTAAGATCAATATTATCATCCCTGAAGTTTCCATTCTGAATATAATTGAAGGAGTGCCCCCTCTCTCCAGCCACTCCCTATATGACTAATGGATAGATTCACACATAGCATGAATCTGTCCACATCCACCGCTGCCACCCCCTATTCAGGCATCCGGCGCCTTTCCAGAACTGGGCGCTTGAATTACAGTGGCAGGGGTGTATTTAGGCTCTAATAGGCTTAAAAAAAATTGGACTCGTGGCTCAGAGCATTGCGCTAAGAGCCCACGCAGGTGTTACAACAGCAAATGAATATTCACTGTTGTAACACTGATCCTCAATCCGGCTCAGACCGGGTCTCAGCAGGTCTGAGACCCGTTTTCTGATTGGCCAATAAGAGAACACTGCCGATTGGTCGCCCGTGGAGAGCAGGGGAAGGAGGGAAAGGAGGGAAGCCAGAATGGAGGAAACTGAGGGAGAGCCGTCGCTGCTGCTGAAAGAGAGCCGAAGCGCTGATAACATGGAGTCAATGCACCAGACCCACCCGCCGGCCAACGGGGGGGTGTTACTGTTTGCAGCCCCCCACAAAGAAAATAACCAACCGGCCTCCACTGCATAGTACAATATTAAGTGGTAGCTTCTTCCCAACAAAGTGGAAGGGAGGTTTGGGGGGGGGGGGGGGGAGGCTATAATGGACTTTATTGGTACCATACAAAAACTTGGGTTGACAATCTCAGTATAAGAAAATTTTAGTTTTATTAAAAAAAAAAAATTATTAAAATACATAGCTTTAAAACAGACTAAGACGAAAACAATAGCTCTATACGGTCACAGAAATACTATTATACCATCTGTGTATTAATTGCTTGACATGTTTCGATGACAAGAAAACCACTTCTTCGGGAGCTTTATTGTACACATATACATAATTTTATAGAGCAATTACCACTTTCAAACTATAGATCAATTAGGGAAAAAAATATATATATATATATTAATCAATGTCTCATACAATCAAATTATTCATTAGAATGGGCCATCTTTCCCAGAACGTGATCACGTACATGACCCAAAAGGAGGAGGTCTATCCCGGCAGGCATGGGTGCCCCACACACAGAAAACACAGATATGATGTCTAATCAAAAAGAGAATAAGGACTGACAGTGATAGCCATAAAGTGACTAAAATAGTAAATAAAAAAAAAAAAAGCAGGGGAGCAACATCTTTCCAGCTGTCTGTCCCGCACTCAGTACGAATCATCCGGGCACCTCACTACCACTCGGCTCCTGTCCTGTTTCCGTACAGTTTGGACTTATTTTGTCATATTTCAATTTTTAGCGCAACTTTTTCTGTTTCACCGTATGCTTTCCTGTGCCTCATTATTTTGAAGGTGAGCTTTGGAAATCTATCAGATCCATCTGATTATTATAACTATCATTATATGGTTTCCTGTTATCTCTAGACAAGTTTTGAAAAACCTTTGGAACAACTTTACACATTTCTTTCCTTACATCCAATCCTAGAGGTATTTTGCGGGTTTATTGATTGCATGAGGTAAAGCATACACTTTTTGATAAGATGTTGCTAAATCTGTATCGTATCGTAATTTTTGTTCATACAACATGGGTTATAGTATATAGATTTTATCTACCTATTATTTTAGGATCTATAGCCCCTCGTAGAGGTTCATTGTCCTGGATTTATGCATCACATACTTTGGTGAGATATTAATAGCTTTCACTCCACTTTTTTTTGACTATTTTAGTCACTTTATGGATATCACTATCAATCCTTATTCTCTTTTTGATTAGACATCATATCTGTGTTTTCTGTGTGTGGGGCTCCCATGCCTGCTGGGATAGACTTCCTCCTTTGGGTCGTGCACATGGTCAAGTTCTGGGTAAGATGGCCCGTTCTGAGGGGTCACCACATAAGATAAAATATATTCTAATTTTGTATCTAATGAATACTTTGTACAGTATGTGACATTGATTAATGTGTTTTTTCTTCTTGGTCTATAGTTTGAAAAATTGGTAAATCGCTCTATATTATCATGTGTACAAAAAGGTACCAGTTACTTACCGGTAGCTGTCTTTCTGGGAAATCTTCCAGGACAGCACACCTGAGATGCGAGAGGCTCTTCCCTACAGGAAACACAATCAATCAGCTGTCTTAAGTCCCCACCCTTCCCCTTGATCCTCAGTTTGTAGAGAAGTAACTCCTGAACCCGGTTCACAAGGGAAATCATTCCTCATAGGCACTCACCTTCTAGTGTTCTACAATTTTCCCTGCTCCAACGGACGGGAAGTAGGTCTGCCGTCCTGGAAGATTTCCCAGAAAGACAGCTACCGGTAAGTAACTGGTACCTTTCTCAGGTCATCTTCCAGGACGGCACACCTGAGAGGATAAACAAGTACCTCAGGCCTACCTTAGGGTGGGGCCACTACAAGACCCTCTTGGCGAACCTTGGTTCTGCGGTGAGCTTTACCTCCACTCCATATGCTTGATGAAGGTATCTTAGCTGGATCATGCGGCTGATCTGCAGGTCTGCTCCACAGATGTCCCTGCCTTTTCCACTTTGGATGCAGCATCTAGGTGGAATGGGCTCTTAAAGATGGAACCAGAAAACGAGAGTTAGACTTACCGGTAACTCTGTTTCTCGGAGTCGTCCAGGACAGCACTAGAGAGATAGGCTCCACCTCCAGAGGCAGAAAACATAATCCAGATCTTTAAAGGGTGGTCTCAGTCCCTTCCCCTTCAGTCTTGTAACCGAGAACTTCCCCGGAACAGCTTCTGTAACAACAAAAACACTTGTCCAGCATTATAACAGCATATAGGGAGGGAATCCATGCTATCCTAGACGACTCCCAGAAACAGAGTTACCGATAAGTCTAAAGCCGCGTACACACGGGCGGACTGTATGGCCAACTTAGTCCATCAGACAATCCGACGGACAGTCCGTCCTACTTTCGAATGAACGGACTTGACCACACACGGATGAACAACAGTCCGTCGAAAGCTTGCGCGATGACGTGTACAGCACGTACGACGGGACTAGAAATAGGAAGTCCAATACACAGCAATGCAACCTTTCGCCGTGTAAATCCTTTCTGAGCATGCGCCATACTTAGTCCGTCGAACTAGCCTACTCACGAGCGGACTGTCCTCTGAAACCAAAGTTGGACGGACAATATTACGGAAATTCCGAAATACTTAGTCCGCCAGACTGCACACTGAAAAAGTCCGCTGAAGCCCACACACGAGCGGACTGTCTGCTGAAATGTGTTTCGACGGACTAAGTTGGCCATACAGTCCACCCGTGTGTACGCGGCTTAACTCTCGTTTTCTCTAGTCGTCTGTCCAGGACAGCACTAGAGAGGATCAATGAGAACTTACCAGATTGGGGGGGGGGGGGGGACTACCGCTTGAAGAACCTTTCTCCCAAACGTCTGGTCTTGCGCTGAGATAAGGTCCAATCTGTAATGCTTCATAAACGTCGAGTAGCTTGACCAAGTTGCTGCTCGACAAATTTGTTCTGGTGTCGCTCCAGCTCGCTCTGCCCAAGAGGTTGATAGTGCCCGTGTGGAGTGAGCCATGGGGGAAAAAGGACATTTCATTTTCATCACTTTGTAAGCTTCTACAATAGCTTGTTTGATCCACCTTGCAATTGTATTCTTTGAAGCTCGTGACCCCAATTTTTTACCCGCATGTAAAACAAATAATGCATTTGATATTCTAATGCTTTTCAACATCTCCAGATACTGTAAGACACAGGCTCTCACATCCAGTTGGTGAAACTCTACCTCCTTAGGATTAGTGGGGGACCCACAGAATGAAGGTAAAACAATTTACTGTGTTCTGTGGAACTTTGCCACTACTTTGGGCAAAAACCCAGGGTCCATGCGCAACACCAGCCTGTCTTCAAAAATTAGCAAAAAACGGCTCTTTTACCGAAAGTGCCCGAAGCTCGCTAATGTGTCTAGCTGTGGAAATAGCCACTAGGAACACTGTTTTGAGCGTGATCCATTTCAAGGAAAGCTCTTCTTCCTGTAACCTTTTTACCCATCCCTGTAAAACAATTGACGGATCCCATTTGGGTAAAATTTTGAAAGGAACAGGTTTAATCCTGGTCAACCCCTTAAAGAACCTGCTAACTAGCAGGTCTGACGCCAGAGGTTGCTCCAAAAAAAAAAAAAAAAAAAAAAACAGGGCCGCAAATTGTACTTTTAAAGGTACTAATGGCCAGTCCCTTATCCGCACCGTCTTGTAAAAACTCCAAGACTGTCGGGATACTTACAGACACCTTTTTAGTGTCTAACCATGAACAAAAAACCTTCCAAAACTTAACATAAATTGCTTGGGTTACCTTCTTTCTACTAGAAAGGAAACACCCAGTTTTGTGCCAAAGCGTCTATCCCTTTTGCCCCCTGCCTCCCTCTCTAGGGAGAAGTATACTGGGACCTGGGTGTTCACTTTCCTGGCGAACAAGGTCATCTCCGGGAGACCCCATTTCCGCACTAGCTAATCTGCCAGGTGGTTGTCCACCCCCTTTAGATGGACAGCTGAAACAGACTCTAGGTTTTCCTCAGCCCAGTGCAGGAGTTTTTTGGGGTCAAGGTTCGCTAGCATTGTCTTGATGGATTGTATTTCTTTCTGTACCCCAGAAATCAAATCCTTACAAGCCCCCGTAGCTTCCTTATAGACCAATTTGTCTATGCACGGTTTACAAAGGGGCTTAGACCATCCTTCTTTTAATTTATTCATACATGAAGGACATCTCTTCTTCCCCCCTGACCTCTCTGGTTCTTTAGGCAGAGCCTAAGACAAGAGAAGGAGAGAAGAAAGGAAGGGAAAAACAGACAAGCTAACATCAGCGAAACCTTAAAATAGGATGCCTTCACCAAACACCTATCTGCACCTCACCAACCGCTAACAGGATTCACAAGACACTTTAGTCCGGATCCTGTTTGAGAGAGGGAGGGAGGAAAATCACACCTGGACCATTTCATAATGCCTTTGCATTGATTAGTCCATCACTCAGTCCCCTCTCTCCCAGCCCTGTAGGTACAAGACACCTCTGTGTACCTACCTGAGCTGGTTCGGCTCCACTGCCACTCTCTACTGCATCCATATCCGATCGGAATCTTACCTGACCGCCTGGAGGCTTTTCCCTTCGTTTGTGATACAGTACGATCGTTATGTGGCCGGGGCTTTTTAAAAATAGCCGCCAAGGTTCCGATCGTCCACGCTCGCTGCCCGACCCGGAAGTGGATTGCTGGACGTCCTCTGTCCTCCTCCTGCGTTACACAGGCTGGAACTCGATGCCTGTGCCCGCCCTCCGCCTGACTTCGTGCCCAAATCCGAACCTATTGTCAGGCGAGGGAACGCCAGCCCTCCCCGGGCTTCCAGAAGGAGAACGCCGGTTTGTAGCTGCTGTCAACCTGACCGGAGGACCTCAGATGTCTGCTACCTAAACAGGTACACAGAACTCCTTCCCCGTCTCTTATGGGCACTCTCACTGTCAGGGGAAGGAGAGCTCCTGATCCAGCCTCCTCCTCCGGTGGAGGAAACACAAAGACTGAAGTGGAAGGGACGGAGACACTCTTTAAAGATCTGGATTGTGTTTCCTGCCTCTGGAGGTGGAGCCTATCTCTCTAGTGCTGTCCTGGACAGACGACTAGAGAAAACATGTTAAACTTGTAGGTTAGCAATGTTGCCTGTCTCACACATCTAACAACCATGGCCTATCGTGCCTGTAGGTGCTACTTAGAACCACTAAAAAGATAAATCAGAGACCTGTGTTGTAAGACAAGGACACTACATTAATCAATAAAAGGGCCTGTCTTAACACTACGAACAGGGAACTAAAACTGCAAAAAGGGGGGGGGGCCCTGACAGACAACCTTTTTTGTTCCTTTTTATCTGTATGTCAGCAAAGACTAAAGGGAAGCCTACTTAAGGGTAATAGATTAACAGAAGTTTGATCCCTAGGTTTAAGGCATGCCCAATCTATGGCTTTACTTACGCCTGAGAGCCTACTTCAGGAGATTAAAGTCCCTAGCAGGAGTAAACTACCCATATTGCTACGTCTAGTTTTGCTAGAAGGGGCGAAATGAAGGCCATGCACCGAGCCGAAACCTATTTGATCGGGTATACATCTTTATACTTCATCCTCAGGTCCCAATACTCCTCTGAACAGAACTCTCCAATTTCTTACTAAACAGGGTGATTCATTATCCCCTTCCTCTGGTGTCCCATAACCCTACAGGAAATGGTTCTGGCATCCCTGAATGTAAGGGGGTCGAGGTTTTCTGACATGTGGCATCTGCAACCCGAACTCCTGGCCCCTCCATGGAAAAGAAGGCTGAAATACAAAAAGGTGATATATGTATTATTAATATCACAAATAAAAAGATCATAGATTGTGGGCACGACAATAGATTTAGACGGAAAGGACACAAGCATAGACAACAATGTTGTGTACCTGAGTGTGACTAGCTAAACCGATATATCAAATATGGGAAGAGACCCAAATCTGAACCTCAAATGTAGGCAAACAGTCCTCACAGTCTGGTTTTCTGATGTGCTGCCAAGATGTAAAAACATTAAGACACAAGCAAACCCTAAATGCTGCGTATTTCTGAAGTGCAGCTAGCTAGGTCATAACTGATATATAAATACAGAAAGGACAGGAACCCCCTTTACTGTTGTGTTTTACTGATGTACAGCAAAACAAGGCTATAAATAAAAAGACAGAAAGACCCAAACGTCTATGTTGCGTATTTCTGACAAACCACCAAATACAGTTATAAGATCAATATGAACACCAACTCCCATGTTGTGCATTTCTGCTATGCCACAGGGTAAAATATGGAACACAAGACAATCCTTTCTGTCATGCACTTCTGTAGTGTAGTTCAGATAGAACCAACACTGAGAAAGGACACAAGCAACCTGCAGCGTTGTGTTTTTCTGAAGAGCAGTAAGGCAAGTCAATATGAAACAAAGCACCAACAAGCTTCAATCTTGAGTATTTCTGCTGTGCAACAACATAAAAGCAGACACTGAGGAAAAAGACAGACAGCCTTTACAGCTGCAATCTTTCTGGTCTTCTGCAAAATAAGACAACACCATGATGAGTATTCCTGCTGTGTAGCAAAACCTCAACCAGAAGGGACAGATAAGCTTAGGGCTCCCACACCTGTGCGACCCAACCTGCGACTTGGGACTGCAAGACGCATGAGAAGTCATACACTATGGCTTCCAATGGGTACCATTTGTGTCTGTGCGACTCCAGCAGTCCCCGATTCCTGGATCCACAGACCTCAAGATTAAACAGGTCGCAGGGAAAAAAATAGCAATTTTCAGGTCGAACAAGTGAGGGGTCCCCAATGCTGTGACTCCCTGGAGGAGTGCAGCCAACAAACCCCTGCGGTGTATCCCTAAGATGCAGAAAGGTAGATCAATGAGAAACACTGCTCACTGCTGTGCCTGATATACAAACAATAAGGCAGTAAATATAGGACATACAGGACACAAACATTCAATCTTTGTGTATGTCTGATGTGTAGCAATATACCAATACTGAGCAGAGATGCCACCGTCCTCAATGTGTCTCTCAGCTGAGCAGCAAAAACAAAATCAGAAAAAAAGACAAGCAACCTTCACTGCTGTGTCCTTTCTGATATGTAGCTAATAAGGCAGTATATGCAAGACATAAAAAAGGACAGACAACCTTCAATCTTGTATATGTCTGATGTGCAACAATATAACAATTCTGCATAGAGATAGCACATCCATATTGAAGTGATTTGGCTTTGCGACTCAACATGTCAAATCGCATTGGCTAAAATCGGCACGACACCACTTTGTGGTGCTACACGGATTACCAAAGGCAGTATATGTACTACACCTGGCAGGGGTTCAATTTGTATTTCTGCTATGTAGCCCAACAAATTTGAACCATCAATTTTCACTGCTGCCTTTCTGATAAGGCAGTAATACAGGACACAACACCCCACAGACCTTAATCCTGTATATGTCTGATGTGCAACAATAAAACTCTCTGAATAGAGATAGCACATCCATATTGAAATGACTGGTCATGCAACTCAACATGTCAAATCGCATGCTTAAACTCGGCAGCCATTGCCATTAATAGCACTGTCTGAATCAGCACAACGCCACTTTGCGGTGCTGCTCCGATTACCAAAGGCAGTATATGTACTACCCCTAGCCCAGGTTCAATTTCTATTTCTACTATGCAGCCCAACAAATCGGGACCATCAAACTTCACTGCTGCCTTTCTGATAAGTAACCAACAAGGCAGTAATACAGGACACAAAGCCCCACAGACAGACCTCAATCTTGTGTATGTCTGATGTGCAGCAATATAACCATTATGAGCAGAGATGTCACCAGACTTAACCACCTCAATACAGGACTCTTTTCAGCTTTCAGTGCTCTCTCACTTTGAATGACAATTACTCAGTCATGCTACACTGTAACCAAATGAATTTCTTATCATTTTGTTCACACAAATAGAGCTTTCTTTTGGTGGTATTTATTCACCACTTCATTTATTATTTTTTGTAATATAAGCGAAAAAAGAGCGAATATTGTGAAAAAAAACACAATTTTCTACTTTCTCTTTTAACCACTTCAGCTCCGGACCAATAAACACCTTAAGGACCAGAGGTCTTTTTGCAATTTCGCACTGCGCTGCTTTAACTGGTAATTGCGCGGTCATGCAATATTGCACCCAAACGAAATTTGCGTCCTTTTCTTCCCACAAATAGAGCTTTCTTTTGATGGTATTTGATTGCCTCTGCGATTTTTATTTTTTGCGATATAAATGGAAAAAGAGCGAAAATTTTGAAAAAAAAAAGATATTTTCTTCTTTTTGTTATAAGAAAAAATCGAATAAACTAAAATTTTAGTCATACATTGAGGGCAAAATTTATTCAGCCACATGTCTTTAGTAAAAAAAATGTCAATAAGCGTATATTTTTTGGTTTGCGCAAAAGTTATAGCGTCTACAAACTAGAGTACATTTTCTGGAATTTACACAGCTTTTAATTTATGACTGCCTATCTCATTTCTTGAGGTGCTAAAATGGCAGGGCAGTACAAATCCCCCCCAAATGACCCCATTTTGGAAAGTAGACACCCCAAGGAAATTGCTGATGGGTATGTTGAGCCCATTGAATATTTATTTTTTTGTCCTAAGGGATTGAATAATGACAAAAAAAAAAAAAAAAAAAAGTTGTCACTAAATGATATATTGCTCACACATGCCATGGTTATATGTGGAATTGCACCCCAAAATATATTCCGCTACTTCTCCCGAGTATGGGGATACCACATGTGTGGGACTTTTTGGGAGTCTAGTCGCGCACGGCACCCCGAAAACCAATCACCACCTTCAGGATTTCTAAGGGTGCAAATTTTTGATTTAACTCCTCACTACCTATCACAGTTTCGAAGGCCATAAAATGCCAAAATAGCACAAAACCCCCCAAAATGACCCCATTTTGGAAAGAAGACACCCCAAGCTATTTACTGAGAGGCATGTTGAGTCCATGGAATATTTTATATTTTGCCACAAGTTGCGGGAATATTACAAACTTTTTTTTTTTTTGCACAAAGTTGTCACTAAATGATATATTGCTCACACATGCTATGGGCATATGTGTAATGACACCCCAAAATACATTCTGCTGCTTCTCCTGAGTACGGGGATACCACATGTGTGGGACTTTTTGGGAGTCTAGTCGCGCACGGCACCCCGAAAACCAATAACCACCTTCAGGATTTCTAAGGGTGCAAATTTTTGATTTAACTCCTCACTACCTATCACAGTTTCGAAGGCCATAAAATGCCAAAATAGCACAAAACCCCCCCAAATGACCCCATTTTGGAAAGTAGACACCCCAAGCTATTTACTGAGAGGCATGTTGAGTCCATGGAATATTTTATATTTTGCCAAAAGTTGCAGGAATATTACAAACTTTTTTTTTTTTGCACAAAGTTGTCACTAAATGATATATTGCTCACACATGCTATGGGCAGAAGTCAAATTACACCCCAAAATAAATTCTGCTGCTTCTCCCGAGTACGGGGATACCACATGTGGGGGACTTTTTGGGAGCCTAGCCACGTACGGGACCCCGAAAACCAAGCACTGCCTTCCGGATTTAAATATAAAATGCTACCAAAAAAACTGTTAGCGATGGCAGGGATCAGGCCTGACTCTGCGATCGCTGCAGTTATGTGTTTAGTGTTTTGTAAGTGACAGTGATCGATCGATACTGCACTTGGGTGGGCTGGGCAGAGGGGCAAAACGCAGGTGCTAGCAGGTATCTGGGCTGATCCCGCTAACAATGCGTTTTTTTGGAACCCTAAACTGCTGGGGACGCTAGTATAGATCTGATCAGATCAGATATTGATCTGTTCAGATTCTATAGCACTACGGGAGGTGTATGCTTTTCGTGTGGGTGTTAGCGGTACTGGCACTAACCTAGCGCTGCCTGGGGCGACGCAGACCCTGACCCTAAAACCTAATTGATATCACCCGCCGGGTGATCAGGGGGTTAAACCTTTATTGGGTAATAAATGGTGGGTGCCCTGATGCTATAAAAAACAAACTAACCAGAGTCACCCGTAACACTTATACGGTGATCAGTGGTGAAAGGGTTAACTAGGGGCAATCAGGGGGTTCAAATTTTTATTAGGTAGTATATGGGGGTCCCTGGCGCTATATAAAAACCTGACGGGGAACCTAAATAACTAACTGGCTAACCAGCGTCACCAGTGACACTTATACTGTGATCGCTGGTGAAAGGGGGTGAAAGGGTTAACTAGCAGCAATCAGGGGGTTAAAACCATTATTGGGTAGTATATCGGGGTACCTATCGCTATAAAAACCTGGCGGTGAACCTAAAAAAGTAACTAGCTACCTAGCGACACTGATGCAGCGATCAGAAAAATTATCGCTTAGTGACACTGGCAAAAGGGGGTGAAAGGGTTAACTAGCGGCAATCAGGGGGTTAAAACCATTATTGGGTAGTATATCGGGGTACCTAGCGCTATAAAAACCTGGCGGTGAACCTAAAAAAATAACTAGCTACCTAGCGACTGTAGCGACACTAATGCAGCGATCAGAAAAACGATCGCTTAGTGACACTGGCAAAAGGGGGTGAAAGGGTTAACTAGCGGCAATCAGGGGGTTAAAACCATTATTGGGTAGTATATCGGGGTACCTAGCGATATATAAACCTGGCGGTGAACCTAAAAAAATAACTAGCTACCTAGCGACACATGCAGCGATCAGAAAAATGATCGCTTAGTGACACTGGCAAAAGGGGGTGAAAGGGTTAACTCTAGGGGCAATCAGGGGGTTAAATCTTTATTGGGGGGTGATATGGGGCTACCCTGGACCTAACACTAACTGTCCTGACAGTTTTTACCGTCACAACTGACACTGAATGCATTGATCAGTAAAGAAATGATCAATGCAATCAGTGACACTGTGACTGGGGGGGGAGGGGGGGAGTTTGTGTGCCTGTGTGTACCTACATGTCAGTGTAGTGTTGGTGCACACTTACTATTAGTCTTCTCCTCGTAGTCCGGTCAAAAAGACCGCCCGAGGAGAATGACATCACTTCCTCCTTCCTGTGTAAACAATACACAGTGGGAGGAAGCTTCTCATTGGCCAGGAGCGATCCAGAGGGGGTGGCCGAAAACCAACGGCCATTGTTACCGGCCTCAAAATGTGAATTAAGAGAGCCGATGATTGTAGACGCGATGAGATAAGGTGATCAGCTTGGCGTGGACTGCAAAGAATCACACAAACAGCATGAGATATGACCACTGACTTTATGGCTGGAAGTAGTTTAATTTTTACATAACAATACATCTTTTACATTTTTATAGTCACATGTTTATAAACATTAACAATATATATAATACCGATTTTAACGAAAGTATTTTAAAACGTAGTTACAACAATGAACATTACTATATTTTAATAACATATATATCCCTGTTATTCAGTGTTATAGATAATTATCTTTATCTCTCTGGTACACTTTAAGTGTGCAATAATCATACTGGCAATGCATTGCTTCAATACAAATATTTTCATGGTAGTACTCTTTTTTAACCACTAGATGGTGCACATTGCATGTCTGTATGATGCAATACATAAGCTTTACATACAATAGGTTTTTTTCTATATTAAATAACAGAAAACATGTGCTTCTATAAATCTATGCAATTTCCAATAAATCAGGTTTAAATATACCTATTTAGAAAGGTTTAGTGTTTATCATAGACATTTGTTCTGACTAATGCAGTATTTTCATGTTCTTATGCACTTTTCACTTGTTTCTGACACATGCTGTTCTAAACTTCTAATTACAGCAAAACTATAGCATAAAATCTGCTGAGACTTTTTCTGCATCTGCTCAAGATGTTTAGGAATCTTTCTATCACAGGTTAATACAGATTAGGAACAATTTAGAGTACATACCTGCAAAGAATCACACAAACAGCATGAGATATGACCACTGACTTTATGGCTGGAAGTAGTTTAATTTCCAGTCACATGGTGTGTGGCCTTATATAGACTCTGTTTGTGTACCTTCTCTGCCATCTACTGGTTATTAATAGAATAGAAGGGAGATGTTTAGAAATATTAAAAAAAAAATGAATATGTACTTTGCTTTGGGGTGTCTGTTTTGTGACCATATAAACCCCAGTCCGTCACACCATCCCCTCATCACGGAGCGCTCCTGGAGCGAACTGGACCGTCGTATCCAACGGGAGGGGGTCCGATCGGACCCCCCACCCGCTGGAAGGCAGGCACGTACATTTACGTGATTGTGCCTGCCTGTGCCATTGTGTTGACGTACATTGGCAATACGGCAGTCCTTAAGTGGTTAAAAGAAACAAAAAAAAACAAAATTCGAATTTTGGTGAAAATTTAGGCCAAAATGTATTCTACTACATGTCTTTGGTAAAAAAAAATCCTGATAAGTGTATGATCATTGGTTTGTGTGTAAGTTATAGAGCCTACAAGCCATGCTATGCATTATTGAAAATGTATCAATCCTAATGCACTGATGGCCTATCTCAGTTCTTGAGGCCCTAAAATGTCAGGACAGTACAATAACCCCCCAAATTACCCCTTTTTGGAAAGAAGACAGTCTGCGGTATTTAGTAAGAGGCATAGTGAATTTTTTGAAGTTGCAATTTTTCCCCCACAATGCTTTGGAAAAGAAATTTATATATATATATATATATATATATATATATGTAAGAAGGCCAGTGTGGTGGCCTGAATTTATGGGAGGAGCCCGGAGGGTATTTAACCAGCCCGCTCGCCTGTGGTCTTTGTCGGTTTCCGGTGCGCGGCACTACGTCACTAGGCCGACGGCTCGTGTTTCGTTTCCATTCGGACAAAACGTCTCTCTCGTGGTTTTCTTTCCCGTTCGTTTTGTACAACGTCGCCGGCTCTGTACAACGTCGCCAGCTCGACTGCCGCAGGTAAGGGTCTCGATTGACCTTCCTGTACTATTTTTAGTGTCGTTAAAACCTGAAATATCGAATCGTTCGTTATGATACCGGTTGTTATCACTCAATACGCCCCAATTTCGCAGCGCCCTTCATTTCACGGGCGTCATTTCGGTACATATTGCTGGTAGGAAAAAACTGCACTGTTTTAGTACTTGTTATATAGTCTCGTTACCGTGTTCCACAGTCAAAATCGTTGCCAGTCGTGTCTCACGGCACAATGACTCCTACCTCTGCCATAGCTGGCTCACATAGGTAATTTCATCATTTCACTCATTGTTGTTACGCACGGCGCTCCGATTCGAATCCAGTCGCATCCGCGTAATGCGCCGATTCATTCCGGTGTGCCCCTAACTGCTTGGCCGCATTTCAGTACATGCTCCAGAGCTCGTTCGTGGCTAATCGATCGGGTCTCTGTCATGGGAAGTCATTTCACTGTCACCTAGTACGTTCGAATCGAAACCAGTCGCAGTTCTCGAACGCACAGGTTCGATCGACGTGTCCCAGTTACGTTGGCCTCATTTCGGTACATGCTCCAGAGCTCGCTCGTGGCTAATCGATCGGGTCTCTGTCATGGGAATCATTTCACTGTCACCTACTACGTTCGAGCCGAAACCAGTCGCATTTCTCAAGAAAACGCACAGGTTCGATCGACGTGTCCCAGTTGTGTTGGCCTCATTTCGGTACATGCTCCAGAGCTCGCTCGTTGCTAAGCGATCGAGTCTCTGTCATGGGATCATTTCACTGTCACGTATCACGTTCCGATACGAATCCAGTCGCGTCTACGATGCACCAATTCGTCCCGGCGTGCCCCAGGTATTTTCGGCCTCATTTCAGTACATGCTCCGGAGTCCCGTTCGTTGTCAGTCGCAATCGCGGCACGACCGATTCGGGCCTCTGTCATGGCAAACTTTTGTCACTCATTTCACTGTCACTTACCGCGCTCCGATTCGAATCTAGTCGCATCCGTGATGCACCGATTCGTTTCGGTGTGCCCCAGTTGGTTACGGCCTCATTTCAGTACATGCTCCAGAGTCAGGATTCATTATTGGTTGCAGGTTTCGGTTCTCTGATTCATGACTCTGTCATGGGAAATCACGTAAGACGTCCAATACGAATCCAGTCGCATCTACGATGCGCTTATTCGTCCCGGCGCGCCCCAGGTATTTCAGCCACATTCCAGTACTTGCTTTAGAGCATGCACGATTAACGGATAGTCGCAACAGCGGCACGACCGACTCATGCCTCTGTCATGGCAATCAAATAAATTTCACCGCCACGTACCGCGCTCCGTTTCGAATCCAGTTGCATACATGCACCGATTCGTTACGGTGTGCCCCAGTGCTTTAGCCTCATTTCAGTGCATGCTCCAGAGTCCGGTTCATCATCAGTCACAGTCACGGCATGACCGGCTTATGCCTCTGTCATAACAGGTTTTCATTAAATGGACCGTAGTATACAGTGCCCCGTTTCGAGTCGGTCGCATCTGACATGCAAACACATCCCCAGGCACAGACTTCTGGCAATCGTTGCAAGCACGCATTCAAGCATAGACTTCTTGCAATCTTTGCATACACGCATCCAAGCATGGACGCACACAAGCGTAGACTTCTCGCGATCGTTGCAAACACGCATCCAAGCGTAGACTTCTGGCAATCGTTGCAAGCACGCATCCTAGCATGGACCTCTTGCAATCGTTGCTAGTACGCAGTCAAGCATGGACGTCTTGCAGTTGGTGCGAGTACGCATACAAGCCTGGACTTCTCGCAATCGTTGCAAGCTCGCATTCAAGTGTAGACTTCTTGCAACCGTTGTGAGCACGCATTCAAGCATGGACGTCGTACAGTCGTTGCAAGTTCGCATACAAGCGTAGACTTTTGCAATCGTTGCAAGCACGAATCCAAGCATAGACTTCTTGCAAATCATTGCAAGCACGCATCAAGCATAATCTTCGTGCAATTGTTGCAAGCACGCATTCAAGCATGGAAGTCGGACAGTCGTTGCAAGCACGCATACAAGAATAGACTTCTTGCAATCATTGCAAACACGCATCCATGCGTAGACTTCTTGCAGTCATTGCAAGCATGCATCCAAGCGTAGATTTCTTGCAATCGTTGCAGGCACGCATCCAAACATAGACTTCTTGCAATCATTGCAAGCACACATTCAGGCATAGACCTCAGGCAAATCATTGCTAGCACGCATCCGAGCATAAGACCTCTTGCAATCATTGCGAGCAGATGTCCAGGCACAAACTTGTTGCAATCATTGCTAGCAGGCAGTTCCGGCTGGCTCAATAGATTGCGTTGGGAAAAACCTGGATACTTTCCTAAATGTACATTGTAACGGGGTACTTATTTTATAGGTAAAGTTGGTCCAGGGAAAATCCGATTGCCTCTCGGGGGATCAGGAAGGAATTTTTGCCCTGCTGTAGCAAATTGGGCCATGCTCTGCTGGGGTTTTTTGCCTTCCTCTGGATCAGCTGTGGGTGTAGAATTGGGGGTGTTGGGTTGTGCGATATTTATTTGGTTGATTTATGGTTGGGACTGGATGGACTTCTGTCTTTTCCGACCTGGCTACCCATGTATCTTACCATAACTTCTTGCAATCGTGGCAGGCACGCATCCTGGCATAACTCCTTGAAATCATTGCAGGCACGCATCCTGGCATAACTTCTAGCAATCATTGCACACACGCATCCTAGCATAACATCTTGCAATCGTGGCAAGCACGCATCCTGGTGTAACTCCTTGCAATCGTTGCAGGCACGCATCCTAGCATAACATCTTGCAATCGTTGCAAGCACGCATCTTGGCATAAAATCTTGCAATCGTTGCAAGCACGCACCCAAACACACGTTCAAGCACAACTCCTGCAGTCTTCGCAAAGCACATGCGATAACACGAATTTCTCACAGTCACTATGAACACATTTCCAGGGACAAACTCCCACGCAATTGTGGCAAGCACACGTTTAAACACTACTTTTGCAATCGTGCCAAGGCTCGCGACTTAGCATAACGTCTTGCAATCATTCTTTTGCAAGCACACATTCTCAGTGGCACACAAACTGGCTACACGTCGTTTTCAGCAGCACTTAGTTGGCCACTTGTCTCCTGTGACTTTTCTTACAAGCCACTCACCGTTTCCTGTCTGTCGGTCTCTCCCTTAGGATAGTTGAGTTCAACTTCCATCCAGCACCTGGATCGTGTTGACACACGCAACTGGCTTCTTCCTGTAACACGCTCAGGCTATACCTAGCCAGCGTTCAGCATTTCTCATCCTTACAGGGCCCGGAGAGCCATCTGTCTTCACGGCTCATACAGCAAGATCCCCACTACGAGGCATCCAGAGGCATCGCCCATAGCCAACGGCAAACGCTCGCCCATCACAACTGCCATCTTTAGGGACATGAAATCCTCGCATATTCCCCAGTCTAGTCATCCGAGCGGCCATCTACCTGGCCCTTTGTGGTTTTCCATGGCCTAGCCAATTTATTGTCGGTAGCACTGGCAGCCAGGTTCTACACAGACACTATCTGACGAATGTTCAAATCTGCAATACGGGCCATTCCCCAGGATCGATCTTTATGTCACACCTCCTGGTCCTCCTCTCATGGACACAGGACCCTTCTCAGATCCTTAATTTAGATGCCGTGGCAATAGCAGACCTGTCAATGTCGGAAGGTTCCTTACTGCATGGATTGATGTATCAGTGTTTAAACCGTCTACGATGCCCCTGTCGCCCCTGGTAGTGACAGATGCCACAGCCTCCACAGGCTTCGCGGGAATTTTTGGCCACCACTGGTTTACAGGACCATGGCATCAGGGATACTCCTAAACCCCGGTTTACCTGGACTTCCTCCCTCTTCAGGCTATACCCGGTCATGACAGCCTCTCGTATCTGGGGTCATGTCAGGACAGGACAGGCTGTGGCTTTCACCACCGACAACTGGGCCGAGGCTCATCTTGTTATTGAAGCCAGGTCTGGACCGCTCTCGGTTGTGTCCTTCCTGCGCAGACTGCTGCAGTTAGCCCGGTGGCACCAGTTTAATGTCCATTGTGTGTTCATTCCAGGCCTTCAGCAATCCCGCAGGCCAAGTTCTGCATAGTCGTTACTTGGCTCGCTACCAACTTCATTTCATCCTCCTCCTTGCAGTGTCTAAAACCCAGCAATCTGACTCCAGGATGGACGTCCATTTCTATAGAGAAGCAGGGCTTGGTATCAAGTAGCCGTACTCGACTACCTACTGTCACTCCTACCGGAACGCGCAGACTCTAGTTCCCTATTGCTTTCGTGCCAACACTTGTGTACCTGCCAGTTTCCCAAACACGTGGGGTTCTTCTACACAGCCTACACCTCGACCCCGGTCCATACCGTGGACACTCTTTAGTATTTGAGCACCCTTGGCAGCATGTTGGCGTGGGTCCCAAGTCACGTCATTGAAAGACTAAGCAGTTGGGACTCTGCCTACCTCGCCCGGTACATTCCCAATCCTCGGGTGGAAATGGCACAAGCGTTCACCAAACTTGCTCAACTAATTAAGCTAAAACTAATAAAACTGCACCCCTACCTGAATGTTTTGCCCCCTTATTTTGGTATACCGACCATCAGACCAGGGCACACTTCAGGTCCATTTCATGTGGTTAATCTTATGGTAGAGGCTACTTGTTCATATCCGTATCGGCCATAGGGCTTTGACCATAAGTAAGAAGGCCAGTGTGGTGGCCTGAATTTATGGGAGGAGCCCGGAGGGTATTTAACCAGCCCGCTCGCCTGTGGTCTTTGTCGGTTTCCGGTGCGCGGCACCCACCCCCCCTTCCCCTTTTCAGGGCATTTCTCAAATTCATTTCTCTTCACATATATTAAATTCTAATCTAGGGTATGCCCCTTTATTTTGGTATACCGACCATCAGACCAGGGCACACTTCAGGTCCATTTCATGTGGTTAATCTTATGGTAGAGGCTACTTGTTCATATCCGTATCGGCCATAGGGCTTTGACCATAAATTATATATATATATATATTATATATATATATACAGTTAGGGCCATAAATATTTGGACAGTGACACAATTTTCGCAAGTTGGGCTCTGCATGCCACCGCATTGGATTTGAAATGAAACCTCTACAACAGAATTCAAGTGCAGATTGTAACGTTTAATTTGAAGGGTTGAACAAAAATACCTGATAGAAAATGTAGGAATTGTACACATTTCTTTACAAACACTCCACATTTGAGCTCAAAAGTAATTGGACAAATAAACATAACCCAAACAAAATATTTATTTATTCAATATTTTGTTGCGAATCCTTTGGAGGCAATCACTGCCTTAAGTCTGGAACCCATGGACATCACCAAACGCTGGGTTTCCTCCTTCTTAATGCTTTGCCAGGCCTTTCCAGCCGCAGCCTTCAGGTCTTGCTTGTTTGTGGGTCTTTCAGTCTTAAGTCTGGATTTGAGCAAGTGAAATGCATGCTCAATTGGGTTAAGATCTGGTGATTGACTTGGCCATTGCAGAATGTTCCACTTTTTTGCACTCATGAACTCCTGGGTAGCTTTGGCTGTATGCTTGGGGTCATTGTCCATCTGTACTATGAAGCGCCGTCCGATCAACTTTGCACCATTTGGCTGAATCTGGGCTGAAAGTATATCCCCGTACACTTCAGAATTCATCCGGCTACTCTTGTCTGCTGTTATGTCATCAATAAACACAAGTGACCCAGTGCCATTGAAAGCCATGCATGCCCATGCCATCACGTTGCCTCCACCATGTTTTACAGAGGATGTGGTGTGCCTTGGATCATGTGCCGTTCCCTTTCTTCTCCAAACTTTTTTCTTCCCATCATTCTGGTACAGGTTGATCTTTGTCTCATCTGTCCATAGAATACTTTTCCAGAACTGAGCTGGCTTCTTGAGGTGTTTTTGGGCAAATTTAACTCTGGCCTGTCTATTTTTGGAATTGATGAGTGGTTTGCATCTACATGTGAACCCTTTGTATTTACTTTCATGGAGTCTTCTCTTTACTGTTGACTTAGAGACAGATACACCTACTTCCCTGAGAGTGTTCTGGACTTCAGTTGATGTTGTGAACGGGTTCTTCTTCACCAAAGAAAGTATGCGGCGATCATCCACCACTGTTGTCTTCCGTGGACGCCCAGCCCTTTTTGAGTTCCCAAGCTCACCAGTCAATTCCTTTTTTCTCAGAATGTACCCGACTGTTGATTTTGCTACTCCAAGTATGTCTGCTATCTCTCTGATGGATTTTTTCTTTTTTTTCAGCCTCAGGATATTCGGCTTCACCTCAATTGAGAGTTCCTTTGACCGCATGTTGTCTGTTCACAGCAACAGCTTCCAAATGCAAAACCACACACCTGGAATCAACCCCAGACCTTTTAACTACTTCATTGATTACAGGTTAACGAGGGAGACGCCTTCAGAGTTAATTGCAGCCCTTAGAGTCCATTGTCCAATTACTTTTGGTCCCTTGAAAAAGAGGAGGCTATGCATTACAGAGCTATGATTCCTAAACCCTTTCTCCGATTTGGATGTGGAAACTCTCATATTGCAGCTGGGAGTGTGCACTTTCAGCCCATATTATATATATAATTGTATTTCTGAACATGTTTTTGTAAACAGCTAAAATAACAAAACTTGTGTCACTGTCCAAATATTTATGGCCCTAACTGTATATATATATATATATATATATATATATATATATTTTTTTTTTTTTTTTCTTCTTCACTAAATTATCATATTTACAAGTTATTTCTCACACATGGTGCAGGCATAATTGCAATTACACCCCAAAATACATTCTGCTATTCGTCCTGAGTATGGAGATACCCCATGTGTGAGACTTTTCCACAGCCTGGCCACATACAGAGGCCCAACTTCCATGTAGCACCATCAGGCGTTCTAAAGGCATAAATTACACATTTAATTTCCTGAGTACCCATCACATTTTTGAAGGCCCTGGAGCACCAGGACAATGGAATTACCCACAAAGTGACCCCATTTTGGAAAGAAAACCCAATGTATATTCTATGAGGTATAATGAGTCTTTTGAACATGTCATTTCTTTCCACAAGTTTTTGGAAAATGTGGAAAGAAAATAAAAACCTATTTTTTTTTTCACAAAGTTGTCAATTTAGAAGATCTTTCTAACACATAACATGTACATAGCCAAAATGACACCCCAAAATACATTCTGATACTCGTCCTGAGTATGGCGATACCCCATGTGTCAGACTTTTCCACAGCCTGGCCACATACAGAAGCCCAACATACAAGTACCACCTTCAGGCTTCTAACATATAGCATGTACACACCAAGAATTACATTCTAAAATACATTCTGCCGAGCAAAGGGTAAAAAAAAGGCTCACCTGTGGTTTTATCAGGCAGGGACACCATTCCAGAGCAGTCAAAGCATTTTCTAGACAGCCAAAAGGCAATGTCCAGGAATTGTCCAGGCAGCAGACAGATATGGAAAATTATGAACATGGTTCAGTACAGTCCAAGGTTTAGCAGGCAGTTCAGGCATAGGCATGGCCAGTTCAGGTGGCAGGCACAGGCATGGCCACTTCAGGTGGCAGGCAAAGGCAGGGCCAGTTCAGGTGGCAGCAGGCGGCACTTTGTACATTGGGCCTTGGTCAGGTAAGACCCGAGGACAGGGGTAGAGGCTTCTTCCCACCCAAATCTCTACGAAGCCTCCGAGTCTCCAGACCCTAATCCGAGAAAACGAAAAACCTGGAGAAAAAGGTTTTCTCCACTCAGAAAACTTTTTCTGGAGCCCCTCACATGTGAGACCCCTGTGCTGTACAGTGGCAGGGCAAATGATCAGTTCAGGAGGCAGGCAAAAAGCATGGTCATTTAACAGGCCGAGGTCAATTCACGTTGAAGGCAGAAACATGTTTGGCAGAGGCATAGTCATTTAACAGTCCGGGTCATACACAGAAATGGCAGAAAGTGGAAACTGGAAAGAAATCATCTTCACTTTACTAATAGTGTAGTAAAGTATGATAGCTTCGATAGCAAGTTCCAATGCAGAGGCCTGGCTGGGAGGGACAGTAGTATTGGGTGTCGCAGCGAATTCCTCTACTTGAACACACACGACATTTGGGGGTTTGCGACCTGTTTGGGTAGGAGGGAGGATTTCGGGAAAGTGCCTTTCATGGAGTCTGGATACTGCATCAGAGCGAATTAGTTGAGTGGGTTGGCCATGGGAATAGACAAGGGCTGTGAGAACATCTTCTTGGAATCTTAGATAGGTCAGGGAACTTTGGGTACTCTTAGGCCGCGTACACACGCGGGGACTGTTCGCTCAACTTTGTTCGTCAGTTTCAGCGGACAGTCCGCTCAAAATTAGCATAGACGGACTTAGCCACACACGATGAACGAACAGTCCGCTGAAACCGTGCGCGATGACGTGAACGGCACGTACGACGGGACTAGAAAACGACGTCCTATACACTGCAATGCAACCTTCGGCGTATAAATTCTTTCTGAGCATGCGCGGAACTTAGTTTGACGAACAAGCCTACACACGCGGGGACTGTCCGCTCAAACCAAGTTTCAGCGGACAGTTTTTCGGAAATTCCGAAAAACTTTGTTCAGCAGACTGTTCGCTGAAACTGTCCGCTGAAAGCCCACACACGAGCGGACTGTCCGCTGAAACACTGTTCAGCGGACAAAGTTGAGCGAACAGTCCCCGCGTGTGTACGCGGCCTTAGAAAAAATAATATATGAATTGAACATGGCTAGTTGCATCAAATAAACGGCGACTTTCTTGTACCAAAACATTGATCTCCTGGTGGCCAAGTAGGGCTGCATCATCTGGTCATTCATATCCACCCCCCCCCCCCCCCCCCATGTATAAGTTATACTCATGGATACATTTTGGCTTCTGGATGGGGCCTTTTCTTCTGTGCAGTTTCACCAAGGTGTCATTGTGTATTGTGGAAAGGATGTAGACATCTCTTTTTATCTCTCCACTTCACCGCTAGTACCTCGTCAGTCCGCATACTGGCCATTTCACCCCGTTTTAATTTCTTGGTGACCAATATCTGTGGGAAGCCTTTGCGGTTGGTCCATGCTGTCCCACAGGCCACAGTCTGCTTTAGGTACAGATGGCGGAAAAGTGGGAGACTTGTGTAGAAATTGTCTACATATAGGTGGTAACCTTTCCCAAGCAATGGTTGGATCAGCTGCCAGACAATTTTGCCACTTGTTCCCATGTAGGTAGGGCATCCAGGGGGGTTTAGCTGTCGGTCTTTTCCCTCATAAATTATAAAGTCATATGTGTAACCCGTGGCCCTGTCACACGCCTTATAAAATTTTACCCCACGTCTGGCTCTTTTACTGGGCATGTATTGTTGTATTCCAAGTCGTCCAGTGAAGTATAATAGGGATTCATCCACACAAATATTTTTATCAGGGGTAAACATCTGCTTGAAACTGGCGAAAAAAAAATTGATTAATTTATCATAACTGGGATGATTTTGAGGGAGGCATTGGGCATGGTTATTGAAATGTAAAAATCTCATGATCATCTCATAACGTTTTCTGGGCATAATTGATGAATCGACCGGCATGTGGTGGATAGGTTGGGTAGACCAGTAGGAATGGACTTCATTTTTTTTGTTAGCCCCATGTTGAGGGTTAGGCCAAGGAAAATGTTAAATTCTTCCACGGTGAGGGGTTTCCAAAAAAAAAAAGGACGGGCATAGGAAGAACTTGGATTTTTTGGCTATATGTTGGCTGGCATATAGATTACATTGCTCCACAATGTCGGTTAGGAGATCATTGGTAAAAAATAAATGAAAATAATAAAGTGGGGTTACATTTTCCGTCTGTATCTGAGGGTCTGGCTGGGATGTAAAAAGGGGAATTACAGGTTCTACTGACGTATCGGGCAGCCATGTTGGATACAGTAGAACATCTGGAAGGCTGGTATGGGCACTGCCTCGTTGATGGGATGCTCCGTTGCTAGCATCTGGCCTATCTTCAAGGAAGGTTGCAGAACTGCTGGTGGATGCCTGCCTATCCCGGAGTGCTGCGCTGCTGGTGGATGCCTGCATATCATCCTGGAGTGCTGCGCTGCTGGTGGATGCCTGCGCCTGCTCATTTCTCCCGTTTCTCCTTGTTAGGTTTCTAGCTTCCACAGTTTCCATCTCGGAGTCACTGCTTTCCACTGGCTCATAATCGCTATCCGAGTCTGACGGAGAGAGTTCCCCGCTACTCTCGTCCAACATACTCTGGAGTATCTGGGAAGCCTCCTCTGCGCTGTACGACCTTTTAGTCATGTTGACGGGCAGATATCAGATGGCGGGCAGCAGATGTCAGATGGCGGGCGTCAGTTGTGCCTGATGGCGGGCGGGAGATGTCAGATGGTGGGCGTCAGTTGTGCCTGATGGCGGGCATCAGATGTGCCAGATGTTGGCGGGAGGCAAATGTGTGATGGCAGGTGTCAGATGTGCCTTATGATGGCGGGCAGACGTGCCTGATGGTGGCGGGCAGACGCGCCTGGGGATGGCGGGCAGACGCACCTGGGGATGGCGGGCGACTGATGTGTCGGATGGCGGGCTGATGTGCCCGCTGTTGGCGGACAGATGTGCCCGCTGTTCTGTATGACAGGTGTTTTTGGGACACTGTTTTTGGACACTGTGTTTTTTGGGGGACACTAGCTGGTGATCAGTGGGTAAACAGCGGACAAACAGCTATAAACTCACTGATCTTCCCGGCTGAAGCACAGATCTCTCTTCCTCTCCTCACTGACAGGCTCTGTGTGAGGAGAGGAAGAGATGAGAGCAGTTACAACCGCTCTCTATTTACATTACATGACGACTGTGATTGGACACAGTCGTCATGTGATCAGGAGGGCCAATCACATGGCCCTCCTGTTGTATACTGCTCTGCAGTCTCCGGGGGTCACAGGCAGATCGGGATCACGCTGCTGCGCGGGCACGCGGCGGCACAATCACCTGCTATCTGCCACCCATCCTCCTTTGTTTACCTTACGATGGCTGTGATTAGACACAGCCATCGTGCGGATCAGGAGGGCAAATTACATTGCCCTCCTGCCGATCCGAGATGCGGCGTGTGCGGCAGGAATGTCCTGCCAGAAGTAGAGAGCTCCCACCCGGCCGTTTATATGCAGTGGCCGGGTGGGAAGTGGTTAATGATGTGCATTCCTGCTGTGCAGCACAAAACCAGAAAGTACAGACCACCTTCACTGTTGTATTTTTCTGATCTGTAGCCAAGCAAAGCAGTACCTTTAGGATATAAAGGACAGCAAACAAGCTTCAGTGCAGTACATTTCTGTTGTACAGCAATATAGCCCTTATGAGCAGAGATGTCACAAATATCAATGTGTATTTCTGCTGTGCCACAAAAACATCCCAGCAAGGACAAACCTTCACTACTGAGGTCTACTGGTGTGCAGCCAATGAGGAGTCATGGTCTATCCCTTTATGAAATAACCAACAGGCAATTTATTTCATAGGCATAGCCTGGGCTGTAGATACTAAACCTTCACCACCAGTGAAGGAACAAATCCTAAAATGGTTGGACACCCTACTATATTAGTTGTTGTCCTACCTTACCTCCATAGACTGAGCAAAAGCTAGCCAGCTCATACCCAGGTGGGGCTGATTAGCAACTAAAGTCTCAATGAGCCCAGCCATAGAGACCAATTTAAGACAGCCTCTAGAAGAGGTGGTTACCAATTTAGCCTGGGGGTAAATAGCTACTTGCAGGCTTCAAACAAGCAATTATGTAGCTCTTGCATAGGTTTGCACAGAAAATCCACCATTAAAAGGATGTAGGAAGCGATCTATGGTGAATCGCCTTTAGATCTGCCACTGAGTGGATTGTAGCCCAAACCAACAAAAATGGGATTTTTATATACAGCTTACCTGTAAAATCCTTTTCTTGAGAGTACATCACGGGACACAGGAGCTTCATTACATAGTGGGTTATATAGGCACCTCTGGTGATTGGACACTGGTTGACCCTAATTAAGGAGAATTCCTCCCCTATATAACCCCTCCCATCCGGGAGGCACCTCAGTTTTGTAGCAAAGCAATAAGAACCACGTAAAACCCAAGAGGGGCGGGAGCCCTGTGTCCCGTGATGTACTCTCAAGAAAAGGATTTTACAGGTAAGCTGTATATAAAAATCCCATTTTCTTGATCATACATCACGGGACACAGGAGCTTCATTACATAGTGGGATGTCCCAAAGCAATGCTCAGGTTGAGGGGAGGGAGACACAGATCATAAGCATAGACCGCCAGGGACCTGAGGACCTAAACTGCAGCCTGCAGTACACTGCGCCCGAAGGCGATATCCTCTTGCCCTCTGACATCCACCTGATAGAATCTGGTGAATGTGTGGATTGATGACCAAGTCGCAGCCTTACAGATCTGAGCCAGGGAGGCCTGGTGATGCACTGCCCAAGAAGCACTGACAGCCCTAGTAGAGTGCGCTTTCACCTGAAAAGGAGGAATCTTCCCCTTTAAGCTATAGGCCTGAGAAATAACCTGTCTGATCCATCTCGAGAGAGTGGACTTTGACGCTGCCTGACCCCTTCTAGGGCCTTCTGGCAGAATAAATAAGCAGTCAGTTTTTCTTATCTGAGCAGTTGCTTGAAGATAAAGACTGATTGCTCTAACCACATCTAAAGTGTGTAAGGATTCTTCCTCTATGGACTGAGGATTTGGAAAAAAGGATGGTAGGATTATATCTTGATTCAGATGAAAACCTGAAACCACCTTAGGTAGAAAGGACCTGTTGGGACGCATAACCACCCGGTCCTTATGGATAATTAGATAGGGCTCTTTACAAGAAAGAGCTGCCAATTCTGATACCCTTCTAGCCGTGGATATGGCTACTAGGAAGACTAGCTTCTTTGTCAAGAGGACTAACGAAGCAAGATGCAAAGGTTCAAATGGTTGGGCTACTAAGGCCGAGAGAACCAAATTCAGATCCCATGGGCATACCGGAGGTCTGACTGGCGGTCTCATCCGCATAGCCCCCTGGATAAAGGCCCGTATCAGGGAATGTGATGCAAGCGGTCTTTGAAAAAAGACCGACAGGGCCGAAATCTGCACCTTGATGGTGCTTATGGCCAAATTCAATTCAAGGCCTGATTGGAGAAAGGCCAAGATTCTGCTAATGACATACCTTCTGGGATGCCATCTCCTGGGTTCACACCAGGAAACATATGCCCTCCAGATCTTGTAATAGATACGCCTGGAGGCCGGCTTTCTGGCATTGACCAGAGTGGAAAGGACTGGCCCCGAAAGACCACGGTCTTTTAAAATGTGGGTCTCAGCAGCCAGACCGTCAAATTCAGACTGCGTAAAGCAGGATGGTAAATTGGGCCCTGCGAGAGCAGATCTGGCCGGAGGGGGAGGGTCCATGGCCTGCCCACTGCTAGCTTCATGATTTCTGCGAACCATGGTCGCCTGGGCCAAGCCGGGGCCACTAGAAGGACCGACTTCGCCTCCCTCTTGACCCTTCCCAGGAACCGTGACAGTAGCGGGTTCGGGGGGAAGGCATAGATCAGATTGTACTGATTCCAGGGAACCGTCAGAGCATCTGACCCCTGAGCAAGTGCATCTCTTGTCCTTGACACAAAGTTGTCCAGTTTCCTGTTGAATCTGGACGCAAAAAGATCCACGTCTGGAGTGCCCCATTTGTAACATATGTCTCGAAACACATCGGGGTGCAGAGCCCATTCTCCTGGGCACAACTGCTGGCGGCTGAGATAATCCGCCTGCCAATTCTCCACTCCTGGGATGAAGACTGCAGAGAGGCACGGAACATGCTCTTCTGCCCAGACAAGTATGCGATTCACCTCGTTTTGGGCCACCAGACTTCTGGTACCGCCCTGGTGATTGATATAAGCCACCGCGGTGGCATTGTCGGACTGAATCCGAACCGGGAAGCCTCGCAGTCTGTGAGACCACTCTCTGAGTGCCATGTAAACTGCCCGAATCTCTAGGATATTTATGGGCAACAGACTTTCGGTCGCAGACCATTTTCCCTGCGAGCATGTTCCCTCTAATACGGCTCCCCAGCCTGTCAGGCTGGCATCCGTTGTGACAATCTTCCATGAGAGGGGAAGAAATGTTTTGCCTTTTAGCAAATTTCTGGTTTGTAACCACCAAACCAGACTCTTGCGTGCCCGGGGGGATAAACGCATAGGAAGATCCAGGGATTGGGGCTTCCTGTTCCAAATCGCAAGGATGCATCTTTGCAGGGGCCTTGAGTGGAACTGGGCAAATGGGACGGCCTCGAATGAGGCGACCATCTTTCCCAATAGTCTCATACATAGACGAATAGAGGGAGATCTTCTGCCCAGAACTAGGCGCACCAGATCTCCAATGGCCAAGGCCTTTGGCCCTGGAAGGAACACCCTGCCCTGAGCGGTGTCGATAATGAGACCCAGGTAATCCAACCTGGTGGTCGGTTGCAGAGACGACTTTTCTAGGTTTAATATCCAACCTAGGCGGCCCAGATGTTCTAGCGTACTGGTGACGCTGCGACTTAGGCTCGTTATAGTTCTCTCTACGAGAAGCAAGTCGTCTAGGTAAGCCATGACGGCTATGCCCTGAACTCTTAAAGTTGCTAAGAGAGGGTCTAGAATCTTCGTGAAGACTCGGGGGGCCGTGGCTAGGCCGAATGGCAGGGCCACAAATTGAAAGTGGCGTTGCTCTACCGCGAACCTTAGGAACTTCTGGTGCGCGGGAAATATTGGCACGTGGAGATATGCATCTCTGATATCTATTGATGCCATGAATTCTCCTCCCTGCAGGGAGGAAACCACAGTGCGTATAGACTGCATCCGGAAGGTCTGGATGTGTAGAAACCGGTTCAAGTCTCTCAGATCCAAGATAGGTCTGACACTTCCGTTTGGTTTTGGGACAGTGAAGAGATTCGAATAAAAACCTGAACCCTGATCTTTCGGGCTCACCTCTACTATCACACCTTGGGATAGTAACTGATCTAAGGCCAGGAGTAGCGATTTCCGCTCTATTGGATCCTTGGGGATCCTTGACCTTAGAAAACGAAAGGGTGGAATCTTCTGAAATTCTAGCCTGTAGCCCAGAGATACCGAAGAGATCACCCATTTGTCCTGAATCTCCTCCCGCCAGGCGCCTGCAAACTGCAGGAGCCTTCCCCCCACTCGGCCGAGCGGGGGCGCCCCTTCACAAGGAGGTCTTGGAGGTTTGCTTGGCAGGCTTCCGCCCCCAAGTCTTTTTCTGTCCCTGGGCTCGGCCCTGAGGCTTTCTAGCAGCGGAGGGCTGGGAAGGCCGTCGCCACTGTTTAGAGCTTGACGCTTCGGGAGAAAGAGTACGCCTGAATGAGGGACGCTTACTCTTCTTGACTGGAAGGAGTGTAGATTTACCTCCTGAGATATTTTGGATGAATTTATCTAGTTCCTCTCCAAACAAACGTTCCCCTTTAAATGGGAACCCAGCCAAATGCTTTTTGCATGACATCTCAGCGGCCCAATTTTTTAGCCATAGAGCCCTACGCATGTGTACCAACATAAGGGACAAACGGGATGCTTGTTGGACAGAATCCAAAATCGCATCAATTATGAAACATAAGATGTGAGGCATCTCTGCATATTTCACTACTTCCTCGCTGGGGAGGAGTTCAAACATTTGTTTGACCTGTTCCTTAAGAAACTGACACAATCCTACGGCTGCGACTGTAGGTTGCACCACAGCGCCGGCCATGGAAAAGGAGGCTTTTAACAAGGTTTCCAGCCTTTTGTCAGCTGGATCCTTAAATACCTGCGCATTATCCAAAGGACAAGTTAGGTTTTTATTCACACAAGAGATAGCCGCATCAACAGATGGGGCCCCCCATTTCTTGGTGAAACTTTCCTCCACGGGATAATTCATAGAAAACCTCTTGGGAGGAGTAAACAGTTTATCGGGATGTCCCCAGTCCTCATACATCAAGTCAGCCATTAAAGGATGAATTGGGAAGGAACAGGCAGTCTGTGGGGCTTTCCTGACTCCCAGGGAAGAGACAGAGGATGTAGCGACTTCAGCAGGCGGCATTCTGAACGTGGTACGCACCAATTCAGTGTAATACTGCACCTGCTTTCTGAGTGCCTGGGAGGAGGGGACTAGCTCCTCATCCTCTGACTGATCCGACTGCTCATGATCCCTTTCTAAAGATAGGGATCTCTCCTCATTTTCAGAGCAACTGTCTGAGAGAGGGATTTCAGCAGAGGGAGGGGATCTACCCCTTTTTCTGCTATCTTTTAGGGAAGCAGAAATAAAATTCATTATCCTCCCTTCAAAACTCTCCAATGAAGCCCTAAGGGAGTCCTCAGTGACATAGACCGGGGCTGCGACATTAGGAGAGGCTGCAAAGCCTGAAAGGGGCACTGACTCGTCTTGAGATGCAGGCTCCACTCTTGCAGAGGGGGATGGTAACCTGCATGCACCCTTGGAACCCCTGGACCTAGGCGGTGATTTGCCAGTGCTTTTGTTACCTGCCCCTGAAACCCTCTTACGAGGAGACATAGTACTGAGCTACAAAGCAGAGTTACTAATGTAAAATGCAATCACTTATTTGTGCTTAAAGTCTCACAATAAATCAATATTAGCTTAACTGCACAATATGATGCCGAGTAGGTGTCTTAGGGTTTGCCTGGATCCAATCCCACGGATGCTTACAGCCCACAGCTCCTGTGCCTCACCTTACAGTCCCCTGACGCTCTGGGCTTTTAAAACGGCCGTTTTGGCGCCTGCATTACAGCATAGAGCACCTGATTGTGCACAGCTGGCAACCACACCCCCCCCCCCTTTCCCCAATAGGCCGGGAGCGCGCCCGGCGCGCGTGCACGCGCCCGCGCGCGTGCACGAGGACCGCGGGATCCGGGGGGGAGGAGGAGAACCCAAAAGGAGTGACCTGGGACCCCCTGATCTGCGTGGGACCCCTTTTTTACCTTTATTGTGGCAGGGACTGCAAGGAGACGTGAGAGCTGGAGAACCAGGCACTTCACTGAGCGTGTTAGTATTGAAAGGCATGTAAGTATGCATCAGGCTGCTCTTACTCCATCTAGTGGTGGAAACCAGGTAAGACATACAACTACTCACAGTGAAGAAATCCATTCATATATTAAATATATAGGATGACTTCCCCTACCTGTTCCCCGCCGCAGGAATTGCTGTGTTCAGACCAATTCCAGCCTTCACCCATCACGGCGGGTATTGTTAGCCAACCTTCAGGCGTATCTGGGGTTCTTACGAAAAGATCCTCCTACCTGGGCCTTGTAAAAAACTCTGCCAGAAACTTACGGGCGCCCTGAGTCAACAGTACCCCAAGTCTGGTTGTCCCAGAGTCCAGTCTTCCAATGGAGAGGACTTACAGGCAAAACCTCGTGTCTTCGGCAAACGAGGCCCGGGTACCATACCATCTTGGGAGTCAAATATCGGCCCGAGGTATGGATCCGGTTTGTTGTAGCCCTTCGGCCCTCGCCGGGACCCGCATAGAGCTAAGTTTTACGTGACCATCGACCAGACACTGGCGAAAAAACTGAGGTGCCTCCCGGATGGGAGGGGTTATATAGGGGAGGAATTCTCCTTAATTAGGGTCAACCAGTGTCCAATCACCAGAGGTGCCTATATAACCCACTATGTAATGAAGCTCCTGTGTCCCGTGATGTATGATCAAGAAAAAGGTTTTTCTTACCTCCTACACTATAATATAACCACAGTGTAAAGGTGGAGTGGGAGGTTGGAGCTTATGAAAGTTACCTATAGCAAGCAACCCCCAAAAGGAGGATCTGTGACAAGGGAACCCCTACTGTGCCATACAGAAGCTTGGTCCCTGCCAATCCTTGAATGTTAGGTCAGCTTTTAAGCATCTTGAAGCAACTTCAGATTCCTAGCAGCTGGGCTAATAAGGCCGGTGACCTAGTGCACCTGCTGACCAGGGAAGCTTCTGAATCCACCAACCGCTGCTCAATTAATAAGTGGTAAACCTGGCCTGTAAGTAACTTTATCTACCAGGTTCCCTCTGTACGCTATATTCATTCCTACTAATGTACCACAACTGGGCATGTAGGGAGAGGCTGGCAACCTACTGCTGCGATAACCACAGTGTCTCTGCTGTAAGAGGGAGCTGTGGCTGGTGGTTTTAGCAGTGGCGTCTGGGCTATTTGTATCCCAGCCCCAGGTTCTGCACCAGTCAGTATATACACGGGGAAGGGGAGCAATGGACTACCTCTTTCCCATCTGAGGTGGTTTAGGCACCCTCGTTCCTCTGCACCACCTGTCCACCATACACCGTCTCTGATGTAAGAGGGAGCTGCGGCTGGTGTTTTTAGCAGAAGCTTCAGGGCTATTTGAATCCAGACCCCAGGGGAGATCATCTCAAATGCCCAAAAACCCTCTGGCTGGAATTGGGGCTTTTGCAGCTAAATTCCCAAGGCAAAGGAAAGTACTCACTCGCTTGCTTTTCCATCCTTATGGTCCACACGCCAGGAGGATAGCCACCAAAGTGCCCCCCCCAACTGCTGTCCCCATAGGAAGGTGCCAGGTTAGGCTGTGTCCTGCACTGTACCAGTCAGTATATACACATGGGGGGGGGGACAATGCCTTCCGTTCCTCATTCCCATCTGAGGTGGTTAAGGCAGACATCCACCGTAGTGAACTGGTGCCTCCTCGCTCTAGAGAAAGGAGGATGTGGGCGCCTGCTCCTGCTGACTCTGAGCCTTCCCTCCTGGGTAAGAACGCCGCCGCCATTTTTCCCGAAGTTTGAAAATGACGCGGGTGCTTGTTGCCGCACCCTCTCCGGCAGCCCATGCGAGCTACCGGGGGCCCAGGAGTCGGGGACATGATCCCCCGGGAAAGAACCGATGGCCAGCACCCTGTCTGAACAGCCACCAGGACAGGTAAGGAGGGGGAGACAGGATAATGGCCCCTGAAGTTCTGTGTACACCACTGTACCCAGGGTCCTTCAGCTCTCAGGCGGGCTCTTCCAATTTCTGCTGCCCCCCCTGAGGAAAAGATAGAGGAACCCCCCAGGAAGGACAAGAATATCCTACCAGACCCAGTGGCTTCCTAAGCTTGTGCTCCGGCTCCCAGGGGGAGACCACCAGCCCCAGGCTTCGGGTCATTTGGAAAAAAACAAACAGTTTTGCTGTGTAGGGAGAAACACAATCAAAAACTTAGGATCAAGGGGAAGGGTGTGGACTTAAAACAGCTGTCGATTGATTGTGTTTCCTGTAGGGAGGAGCCTCTCATCTCTCAGGTGTGCCGTCCTGGAAGATGACTTGAGAAAAATCTCCTGAAGAAGCAGTAATCTCGTCCACGAAAGAGGTCGAGCAATTAATACACAGATGGTATAATCTGTGACCGTATAGAGCTATTGTTTTTGTCTTAATCTGTTTTGAAGCTATGTATTTTAATTATTTTGTAATACAATTAAAACAATTCTTATACCGAGATTGTCATCCCAAATTTTTGTATGGTACCATTAAAGTCCTTTTCAGCCGCCTCCCAATCTTCCTTTCCACTCTGAATCTATAATAAAACATACATTGTAATAAACATACTTGTGTATAGATCTTAACTACCAATAATTGTTATTCATCTACCTGATAATTTGCAGAGTTGTGATCTCCCTGTGTGGAATCCCGGGAATACAGAGGACGGGGACATCTCTCTGGTGGGTTCCTGGTATTTGGTGGCTCCATCATATCCTTGTGTCCTTCTGAAAACTCCTCCATCACTCCATACTCCTCTGTAACAACAATTTTATCATCTCCGAGGATTCCACTCTGAATAAATAAAACATTCATTATAACAAACACACGTATAAATCATAACTATCAGTGATTGTTCCTAGATGCTCCAACCCACCAACCTTGTAACAGTGGGGGATGGTGTGACCTTCCTTTGTAGAATCGCTGGAATACAGAGGACGGGGACATCTCTCTGGTGGGTTTCTGTTTGATGTCTCCATCATGATGTCCTTGTTGATATCCTTGTGTACTTCAGAAAGCTCCTCCATCACTCCATACTTCTCATCCGCCTCTTTAACAATATTATCATCTTTGAGGTTTCCACTCTGAATATATAATAAAACATTAATTGTAACAAACATGCTGTGTATAAATCACAATTACCAATAATTGCTAATCATCTACCTGATGATGGTGGGGGATGGTGTGATCTTCCTGTGTGGAATCCCGGGAATACAGAGGACGGGGACATCTCTCTGGTGGGTTCCCATTACTGGATCCATCTGTAGGAAACACACACACTGACTGAATACATTGTTTCTATGTGTTTATCAGATGATGGGGGATCTAGGTGGAGCCTCCGTACTGCTCTCTCCTTTACAATAAAGTCTCCTCTTACCCGGTGATGTGAGGGGCGGCTGATTGTCCATCATGACGTCCTTGTAGAGATCCTTGTGTCCTTCTAAATACTCCCACTCCTCCATGGAGAATTAGACAGTGACATCCTGACACCTTATAGGAACCTGACACACACAATGATACAGTCACCATCCAGACACATCCCTTGTCTGTTACTGGATAATGTCCCAGAATTCCCAGAATCCTCCTCTCCTGTCAGCAGCTCCATCATCTTCTTGGTGACTTCTAGAATCTTCTGCATGTTGTCTCTTTCAGGTTTCAAGGAGTCACATGGAGGCACTGTGATGGTCATATGATCACCGGACTTCACAAGAGGAAATCTCTGCATTGAGGAACCAATAAGAATATCATGTTAGAACCCAAAAATCCTCCTCACCTCGTTGGTCAATTCTGTGTTTTATTACTAGAGATAAGAGTGATGTCATGTGAACTTCCCAGAATAATCACCTCTCTGGTCAGGTCTGTGTTTTATTAATATAGATAAGAGTGATGTCATGTGGCCTCCCAGAATCCTCCTCACCTCTCCGGTCAGGTCTATGTTTTATTAATATAGATAAGAGAGATGTCATGTGACCTCCCAGAATCCTCCTCACCTCTCCGGTCAGCAGGTAGATGATCTCCAGGGTGAGGTTTAGTATCTTCTCAGTCATGTGACTCCAGTTCTTCTCCATCCTCATTGGTGCCATCATTTGATCTATACAGGTCTCCCTGTAGACGGATACATTTGGTAAATGAAAGTAAGAAATTTGGATGGTATTGATCACACAATAATAGGATGTGGATGTGGGGGGGGGGGGTAATAGGAGGGTTGTTGTACATTTAAGAACTACTGGCCCCATGGGAACACATTTACATTTGGACCGTTTAGTGTTTATTACATCTTGGATGACCCGGGACCTGCCAGATCAGATTTTCCCTTTTTATGTTGGGTTTGTTTCCTTTCTAAACTGGTTTGCAGCTGAAACAGAACTCCTCTAAGAACAAATGCTCACCAATGAGTGAAGGAATTCCCTTCTTCATCTTACGTGATATTCCAAAAAAAAAAACATGTGACCAGTGAGACAATAAGATGGTCAAGGTTGCCAGTTCTGTAAGGTCTGAAAAATAAGTGCAGGTGAGGTGGGAGGACCATCACAGACCCCCGCCCCTCAAAGTCCCCTGAGCCCTCCAGCCCCCTATTCCCTCAGAGCCCTGCAGCCTGACTACTCCCTCAAGGGTCTCAGAGTCCTTCAGCTACATTACCCCTTCAGAGGCACCTAAAGTCTTTCAATTTTATTAACAAACCCTTCAGCTCCTCTACTTCCTTCAGAACCCTTAGTAAGTATTGGAATGGGCTGCCTATGTAGTGTAATAATTGCCCTTTTGTAGGCCATGTATGGTCAGGATGGTCATTGTTTTGTCTATGTATTGTCAGTGCTGTTTGTTTAGAGGAACATATTACTAGAATTTATCTCCGAAATGAAGAGAATGTTCCTGGCCCTGTAAGTGGGGAAAAGGACTAACCCTGAAGGGGTTAATCTGGGTTTCCACACTATATATGTGTGTATCATCATCTGCTGGAGATAAAAGACATCACAGTGACTATGGAGGAAGAGGACGGACATGACGGGGGGTTACTGGGTGTAAATACAAAATAAGATCTTATTACCTCCTCTGCTGCCACTTCCAGCGACGTCTCCTCTCTACTGCCTCATAATTCACCTGGAACTTATTTATACCTGACATCACTTCCTGTCTGTCCCTGACATCACTTCCTGTCTGTATTTCCTAGAAACTTCCTGTCTTGGTAGGAGTGAGATCACCACCTTGTGGATCTCAGAGATACTGCAGCTTCAAGAACAGTCTTGTAGTGTGAACACGGCCTTGTGCTGTGTGTGTATGTATTAGAGTTGCCACCTCATCCCTCCAAACACATATGAATTACACATTCATTTCTGAGGCTAATTGAATGCAGATAAGGCACCAAGTGAGTTTTAATTACCACCTTAATCAGCCACAGAACCCGTGTAATTCATATGTGATCGGGTTTGTAAACTCTAAATGTACACCGATCAGCCATAACATTCTGACCACTGACAGGTGAAGTGAATAACATTTATTATCTCATTACAATGCTATCTGGAAGTGGGTGGGATATATTATGCAGCAAGTGAACATGTTGTTCCTGAAGTTGATGGGCTGAAAGCAAAAAAAAAATTTCATTGCAGTTTGTTGCGTATGGTGCTGTGTAGCCGCTGTTGTGCTTTTTAAGGACATTTTCCCGCACAATATTTACTAAGTAATTTTTAACGAAGATATTTTTAAGATACAGAATCAATCTATATGACACAGTCTATGCATGTGAAACGTATTCACGGAGACGAGTGATCATACAAAATAGCTACATTTATTGGTTGACAAAAGACAAATATTTACATGAAATATTAAAATACAGATTGCATTACTTGATCATTTTGACAATTAATGGAAACACCCTTAAACTGGGCATAGTAGTACCTTGGACACAATTATCACCATTATCACTTCTCGGTAGAATCAATAACCTTTTGATACTTGACAATTAAACAGAATGTCTGTATTTCACACGTCCAACCGTTACTATACTGCAGGTAAGTAGTGGTTAATGTGAAATAAATTAGACATTAGTTTGTCAATAAAATTGGCATCTATGCAAAAATAAATTTATAATGAAAAATTAAATTTAGAGAAAAATCTAAAAGGCGGTTATTGATTCGGGAGAAATATTTTCAATAATAGAATATTCAAAAAATCAATATTTAAGAAAACATAGAAGAGATGATAAACATATTCTTATCAATATGGTATATTTACCCATTCCGATTGGCTACTAGTGTGGATTGTTGGTTACCAGGAATTTTAAGATGGCTGCCGTGGCTTTCAACCTAGATTCTCTTACAGAGGAATTACTTTGTGTGACCTCCAAGTTCAAAGGAGCAGGGATCTTCGTGAATGTAAAAATATGTATTCATGCATGGTGCATGAGGGTCAGTCTGTCTGGGAGTCTTCCAGTGTCCCTTCTCAGGGGGGGTCCCTAAGCTTCCCCCTGAGGTCTTTCCCCCCAGCTCCCCTTTTTGCTCTTTTTTCTAGTTTCTTAAATATCTTCTTAAACAAAAAGGTCATATAATTATACTAAGTTCTGCCCAGAGGGTATGTGTCCTTTTCCTATTGGCAGGCAGACTTAATGATCACCTTTCCCAGTAGTCTCGTGATTTTAAGGTAATAGCACCTTCAACCACCAGGTGTCTCACATGTGTTTGATGTTTTATTTCTTTAAAGCGGAGGGCCGTTTAAAAAAAAAAAAAAAAAAAAAAAAAGTCAGCAGCTGCAAACACTGCAACTGCTGACTTAATCAGCCCACTTACCTGTCCAGGGCACCCGCGATGTCGGCCGCCCGAGGCCGACCCGTCCCTCGGCTCTTGGGTCCCGGCGCCGCCATTCCTTGTAAGGGAAACAGGCAGTGGAGCCTTGCGGCTTCACTGCCCATTTCCTACTGCGCATGCGCGAGTCATGCAGCGCTTTGTGAATGGGACGCGCTGTGTTCTGGAACACACAGTTCCCAGAACACAGCGCGACCCATTACCCAGAAGACGCTGCACGGAGGAGAGAAGAAAGAAGATCTCCGCGGAGGAGGAAGAGGAAGATTAGGATTATGTGCCTAGCAACAGGCACTTCTGGTAAGTAAAAAAAAAATTTTTTATTCATTTTTTTTTTTAGATTTTTTTGAAATTTTTTATATTTTTTTTTGTTCAGGGTGGCCCTCCACTTTAAGTTAATATTTTTATTTCTAGAATATGCGTTCGTTGTTTATATATGTTCTAACTAATATATCTTGAGTGTTCAGGAATGATGGCATCATGTAAAATACGCTTAACATAATTTTGAATAATCACTTGCATAAAATGGTGATATATATGTATATCAATGTATATCTGTTAATCTTTAGTCCATTTAGAAAGGACACAGGTTAGATATATATCAAACAAATCACATACAATTATTATCTATATGGATACATGTATAATTCGGGTATCCAATCAATATTTGTTTATCTAAACATAGGTTCAATTATATGTTTTTCATAATACTAATTTGTTGCTAAAACACTTCTACTTATGATCACATTTTCATATATAATCTCTCCATGACAAAGTTCCCCAGATCACTAAATACCAAACCACAACATCTCCTTGTTGTGACCTATATATATAATTTGAATGGCTTAGAAAACTATGGATGATACTGGTATATGAATCTGTCTCCAACATTGTGACACAACACCCCAGATACATGCACCTGTCATTCCACTCTCGGTTTTTATAATCGGTTATTATCATCCTAGCGTGTAAATCTCTCCTGCCATTGTCTCATGAGAAGCTAGGACAATACTGACTACTTGGCTTATTGATCTCTCACTTTCTGAGACAATGGGATATTTGTTCTGGTCATTCAGGTTTAATGGCTGTTGGTCACAGGTACTCATGAGTATAGCCCAAACCTTGCCATATATATTTGCATGGCTTTCCTTGTCCATTCAAGGAGTTAGATAAGAGTTTTTTGTTTTTTTTTTGTTTGTGACCAAACATCCCTTTTGTTCAGGCAACACATTTCTCAATACAGGCTTGTAGAACTTTAAAAGATAGCTAATCCCTTTAACATTTGGAAAAACCTGTGAGATCCTGTACTTTTCTTTAAAGTTCTCTAAGAGGTCACAGTTCAATAATATCAACACTATAGTTCATCCACCTTTTTTTAGGCCTACTGAAATCTCTCATCTCTCCTGTAAATATTAAATGTATTTCTTCATGAATTCACAACACCGCAGACCGCTCAGGATGTCCATGCTGACCTGTGTCCACAGTCAAAAGCACCTACAATGTGCACGTGAGCATCAGATCTGGACCACAGACAATGGAAGAAGGTGGCCCGGTCTGATGAATGACATTTTCTTTTCCATCATGTGGATGGGTGGTTGTGTGTGTGTCACTTACCTGGGGAAGAGATGACACCAAGATGCAGTATTGGAAGAAGGCAAGCGGGGGGAGGCAGTGTGATGTTTGTCTAGTGAAGTCCATGCCTTGATGGCAGCAAAAGGGGGACCTACTTAATATTAGAGGGGTAATCATAATGTTCTGGTGGGTGGTTACAATGTTCTGATGGGTGGTCCTAATGTTCTTGTGGGTGGTCATAATGTTCCGATGGATAATCATAACGTTCTGTTGAGTGGTTTTAACCCCTTGCCGACCAGCGAACGACGATGTACGTCGGCACAATGGCACGGCTGGGCAAATAGGTGTACATGTACGTCCCCTTTAAATTGTGGCATAGTGGGCACGTGCCCACCCGCCGCGTACTCTGTAAGCATGCCCGCAGGTCCCTCGGACTCTATGTCCACCAGGTGTCATGGAGAGGCAGAACGGAGAGATGCTGTGTGGCTCCCACTGCTGTGTATGAACCAATGAGAAGGGAGAGATGTGGGAGAGCTGTTGCTCTTGTGTACATTGCTGGATCAAGATTGGCTAGGGTAAGTAAGGGGTGCGGGTGGAGCTGTACAAGAGGTTTTTTACCTTCATGCATTCTTCAGCCTTTAGAGACCGTTTAAGCTACCATAGATTACTGAACATTACACTTGTAGCGCTCACCCCCCGAGGTGGGCACGGTTATTTCGCCCCAGGTTCTTTTCCTAAGATAGATCAGCAACAGCCAGGCACACAGTCACTCTTCTGGAAAGTGGAAAGATAGAGCTGGACCCGTAGTCTTATTGTTATCGTAAGGTATTGATGTTGGTGTAAATGATCTGCTTCCTGGGCAGGCTGCTTCTACACCCCAGAGGATCTCCAGTCTCATAGTTTCATAGTTTCATAGTTAGTTAGGTTGAATAAAGACACCAGTCCATCCAGTTCAACCTGAGTGAGTGTCCACAATTGTCCCTTTCCCTGTCATTGCTACACCCACATTGGTCCCTATCCTCAAGGAGCCCACAATCCAAGGTCCCCATTCATATTCTAGGGCCAATTTTGGACAGAAGCCAGAAGCCAATTAACCTACCTGCATGTCTTTGGATTGTGGGAGGAAACCGGAGCACCCGGAGGAAACCCACGCAGGCACAGGGAGAACATGCAAACTCCAGGCAGGTAGTGTCATGGTTGGGATTTGAACCAGTGACCTTCTTACTGCTAGGTGAGAGTGCTAACCACTACACCACTGTGCCGTCTCCTTGGCTTGTAGTGTAATGTAACGAGAATTGAAGTGCCACACCACTACTAAGAGGTTCAGATACAACTTTATGCCGTTAAAAGTCAGGGGTGCAACTGTAGCCTACAGGTTTCAGGGGTCCAATCACCAACATCATCAGGTCTTGATTTGACAATAAAGTGAACAACCCAGAGGTGCTGATAAGGCCTGTGCTTGGAATTCAAAATGGAAAAAAAATACAATTGTAGGTCCAGGTCACTTCTGATTTGTTCACATTATTGACAGTCAAGCCCTGATGAAGGGAACGCTTGGAGGACCTTCTAATCACATTGGCTACTTTTTGAATTGTACCCCTGACTTTTAATGAATAAAGTTTTATCTGGATCTTTTAGCAGTGGTGTGGAGCTTCAATTGAAAATCTGGTTAAATTACAGTGACTCTTCTGTTTCAATGAACAGTCTAGGAATATCCCTGTTTAGATGCTTTATTACTGGGATACCAGGAATAGGCTGGGCAATACTCCAGCAGTACAGCGTAGTAACATATGGACACTCTTACTTTCTTAAATTTCTTAGTACAGTCCCTGCAACCGCAACTAAGGGACTGAGTGACATAGAGACACCATAGGAAATGTCCCAGATATAGCGACTGCAGGCTCCTGGGGAGATCAGATATAGTGAACACAGGCTCCTGGGGAGACCAGATATAGTGAATGCAGGCTCCTGGGGAGACCAGATATAGTGAATGCAGGCTCCTGGGGAGATCAGATATAGTGAATGCAGGCTCCTGGGGAGAGCAGATATAGTGACTGCAGGCTCCTGGGGAGACCAGATATAGTGAATGCAGGCTCCTGGGGAGATCAGACATAGTGAATGCAGGCTCCTGGGGAGAGCAGATATAGTGACTGCAGGCTCCTGGGGAGACCAGATATAGTGAATGCAGGCTCCTGGGGAGATCAGATATAGTGAATGCAGGCTCCTGGGGAGAGCAGATATAGTGACTGCAGGCTCCTGGGGAGACCAGATATAGTGAATGCGGGCTCCTGGGGAGATCAGATATAGTGACTGCAGGCTCCTGGGGAGACCAGATATAGTGAATGCAGGCTCCTGGGGAGATCAGATATAGTGAATGCAGGCTCCTGGGGAGAGCAGATATAGTGACTGCAGGCTCCTGGGGAGACCAGATATAGTGAATGCAGGCTCCTGGGGAGACCAGATATAGTGAATGCAGGCTCCTGGGGAGATCAGATATAGTGAATGCAGGCTCCTGGGGAGAGCAGATATAGTGACTGCAGGCTCCTGGGGAGACCAGATATAGTGAATGCGGGCTCCTGGGGAGAGCAGATATAGTGACTGCAGGGTCCTGGGGAGAGCAGATATAGTGAATATAGGCTCCTGGGGAGATCAGATAGACATTGAAGAACATAACTTAATTAAAAAATGTATATATGGGTAGTGGGGTGCCCACGTGTCCCGGATTGCCCAGGATAGTCCCGCAATTAGCAAGTCTGCCCCGGGTCCCTTCATTCCGGGACAATACAGTGTCCCAGAATGATACTGACAGTGAGCAAACCCCGCTGTAGTGCTAGTGCTCACTCCATCTTCACCTCCACCAGATACTTTACTTGCCACCGGTTGCTAGAGGTGCCTGGCATCTAGCAACCAGTGACGTCATGGGTGCGACTCCCTGCTTAGCTCTCAAAGTGGAGGAGGGGTTAACTTCCTCCTCCGCGCCTAGTGCTCTCAACCACGCTGAATGACCACCCATGTTCTCCATCTTCTGACAAGTGACACTGCATCTGGGCCACTTGTCAGTGGGGGGGCCCACTCACAGCATCCCAAAGAACCGGGCTGGAGTCTCTGCTACTTCACTTCCAGTCTCCACTGGGATCTCTACCACGCATCTGCCCCTTCACAGCCCGGAGCAGCCAGCCCCAGCGATGTTCCCAATCAGTGTGATCGCACAGTGAGTGGTATTCTAGTAGGGGGGGACCTGCCAGCCTCTGCCCATACCATAAGGGGACACCCTGGATTGTCAGAGGGCGTTGTAGGAGCTCTATAGAGCTGCCTGTTGGATGAATGAGCCTGTGGCTCCTTGTCGGTCACTTTCTTGACCTCTGTGGACTGTGACTGAGACTGTGGCATTTGTGTCAAATCGATGCAGCCATGAGGGCATCAGGATTTGCAAGTCAGATTTGCTGGGAACAGTAGTCCATCACCAATTAATCTTCTCAAGTAAACGGTTGCAGCCTTAAAGGGGTACTGCAGGCCCCGGCCTACAACAGGTCATCAACTAAATTCACTGCGACTTATTCTGAGTGAGGCCTAGTCATGTTCTGATGACGTGACAGGATTACTAATGCCGCCTACACACGAGCGGACTGTATGGCGTACTTAGTCCCTCGAAACACATTTCAGCGGACAATCCGCTCGTGTGTGGGCTTCAGCGGACTTTTTCAGCGTGCAGTCCGGCGTACTAAGAATTTCGTTTTTTTCTAAATTCTGTCCGTCGTACTTTGGTTTCAGCGGACAGTACGGTCGTCAGTATGCTAGTTCGACGGACTAAGAATGGCACATGCCCAGAAAGGATTTACACGGCGGAAGGGTGCTTTGCTGTGTCTTTGACTTCCTATTTCTAGTCCCGTCGTACGTGCTGTACACGTCATCGCGCAAGCTTTCGACGGACTGTTTGTGCATCCGTGTGTGGTCAAGTCCGTTCAGTGGAAAGTACGACGGACTGTCCGTCGGATTGTATGACGAACTAAGTACGCCATACAGTCCGCTCGTGTGTACGCGGCATAAGACTGTGACAGAAAGTAGTGTGCTGGAGGAAGACGTGTTCTGAGGTAAAAGTCTGTCAAGCAGTGGCGGCCCGTACATAGGGGGCGCACAAAAAAAATGTCCCTTTAAAAAAAAAAAGTTCCTTTAAGTGCACTGTGTTCGGGGCGGGCGCCGGATACAATGCACTATGGAAGCATCATGCCAATGCAATCCAGTGATTGCAGGCAAAACGCTTCATTTGTGGTGTTTTTTGATGCCCTGTGGCGCTGTGCAGTGCGCCTCTAGATGCTCATTGGGGCATTCTCCTGCATTATGTGTCCTGATGGTGGTTAGTAATTGGCTAGTCCATACGACGTAGGGCGGTGCTTTTATCGGACCAGCCAATCACTTCCGGTTGTCTAAAATGACTTATCCTGGCTGGTCTGAACATGAGCAGAGGAGTCGGCCGGTGATCGGGACACATCACTGAAGCTGCTAGCAGTTAAGATTAAGAAACTTGTGTTGTGCTCTCAGACCTGCAGCCACTGCCTGTGTAGTGGATATGGGGAGGAGGAAGAGGAGGGAGTGCAGTGAAGGGTTGAGAGAGAAGCTTTTAGCACATTCCGGAGACAGTACATCTGGATGGGGCTGCTAGTGTTAAATGTGTGGCAGGTAGGGGCAGCCTGGCACGCAGTGGCTAATGCTAGATGTTATGCTAGTTGTTCAGGCTGTCCTCTCCTCTCCTCTCATCCAGCTGCATTTACACCCAGTCTGAGAGCAGAGCTTCTCCCTGGCAGGGGGGATCTTATCATGGATGGCACTGGTGACATTGTGCTGAGAGGACAGGAGATGACAGCTGGAGGGGAAGACAAGCTTTCTTCACTGTACACTGATCTGTGCTGGATCAGAACACTAACCAGCAGATCCACCATCTCCTGATCATTAAATATCTCCTTCCTCGTTGCATCCATCCATTCACCCACCCATCCATCGCATCCATCCACCCACCCCATCCATCCATCCACCCCATTCATCCATCCACTACATCCACCACATCCATCCACCCATCCAGACAAGCTTCCTTCACTGATCTGTGATGGATCAGAACACTGACAGGCAGATCTACCATCTCCTGATCATTAAATATCTCCTTCCTCGCTGCATGCATCCATCCATCCATCCATTCACCCACCCACCCATCCATCCATCGCATCCATCCATCCACCCACCCCATCCATCCCACCGCATACACCCACCCCATCCATCTATCCAGACAAGCTTCTGTGATGGATCAGAACACTGACCAGCAGTGCGAGTGAGGGGGCCAGGTCTGTTTTGCGCCCCCCCTAAAATTTTGACCATCAGCCTCCACTGCTGTCATGTAGTGTGATGGAGGATGAAGTGTTCTGAGGTAAAAGTCTGTCAAGTAGTACGTTGGAGGAAGAAGTGTTCTGAGGTAAAAGTCTGATAGGGATTGTGTTGAAGGAAGAAGTGTTCTGAGGTAAAAGTCTGATAGGGATTGTGTTGGAGGAAGAAGTGTTCTGAGGTAAAAGTCTGCCAAGTAGTGTGCTGGAGGAAGAAGTGTTCTGAGGTAAAAGTCTGATAGGGATTTTGTTGGAGGAAGAAGTGTTCTGAGGTAAAAGTCTGATAGGGATTTTGTTGGAGGAAGAAGTGTTCTGAGGTAAAAGTCTGATAGGGATTTTGTTGGAGGAAGAAGTGTTCTGAGGTAAAAGTCTGATAGGGATTTTGTTGGAGGAAGAAAGCCCCGTACACACGAGAGGACTTATGTTCGACAGACTTTCGAAGGAGTTCCGCCGGAGTTCCGACAGAGTTCTGACGGACTTTTCGGCTGAGTGGACTTGGCCACACACAATCACACTAAACTCCGACGGATTCAAACGTGATGAGGTACGACTGGATTCGAATAAGGAAGTTCATAGCCAGTAGCCAATAGCTGCCCTAGCGTCGGTTTTAGTCCGTCGGAATAGCATACACACGAGCGAATTTTTCGAAGGGACCGGGTCCGGCGGAGTTCCTTCGGAAAAATTTGAAGCATGTTCCATATTCTAAAGTCCTTCAGACTTTGGCGAGTCAAAAGTCCGTTGCAGCCCACACACGATCGAATAGTCTGACGGAATCAGTCCGTCGGACTTTGGATGTTGAAAAGTCCGCTCGTGTGTACGGGGCTAAAGTGTTCTGATGTAAAAGTCTGATCGGGATTGTGTTGGAGGAAGAAGTGTTCTGAGCAGTGGCGGAATTATAGGGGTCGCTGAGATCGCCAAGGCGACCGGACCCCGTGCTGCAGGGGGGCCTTGAGGGCCCCCCTGTATATCTGAAGGAGCGGGCGGCTGAGACCGAGCTCCCCGATCTTCAGCCGAAGTGTAATCGGCACTGTGCAGGGTCATCACACTGCTTGTAACTAAAGTGAAAGCAGTGTGTGCTCTTTGTCTCCCCCTACAGTGCAGTACCCGGCAGGAAGAGGTAAGATAAAGCACTGCCGTTTTTTGAAAAGACTTTCTAGTCCGTTTATGAAGCAGTGATCAGTGGAGATCCAGAGGATCGCCGCTGATCACAGCCCATAAACAGTTTATAAACCAGAGATAATCAGGGGAGAAGTGTTTGAACTTGTTCTCCCGCCAATTATCTCCGCACACTGAGAATCCACATTGAATGACACAGTAACGGTCACTTTATGAAGCTGCGATCTCAGCGCTTCACTGGTGATCTGTGTCAGAATTCACACTCCCTGATTCACCAACTCAGAGGTGGAGAACCGGGGAGTGAAGAGAGAATCTGGGGGGATCTGAGGGGGAAAGAGGAAGATGATTAACTTCCTTATGCCTCGTTCAGACCCCCCAACACTCTAACCATGTCCCCCTGTCATATTTATGTGTATACATATATATACATATATATATATATATATAATGTGTATATGTATATATATATATAATGTGTGTGTATATACATGTATGTATAATGTCTGTGTGTGTATACATGTATATATTATGTAGGGGGACTCTTTATTTCACTAACATTAATCACACCGTGTATTGAGCTGTGATAATTTATCACTGCTTAATAAATTGACATCTCTGTGTATCGGTGAATTTCTAGTACTGTAATCTCGTAAAGTCTCACGAGATTGCAGTATTAGGGGCCGTTCTCCAGTGTTAGAAGCGTTTGTAGATCGCTTCACTCCTCCAAGGGTGAAGCGATCTACTCCGCTTCATAAAGTGGCACACAGAGGAGAAAGATCTCCTATGTGAATGCCGGAGAATGAAGCAGTGAATAGATTTCACTGCTTCATAAAAGGACACCTTTATGTGTGTGTGCATTTGTGTGTGTATGTGTGCGTGTATGTGTGTGCATGTGTATGTGCATGTGTGCATGTATGTGTATGTGTGTAGATGGCGAGCGGGTGGGGGGGGCACACTGGGGGCATTCAAGGGCACACTAGCAGCATTTGATGGCACACTGGTAGCGTTTAATGGCACAGTGGCTGCAATTGATGGCACAGTTTTAGCATTTGAGGGCACAGTGGCAGCGTTTGGCACAGTAGCTGCAATTGATGGCACAGTGATAGCGTTTGATGGCACAGTGGCAGTATTTGAGGGCACAGTGGCAGCGTTAAATGGGCACAGTGGCTGCAGTTGATGGCACAGTGGCAGTGTTTGATGGCACAGTGACAGCTTTTGATGGCACAGTGGCAGTGTTTGATGGCACAGTGACAGCTTTTGATGGCACAGTGGCTGCAATTGATGGCACAGTGGCAGCGTTAAATGGGCACAGTGGCAGCGTTAAATGGGCACAGTGGCTGCAATTGATGGCACAATGGCAGCATTTGAGGGCACAGTGGCAGCGTTAAATGGGCACAGTGGCAGCGTTAAATGGGCATGGTGGCAGCGTTTGATGGCACAGTGGCAGCGTTTGATGGCACAGTGGCTGCAATTGATGGCACAATGACAGCGTTTGATGGCACAGTGGCAGCGTTTGTTGGGCACAGTAGCAGCGTTTGGGTACAGTGGGTACGATTGATTGCACAGTGGCTGCATTTGAGGGTACAGTGGCAGCGTTTGACGGCACAGTGGCTGCATTTGATGATTTGGTTTATAAAAAATGTTGTGCCCCCAAAAATTTTGAGCACCAGCCGCCGCTGTTTAGATGTATGTATGTACATTTTATGTATCTGCGTTTAATCCTGCCCCCCCCCCCCTTCCCATATTAGAGCTGGGCGATTTTCTAAAAAAAAAATGTTGTCATTTAAAAAAAAAAACTCAATTCACAATTCGAATCCAGTTTTTTTTTATGGACACCGCGCCAGTCCTGAGGAGCTGCTGGCAGGAGTTTTTAGGTGAGGCCGTGGCTTCGTACTAGTCCGCAGGTCCGGCCTCGCGAGCTAGGCCGAAGCCACGGCCTCACCTAAAAACTCCTGCACGCAGCTCCTCAGGACCGGTGCGGTGTCAGCACTGATCCTGGTGAAAAAATAAATATCTAAAAAAAACTATTTGCTGAAAATTTTAATCGATTGGACCTCTCAACTCAATTCAAGATTCAAATCGATTTTTTTCCCCAGCCCTACCCCATATGTGTACAATCAGAACTGTTTTTTTTCTTGCTTGTTCAAAGTAGCAGCAAAAAAATGCTATTACTCTAAAAAGCGATCTGTGCTCAGATCGCTTTTCAGAGGCATTTGACAGCTGGTAAAGGGGCAATATGTTGCCTCCTGACCACCTGTTTTAATCCCTTAATGTGATTGTAAAGGTTTGCTTTTTTTTTTTTTATAACAAACATGTTATACTTACCTTCACTGTGCAGCTCGTTTTGCACAGAGTGGTCCCGAACCTTGTATTCTGGGGTCCCTCGGTGGCTCCTCCTCTTATCAGACAACCCCCTAGGAGAAGCGCTCTCCCGGGGGGGGAGTTACCTTGCAGGCGCCCCCCACGCCCGCCTCATTGTGTTTTATTAACAGCAGTGTGAGCCAATGGCTGAGCTGCTATCAATCTATCCAATCAGGAGCCGAGAACCCTGGGCAAAGGAAGAGCGCATCTCCACCTGGTGAAGTTCCAGGGCTCAGGTAAGTAAAACGGTGGGGGCTGGGGTTTCCGGTGACTGCCAGGTGTTTTTTCACCTTAATGCATAGGATGGATTAACCACTACAGCCCCGGACCAATAAACACCTTAAGGACCAGAGGTCTTTTTCCAATTTCGCACTGCGCTGCTTTAACTGGTAATTGCGCGGTCATGCAATATTGCACCCAAACGAAATTTGCGTCCTTTTCTTCCCACAAATAGAGCTTTCTTTTGATGGTATTTAATTGCCTTTGCGATTTTTATTTTTTGCGATATAAATGGAAAAAGAGCGAAAATTTTGAAAAAAAAAGATATTTTCTTCTTTTTGTTATAAGAAAAATCGAATAAACTAAATTTTATTCATACATTGAGGGCAAAATTTATTCAGCCACATGTCTTTAGTAAAAAAAATGTCAATAAGCGTATATTTTTTGGTTTGCGCAAAAGTTATAGCGTCTACAAACTAGAGTACATTTTCTGGAATTTACACAGCTTTTAATTTATGACTGCCTATCTCATTTCTTGAGGTGCTAAAATGGCAGGGCAGTACAAACCCCCCCCCCCCAAATGACCCCATTTTGGAAAGTAGACACCCCAAGGAAATTGCTGATGGGTATGTTGAGCCCATTGAATATTTATTTTTTTTGTCCTAAGGGATTGAATAATGACAAAAAAAAAAAAAAAATTACAAAAAGTTGTCACTAAATGATATATTGCTCACACATGCCATGGTTATATGTGGAATTGCACCCCAAAATATATTCCGCTACTTCTCCCGAGTATGGGGATACCACATATGTGGGACTTTTTGGGAGTCTAGTCGCGCACGGCACCCCGAAAACCAATCACCACCTTCAGGATTTCTAAGGGTGCAAATTTTTCATTTTACTCCTCACTACCTATCACAGTTTCGAAGGCCATAAAATGTCAAAATAGCACAAAACCCCCCAAAATGACCCCATTTTGGAAAGTAGACACCCCAAGCTATTTACTGAGAGGCATGTTGAGTCCATGGAATATTTTATATTTTGCCACAAGTTGCGGGAATATTACAAACTTTTTTTTTTGCACAAAGTTGTCACTAAATGATATATTGCTCACACATGCTATGGGCATATGTGAAATGACACCCCAAAATAAATTCTGCTGCTTCTCCTGAGTACAGGGATACCACATGTGTGGGACTTTTTGGGAGCCTAGCCGCGTACGGGACCCCGAAATCCAAGCACCGCCTTCAGGATTTCTAAGGGCATACATTTTTTTATTTTACTCCTCACTACCTATCACAGTTTTGAAGGCCATAAAATGCCAAGATGGCACAAAACCCCCCCAAATGACCCCATTTTGGAAAGTAGAGACCCCAAGCTATTTGCTGAGGGCCATGTTGAGACCATTGAATATTTTTTTTTTTGTCCCAAGGGATTGAATAATGACAAAAAATTTAAAAAAATTTTTTTTTTACAAAAAGTTGTCACTAAATGATATATTGCTCACACATGCCATGGTTATATGTGGAATTGCACCCCAAAATATATTCCGCTACTTCTCCCAAGTATGGGGATACCACATGTGTGGGACTTTTTGGGAGTCTAGTCGCGCACGGCACCCCGAAAACCAATCACCACCTTCAGGATTTCTAAGGGTGTAAATTTTTGATTTCACTCCTCACTACCTATCACAGTTTCGAAGGCCATAAAATGCCAAAATAGCACAAAACCCCCCAAAATGACCCCATTTTGGAAAGTAGACACCCCAAGCTATTTACTGAGAGGCATGTTGAGTCCATGGAATATTTTATATTTTGCCACAAGTTGCAGGAATATTACAAACTTTTTTTTTTTGCACAAAGTTGTCACTAAATGATATATTGCTATGGGCATAAGTCAAATTACACCCCAAAATAAATTCTGGTGCTTCTCCCGAGTACGGGGATACCACATGTGGGGGATTTTTTGGGAGCCTAGCCACGTACGGGACCCCGAAAACCAAGCACTGCCTTCCGGATTTAAATATAAAATGCTACCAAAAAAACTGTTAGCGATTGCAGGGATCAGGCCTGACTCTGCGATCGCTGCAGTTATGTGTTTAGTGTTTTGTAAGTGACAGTGATCGATCGATACTGCACTTGGGTGGGCTGGGCAGAGGGACAAAACGCAGGTGCTAGCAGGTATCTGGGCTGATCCCGCTAACAATGCGTTTTTTTGGAACCCTAAACTGCTGGGGACGCTAGTATAGATCTGATCAGATCAGATATTGATCTGTTCAGATTCTATACCACTACGGGAGGTTTATGCTTTGCTTGTGGGTGTTAGCGGTACTGGCACGCAGACCCTGACCCTAAAACCTAATTGATATCATCTGCCGGGTGATCAGGGGGTTAAACCTTTATTGGGTGATAAATGGTGGGTGCCCTGATGCTATAAAAAACAAACTAACCAGAGTCACCCGTAACACTTATACGGTGATCAGTGGTGAAAGGGTTAACTAGGGGCAATCAGGGGGTTCAAATTTTTATTAGGTAGTATATGGGGGTCCCTGGCGCTATATAAAAACCTGACGGGGAACCTAAATAACTAACTGGCTAACCAGCGTCACCAGTGACACTTATACTGTGATCGCTGGTGAAAGGGTTAACTAGGGGCGATCAGGGGGTTAAAACCATTATTGGGTAGTATATGGCAGTGAACCTAAAAAAATAACTAGCTACCTAACGACACTAGCGACACTAATGCAGCGATCAGAAAAACGATCGCTTAGTGACACTGGCAAAAGGGGGTGAAAGGGTTAACTAGGGGCAATCAGGGGGTTAAAACCATAATTGGGTAGTATATCGGGGTACCTAGCGCTATAAAAACCTGGCGGTGAACCTAAAAAAATAACTAGCTACCTAGCGACACTAGCGACACTAATGCAGCGATCAGAAAAATGATCGCTTAGTGACACTGGCAAAAGGGGGTGAAAGGGTTAACTAGCAGCAATCAGGTGGTTAAAACCATTATTGGGTAGTATATCGGGGTACCTAGCGCTATAAAAACCTGCCGGTGAACCTAAAAAAATAACTAGCTACCTAGCGACAGTAGCGACACTAATGCAGCGATCAGAAAAATGATCGCTTAGTGACACTGGCAAAAGGGGGTGAAAGGGTTAACTAGCGGCAATCAGGGGGTTAAAACCATTATTGGGTAGTATTTCGGGGTACCTAGCGCTATAAAAACCTGGCGGTGAACCTAAAAAAATAACTAGCTACCTAGCGACAGTAGCGACACTAATGCAGCGATCAGAAAAATGATCGCTTAGTGACACTGGCAAAAGGGAGTGAAAGGGTTAACTAGTGGCAATCAGGGGGTTAAAACCATTATTGGGTAGTATATCGGGGTACCTAGCGCTATAAAAACCTGGCGGTGAACCTAAAAAAATAACTAGCTACCTAGCGACACATGCAGCGATCAGAAAAATGATCGCTTAGTGACACTGGCAAAAGGGGGTGAAAGGGTTAACTCTAGGGGCAATCAGGGGGTTAAATCTTTATTGGGGGGTGATAGGGGGCTACCCTGGACCTAACACTAACTGTCCTGACAGTTTTTACTTTTACAACTGACACTGAATGCATTGATCAGTAAAGAAATGATCAATGTAATCAGTGACACTGTAACTGTGGGGGGGGGGGGGGGGGATCGGGGGGTTGGGTTTGTGTGCCTGTGTGTGCCTACATGTCAGTGTAGTGTTGGTGCACACTTACTTTGTGTCTTCTCCTCGTAGTCCGGTCAAAAAGACCGCCCCGAGGAGAATGACATCACTTCCTCCTTCCTGTGTAAACAATACACAGTGGGAGGAAGTTCGTCATTGGTCAGGAGCGATCCAGAGGGGGTGGCCAGAAACCAACGGCCATCCCCTCATCACGGATCGCTCCTGGAGGGAAACGGACCGCCGTATCCAGCGGGAGGGGGTCCGATCGGACCCCCCACCCGCTGGAAGGCAGGCACGTACATGTACGTGCTTGTGCCTGCCTGTGCCATTGTAATGACGTACATTGGCAATACGGCGGTCCTTAAGTGGTTAAGGTGAAAAAACACGAGGGTTTACAACCCCTTAAATGCATCATCACTATGCTGCAACTGCATGCAATGCACACAGTTGCAGAGTGGTTGCAGTGCAGCCCCATTCACCTAGGGATGTACTTAAAGGGTGCCCTGACTGGAAAAAGATTGAGAAACACCGACATAGAGGAACCCATCTCTCCATTTTCCTCCTACAGCCGCTGAATGCCTGCAGGAGGGAGAGGTGGAGAAGCGGCGGCAAATGGAGAAATTGGTTCCTTTACATGTAGCCACCCACTTGCAACCGGGTCCTTTTGTTCCGCCACCAAACTCGGAGTAAAGGGCCCTGTCAGGGGGGCCCTTCATGGTTTTTTGCATCGGGGCCCTGAAGGTTCTAGTTACGCCACTGGTTCTGAGGTAAAAGTCTGCCAAGTAGTGCGCTGGAGGAAGAAGTGTTCTGAGGTAAAAGTCTGATAGGGATTTTGTTGGAGGAAGAAGTGTTCTGATGTAAAAGTCTGATCGGGATTGTGTTGGAGGAAGAAGTGTTCTGAGGTAAAAGTCTGCCAAGTAGTGCGCTGGAGGAAGAAGTGTCCTGAGGTAAAAGTCTGATAGGGATTTTGTTGGAGGAAGAAGTGTTCTGATGTAAAAGTCTGATCGGGATTGTGTTGGAGGAAGAAGTGTTCTGAGGTAAAAGTCTGCCAAGTAGTGCGCTGGAGGAAGAAGTGTTCTGAGGTAAAAGTCTGATAGGGATTGTGTTGGAGGAAGAAGTGTTCTGAGGTAAAAGTCTGATAGGGATTTTGTTGGAGGAAGAAGTGTTCTGAGGTAAAAGTCTGTCAAATAGTGTGTTGGAGGAAGAAGTGTTCTGAGGTAAAAGTCGGATAGGGATTGTGTTGGAGGAAGAAGTGTTCTGAGGTAAATGTCTGTCAAGTAGTGCGTTGGAGGAAGAAGTGTTCTGAGGTAAATGTCTGTCAAGTAGTGCGTTGGAGGAAGAAGTGTTCTGAGGTAAAAGTCTGTCAAGAAGTGCGTTGGAGGAAGAAGTGTTCTGAGATAAAAGTCTGTCAAGTAGTGTGTTGGAGGAAGAAGTGTTCTGAGGTAAAAGTCTGATAGGGATTGTGTTGGAGGAAGAAGCGTTCTGAGGCAAAAGTCTGATAGGGATTGTGTTGGAGGAAGAAGCGTTCTAAGGTAAAAGTCTGATAGGGATTGTGTTGGAGGAAGAAGCGTTCTAAGGTAAAAGTCTGATAGGGATTGTGTTGGAGGAAGAAGTGTTCTGAGGTAAAAGTCTGATAGGGATTGTGTTGGAGGAAGAAGCGTTCTGAGGTAAAAGTCTGATAGGGATTGTGTTGGAGGAAGAAGCGTTCTGAGGTAAAAGTCTGATAGGGATTGTGTTGGAGGAAGAAGCGTTCTGAGGTAAAAGTCTGATAGGCAGTGGCGTAACTAGATCTTTCTGGGCCCCGATGCAAGAAACCATGAAGGGCCCCCTGAACCCCAGCCAGGGCCCTTCCCTCCAAGTCCGGCGGTGGAACTCCAGGGCGTGGTCACAGGTATGACCTTTGTGAGCCCTGTAGTTCCACCACTAGCATCAGTAGTTTTTTTTATTACTTTATTTTTTATTTTTAGGTGCCCCATTGGGGGACTGTCCCTAGGCAGGATGGGGTCCCCGTCCCCAGAAGAGATGAGGTCCTTTTCTCCAGGGCAGATGAAGTTACTGCCCCCAGGTGAGAAGGGGTCCCTGTCCCCAGGGGAGATGGGGGTCCCTGTCCCCACGTGAGAAGGGACCCCTGTCCCCAGGGGGAGATGGAGGGGGTAAGTAATGGTGTGTGGGGGATGGGGTCCTCTCACTCACCATGACCAAGCTGCAGGCCGCGCACTCATCCATGTTGGCCTGGGCTCCATCCAGTGTGCTGGACGGGTGATCAGCATATCTCCCAGAAAGACCGTTCATCATCTGTGTATGAGGGAGGGAGGAGGGGGGCTGGCAGACAAGCCTGCAGTGTCCTTCGGGGAGCCGGCTCTCATAGGGCTGCACTGCATCTGTGTGCTTAAAGTTTGTTTACCCGGGAGAAGTATGCAGTGCAGTGTGGGCTGGACTCGGGGGGGCGGGACTCTGGCTGGGGAGAACAGACATCGGACTGAGCGGCAATGCATGGAGCAGGAGAGGGGTACTCTGAGGAGCCAGTCAAGGACACAGGTCATGCGGGGAATGCACAACTAAGCCAGTGTGATAGTCGAGCATGGAGCTCTGCTAGTCACCCTCCACCTCCAGCCACCCGTGTGCATGGTGCACTGGTACCCCTAGCTGCCTATGCTGCTGCCGGCCATATGTAGAGGGGGCTGCATGGGCCCCCTGTAGCACAGGGCCCAGTTGCGGTCGCGACTGCTGCACCCCCTATAGTTACGCCCCTGCTGATAGGGATTGTGTTGGAGGAAGAAGTGTTCTGAGGTAAAAGTCTGATAGGGATTGTGTTGGAGGAAGAAGTGTTCTGAGGTAAAAGTCTGATAGGGATTGTGCTGGAGGAAGAAGTGTTCTGAGGTAAGTCTGTCAAGAAGTGCATTGGAGGAAGAAGTGTTCTGAGGTAAAAGTATGTCAAGAAGTGCGTTGGAGGAAGAAGTGTTCTGAGGTAATAGTCTGTCAAGTAGTGTGCTGGAGGAAGAAGTGTTCTGAGGTAAATGTCTGATAGGGATTGTGTTGGAGGAAGAAGTGTTCTGAGGTAAAAGTCTGTCAAGTAGTGCGTTGGAGGAAGAAGTGTTCTGAGGTAAAAGTCTGTCAAATAGTGTGTTGGAGGAAGAAGTGTTCTGAGGTAAAAGTCTGTCAAATAGTGCGCTGGAGGAAAAAGTGTTCTGAGGTAAAAGTCTGATAGGGATTGTGTTGGAGGAAGAAGTGTTCTGAGGTAAAAGTCTTATAGGGATTGTGTTGGAGGAAGAAGCGTTCTAAGGTAAAAGTCTGATAGGGATTGTGTTGGAGGAAGAAGTGTTCTGAGGTAAAAGTCTGATAGGGATTGTGTTGGAGGAAGAAGCGTTCTGAGGTAAAAGTCTGATAGGGATTGTGTTGGAGGAAGAAGCGTTCTGAGGTAAAAGTCTGATAGGGATTGTGTTGGAGGAAGAAGCGTTCTGAGGTAAGTCTGTCAAGAAGTGCATTGGAGGAAGAAGTGTTCTGAGGTAAAAGTATGTCAAGAAGTGTGCTGGAGGAAGAAGTGTTCTGAGGTAAATGTCTGATAGGGATTGTGTTGGAGGAAGAAGTGTTCTGAGGTAAAAGTCTGTCAAGTAGTGCGTTGGAGGAAGAAGTGTTCTGAGGTAAAAGTCTGTCAAATAGTGTGTTGGAGGAAGAAGTGTTCTGAGGTAAAAGTCTGTCAAATAGTGCGCTGGAGGAAGAAGTGTTCTGAGGTAAAAGTCTGATAGGGATTGTGTTGGAGGAAGAAGTGTTCTGAGGTAAATGTCTGTCAAGTAGTGCGTTGGAGGAAGAAGTGTTCTGAGGTAAAAGTCTGTCAAGAAGTGCGTTGGAGGAAGAAGTGTTCTGAGGTAAAAGTCTGTCAAGTAGTGTGTTGGAGGAAGAAGTGTTCTGAGGTAAAAGTCTGATAGGGATTGTGTTGGAGGAAAAAGCGTTCTGAGGTAAAAGCCTGATAGGGATTGTGTTGGAGGAAGAAGCGTTCTGAGGTAAAAGTCTGATAGGGATTGTGTTGGAGGAAGAAACGTTCTGAGGTAAAAGTCTGATAGGGATTGTGTTGGAGGAAGAAGCGTTCTGAGGTAAAAGTCTGATAGGGATTGTGTTGGAGGAAGAAGTGTTCTGAGGTAAAAGTCTTATAGGGATTGTGTTGGAGGAAGAAGCGTTCTGAGGTAAAAGTCTGATAGGGATTGTGTTGGAGGAAGAAGCGTTCTGAGGTAAAAGTCTGATAGGGATTGTGTTGGAGGAAGAAGCGTTCTGAGGTAAAAGTCTGATAGGGATTGTGTTGGAGGAAGAAGTGTTCTGAGGTAAGTCTGTCAAGAAGTGCATTGGAGGAAGAAGTGTTCTGAGGTAAAAGTATGTCAAGAAGTGCGTTGGAGGAAGAAGTGTTCTGAGGTAATAGTCTGTCAACTAGTGTGCTGGAGGAAGAAGTGTTCTGAGGTAAATGTCTGATAGGGATTGTGTTGGAGGAAGAAGTGTTCTGAGGTAAAAGTCTGTCAAGAAGTGCGTTGAAGGAAGAAGTGTTCTGAGGTAAAAATCTGTCAAGAAGTGCGTTGGAGGAAGAAGTGTTCTGAGGTAAAAGTCTGTCAGTGTGCTGGAGGAAGAAGTGTTCTCAGGTAAATGTCTGTCAAGAAGTGCGTTGGAGGAAGAAGTTTTCTAAAGGTATAAGTCTGTCAAGAAGTGCGTTGGAGGAAGAAGTGTTCTGAGGTAAATGTCTGTCAAGAAGTGCGTTGGAGGAAGAAGTGTTTTGAGGTAAAAGTCTGTCAAGTAGTGTGCTGGAGGCAGAAGTGTTCTGAGGTAAAAATCTGATCAGGGGCGGATCCAGGGGGGCAACGGGGCAATTGCCCCCTCCGAAAAGATCATTTATTGCAGTCCCCACCGAGCCTCTCTCTCTCTCACATCAGTATAATCAGCCGATTGGCGGTGCTGAGAGAGAGAGACTCTGTTTGTGGTCACAAGAAGATAAGATGGAGGGAGGAGGTGTGTGGAGCTGCGCCGCTGGCTAGTGTTCCTTGCACTGGTTGCTAACGCCTGTGCCGCCTGGCGTGTAGCAACCAGTGACGTCAGTCACATCGGAGGCTGGAGCCGCTACTGAGGAGGAGAACTCCAGCATTCATAGCGGAGCCTTCTTCATTCTCCACCCCTGAGTGAGAGTGTTGGCTCCACCTACCTCCTCCCTCCATCTTCTCCACAGCACGGCGGGAACACAGGAAGAAGCAGTGACTGTGTGTCACTGTCATCTGATACTGCTGACTGCACCTGCAGACAGTGCAATTAACGGATCCCACTCATCTGCATTGCTTCTGCATGGGAGCCAATCCCCCCCCCAGAGCACCAAAATATTATATAAAAGTGAGTAAAAGAATGAATGAATGTGAATGTGTAAAATTGCAAAATCTTGTGTGCCATACTGTCATTATTTATGGAAAACAAATGCTGCCCTTTTAGTCTTGTGCAATCTAAATCCCTTCAGCTCCGGAAAGTTTTACTCCCCCCCCACGAACAAGCCATTTTTTGCGATACTGCTTTGCGTTACTGTAACTGACTGACAATTGCGCGGTCGTGTAATGCTGTAACCAAGTAAAATTGATGTCCATTTTTTTCTACTAATAGCACTTTCTTTTGATAAATTTTTATATTTTGCAATATAAACATAGCGACAATTTTGAAAAAGAAAGCAATATTTTTAACTTTTTGCTATAAAAAAAAATGGTCTTCCTCAATTTAGGCCAATATGTATTCTGCTACATATTTTTGGTGAAAAATCCCAATAAATGTATATTGATTGTTTTGAACAAAAGTTATCGCATCTACAAAATAGGGGATAGATTTATGCCATTTTTATTTCTTTTTTCCTAGTAATGGCGGAGATCAGTGATTTTTTTTTAGCAGGACTACAGCATTGTGGCGGACAGATCGTACACTTTTTGGGGACCAGTGACACGAATACAGTGATCGGTGCTAAAAATATGCACTGTCACTTATACTAATGACACTGGCTGTTAACATCAGGGGTGATCAAAGAGTTAACAGTGTCCCTAGGGGGTGCTTGCTAACTGTGTGAGGATGGACTCACTAGTTGAACAGAGTGATCCGTGTTCCTGGTTAGCAGGAACACAAGATCACTCTGTTCATCTCTGACAGAGCGACGATCTGCCTTGTTTACATCAGCAGACCGCTGTTCCATCTCTGTGGGGAGCGATTGCAGGTGGCCAGCGGACATCACTTCTTGCTGATTGGCTCCCCCTCTGGCCAATCAGCACATGTGCCTTTGCTGGCTATTGCACAAATGGCGTACAGGTACACCTTATTTTCTGGCAGTGCCCCTCCCGAGACTAGACTCTGGATCCGCCCCTGAGTCTGATAGGGATTTTGTTGGAGGAAGAAGTGTTCTGAGGTTGAAGTCTGATAGGGATTGTGTTGGAGGAAGAAGTGTTCTGAGGTAAATGTCTGTCAAGTAGTGCGCTGGAGGAAGAAGTGTTCTGAGGTAAAAGTCTGTCAAGTAGTGTGCTGGAGGAATAAGTGTTCTGAGGTAAATGTCTGTCAAGTAGTGCGCTGGAGGAAAAAGTGTTCTGAGGTAAAAGTCTGTCAAGTAGTGTGCTGGAGGAAGAAGTGTTCTGAGGTAAAAGTCTTTCAAGTAGTGTGCTGGAGGAAGAAGTGTTCTGAGGTAAATGTCTGTCAAGTAGTGCGCTGGAGGAAGAAGTGTTCTGAGGTAAAAGTCTGTCAAGTTTAGGGTCAGCCATCCATCAGCCAGGCTTTCCTCCAGCACACTACTTGACAGACTTTTACCTCAGAACACTTCTTCCTCCAGCACACTACTTCTCTCTAAGTTGCGAGAATCTGATCTTTTTATTCTAAATAAAAAAATAGTGATTCTCATTTTGACCAGAATCGTGCAGCTCTATGGACCAGCATAAAAAAGTCCCATCCGCCGATACCCCCTGGTTGCGTTCCGTTACCAGGAGTAACAGTCGACATTTCTCTCCCCTTTTACTGTTGTCAAGCAGGAGTTTTAAAAGAGAAGTTCAGATGATCTGCAATGCAGTGTGTAATGTCTGTGCCATGCAGTGCACTGGGCATTATTTGTAATCCATTAGTGCGATCCCTCGCCATGGTTGCCACGGGTAACAGCACATGTTTTACAGTCACTGAGTTGCAGGGCTAAGTACAAGTGTCCGCCCCAGGACTGGTTGAAGTAACTGGGTAGAGGGAGGCAATAATAATGACAATCCCGGATGGTTGCTATGGGCAACGGCACTTGTAAAAGTAATTTTTTAGACAAACACACAGTCTTTTCCCATAGTTGAATCCTCTAGGTGATGCAACAAAGTCCCCCATTTTCTGTGTTGCTAGGGGCGACAGCCAGCAGGTTAACCGTGAAAGTGGATCTCGGTGGGACCTCTAAATGTAGCGGTTGGTTTCTACGTGTTACAAAATCCTTGCATTTCACCCTGCTGCCAGACATCCATTAGATACACTCCTTTTGTCGATGTCCTTGTTTTTTTTTATTTTATTAGGGGATTGAACTTGGTTGGGGAAAAGGGACATGGGATGCCCATAGGATAAATTGGTACTTTGAAGAATATAGTAACTTCTAAAAAAGGATCTGGTGACTGCAGGTGCTAGCGTGCAGGAACCAGATGACATCCCTGAAGAGCCGGTCTGCTCTAAGTCCATTGCTGTACCCATCCGGAAGGAGCCCATGATAGAGGGATGAGTGCCACCAGGTGATCGGGATGAGGTAAGCGAGGGCTGGGTCATTGATTGGCGTTTCCCCAGAACACTGGAACAATATGGGTCCTTGGAAAGACTGTTTGCCTGGTCGTCTCCTGAGGAAATCCCCAGTGAGGAGGAGTGGGTGACAAGAGACTCTCATTCTGCAGAGGCCAAGGAAGAACCTCAGCCCCCAGTATGGACCCCAGTTTCTTGCAGTAGCCTTTTCTTAAGCAGACCTTCCACTACTAAGATCAGAGCGCCCACATACAAGCAATGGGTGATAAAGGCCCAGGATTCTTGTGTCTTGCCCAGAAAAGGGAAGCCAAAGGAATTGCTAAGGTTCTCCCGGTTTCAGAGGGAAATACAGAGAAAGGTTGCTTTAGAGTGGGGTCTTGGCTATCCGTATGTCCCCTTTTAGATTATGGACATCGAGGAGAGTTCCTGGGGAGAGTGGGAGAATGACCTAATCTGGGAGTTCATGCACGTCCCAACGCCTTTAAGGGTGCCAGAGACTGATGCTTGGGCCCGGTTCAAGGACATTTTGGAGGAATGGAAGCTGGGACGTGCCATCTACAGAGACAGAGTCCTGGTTATAAAGGCAGGTCAGCCTACCAGGAGCCATTTGGTCTCAGTCAGAGAAGGGGATAGTAGGAGGAGGTTGCTGGATCCCCGCTTCTATGTGTGAGGAGGACTGCTGTGCTGTGCAGCCACCATAGGAGCAGCCACAACAGGGCAGGGTCTGTGTGGTTTTCTTCACTGACAATTTTATTTTACAGGGACAGTCTTTGCCTGCCACCCAGGGTGCCTGATAGAAGGACTGTTAATCATGGACACTAGGGTATACTGTCCCTGCCTACCTCTTTGCTACCTGCTATTCAAGAAGGGGCCCCTTCACTCAGAAGCAAAAGAAGGACTGCTACAGGTTCCACATATACGTTTGGTTATTTTTCTGTTTGGGGTTAAAGATTTCCGTTCTGACAGAATAATGACAAGCGGGTAAATACTGTATATATGGAAATGTGGATCTGATATTTCTCTGCTGGGGGGATTATAACCCCCTTCCAGTAGTAATGTAAAGTGTATAGATAGTGTGTTAAGATAGGTTGTTGTACATTTTTGTGTTCTCTTAAGAATTCCAGAGACTTGACGGCTGTCCATCTCCACCGCTCCAGAGGACAAGAAATGTGGTGAGTAAGATTATTCCTCCTGTGGGAGCAATGCTTAGGCTCCAAAGTGTATGTGTTTAGCTGCAGGGACCTGTAGTTAGGGTTGAAGTGTACAGTGTACATACATGACCGAAATGTAAATATCTATTTTTCACAGCTGGGGATCAGCTGTATTCTGGTGGTCGTGAGTGTAGCACCCTCTACCTTAGATAGGTAGGCGCTAAGTGTAACGTTTTTGTGTAAGCTGCCAATGCAGGTACAGTACATTTAAGCAGGCCTATGCTGTGAGCTAGGCCTGTTTGTTTTGTTTTTGGGGGCAGGGGAGTGGTTTAGTATAGCAGTAGATGACTGACATGTGCTTTAGCTCTTGGGCGCCTCCTCTGTTTCCAGGGAGAAGGTTCTAGAAAAGGGGCAAGAGAGCTGGAGTGACATGGGGTGCATGCGAGGAGCTCTGACTAATCCCCAACTAGGATTGGCAGGGGTCAGGCCTCCTACATATACCCATGGTCAGCCTGCTGGGGGAGGAGTTGTCAGCTGGGTGAACTGGATGATGGAGTGTTAGACTGTCTTATCTGAGAGAATTCCCTTTCTGGGGGATGTACCTGGGAAGGAGCCTATCCTTAAACAGTCATGGAGAGGTGTCCTGGAACAGGAGCTGGAGGAGACAGTTGGTCCGCACTTCCGGAGTAAAGTCATTCAGAAAGGATTCAGGGCAGATGTCTGTGAGTGGAAGGTATAGTGGGGAGATTTGGAAGATACATGCCAGGGGAGCTGGATATAGAGCCAGAGGGAGAGACTGTGGGAGTATACAAAGCCATTCATAACTCTGCCCAGAGCTACATCACCAATCTTGTCTCCAAATATCACCCAAATTGTCCTCTCTGCTCTTCTTTTCAAGACCTCCTACTCTCGAGCTTTCTCGTCTCCTCCTCCCATGCTCGTCTCCAGGATTTCTCCAAAGCCTCTCCAATCCTCTGGAACTCGCTACCTCAACCTATCCGGCTATCACCTACTCTTGCTACCTTCAGGCGATCCCTGAAAACTCATTATTATTATTGTTATAGACGATTTATATCGCACCAACAGTTTATGCAGTGCTTTACAATGTAGAGGGGGGCAGCACAATTACAGTACAGTTCAATACAGGAGGGGTAGGAGGGCCCTGCTCCTAGGGCTTACATTATAAAATGGGGGGGGGGTGGTACAAAAGGTGCAGGGAATGATTTGATGGGGGTGGCTCAGGGACAGTTGTTAGGTGGGTGTGGGATAGGCTTCCCTTAATAAATGAGTTTTCAGGGATCTCCTAAAGGTAGACAGGTTAGGGGCTGGTCGGGCATACTGGGGTAGGGAGTTCCAGAGGATGGGAGAGGCTCTGGAGAAGTCCTGGAGGCGAGCATGGGAGGAGGTAATAGGGGAGCTAGGGAGCAGTAGCTCCTGGGAGGAGTGGAGGGGACAATTTGGGCAATATCTGCAGATGAGGTTGGAGATGTAGCTGGGGGCGATGTTGTGGATGGCCTTGTATGTTGTGGTTAGAATGTTGAATTATAAATGGTAGGGCAGGGGATGCCAGTGAAGGGATTTGCAGAGAGGAGCAGCAGTCACAGATCAGTTAGTGAGGTGTATTAGTCTAGCAGCAGAATTCAAAGGATATGCCATTAAGGAGAAAGTTGCAGTAGTCGAGGCGGGAAATAATCAAGGAGTGAACTAGTTGCTTTGTGGTGTAATTAGTCAGGAAGGGTGGAATACTGGAGATGTTGCGGAGGTTAAGGCAGCAGGATTGAGCCAGTGATTGGATGTGGAGACTGAAGGAGAGGTCAGAGTCAAGGATTACACCCAGGACCCTGGCATGTGTGGAGGGACCAATGGTTGTGCTGTTGATCTTAATGGTAAAGTCATGGGGGGGGGGGGACCGAAAAGGAGGAAATTATAACAAGCTCGGTTTTAGAAAGATTGAGTTGGAGAAAGTGGTGCGACATCCATACCGATATGTCATTCAGTAAGTTTGAGATCCGTGAGGAGATCGACGGGGTGAGTTGAGGAGTAGAGAGATAGATCTGGATTTATGACGAGAGACTTTCTTGGTATCTGGGCATTTCCAGATTCTGATAAGCCCCCCCCCCTGTCCACAGACCCCCACAATAACCAGGCCAGGGTTGTGGGGATGAGGCCCTTGTCACATGGGGACATGGTGCTTTGCCATGGGGGGGTCTTCTCTAGAAAGACACCCCTATGTTGAGGGCACATGACCTGGTATGGTTCAGGAGGAGGGGGAGCCGCACACTCATCCCTCTCCCGGTCAGCCAGGCTGCATGCTTGGATGAAGGGTCTAGTATAGGTTTCCGGGGGGGGGGGGGGGGGGGGGGGCACACAATTTTCTGTGTGAGACACTTCCTTAAAATCCATCTTACACTCAGAGGGTCTGGTATGTATTTGGGGGGCTACAGAAAAAGTGACATTTACAAAGAAAAAAATGAATCTTTTTTTTTTTTTTATTTAAACATCACACAGACCCTCCAATGGTCCCCCAAATACATAGAATAACCTGGGGGGGGGGGGGTCTGTGTGCTGTTTTGGTCATTTTAAGTGTAGGGGTATGATCTCAGGTATAAGTATTTTTTTTTTTACAAAACAAAGGTGCTTTATTGTTGTCATGTAGAATGATATACACTATATCCAACAATGTAGTACAGAACACTTCATAAGAGACCTGCAAGAGCAGCTGAGTGAATGCTGCTCACATTCATTCAACTAATTTTATTTTTTAACCACTACAGCCCCGGACCAATAAACACCTTAAGGACCAGAAGTCTTTTTCCAATTTCACACTGCGCTGCTTTAACTGGTAATTGCGCGGTCATGCAATATTGCACCCAAACGAAATTTGCGTCCTTTTCTTCCCACAAATAGAGCTTTCTTTTGATGGTATTTGATTGCCTCTGCGATTTTTATTTTTTGCGATATAAATGGAAAAAGAGCGAAAATTTTGGAAAAAAAATATATTTTCTTCTTTTTGTTATAAGAAAAATCGAATAAACTAAATTTTAGTCATACATTGAGGGCAAAATTTATTCAGCCACATGTCTTTAGTAAAAAAAAATGTCAATAAGCGTATATTTTTTGGTTTGCGCAAAAGTTATAGCGTCTACAAACTAGAGTACATTTTCTGGAATTTACACAGCTTTTAATTTATGACTGCCTATCTCATTTCTTGAGGTGCTAAAATGGCAGGGCAGTACAAACCCCCCCCCCCCCCCAAATGACCCCATTTTGGAAAGTAGAGACCCCAAGGAAATTGTTGATGGGTATGTTGAGCCCATTGAGTATTTATTTTTTTTGTCCTAAGGGATTGAATGACAAAAATATTTTTTTTACAAAAAGTTGTCACTAAATGATATATTGCTCACACATGCCATGGTTATATGTGGAATTGCACCCCAAAATATATTCCGCTACTTCTCCCGAGTATGGGGATACCACATGTATGGGACTTTTTGGGAGTCTAGTCGCGCACAGCACCCCGAAAACCAATCACCACCTTCAGGATTTCTAAGGGTGCAAATTTTTGATTTCACTCCTCACTACCTATCACAATTTTGAAGGCCATAAAATGCCAAAATAGCACAAAACCCCCCAAAATGACCCCATTTTGGAAAGTAGATACCCCAAGCTATTTACTGAGAGGTATATTGAGTCCATGGAATATTTTATATTTTGCCACAAGTTGCGGGAATATTACAAACTTTTTTTTTTTGCACAAAGTTGTCACTAAATGATATATTGCTCACACATGCTATGGGCATATGTGAAATGACACCCCAAAATACATTCTGCTGCTTCTCCTGAGTACAGGGATACCACATGTGTGGGACTTTTTGGGAGCCTAGCCGCGTACGGGACCCCGAAATCCAAGCACCGCCTTCAGGATTTCTAAGGGCATACATTTTTTATTTTACTCCTCACTACCTATCACTACTTATCACAGTTTTGAAGGCCATAAAATGCCAAGATGGCACAAAACCCCCCCAAATGACCCCATTTTGGAAAGTAGACACCCCAAGCTATTTGCTGAGGGCCATGTTGAGACCATTGAATATTTTTTTTTTGTCCCAAGGGATTGAATAATGACAAAAAATAAAGAAAATTTTTTTTTCTACAAAAAGTTGTCACTAAATGATATATTGCTCACACATGCCATGGTTATATGTGGAATTGCACCCCAAAATATATTCCGCTACTTCTCCCGAGTATGGGGATACCACATGTGTGGGACTTTTTGGGAGTCTAGTCGCGCACGGCACCCCGAAAATCAATCACCGCCTTCAGGATTTCTAACGGTGCAAATTTTTGATTTCACTCCTCACTACCTATCACAGTTTCGAAGACCATAAAATGCCAAAATAGCACAAAACCCCCCAAAATGACCCCATTTTGGAAAGTAGACACCCCAAGCTATTTACTAAGAGGCATGTTGAGTCCATGGAATTCAGCGATCAGAAAAATGATCGCTTAGTGACACTGGCAAAAGGGGGTGAAAGGGTTAACTAGGGGCAATCAGGGGGTTAAAACCATTATTGGGTAGTATATCGGGGTACCTAGCGCTATAAAAACCTGGTGGTGAACCTAAAAAGATAACTAGCTACCTAGCGACACTAATGCAGCGATCAGAAAAATGATCGCTTAGTGACAGTGGCAAAAGGGGGTGAAAGGGTTAACTAGGGGCAATCAGGGGGTTAAAACCATTATTGGGTAGTATATCGGGGTACCTAGCGCTATAAAAACCAGGCGGTGAACCTAAAAAAATAACTAGCTACCTAGCGACAGTAGCGACACTAATGCAGCGATCAGAAAAATTATTGCTTAGTGACACTGGCAAAAGGGGGTGAAAGGGTTAACTAGGGGCAATCAGGGGGTTAAAACCATTATTGGGTAGTATATCGGGGTACCTAGCGCTATAAAAACCAGGCGGTGAACCTAAAAAAATAACTAGCTACCTAGCGACAGTAGCGACACTAATGCAGCGATCAGAAAAATTATTGCTTAGTGACACTGGCAAAAGGGGGTGAAAGGGTTAACTAGGGGCAATCAGAGGGTTAAAACCATTATTGGGTAGTATATCGGGGTACCTTGCGATATAAAAACCTGGCGGTGAACCTAAAAACATAACTAGCTACCTAGCGACAGTAGCGACACTAATGCAGCGATCAGAAAAATGATCGCTTAGTGACACTGGCAAAAGGGGGTGAAAGGGTTAACTCTAGGGGCAATCAGGGGGTTAAATCTTTATTGGGGGGTGATAGGGGGCTACCCTGGACCTAACACTAACTGCCCTGACAGTTTTAACTGTTACAACTGACACTGAATGCAGTGATCAGTAAAGAAATGATCAATGCAATCAGTGACACTGTGACTGGGGGGGGGGGGGGCGGGGGGGATCGGGGGGGGGTTTGTGTACCTATGTGTCAGTGTAGTGTTTTGGTGCACTTACTTTTAGTCTTCTCCTCGTAGTCCGGTCAAAAAGACCGCCCCGTGGAGAATGACATCACTTCCTCCTTCCTGTGTAAACAATACACAGTGGGAGGAAGCTCCAGAGGGGGTGGCCAGAAACCAACGGCCATCCCCTCATCACGAATCGCTCCTGGAGCGAACCGGACCGCCGTATCCAGCGGGAGGGGGTCCGATCGGACCCCCCACCCGCTGGAAGGCAGGCACGTACATGTACGTGCTTGTGCCTGCCTGTGCCATTGTGATGACGTACAATGGCAATACGGCGGTCCTTAAGTGGTTAAATAGACCTCTAATGCTGCGTACACACGACCGGACTTTCGGGCAGATTAGGTCCGACGGAATCAGTCTGTCGGACAGTCCGATCATGTGTGGGCTAATCCGATCATTTTTCATTTTAAAAATCTGACGGACCTAGAAATAGAACATGTTTCAAATCTGTCCGACGGACTCAATCCCTATCGGGAAAACCGTTAGCCTGTATGCTGGTCCGATGGACCAAATACAACACAAGGGAAGCTATTGACTACTGGCTATTGAACTTCCTTTTTTAGTCCCGTCTTACGTCTTCACATTCAAAACTAACAGACTATCGAACGGACTTAGTCCGTTCATGTGTGGCCCAGTCCATTCGTTTGGAAGTCCATCGGAACTCAGCTGAAAAGTCATTGGGGAAGACCGTTGGACCTAGTCTGCCGGAAAGTCTCGTCGTGTGTATGCGTCATAAGTGTTTGTGAAAGGTTATACCACAAAATGTACTCAGCCAATGAAAGGTAATGACTACTGCTATCAATAACCCACACAGTACAACACTTCACCCATGTCTTTGGTGATCTCTGATCTCCTTATTGAAGGGAATGTAGATTGTCTAGAGGTGGTTTTTAACCCCTTCGATGTCTGTCAAAGTGTGATGTCCAATCTCCCACACAGGCCTGGGAGATTAGCCCATTGAGACAATGACACAAAGCAGCAAAGTCTCTCCGAGCAAATCAAATCTTTATTCTTTGGTGTGAATATTTAAAGTGGGCTTTCAGAAAGTACCGCCCCTTGAACGTGTCATACAGATTATCCAATCATATACAAGTACAGCCCACAATAAAAGTGAAACTAGTGATTCCTCAAAATCATGTGCTTTCCAAGAAACTAAACAACTGAAAGAAGATAACAGCAACATGAGAAACGAAACTAGATTAGCAAAACTAGAGCATGTATATTTGTGAAGTGGATGTTAGAGAGACACAAAATGGAAACCGAATTTCTTAAAGAATGAAAGCGGTTAAGCTAAATATCCCTTCACTTATGAACTCAGGGATGTACAATTTCTACCACCTGACACCCGGGACATGCAGTTCTGAGGCCTGGACATGTAGTTTTTTTTTTTGCTGTGGGCGAGCAAGGAGCAGGTTTACTTGTCGGATGGAAGCATTCGGGGGACTGAGTGAATGTGCCCCCACCCCGACACACACCCGCTATGTATCCGGGCTCCTCTTACCCATCTGGGACCTGGGACCAGCATAGCGGGTGATGATGCGTAGAGGGGAGGGAGGAGAGAGGACACACATCTGCTCTCCTCCCCTTCTTCTTTCTGGCCCGGAAGTGACATGTATGACATCACTTCCAGTTCCCTGTTGACAGTTTTCTTGGTTATGAAGGCTGGGAAAGAATATAATGCAGTGTGATCTGTATTACTTTACATTCAGTGGAGCACAGGGGAGACATTGGGGGTCTTTTAGACCCTGGATGTCTCATTAAAGAGAACCTGTCACCAAAACATATTACATAGGGGAATTTTTGTCCTCTATGTCAGTGTTGCTCAATCTTTTGTCAGTCAAGGCGCCAAACAAATTTACGGACAGCACCATTCTAAGTTTTAAAAACTATTCTAAATTGTTCTACATAATGCAAGAATACCCACACACATAGGACACCCAATGTTATAAGTGATTTATTCATCCAAAGAAAATACACATTTGCAAACTGGTACAAAATAGTATTCCAATGTTTCTCTTCTACCTTTAGTTTTTCTCCATCACTCAGCTAATGAGACCCCAAAGCTGATGGAGAGAGGCGGGGGAGGGTCACACAAGGATGATATTCGGACATCTGACATCCTCCTTATCAGCTCATGATGTAATTTGCCGTTAGAACAAAAAACGGAGGCCCCGCCCCCACATATACACATGTAGAAACATAAACTCACATATTGGGATGCCTACGTGTGAAAACTTTGATTGTGATACACATGTTACATATCGCTGTGCACACTGGAATGAGAGCTATAATTCTATCACCAGACCTCCTCCGTGGTACTAAACTGATGATCTATAGGGGGCTTTTAAAGTGTCGCCTATAGAAAAGTACTGAAATTTGTCACTATTTCACAGATGCACGCAAATTTAAGGTTGGATATGTTGGTTATCTATTTAACTTGATGCAACCTAATCTTTTATATTTTACCAAAAAATTGGGTCATTTATTGTGTTATTGTGCCCCCTAAAATTAAATTTGGTGTGTTTTTTACAGAAATGTTGTGTTTTCTAGACTTTTGCGATAATATCATGTGACATAAAAAATTGTAATTACCAATATTTTATTCTCTAGGGAGTCTGCTATCAGAAAATATATCATGTTTTGGGGGTTTCATATAATCTTCAGGCCTAAAATGATTTTTTAACACCTTCCCGTCCGGCCTATAGCAGAATAACGGTCAGGCGGGGGTTCCATTATCCTGACCGCATGTCATATGACGTCCAGAAGAACAAGCCGCTCGGGCTCGTGATCGGTTTGTCGCTCTGACACGCCGCATCTCCAATCTCGTTAAAGAGCCTATGATGTACGCTCTTTACCATGTGATCAGCTGTGTCCAATCAAAGCTAATCACATTGTAATCAGGAAGTGCCAGTTATTGGCTTTTTTGCGAGTAGAGGAGAGCCGATCAGCGGATCTCCTGACGGGGGGGGGATCAGCACTGATATTCAGCAATGACTATCAGTACAGGCCCATCAGCGATGATCGCCAGTGATGATCTCCTGTGATGCCAATCAGTGCCCATCAGGGATGCTTGTCAGTACCTCCTCACGAGTGTCACCCATGAGTGCTGCATATTAGTGACTCCTCATCAGTGTCCATCAGTGAAGGAGAAAACTTACTTATTTACAAAATTTTAAAACGGAAACAAAGAAAAACATTTTTATTTCTGAATTTTGTGTCTTTTTTTTATAGCACAAAAAATAAAACCCCCAGAGGTGATCAAATATGACCAAAAGAACGCTCTATGTGTGGAGAGAAAAAAGTAAATTGGCCTGGGCAGGAAGGGGGTTGAAAGTGTCCGTTATTAAAGGGGTTAAACATGTGGGCAAAACCGGCTCAGACGGAAAAAGAGTTCAGAAGGAAACGTTCACCTTCGGGAAGATGTTACATGTTTCTGTTCCTGCAGTGGCTCAGCAACCTGAGCCCTCTGTGTATGACAGCAGTGCGCAGAGAATTTCCGCGTACCGCCTCCCAAGCCACTTCTGAGCTCTCTGGTAGATGAGGAACAAATAGATTGTCATAAGGGACAAGGAGATTGGGCCCCCGATTTAGTCCCTTGGACAAGTTGTTTTTTTCAAAAAATGTTCACATCCCTGGAACTGCTTCTTACATGATGAAGGAGTATATCTGAGGTGTATATCAGGGTGTGCTTCTTCCCCACATGAGACCTGTGATGTCCAGCAACATTCATATAGAAGACATTTCCCGCACTCAAGTCACTAATACACCTCGAGGGTTGTGTGGGGTCCCTGATGTACAGGAAGACAGGACTTCAGTGAGGAACATTTCCCTCACTCAGGACAGGACTGCCCCGTGTGCAATCTCTGATGTGTGTTAAGATTGGACTTCACTGAAAAACATTTCCCACACTCAGGACAGGAATACGGCTTCTCCCCTGTGTGAGATCTCTGATGTTTATAAAGATTGGACTTCTGTGAAAAAAAATTCCCGCACTCAGAACAGGAATATGGCTTTTCCCCCGTGTGAGATCTCTGATGTAATTGAAGATGGGACATCTGTGAAAAACATTTCCTGCACTCAGGACAGGAATGCAGCTTTTCCCCTGTGTGAGATCTCTGATGTCTGTAAAGATCAGACGTTTGTGAAAAACCTTTCCCACACTCAGCACAAGAATATGGCTTCTCCCCTGTGTGAGATCGCTGATGTGTGTAAAGATGTGATTTATTTGAAAAACATTTCCCGCACTCAGGACAGGAATACGGCTTTTCCCCTGTGTGAGATCTCTGATGTTTGTGAAGATCGCACATCTGTGAAAAACATTTCCCGCACTCAGGACAGGAATACGGCTTCTCCCCCATGTGAGATCTCTGATGTCTGGAAAGATTGGACTTCTGTGAAAAACATTTCCCACACTCAGGACAGGAATGCGGCTTCTCCCCCGTGTGAGATCTCTGATGGTTGTAAAGATTGGACTTCTGTGAAAAACATTTCCCGCACTCAGGACAGGAATACGGATTCTGCCCCGTATGAGATCTCTGATGTGTGTAAAGATGGTACTTCTGTGAAAAACATTTTCCGCACTCAGAACAGGAATACGGCTTCTCCCCTGTGTGAGCTCTCTGATGTCTGTAAAGAACGGACTTCAGTGAAAAACATTTTCCACACTCAGGACAGGAATGCGGCTTCTCCCCGGTATGAGATCGCTGATGTGTGTAAAGATGTGATTGATTTGAAAAACATTTCCCGCACTCAGGGCAGGAATAAGGCTTTTCCCCTGTGTGAGATCTCTGATGTTTGTGAAGATCACACTTCTGTGAAAAACATTTCCCGCACTCAGGACAGAAATACGGATTCTCCCCCGTGTGAGATCTCTGATGTGTGTAAAGATGGGACTTCTGTGAAAAACATTTCCCGCACTCAGGACAGGAATACGGCTTCTCACCTGTGTGAGATCTTTTATGCACATTAAGATTGTATTTAGAATGGAAACACTTCCCGCACTCAGTACAGGAAAACCTCTTATCTTTTGGAAGGGTGGCACTGTGTGGTGCCGGATGGAAATTTGAGGTAGTCGGGTTTTCTCCTGGACTATACTGTGTGATGTCCTCATCTTCTACTTTACAGTCTGGAGACAAAGTGAGACAATCCTCTGAGGTTTTCCTCATCTCCCGTCCATCTACTAAAATAGAAATACAAAGATTATTACTAGACATAAGCAGATTGGTTCCCTTAAACCAGGACTCCGCCCACATCAGGCAGCTTTGTCTCTGAGAGCCCGTTCACACTGAGGCAGCACGACTTGCAGCGCGACTGCCTCAGGTGACCGGGATCCAACTTTAGCGGCAGCTTGCAAAATGACTTCTGTATAGAAGTCAATGCAAGTCGCCACCAAAAGTCGTACAGGAACCTTTTTCTAAGTCAGAACGACTTGAGTCGCTCCAATTAGAACGGTTCCATTGCACAGAATGGGATGCGACTTGTCAGGCGGCTAAGTCGCCTGACATGTCGCCCCTGTGTGAACTGGCTCTGAGGGTCTTACAATTCCCCTCTCAAGGTAACTAGTAAATGGGTCCTCTGATCTCCTACCAGTTCATTTCTTTATTCATGGACCTTAGGAAACAACGAGAACTGTCTTTTATAGGAGTGACAGTGATGAGGGGATTATAGGACGAGTGTCCCCTCCCCCTCTATCATTCATTGCCATCTTCCCAACACAAGAAGTCCTGCACTTCCTTATTTAGTCCATGATTTAGTCATGAATAACAGCGGGGCTGAGCCCCACCAGAGGTCAGAGAGTGAGGATGAGGGGAGAATAAACCAGATGAAGACTGGACTGATCCTGAAGACCATCATCTTCTCTTTTTTAGGAATACATGTTTATTGCATTTTACAAGACATACGGGTTAATCAGCTGTGAGCGAACACATAAGAATAGGAACACAACTAACAAATCTTGTACAACAGCTGGAACACTAGCAATCTTATTATCATGTACTTCTTGTCACAAAAAACATGTCTACAACATAATATAGTTTAAGGTAGAGCAAGTAGATACTCAAGAGGGTAATGTCATATATTGGTCCAGATGGACCAGGGTTCCCACAAAGAGTCAAAGGCGGATGCCTGACCAAGCATGCAGTGTTCTGGGCTAATTCGAAAGCCGCCGGAACACCGTTAAAGTCCATGGAACATTAACATGAAAAATCAAAAGTGTTCATTTTAAAGGCTTATATGTAAGTTATTGTCATAAAAAGTGTTTGGGGACCCGGGTCCTGCCTCAGGGGACATGTGTCAATTAATTCTTTTTTTTAAAAACGCCTATTTTTTCGGAAGCCGTGATTTTTTTTTATGCTTAAAGAGAAACAATAAAAATGAAATACTCCTTTAAATATTGTGCCTGGGGGGGTGTCTATAATATGCCTGTAAAGTGGCGCATTTTTCCTGTGTTTAGAACAGTACCACAGCAAAATGACATTTCTAAAGGAAAAATTGTCATTTAAAACTGGCTGTAATGATTTTTTTTTCAATGAGTTTTATCTATATTGCCAAGACTCAACAATTCATTAAAGGCTGCGAGCAGTTTTAAATGACAATTTTTCCTTTAGAAATGTCATTTTGCTGTGGTACTGTTATAAACACGGAAAAATGCACCACTTTACAGGAATACTATAGACATCCCCCCAGGCACAATATTTAAAGGAATATTTCATTTTTCTTGTTTCACTTTAAGCATTATTACAATCCCTGCTCCCGAAAAAACTGGGGCATTTAAAAAAATTTTATCATTGATACATGTCCCATGGGAGAGGACCCGGGTCCCCAAACACTTTTCATTGCAAGAACTTGCATATAAGCCTTTAAAATTAGCACTTCTGATTATTCATGTTAGTGTCCCATAACGGTGTTTGTGCGTTCTTGCCAAATTTTTTGCCTGTTCTCATGTTCTGGTGCGAACCGAACCGGGGGATGTTCGGCTCATCCCTACTGAGAAGTGTGGTGTGGTTTCTTTATTCTACAAAGTACTAATTTATCCTATGGGCATCCCCTGTCCCTTTTCCCCAACCAAGTTCAATCCCCTAATAAAAACAACAAAAACAAGCAAGAGACTGTTCATCGACTGAGAAGTGTGTCTAATGGATGTCTGGCGGCAGGGTGAAATGTGTGGCTGCTGTAACACGTAGCAACCCCATGGGGTGAGGGCTACACAAGCCTACTTTGCCTCTCTTATTAATAGAAACTCGCCATGGTATAAATCAGACTAATAAAGATTTATTAAAATAAAGGGTTGCGCTTACAAGAAGCGAAAGTATAAAAATATCCATAAAAGATTTGCCGGCCGGTTTGCAGACACCCCAACATCATTCTGTGACGAAACGTACATCGGGAGGTTGGACGTGCTGATATCATTGTGTTGTACCTTGTGAGCGGAGCGGACGGGTGTCTGCAAGCTGGCCGCCAAATCTTTTATGGATGTTTTTATCTTTTTGATAACTGTTCGTTTGATAACTGTTTATATTCATTGTTTTTAGTGGTATGCAGACAGCTTTCCTCTTTTTACCACGATCACTTATTCACTTTATTTATTCTTTTAGCGCAGCCTCCTTTTATATTTTACAAATTGTATATGTATATATGTCACTTTTGAGCTGCAGCTATTTTCTTTATTATTTTTTTGTAGGTATAGCGCAGTATTTTTACTATTTATACTCTCTTATTAATACCTTGTCATCCAGTCCCCATCGGCTCTTCTCAACCTTTAACTTTCTGCTTCGCCCCCCACCCCCTCTACCCACTAACTCACTCAATGCCCAAGAGATTGCTAATCACTTCAAAGACGAGATTGATGCAATTTGTGAGGACACCCCCACTGTGCGTACATCTTCGCCACCCAACATACCTGGCCTAACAGCACATTCAACACTTTTCCCAGATGCCTAACCTAACCAATTATCCCTTGGATCCTGTTCACAACTACTACGATCACCCTCTTCTTCTATCCTATGGCTCCCTCACTCACATCTTCAATCTCTCCCTCTCTAGTGGCACCTTCTCCTCACCTCTAAAACATGCACAGATCATTCTCATACTTAAAAAAGGTATACCCATCAGCATAAAAAACCCTCATGAACACTGCTTGTAGATATCTCCTTACTTGCTTAGTATTGTTGTAATCCTTTTTGTTCTTTAGAATGACGTCACTGAGCATGCCCAGACCTCCCCTGATTTATGGCGCACACTGTGTACTTTGTCTATCTATTATCAGGACTTCCTATGGCACACAACACTGAAATTCCAGGAGGCTGCAGAATCATTCAGCTTCCTCCTACACCCCATGTGACCATGTGACATCACATGCAGTGTAAACCAGGGCATCAGACAGCACTACTGAAGTCTTATCAGCTGAAGCTGATAAGACTGACATAGGCAAACACTAGATAATTGGTACAAGTAAATACTATGAAATAAAACAAGTCAGCTATGAACAGGGAAGCAGGATTGCCATAGAAACATTGGAATTGAGAAGGAGGCTTGGTTAACAGTACCGGAAGTGCTCAATGTAAGGGCGGAAATACACTCCACTGTGGACTCAGAAAACAATACTTAAGATGGCGCTGCCTTACCCCTGGAAACAAGTTTTTTAAAGTTTCTTTAAACAGTAAGTAATATGCGATTTGGGCTGGATTACAGTGGCTTGATAATTACTTATTATAATGGACTAAAATGAAAAGAAGCATCAGAGTGGGAGAGTTTACTTCCTCTTTAAGTGTATGAGTATGATCTCAGGAAAGGTGCTTTATTGTTGTCATGTAGAATGATATACAGTATATCCAACAATGTAGTACAGAACACTTCATAAGAGACCTACAAGTTCAAGTGCAGCTGGGTGAATGCTGCTCACATTCAACTAATTGTATTTTGTAAATAGACCTCTAATGCTGTGTACACACGACCGAACTTTCCGGCAGATTAGGTCCGACGGAATCAGTCTGTCGGACAATCCGATCGCATGTGCGCTAATCTAATCGTTTTTCATTTTAAAAATCAGATAGACCTAGAAATAGAACATGTTTCAAATCTGGCCGACGGAATAAATCCCTATCGGGAAAACCGTTCGTCTGTATGCTGGTCTGACGGACCAAATACGACGCAAGGGAAGCTATTGACTACTGAACTTCCTTTTTTAGTCCCATCTTACGTCATTACGTTCAAAACGAACGGACTTTCGAACGGACTAAGCCCTTGTACACACGGTCGGAGATTCCGACAACCAAATCCGTCGGATTTTGTCCGAAACTGTTGTATACACACGGTCGAACGAAGTTGTCCGGAAATCCGATCGTGCAGAACGTGATGACGTTATTTCATTACGACGTGACTACGTTCAGGCTAGTAGCCAATAGCTTTGGTGTAGGAATTTGATCTGAGCATGCGTGGCACTTTGTCCGATCGGAATTCTCTACACATGATCCGAGTATGTCCGATCAGAGCATTTTGTCTGAAAATTTTACCAACATGTTGGAAAACTTGGTCCGTCGGATACTCCGATGGAAACAGTCCGATGGTGACCACACACAGTCGGAATATCCGACAAAACGGTCCGATCGGACCCATTCCGTCGGAATCTCCGACCGTGTGTACAAGGGCTTAGTCTGTTCATGTGTGGCCAAGTCCATTTGTTTGGAAGTCCATCAGAGCTCCGCTGAAAAGTCAGTTGGGAAGACCGTTGGACCTAGTCTGCCGGAAAGTCTGGTCGTGTGTACACGGTATAAGTGTTTGTGAAAGGTTACACCACAAAATTTACTCAGCCAATGAAAGGTAATGACTACTGCTATCAATAACCCACAAGGTACAACACTTCATCCATGTCTTTGGTGATCTCTGATCTCCTTATGAACTCAGGGATGAACAATTCCTATCGCCTGACACCCGGGACATGCAGTTCTGAAGGCTGGACAGGTAGTTTGTTTTTTTAACATTTAGCCCTGTTGTGGGTGGACAAGGAGCAGGTTCACTTGTCGGATGGAAGCATTTGATTGGCTGAGCGAATGTTTCCACACCCCCCGGTAAAGTGCCCCCACCCCGACACACAACCGCTATGTATCCTGGGCTCCTCTTACCCATCTGTGGACCCGGGACCAGCATAGCGGGTGATGATGGGAAGAGGGGAGAGGAGGGAATACACACATCCGCTCTGCTCCCCTTCTTGTTCCTGACCCGGAAGCGATATGCAGTGTGATCTATATTGCATTACATTCGGTGGAGCACAGGGGAGACATGGGGGTCTTTTAGACCCTGGATGTCTCATTAAAGAGAACCTGTCACCAAAAAATCATCACATAGGGGACTTTTTGATCTCTATGTCAGTGTTTCTCAACCTTTTATCAGCCAAGGCACCCTCTAAAATTATGGACAGCCCAATTCTAAAATGTAAAAACTATTCTAATAGTTCTACATAATGCAATAACATCCACACACATAGGACACCCAATGTCATAAGTGATTTATTCTTCCAAAGCAAATACACATTTGCAAACTGGTACAGATTAGTATTCCAATGTTTCTCTTTTCCCTCAGTTTTTCTCCATCACTCAGCCATAGAGACCCCAAAGCGGATGGAGAGAGGCGGGGGTGGGGGGGGGGGGTCACACAAGGATGATATTCGGACAACTGACATCCTCCTTATCAGCTCATGATGTCATTTGAAAAAAAAAAAACAGAGGCCTACATGTGAAAACGTTGGTTGCAATACACATGTTCCTGCAGTGGCTCAGCAACCTGAGCCCTCTGTGTAACAGCAGTGTGGTGAGAAGTTCCGCGTACGGGCTCCAATGCCACTTCTGAGCTCTCTGGTAGATGAGGAACAAATAGATTGTCATAAGGGACAAGGAGATTGGGACCCTGATTTAGTCCCTTGGACAAGTTGTTTTTTCAAAAAATGTTCACATCCCTGGAACTGTTTCTTACATGATGAAGATCAGCCATGGAGTATATCTGAGGTGTATATCAGGGTGTCCTTCTTCCCCACATGAGAGCTCTGATGTTCAGCAACATTCATATAGAAGACATTTCCCACACTCAAGGCACTAATACACCTCGAGGGTTGTGTGGGATCCCTGATGTACAGGAAGACAGGACTTCAGTGAGTAATAATTCCCTCACTCGGGACAGGAAAGTGGCTTCTCCCCCATATGAGATCTCTGATGTCTGGAAAGATTGGACTTCTGTGAAAAACATTTCCCACATTCAGGACAGAAATGCGGCTTTTCCCCCGTGTGAGATCTCTTATGTTTGTAAAGATTGGACTTCTGTGAAAAACATTTCCTGCACTCAGGACAGGAATACGGCTTCTCCCCGGTGTGAGATCTCTGATGTTTGTAAAGATTGGACTTCTCTGAAAAACATTTCCCACACTCAGAACAGGAATACGGCTTCTCCCCGGTGTGAGATCTCTGATGTCTGTAAAGAACGGACTTCAATGAAAAACTTTTACCGCACTCAGGACAGGAATGCGGCTTCTCCCCCGTGTGAGATCTCTGATGTGTGTAAAGATGTGATTGATTTGAAAAACATTTCCCGCACTCAGGACAGGGATACGGCTTCTCCCCTGTGTGAGATCGCTGATGTTTGTGAAGATCGCACTTCTGTGAAAAACATTTCCCGCACTCAGGACAGAAAAAGGGATTCTCCCCTGTGTGAGATCTCTGATGTGTGTAAAGATGGGACTTTTGTGAAAAACATTTCCCGCACTCAGGACAGGAATACGGCTTCTCACCTGTGTGAGATCTTTTATGCACATTAAGATTGTATTTAGAATGGAAACATCTCCCACACTCAGTACAGGAAAACCTCTTATCTGTTGGAAGGACGGTACCGTCCCTCACAGTCTGAGGTTCCTCAGGATAAGAGGAATACGATGGACCATCTACACTGTGTGGTGCCGGATGGACATTTGAGGTAGTCGGGTTTTCTCCTGGACTATACTGTGTGATGTCCTCATCTTCTACTTTACAGTCTGGAGACAAAGTGAGACAATTCTCTGAGGTTTTCCTCATCTCCCGTCCATCTACTAAAATAGAAATAAAAAAGATTATTACTAGACATGAGCAGCAGCTTTGTCTCTGAGGATCTTACAATTCCCCCCTCAAGGTAACTAGTAAATGGGTCCTCTGATCTCCTACCAGTTAATTTCTTTATTCATGGACCTTAGTCAGAGAGTGAGGAAACAACGAGAACTGTCTTTTATAGGAGTGACAGTGATGAGGGGATTATAGGACGAGTGTTTCCACCCCCTCTATCACTCATTGCCATCTTCCCAACACAAGAAGTCCTGAACTTCCTTATTTAGTCCATGATTTAGACCCCTTTCACACTGAGGTGTTTTGCAGCAGCTCCATTCACCGTTTTTTTGCCCACATGTGAGACCACGGGGGCTTTCACACTGGAGCGGTGCGCTGGCAGCTTCTTTGGAGCGGTGAACTCACCACTCCTCCCCATTGAAATCAATGGGGCAGCGCTGCTATACCGCCGGCAAAACGCCGATGCAGCAGCATTTTGCGGGCGTATTTAACCCCTTTTCGGCCGCTAGCGGGGGTTAAAAACAACCCGCTAGCGGCCGAATAGCGACGCTAAAACAATGGTTAAGCACCGCTTTACTGCTGACGCCCAGGGCGGCACAGTGTAAAAGGGGTCTTAGTCATGAATAACAGCGGGGCTGAGTCCCACCAGAGTGAGACTACACCTTTTACTTGTCCCCACATAAAACATACCGTATTTATCGGCGTATAACACGCACTTTTTCCCCCTTAAAATCGGGGGAAAGTCGTGGGTGTGTGTTATACGCCGATCCCCACTGTCTGTGAGTCTAAAAGACCGTGCGCCGCCGAAAAAGACCGATCGCCGCCGAAAAAGACCGAGCCGTCTGCTCGGCTCCGCTCGTAGTCCCGCCCACCTGCTGCCATATAAAGCGAAGGCGGCGTTACAATTTTGCTACAAACCTTTATATGAAGTGTGAAATAAATGTGGGAAATTGCTAGCCAGGTCAGTCCAGGAACTTAAGTCAGCGTCTTATATCCCCTAGATAACCGGCACCACTGGTCAGAAGGCCAAGAACCCAATGCAAATCTCCAGAGAATTCAGAGAATTCTACTCAGATTTGTATAAATTGCCGAGTCCAACTTCTTCTCAAACAACTATAGACAGCTACATTTCCGACTCCCAGTTCCCACCGCTCCCGACAGAGACCCAGGAAATACTTGCCGAACCAATAACTCTAGAGGAACTACAAGGGGCGTTGAACGCTATAAAGTTAGGGAAAGCCCCGGGCCCTGGCGGATACACCGCCCAATACTATAAAATTTTCATCCAAATTCTAGGACGGTGCCTAGTGATGTTTTTTAATGCTCTGGGCTCTGGTACTAATTTTCCTAGCGATACCCTGAGAGCCCATATATCCCTGATCCACAAGGAGGGCAAAGACCCAGGCCTATGCGGCAATTATAGGCCCATCTTCCTTTTAAACACAGACCTGAAATTGTTCTCAAAGATCATAGCCACCAGATTAGCACGTCACCTTCAAAACCTGATACACCTTGACCAGGTCGGATTCATACCCACGAGAGAGGCAAGAGACAACAACATTATTAAAGTACTTAACCTCCTCCATGTGGCAAGATCTAACGGGACCCCCTTTATATTTGTGAGCACTGACGTAGAAAAGGCCTTTGATAGGGTGAACTGGAACTACATGTTCTCTGTTCTCCGACACATTGGCTTAGGGGACAAAATGGTGAGATGGATTACTAGTATATACTCAAACCCCTCGGCCCAGGTAAATGGCAAACGGAGTGCTCTCCAGCACTTTCCCTATTGGAAACGGAACAAGACAGGGGTGCCTGTTATCTCCCCTTCTCTTTGCCCTCTCCCTTGAGCCGTTCCTTTGCTCCATTAGATCAAACCCGGACATCACAGGGCTCCAAGTGAGTAGCCATCACTGCAAAATCTCTGCATATGCGGATGACCTATTGTTCTCGCTCACAAACCCTAGAATTTCCCTACCAAACCTACTACATGAATTTAAAGTTTACAGGGCAATCTCCCACCTGAAAATAAACTTCTCTAAATCTGAAGCTATGGGAGTGGCGGTCAACCCTCACACCCTACTGGACCTACAAGCCAATTTCCACTTTAAATGGATCAATACAGCATTGAAGTATCTGGGCACGAAGATGCCTTCCAATATTCTGCAGACGTTTAATCTTAAGTTCCCCCCTCTACTGACCAAGACTCGCACCCTACTGGAGAAGTGGCATACCGCCCTCCACTCTTGGTTTGGAAGATGTAATCTTCTTAAAATGAGCATACTGCCCAAATTTATTTATCTCTTACAAGCCCTGCCGGTCCATATTCCACCCGCCTTTTTTAAGTACAAGACCTCTTTACCAGATTTGTTTTGGACCATAAAAAGCCCAGGCTCTGACGTTCTCAAATGACACTCCCTAAACACTGCGGCGGACTAGCGTTACCCGATGTACGTCAATACTTTCTCGCTTCCCATTTGGGCCGGATACTTGACTGGAGACGAAAGAAGTCAACCAAATTATGGGTGCAACTTGAGCAATCCCAAACCCACATTCCACTGCAAGGTGCGCTGTGGTGTTATGGGGACCTCCCCCAGGGAGTAAAGGTGCATCCACTCTTGGGAGCTACCCTGAAGCATAGCCAACGGGTGGCATTCCTCACGGCCCTTACGTCCAAGAACTCACCACTATTCCCAATACTCGAAAACCCTAAATTTGAACCGGGCCTACACTCAACGGAGTATACTGGCCTTAGAGAATCTGCATGCGATCATGCAGCTAAATTTGTTGTAGAGGGGAAGTGGCCATCTGTTACGGACCTGACTGACGCGATAGGAGTTTACAAACTCCCCTTCTGGAAAGCGATACAACTGCGCCACTTTCTCCATTCCCTCCCTAACCCCCAAGACTTTTCATGCCAGAAAATGTAATTTGAGGTCCTTTGCTCGGGACAAGACCCGCTGGTTCATATCCTATCCCAAACATTCCCTGCTAATCACTCCAAAGACTCAGCCACATATTCTCTGTCTGTCCAGTTGGGAGGTAGACCTTAACTGTACGTTTTCGGTGACACAGAAGCAACGAATTATCACTCTAGCCCCTAAATCCTCACTGTGCACTAGAACACAAGAAACTAACTTCACACTGATGACCCGCTGGTACTTAACACCCTCCAGACTACAGAAATGCTTTCCCGCCGCCTCGAGTAGATGTTGGCGCTGCAATGAGGGTATGGGAATGCTAATACACATATTCTGGTCTGGTTCATATCCTATCCCAAACATTCCCTGCTAATCACTCCAAAGACTCAGCCACATATTCTCTGTCTGTCCAGTTGGGAGGTAGACCTTAACTGTACGTTTTCGGTGACACAGAAGCAACGAATTATCACTCTAGCCCTTAAATCCTCAATGTGCACTAGAACACAAGAAACTAACTTCACACTGATGACCCGCTGGTACTTAACACCCTCCAGACTACAGAAATGCTTTCCCGCCGCCTCGAGTAGATGTTGGCGCTGCAATGAGGGTATGGGAATGCTAATACACATATTCTGGTCCTCCGAAAATAAGTTCGCAGTATTACACAGAAGTTTACCGACTACGTCATCCCAGATGACGCCGCTTTTATCTTACTGCACCACTCTGAGATCCCTATCAAAAAGTATAAGTCGTTGATACGGCATTTGCTCAATGCAGCGTGTATCCCCATCCGATGGAAACAGAACTCCCCCCAGCCATTGCTCACTGGAAGTGAGAAAACTGGAGGATTTGGTCCTCACTGGACAACATAAACAGGAACTGTTCAAGAAGACCTGGGACATTTGCACCACCTTTATTTACTCTGAAGCGGGACAATGTCTTCTGAGCTTGTAGTGTCCCCCTCCTCTAGTCTGGGAATCCATAAGCCCCGACTGCCGCCATGCCTCCTCTTTCTGCCTTCTTATTCTTCTCTTTCCTTTCTATCCTTCTCCCCCTCCCCGTTCTCTCCCGAAACTCACCCCCAGTCATGCCCTCCTTGCAATATCAGTCAGATCTTCCTCTTTATATGGGAGACGAGGGGGTGCAGAGAGAGAGACCCCCAACACTGACCTTTCCAACAAACTCTGATCTGGGTTGTGTGTGTCAGGAGCTGGAGTTGGATACTGGAAACTGACAGGTATATTGTCACTAGGGATGAGCTTCGTGTTCGACTCGAACACCGGCTGTTCGCCCGTTCGGTGAAGCCAGAACTCTGTGGGCCGTTCACGCCAAATTCGTGTGGCGTTCACGGCCCACAATGCACTGCGCCATCGCAGTGCATTGCTGGCTCATGATTGGCCAAGCATGCACTGTGACCCCGCATGCTTGGCCAATCACAGCGCCAGCAGTGAGGAGAGCCATGATTGGCCACAGGCAATGGATACCATTATCCACCTATATAGCTATATTGCTCTTCTGTAATTGAGCTTTCAGCCAGCTGCAGGAGTTTGTTGGTGTTGTCTGTGTGCCCTGAGTGCAGTATACACCATTATTCACCTATATAGCTATATTGCTCTTCTGTAATTGAGCTTTCAGCCAGCTGTAGGAGTTTGTGGGTGTTGTCTGTGTGCCCGGAGTGCAGTATACACCATTATTTACCTATTTTGCTCTTCTCTGAGCCATCTGCCATCTGCAGGAGTTAGTTGGTGTTGTGTGCCTCCAGCACAATATACACTACCCAATTGCTGTTTTCCCATCTCCCTTCAGGCCATTACCATGTCTGGAAGGCCAACAAGGAGAGGCATACAGGCAGGAGCCGATAAAAGAGGGCAAGCAGGCTCTGTATCTAGAGACAACAGTGCTGGTCATGGACGAGGTGCATCGTCATCAGCACGTGGCCATGGAACATGCTTGTCCTTATTTTCGGCAGCTGGACGAGTTGAGCCGCATCATGCCGAAGACTTGGTAGAGTGGATGACCAAGCCCTCTTCATCCTCCTCATCCTCTCTCACCCAGGCTCAGGGTACTAGCAAAGCAGCTGCCAACGCATCGTCTTCCCTCGTCTCAATGTCATCATCAGTGACTCCTTCCCTAGACCCACCACGTCCTCCTGAGGAGTCCCCTGAACTCTTTGAGCACAGTGTTGGGTACATGCTCCAGGAGGATGCCCAGTGTTTTGTAGGCTCTGATGATGATACTCAGCTAGAGGAAGGCAGTAGCGTTAGCGCAGAGAGAGGGGATGCTCAAGAAGGACAGTAATCTGGCAGTCATGTTCCACAAGCTGCAGCATACTGCCAGGTTTGCTCCAGCGATGAAGAGGGAGGGGATGATGAGGGCACTGACTCCACATGGGTGCCTGGTAGGAGAGAGGAGGCGGCACATGTCCAACGAGGCAGGATGCCCTCCGGGGGCCAGCTTAGGGGCAGCACCCCGACTGAATCACACCGCAGAGCTCCGCCTGTGCAGAGCGCTGCCTCTGCGCGTTATTCTAAAAGTTCTTTGGTGTGGGCCTTTTTTGAGACGAGTGCATCAAATCGTACCGCTGCTATTTGCAACATATGTTTTAAGCGTATCTCGCGTGGCCAAAACATCGGCCACTTGGGCACCACATGCTTGACCAGACATATGTTGACCTGCCATGCAGCTCGTTGAAAGAAAATTGTATAAAGTGCAGCGCTTAGTAATTATAAATATGAAAACAAAATGATAAGTGTCTCAAACAATCAAAAAAGAAAAGAATATCTTTCTGTGACAAAAAGATGCACCCAAGCATCTATACACACATAAATATATCATATACAGTGGTGTGAAAAAGTGTTTGCCCCCTTCCTCATTTCCTGTTCCTTTGCATGTTTCTCACACTTAAGTGTTTCGGAACATCAAACCAATTTAAACAATAGTCAAGGACAACACAAGTAAACACAAAATGCAATTTGTAAATGAAGGTGTTTATTATTAAAGGTGAAAAAAAATCCAAACCATCATGGCCCTGTGTGAAAAAGTGATTGCCCCCTAAACCTAATAACTGGTTGGGCCACCCTTAGCAGCAACAACTGCAACCAAGCGTTTGCGATAACGTGCAATGAGGCTTTTACAGCGTCCTGGAGGAATTTTGGCCCACTCATCTTTGCAGAATTGTCCTAATTCAGTTACATTAGAGGGTTTTCGGGCATGAACGGCCTTTTTAAGGTCATACCACAACATCTCAATAGGATTCAGGTCAGGACTTTGGCTAGGCCACTCCAAAGTCTTCATTTTGTTTTTCTTCAGCCATTCGGTGGTGGACTTGCTGGTGTGTTTAGGATCATTGTCCTGCTGCAGAACCCAAGTTCGTTTCAGCTTGAGTACACGAACAGATGGTCGGACATTCTCCTTCAGGATCTCTTGGTAGACAGCAGAATTCATAGTTCCTTTTATCACGGCAAGTCTTCCAGGTCCTGAAGCAGCAAAACAGCCCCAGACCATCACACTACCACCACCATATTTTACTGTTGGTATAATGTTCTTTTTATGAAATGCAGTGTTCCTTCTACGCCAGATATACTTGGACACACACCTTCCAAAGAGTTCCACTTTTGTCTCATCGGTCCACAGAATGTTGTCCCAAAAGTCTTGGGGATCATCAAGATGTGTTGTGGAGAAATTGAGACTAGCTTTGATGTTCTTTTTGCTCAGCAGTGGTTTTCTCCTTGGAACTCTGCCATGCAGGCCATTTTTGCCCAGTCTTTTCCTGATGGTGGAGGCATGAACGCTGACCTTAACGCTGAAACAGTGATTGCCCCCCTTGTTAAAACATACTATAACTGTGGTTGTCCACACCTGAGTTCAATTTCTCTAGCCACACCCAGGCCTGATTATTGCCACACCTGTTCACAATCAAGGCATCACTTAAATAGGAGCTGCTTGACACAGTAAGGTCCACCAGAAGATCCTTAAGGCTGGGTTCACACCACAGCGATGCGGGAACGCCGCGAATCCGCGGCGTTTTCCCGCATCGCACACCTCCCGCCAGCAGTTCACACTGCCCTATGCGGACGGCTGGGAGTGTCAATGATATGTTAATGACACCCCCAGATCCATCCGCATATCGCAGTGCGATCTGCAGACTCGCACAGGAATCGGATCGCATGGTGTGAACCCCCATGAAAAAAAGGGTCCCGTGCGAGTTTGCTGCGGGAGCGATGCGAATTCAGCCATACTATCTGTATGGCTGAACTCGCATCGCTACAGAGATCGGATGTGATTTGCACTGCAGTGCGGGTGCGAATCACATCCGGATCTCCCCCCGCAGCAGTGTGAACCCAGCCTAAAAGCTACACATCATGCCGAGACCCAAAGAAATTCAGAAACAATTGAGAAAGAAAGTAATTGAGATCTATCAGTCTGGAAAGGGTTATAAAGCCATTTCCAAAGCTTTGGGAATCCAGCGAACCACAGTGAGAGCCATTATCCACAAATGGCGAAGACATGGAACAGTGGTGAACCTTCCCAGGAGTGGCCGGCCGCCCAAAATTACCCCAAGAGCGCAGCGACGACTCATCCAAGAGGTCACAAAAGACCACACAACAACGTCCAAGGAACTGCAGGCCTCACTTGCCTCAGTTAAGGTCAGCGTTCATGCCTCCACCATCAGGAAAAGACTGGGCAAAAATGGCCTGCATGGCAGAGTTCCAAGGAGAAAACCACTGCTGAGCAAAAAGAACATCAAAGCTCGTCTCAATTTCTTCACAACACATCTTGATGATCCCCAAGACTTTTGGGACAACATTCTGTGGACCGATGAGACAAAAGTGGAACTCTTTGGAAGGTGTGTGTCCAAGTATATCTGGCGTAGAAGGAACACTGCATTTCATAAAAAGAACATTATACCAACAGTAAAATATGGTGGTGGTAGTGTGATGGTCTGGGGCTGTTTTGCTGCTTCAGGACCTGGAAGACTTGCCGTGATAAAAGGAACTATGAATTCTGCTGTCTACCAAGAGATCCTGAAGGAGAATGTCCGACCATCTGTTCGTGTACTCAAGCTGAAACGAACTTGGGTTCTGCAGCAGGACAATGATCCTAAACACACCAGCAAGTCCACCACCGAATGGCTGAAGAAAAACAAAATGAAGACTTTGGAGTGGCCTAGCCAAAGTCCTGACCTGAATCCTATTGAGATGTTGTGGTATGACCTTAAAAAGGCCGTTCATGCCCGAAAACCCTCTAATGTAACTGAATTAGGACAATTCTGCAAAGATGAGTGGGCCAAAATTCCTCCAGGACGCTGTAAAAGCCTCATTGCACGTTATCGCAAAAGCTTGGTTGCAGTTGTTGCTGCTAAGGGTGGCCCAACCAGTTATTAGGTTTAGGGGGCAATCACTTTTTCACACAGGGCCATGATGGTTTGGATTTTTTTTCACCTTTAATAATAAACACCTTCATTTACAAATTGCATTTTGTGTTTACTTGTGTTGTCCTTGACTATTGTTTAAATTGGTTTGATGTTCCGAAACACTTAAGTGTGACAAACATGCAAAGGAACAGGAAATGAGGAAGGGGGCAAACACTTTTTCACACCACTGTAAAGAATGAAACATTAAATGAGAAAATATAGTCCATATTAAGAGTCCACTGTGTATAAAGTGAAATCCCAAAAGAAACCAAATAAAGGTGATCTGAAGGACATCCAAAGGTATCTGGAAAATACACCGCTGTGCTGGTACCGTCACTGTGAGAAATACAGGCTTACCAGGTCATGGTAACCCAATTAAACATACATCAGCCGCTTGGGCACCACATGCTTGGACAGACATATGTTGACCTGCCATGCAGCTCGTTGGCAAGCGTACCTCAAAGACCCACACCAAAGAACAAAGCGGACCTCTCCTTGCTCCTCATCAGCTGGGATCTCCAACCCCACTAGACCTTCAGTCCTCTCTGAAACCTGCAATGAGAGGAATGAAGGTCTAGAATTAGATGTGTCACAGCCAAGTGCTTGCGGGCACTCTGCTAGCAGTACACCCACGTCCGATTGTAGCAGGCAAATTTCCCTGCCCCAGCTGCTGGACCGTAGAAAGAAGTTCACTCCCAGCCATCCACATGCCCAGCGGTTGAATGCTAGCTTGGCTAAATTGCTAGCACTTCAACTGCTACCTTTTCAGTTGGTAGAATCCGACCCCTTCAGTGAGTATGTGCAATGTGCGGTTCATCAGTGGCAGGTCCCCAAACGCCACTTTTTCTCATGGAGGGCGATTCTGGCTCTCTACCGGCATGTGGAAGGCAATGTCCTTGCCTCGCTGGATAGAGCGGTCAGTGGTAAGGTGCATATTACCGCTGACTCATGGTCCAGCAGGCATGGACAGGGACGTTACCTGTCTTTCACGGCCCATTGGGTCACTCTTTTGGCAGCTGGAAAGGATGCAGGAAAAGGTGCAGTAGTGCTGGAGGCTGTTCCGCCACCAAGCCTCCAAAATGCTACTACTAGTTGTGACACACCTCTCTCCTCCACCCCCTCCTCTTCTTCTTCCTCCATGGCCTCTTCCAGTGCTCTGTCCTCGGAACCAGCGGTGCTCCGTAGGCGTTCAAGGGGCTACGCAAGTACGCAGGCAAAACGATGCCATGCCATGCTTACGCTGGTTTGTTTGGGGGACAGGAGCCACACTGGGGCAGATATTTTGTCAGCTCTGCAGGGGCAGGCCGAGAGGTGGTTGACGCCACGCCAGCTTAAGCCAGGATTGGTGGTTTGCGACAATGGCACCAACCTCTTCTCTGCCCTCCGACAGGGACAACTGACCCATGTGCCCTGTGCAGTTCTTGGGCAGGTACCCGGGCTTACAGGATGTCCTGAAGCTGGCCAGGAAAGTCTGTGTGCATTTCCGCCGATCATTTAATGCCTGTGCTCGGCTGGCTGAGCTCCAAAAGGAGTTGAACCTGCCCAAGAACCGCCTTATATGTGACATGCCCACCAGGTGGAACTCAACGTTGGCCATGCTGCAGCGGCTGCACATGCAGCAGAGGGCCATCAATGAGTACCTGTGCCACTACGGCACCAGGACAGGGTCAGGGGAGCTTGTTTTTTTTCTCACCACGCCAGTGGGGCATAATCAGGGATGCATGCACTGTCCTGTCACTGTTTGAGGAGGCCACAAGGATGGTGAGCAGTGACAGTGCATGCATCAGTGACACTGTACCTCTTGTCCACCTCTTGGAGCATACGCTGCATGGAATAATGGACAGGGCACTTGAGGCAAAACAGAGGCAGAAAGAGGAGGACTTCCTTGCCTCTCAAGGCCCCCTTTATCCAGACAGTGTTCCTGCTGTCCCACCCATCACACAGGAAGAGGAGGAGGAGGATGATTGTATCAGCATGGAGGTGGAGGTCCCAAGAAACCCATGGACTTGTACGTGGCTGGGAGGACGTAGCTGCGGATCATGTTGTCCTTAGTGACCCAGAGGACTCCGGACCAAATGCCTCAGCTAACCTACACTGCATGGCCTCCCTGATCCTGCAAAGCCTGCGGAAGGATCCTCATATTCTTCGGATCAAGGAGAGGGACCATTACTGGCTGGCCACTCTCCTTGATCCACGGCACAAGGGTAAGGTTGCCGACCTTATCTTGCCGTCGCAGAGGGAGCAGAGGATGAGACATCTCCGGGAGGCCTTGCAGAACGGTCTGTGCAACGTGTTCCCAGAGACTGGGAGGTTACAAACTCTTGGTCCTGGACAACGTGTTGCTGAGGCATCAGTCAGAAGGAGCGATGGAGAAGGTGGCCGTCTGACCGATGCGTTCAGACAATTTTTTAATCCGCAGCCCCAAGGTATGATCGGTTCCAGCAACCATCACCAGCGTCTGATTTACATTGTGCAGGAATACCTAGGGGCAAGGTCAGACTTGGACACCTTTCCCACTGAAAATCCTCTGGCTTACTGGGTCTTGAGGATGGATCACTGGCCAGAGCTTGCACAGTTTGCAATTGAGCTACTGGCCTGTCCTGCATCCAGCGTTCTTTCGGAACGCACCTTCAGTGCTGCTGGTGGCTTTGTTACCGATCACAGGGTGCGCCTGTCTACCGACTTGGTTGATCGACTGATCTTCATAAAGATGAATCAGTCTTGGATCACCCACAGCTACCAAGCACCTGAAGCTGATGTAACCGAATAATTTTTTTTTTAAATATCACATCCCTTCAAGACTGCCTATGCTGATGCTGAGTGACTGTCCTGTTATGTTGACTGTCTATCCTCTTCCTCCTCCGCTGATATCTTGGAAGAACATTTTTGGTTCTGGGTGATGCCACCAGCCCAATTTTTCTGCCCCTGTTTAACAGGGGCATTTAATTAACATTTTTGAAGCAATGCTTTGCAGCAGGGCTCATTCCTGCACTACAACTAGAGTATATGGGAGAGGTTGCAGTGTTGTGGCACCAGCACCAGTGCCTAAGGCCCAATTTTTCTGCCCCTGTTTAACAGGGGCATGTAATTACAATTCTTGATATAATGTTTCACAGCAGGGCCCGTTCTTGTGCCCACCGAGAGTAACTGTGAGGACTTATAGTGTTGTGGCACCAGCACCACAACCACCAAAGGCCCAATTTTTCTACCACTGTTTAACAATGGCATTTAATTACAATTCTTGATATAATCGTTCACAGCAGGGCGCTCCAGCGCCCACCAAGAGTCACTTTGAGGGCTTACAATGTTGTGGCAACACCAACACCTTGTTCCGCCATTTCTGCAGAGCATATAGGGCAGGCCCCTACTTTCAAACATCCAACTTACAAACGTCTCCTACTTGCAAATCGAAGGAGACAACAGGAAGTGAGATGAAAAAAGATGGACGGCAAAACAAATTATACAGGGGTGATAACCCTTCCCTATGTTTTCCAAAAAGCTTAAAAATTTATTTTTTGACTGGAGCTACACTTTAAAAATGTACCAGTTCAAAATTACAAACAGATTCAACTTAACACAACAAACCTACACAGTCCCTGTCTTGTTTGCACCGCCTGTATAATGCTGTTCTGAGTATATAGGGCCTGGGGGCCCCAGGTCTTTCCTTTTTTTAATATGGGTACGGAGTTCCCCTTAATATCCGTACAAGACCCAAAGGGGCTGGTAATGGGCAGGGGGGGGGAGATTACCCATGCCATTGTTCTCAATGATTTTCATCCATATTGCCGGAACCAGATATTACATTAAAACCGCAAGCAGTTTTAAATGACTTTTTTTCTGTTAAATGTCAGGTAGGTTAATTGGCTTCTGTCCAAAATTTGCCCTAGTATATGAATGGGGACCTTGGATTGTGGGCTCCTTGAGGGTAGGGACCAATGTGAGTGTGTAATGTACAGGGATGGGGACAATTGTAGACACTCAGGTTGAACTGGATGATCTGGTGTCTTTATTCAACCTTACTAACTATGAAACTATAACTATGAATTTTGTGCAGGGACGGTTCTAAACACGGGAAACACGTGGCACTTCACAGGCATACTATAGACACCCCCAGGCACGATATTTAAAGGAATATTTCACTTTTTTTTTCACTTCACGTCATTAAAATCAGTGCTCCCGAAAAAACTGCAGTTTTTAAAAACATTTTAGGCATTGACTCATGTCCCCTGGGGCAGGAGCCAGGTCCCCAAACCCTTTTTAGGACAATATCTTGCATATTAGCCATTAAAATTAGCACTTTTTATTTCAAATGTTCGAGTCCCATAGACTTCAATGGGGTTCTAAAGTTCGCACGAATTAGCGTTCCGTTCGAAAGTTCTGGTGCGAACCGAATCGGGGGGTGTTCGGCTCATCCCCAATTGTCACATAGATGATAAATTACTTTGGATGTTAGTTAACCGCTGTATGATCTCTATAGCTATGTTGATGATCACACCCCTGTCTGTAATGTATGGCTCTCTCCCTTGTTTTGGATTGAATAAAAATGTATATTTGAAAAAAAAAAAAAAAAAAGTATATTAAATAGAGTAAAAGGAAAATGGGCACGATTATAAAAAATCTTTAAAAATGATAAAAAAAAAGTCATCTGATCCGAGTGAGCAGCTGCATAGTAACACATCTATTTTATAATAGATGGTAAAAAATAATAAAATAATAACTATATAAACGGTGACTTCAAATATAATAACCTATTATGATCAGTACATGATTAGTTACACTAAAAAATACATCGAGATACACACCAGGTAATAATTCCTATGGATAGATACATGGACTATAAGGAGGGGGCAGTTGGTAAAAAAAAAAAAAGGAGGGGGCGGTAGAGGATAGAAGGGGGCAGTAAAAAAGAAAAAAAGCGGGAAGAGGAGCGAGTTAGTTGCGAGTTGATCAGTCTAGGTATCATAGAATTGTGTTGACTTCTATCTCCTCGTTCAAACCCTCAGGCACCAGAGAATTCAAGGTAAAAATACAGTAGGTTTCCCTACGGCATAACCTCTGGAACCTTTCAGCCTGGGAATCACAAGGAGGGATAGATTCCAATACCCAGACTTTTAAACCTTCAGAGCATTTATTATGGACATGAAGGAAGTGACTATGTTCATCTGATCCCCTTGCAGACTAGGCCCAGTTCATCTTGGATTGGACGCAATTCTGCTTGGAACACAACTGCTTTAAGCATCTTGGGGTTACGATCTCCAGGTGCATAGCACTGCCATGGGTGCTTCCTTTGCACCTTGTTATGCTAATCTCACCATGAGTTGGTGGGAGGAGTCATGCATCTGGAGAAGTAACCACTTTGCATCTCAGATTGTCTTCTATGGAAGATATATGGATGATGTTATCATTATATGGGATGGTCCTTCCTCTTCCATTTCCCCTTTTGTCCAGTACTGTAACAACAATAACATGGGCATCTAATTTACTCATGTACATGATTCTCAATCTCTTGTGTCTTTAGACCTCAAATTATCCCATGTTGAGGGCCATATTGTGTCTTAAGACACATTTCAAGTCCTGAGCGGGAAATTCGTATCTGCATTTTGCCAGCTGCCACAACCATAAATGGAAGCACAATATCCCAAAGGGCCAATTTTGTAGATTGAGAAAGAACTGCACACTAGACCATGACTACAAGGGCAACTCTTAATAAATACATTTATGGACAAGGGATATGACTCTGATGTAGTTCATAAAGCCAACAATTTCTGTTACTAATTCAGAGGTCAAGTTAATTACCCAGTATCATAATCAACACAAAAAGATGGAACACATCATTAGACACCACTTGGGTATTCTTTTATAGGACCCAAATTTAGTTCCGGTTTTGCCCGGGAGACCAAGGGTCATCTATCGCAAAGCTAGAAGTGTGAAAAATATGGTAGGATTCCTCACTGTACTACTTCAGCCAGAACATTAACATTAACCACCTTTTGCAATCTGACGGGGATGTTTTAGTGTAAAAAAAATCTGATGTAAAATGTGCTGGTTCGTCCAGAACCGCCAGAAGAGTTTTAAAGATAATTCAGGTAAAAGCCATCATATCAAGAAATTCTACAGCTGCTCAACAGAATTTGTTATATATTGTTTGACTTGCCCCTGTGGCCTCCTATAATGTAGGCTGTACTATTCAGACAGCAAGGGCCTGATTCGGGCAACATAGGAGACTTATTGAAAAGGGATCAGATCAACATAGTGTCCCTAGGCACTTCCTTAATGAAGGGTTAAAAGTCTGGGTGTTGGAATCCATCCCTCCTTGTGACTCCCAGGCTGAAAGGTTCCAGAAGATATGCTGTAGGGAAACCTACGGGATGTTTACCTTGAATTCTCTGGTGCCTGGGGGTTTGAACGAGGAGATAGAAGTAAACACAATTCTTTGATACCTAGACTGATCAACTCACAAGTAACAGTATATCTCCTCTTCTTGCTTCCTTTTTTTTACCCCCCCCCCCCTCAGCTGGTCTTTAAAAAGTTTATAATAGTACTTTGTGAAGCCATCAGGGCCATCAGGGCCTCTGCCTAATGGGCTTTCCCATTAGGCAGAGTCAACGATTTTAGTGATCTTAGACACGGTAAATAGGGCAATTAGGGTAGAGAGGTGTTCTTCAGGGAGGGTTAAGAGCTGTAGCTGAGCCAAGGATTCATTAATGGCCTGCGTTGAGGGTTGGGGGGTGAGCAGGTCAGTTATGACATTTTATAGGGCTCCGTAATAGTCCACAAATGAGTTAGCCATGTTCTGGGGATTAAAGATTTTATGGTTAGTGAGAAGGTGAAGGAGGTGGGATATTTTAGTTTTGATTCTTTGGGATCTAAGTCTGTTAGCTAGGACTATGCCAACACGATTGCCATTTGCAGAGTTTTTTATTTTTAGCCCTTGTACACACGGTCGGAGAATCTGTCGGAATGAGTCTTATCGGACCATGTCATCAGATAATCCGACTGTGTGGTATGCATCGGACTGATTCCATCCGAATCTCCGTCCGACCCAATTTTCCAACATGTTGGAAATATTTCCCGACCAACTGGGCCGGACGGACCTAATCCGATCATGTGTAGAGCATTTTGATCGGACCAAGTGCCACGCATGCTCAGATCAAATTCCTACATCAAAGCTATTGGCTACTAGCCTGAATGTAGTCCCATCGTAACGAAATTACGTCATCACGTTCTGAAAGATCGGATTTTTCGCCAACTTGGCCCAACCGTGTGTATGCAACAGTTTCAGACACAATCCGTCGGACTAAATCCGACGGGCAAAATCCGACGGATTTGGTTGGCAAAATCTCCAACCGTGTGTACGTGGGCTAAGAGTTTTCGCAATCTTTTCATATTGTTCAAATAACGGACCACTCAATTCCAACTTAAGTTTAAGGAGAGTGGAGGCACGTGCAGGGTCAGAAACTGCTTTATTAGCAGATTCCAGCTTATAAATTTTGGAAAGAACTGTATGTAAACAAAAGTTGTATTGTTTCTTGGCTCAGCCATTTGTACTACTAAAAACGATATGAAAAACACCAAAGCAAAATGTAATAATGCATTAAAGCAGGGGTAGGGAACCTATGGCTCTCGAGCCAGATGAGGCTCTTTTGATGGCTGCATATGGCTCTCACCTCTCAATCCGCGGATTGCGTGGTGTGCCGATCCGTGGATTGAGCCCATAGGAAAGGCCTCAGCTTTGGCCTAGCTCTGGAGCTGCGGTCATCTTGGTACACCCGGTGGCGGCCTAGGTGAGCGGCACGCTGACGTCATCATCACCCGCCTCAACTGCTCATGGATCTGCCTGCCTGTGTAGTGGTAAGCAAGCAGACAATTGTGGGGAGATGTGGATATTACAGTGGGGGAGATGATGTGGATATTACAGTCATAATTGAAATTAGTTGTTTAATCGATTTAAAAAAAAAAAAATTGTTTTAAACATATTGTTTGGCTCTCACGGAATTACATTTTAAAATATGTGGCATTCATGGCTCTCTCAGCCAAAAAGGTTCCCTACCCCTGCATTAAAGTGTTTGTTCACCAATGCCAGAAGTCCCCCAAGCAAAATAGGTGAGTTGGAAGCTCTGGTACATGAGGAGAGCTATGATGTAATCGGTATTGCTGAAACTTGGCTTCAATTCTCGCTTGACTGGGCTATTAATATTTCTGGCTATGCACTCTTTCGGAGAGACAGGGTAAAAAGGAAAGGTGGAGGGGTCTGTCTGTATGTGAGAAGTGAGCTCAAAGCAAGTGTGAAAGAGGACCTGGTTGATGGAGAGTGTGATGAGTCTGAAGCATTATGGGTGGAACTGCATACAGATGTGCGTAGTTCAAAGTTAATCATTGGAGTTTGTTATAGACCACCCAATGTTAATGAGGAGGTGGAGACTCAGCTCCTTGCACAGATGGAAAGGGGTGCAAGGGCTGAGACAGTGATAATAATGGAGGATTTTAACTACCCAGAAATTGACTGGGGTAATGGCACTGCTGGGACAGTTAAAGGGAAAAAAATTATAAACCTATTACAGGACAATTTTATGGTCCAGTTTATTGAGGCCCCAACTAGGAATGAAGCTCCGTTGTACCTGGTAATCTCAAACCATGCAGAGCTTATTACTAATGTCCAGATAAAGGAATACCTGGATAGCAGTGACCATAACATGATTTCATTTGATGTTAGCTGTAAGCAAGAAATACATACGGGAAAGATAAAAACACTTAACTTCAAGAGAGCAAATTTTCCAAGGATGAGGGCTGCTCTCCAGGACTTATTGGCATTGATAAACACAGAACAGAAATGGGAATTCTGCAAAAAGACTGTTTGGGACCTCACTGCAAAGTATATTCCCATGGGCAAGAAGTTTAAAAGGCTAAAAATAAAACCTATGTGGCTCACGGTCAAAGTTAAAAAAAGCTATAAACAATAAGAAAAGAGCTTTTAGAAAATATAAAAATGAAGGAACACTAACGTTGTTTAAATGTTACAAACAATTTAACAGAATATGTAAAAAGGAAATCAAGGATGCAAAAATTCAAAATGAAAGACAGATTGCAAACAATAGTACCAAAATTATTCAAATATATTAATAGTAAAAAGGTCAAGTCTGAGCATGTAGGCCCTTTACAAAATAATCTGGAGTGGGTGACTGGGGACAAATAGAAGGCTAATTTATTAAATACTTTCTTCAGCTCTGTGTATACAAAGGAGCATGGGGGAGCTCATGTCCATAATAGGGGTGGTAGTGACTCAGCCCCAAATCCACAATGGCTCAAAAGTGATATGGTCCAGAAATATTTAGACAGAATAAAGGTGGATAAAGCACCTGGACCAGATGGCATCCACCTACAGATCCTAAAAGAATTCAGCTCTGTAATTTCAAAGCCATTGTATCTAATATTTAGGGACTCAATGACGGGAATAGTACCACTGGATTGGCGCAGCGCGAACGTGGTGCCTATATTTAAAAAGGGAACAAAGTCTTTACCAAGTAACTATAGACCTGTTAGTTTAACTTCTATAGTTGGGAAGATACTGGAGAGATTAATAAAAGACCACATAGACGAGTTCTTGCTGGGAAAAAACATTTTAAGCAACAGACAGCATGGATTCATGAAAGACAGAAGTTATCAGACAAACCTGATTTCTTTTTATGAGGTGGTAAGTAAAACCTTGGACAGAGTTGTGGAGGTGGACGTGGTATACTTGGATTTTGCAAAAGCTTTTGATACAGTTCCGTACACACGGCTCATGTGTAAGGTAAAGTCTACAGGTTTGGAAATATCAGTTTGTAAATGGACAGAAAACTGGCTAAAAGACAGAATTCAGAGAGTAGTGGTTAATGATTCTTACTCTGAATGGTCTAAGGTTATCAGTTCAGTGCTGGGACCCTTACTTTTTAATATCTTTATAAATTATATTGGGCCTGGGATAAAAAGTAACATTTCTGTGTTTGCAGTGGAATAACGTCCTTACAGGATGCCTCCAATTTACAAGCCGACCTCAATGCTCTGTCTAATTGGGCGACTATGGGGCAGATGAGGTTTAATGTTGATAAATGTAAAGTTCTGCACTCAGGGGCTAAGAATATGCATGCATCATACATACTAGGGGGAGTACAACTGGGGGAATGTGGAGAAGGATCTGGGGATTTTGTTAGATCATAAGCTCAATAATAGCATGCAATGCCAAGCTGAGGTTTCCAAAGCGAGCAAAGTCCTTTCTTGTATTGAGAGGTATGGACTCCATAGAGAAAGATATCATTTTGCCCCTGTTCAAATCATTAGTAAGACCTCATCTGGAATATGCAATTCAGTTTTGGGAACTAGTTCTCAAAAAGGATATCGGGGAACTGGAGAAAGTGGAGAGAAGGGCAACCAAACTGATAAGAGGCATGGAGGAGCTCAGCTATGAGGAAAGATTGGAGGAACTGAATTTATTCACTCTTGATAAGAGGAGAATAAGGGGGATATGATCAACAAGTTCAAATATATAAGGGGTCCATATAGTGAACTTGGTGTTGAGTTATTAACTTTACGGTCAACACTGAGGACAAGGGGGCACTCTTTACGTCTAGAGGAAAAGACATTTCATCTCCAAATAGGGAAAGGTTTCTTCACAGTAAGAGTTGTGAAAATGTGGGATAGACTCCCGCCAGAGGTGGTTCTGGGGCCAGCTCAGTAATTGCTTTAAGAAAGGCCTGGATACTTTCCTAAATGTACATAATATAACGGGGTACTAACATTTATAGGTAAAGTTGATCCAGGGAAAATCCGATTGCCTCTCGGGTGGGGGGGGGGAATCAGGAAGGAGTTTTTTCCCCTGTAGCAAATTGGAGCATGCTCTTCTGTTTTTTTTTGCCTTCCTATGGATCAACTGTGGGTATAGAATTGGTTTTATTGGATTGTACCATATTTTTCATGTATTTATTTATTTTTTATGGTTGAACTGGATGGACTAGTGTCTTTTTTCAACCTGACTAACTATGTAACCTTTTCATATAGGCCTTATGGGCGTTCCATAATAGGAAGGTATCCTTAGTAGAGGCAGTATTAATGTCAAAGTATTCCCGGAGGTGCTAAGAGAGCAATTTAACATTAGTAGGAGAGCTGCTAACTTTTGAATTGCTGCGCCAAAGGTGGCCTGGGGGACAGGCATCCCTCTCCTCCACATACAAGGAGATAGTGGCATGGTCAGACCATGTGATGTCCAATATGGAGGAGAAGGCCTGTTGTAGTAGCCATTAATCTACTAAAAATAGGTCAATACGAGTATGCGTGGAATGCCTGGGGAGAAAAAATGTATAGTCCCATTTAGCCACATGTAGACATCAAAGAAGTCTTTAGAGTAGGATAGAGGGCAAAGAAAAGGTACCAATCTCTAGCTTGGAGGAGTCAATTGCCAGGTCAACTGCCAAGTTAAAGTCCCTGCACAACAACAGCCGGCTGTATCTAATTTTGGTTATTTTGTGGAGTAACTTACAGAGGAAATTAAGTTGGTGAGCGTTCGGGGTATACACATTCTCCAGGGTGTATGGTTGGGTATTTATGTCACAGGTCAGAACAATGTATTTGCCTTGGGGATCTAACACAGAGTCTTTGAGACAAAAGGCTAGAGAGTTATTAATTGCCGTGAGCAACGTTCATTTCTTACAAGGGGCTGAGGTAAAAGAAATATGTGGAAAATCCCTGTGGCTACATCTTGGACTCTGAAGAGAGTGAAAGTGGGTCTCCTGCACAGAGGCTTCCTTCCACATCGAGGCCCATTTTGCTGGGTGGTCCCAGCCTCTGGTATTCAGAGAGACTATTTTAAACCTCATGTAAGGAAGGCAGGTAAGCGGTTAGAGGTAGTCACAGCTCTAGGCTCAGTGGTAGGCATTTCTTGCCGCAGGAAGGAAGCATATGACCACTATGAGAGCTTGGAGGCAGGAACTTGGTGCCAAAAAGAATCAGTAGTAAAGCAGGTGAAACCAACTGTAAGAACAAAACAAAGCAGTAACAAAAATAAAAAGAGGTTCTGGGAAGAACTGTGTGCAGGTAAACTGCAAAATAAAGAGAAAGAGACAACAGTCTCCCAGGTGGGGAATTTTATAGTTGCGGCCCCCCAGAGGGGCAATTAGGACTCACTTTGCTGGTTAGGAGATCTCCTTACTAGACCACTTGCCAGTCCAATGTGATTGTATAAGGGCCCACCGGGCTCTCTTCTGGGATAATGTCCTATCTCCTGAGCAGTTGAAGCCCGCTTTCATATGACATGATGGTTGAAATTTCTCCATTGTGGTTGACGACCAAGGTGCATGAGTAGCACAAGTGGTGGCTAACGTTGTTCCTTAGAGCCTTGGTGACCATCGCAGGGTTCTTACATCTCTGTAAGGTGAATTTCAACAAGTCAGCTAGTGGCTGCAACCTGGGGAATGTTCCCGGAAGGTGCTCTGCCCAGCATAGAGCAGATATGATCTTTTTCTTGGCCTGGAAGAAGTGAATCCTCAACAACACATCAGATGGGGTAGATTGGCGCATGTGAGCAGGTTTCAGGATTCTTTGGATGCTTTCATTGGTAAGGTCCTCTTGCATGAAGGATGGAGCCACAGACTTGAATAAGTCTTGTACATATAGGGCTACTTGGGTCAGTTGGACTGATTCTGGGAACCCCTGGATTTTATGATCGTTTCTGTGGGATCTGTCCTCCAGGTCCGCTATGTTTGCCTTGAGTCACTGAAAGTCATCACTGCTAATTTAATTTGAACTAATCTTTCACCTACTTCACGGAGTTCCCATTTAAAATTCTGGATGCAGGAGAGCATGTTGGCCTGCAGGGATGCTGTAATTGACAGGAGCATATCTATTAAAGCGGTTCTGCACTCATAATAAAACATTTGCCCATTCTGTTGCCTCTAGACCATATATTTGATAATGCCACCTGTTTTTTTTTTTTTGATTCATCTACCTTTTGTAATCCGTAGTAGTTTATTTTCATCCCTGCGGCGATGGGCGGTCTCTTGCGGGGATCAGCATCATTTCCTGCTGAAGCCCGCACTGTCTCCTGGGATCTCGTTCAAGTAATCCCAGGAGACATTGCGGCTAATGCACCCGACATCTCGAGATGTTACAGCCGAAATCTCGCGAGATCTCGGCTGTAATAGCCGAAATCACGCGAGATGTCGGCTGTATTAGCCGCAATGTCTCCTGGGATTACTTGAATCAGATCCCAGGAGACAGTGCGGGCTTCAGCAGGAAATGATGCTGATCCCCGCAAGAGACCGCCCATCGCCGCAGGGGATGAAAATAAACTACTACGGATTACAAAAGGTAGATGAATGAAAAAACAGGTGGCATTATCAAATATATGGTCTAGAGGCAACAGAATGGGCAAATGTTTTATTATGAGTGCAGAACCGCTTTAATGTGGTGTCAGACTCAGCTGGTCTGAGGTGGAGAAGGATGCTATGGGATCCGGCAGGTCAGTGGGAGGGTGAGAATCAGCCTGCATTGTGCCTACCTCCATGTCATTGAGGAAAGCCTGGTCTTATTCTGTGTGAGGGGCTGGGCGGCGGGTGTAGGAAGTGGAAGCTCCAGAGCCTGAGGATTGGGTATGATTGTGCTACCCAGCACAATGATGCCTACTACTGGAGGGCCCTGCTTTCTGGAAAGCGGCTGCTATCTTACTGCTGCCAAAGAGGTAGAGGGGGAAAAAAGCCCTAGAGTTTTTTTAGGCATGGGGGCCTTCTTTCATTTCCTGGGCATGCCACTAGGTCCAAGATGCGATCCGAAGCCATCTGGTGGGTCCAGAAGCGGCAGTCAGTCTGTAAAATTTGTGATTTCCCCAGCTGTGTAGCAGAGCCATCTCACAGAGTGACCATACACCAACGTGGTCGCAATGCACCAATGATTGGGTTATTGACTCCTCCCTCGTTATCACTTTCTGTTTAAGGTTCCAAAGTTTGAATGAGTTATCACATTATTCATCAGATATAAAATGTCCAGCTGGTAGAAAATGGGTGCAAAAGAAGTAAGGCCTATGTAATGTACAACTTATTATATAGGATACAAAAATTAGGACTATACAGTATAAGAATGATGTAATGTACAACAGAATATATAGTGCAGGGGTCAGGAGTATGTAATGTACAATATAAATGATATAGTGCAAGGGTCAGGACTCATAATATTGGTATGCAGTGGAAGCTTAAATGTTTACTTGAAACAAGTTACCGAGGTCCCACACCGCTGCCTCCCATCTCCTGAGACTGCACTCAGTGACTTGGGTCTGAGACTATACAGACATATCCCTCCACCCGGCACAGCCAGCAAACAACAGAACAAGTAACCCTGGGAGAATTGTTCTATTGGAGATCTTGCTAGACTCGGGCATGGGGAAGGAGACCCAAAGCACATACCCCAGGTGCCTAGGTCTAGTAATGTCTATGGCCAAAATTTTAATTTTGCTGCTAGCTGAACCCCAGAATCTCCATAAATCCAGTCTAGAAACATAAATTGTGTCTGCAGCACAAAGAAGGAAGATTATTCCAGAGAAATACAGGAAGAGGAACACAGCTCAGGAAAGTGACCAGGGGATTACAGGCTGATTCCACCCAGTCCTTGCCCTACTGTGGACCAATCAGTGAGCAGTATGGGTGGAGGAATGTATTTAGTGTTAATGACCCACCTGTGCTGATCTCTGTAGGAGTGTCCTCCTCTATAAATGTCCCCGTTATTCCATCCTCCTCCATAGACTGCTGATCATCCCTCACATACCTCTCTTCTTCTTCTGATTTCACCTCAAATTCTATATCTATTGGATCTCCACTCTAAACCAAGAAAATGAGAGAGAATATCATCTGTAAAATATAAGCTTTATTATTGTGACATCACATAAAAAATCCAAACATTTATTTCCACAAGTGCATGTTCTAGATGCTCCGTCCGACTAACCTTGTAACAGTGAGGGTTGGTGTGATTTTCCTGTGTGGAATCCCGGGAATACAGAGGACGGGGACATCTCTCTGGTGGGTTCCTGGTATTAGGTGGCTCAATCACTCCATATTCTTCATCCTCCTCTTTATACTCTTCTTTAATCCCAATATTATCATCCCCGAGGTTTCCACTCTGAATATATAATAAAACTTTCATTGTAACAAACATGCTGTGTATACATTGGAGCTACCAATAATTGTCAATCATCTACCTGATGATGGTGGGGGATGGTGTGACCTTCCTGTGTGGAATCCCGGGAATACAGAGGACGGGGACATCTCTCTGGTGGGTTTCTGTAGCTGGATGACTCCACCATGGTGTCCTGGTACAGATCTTTGTGTTCTTTTAGAAACTCCTCCATCACCCCATCCTCATCATCCTCCTCTTTTATCTCTTCTTTAACTTCAACTTTAGGATCTCTCAGGTTTCCACTCTGAATATATAATAAAAATGACATCAATGGTAACAATGCAGATAATGTACAGATCCTAATGATACTATCAGTGATTGTTCCTCATCTACCTGATGATGGTGGGGGATGGTGAGATCTTCCTGTGTGGAATCCCGGGAATACAGAGGACAGGGACATCTCTCTGGTGGATTCCCATTACTGGATCCATCTGTAGGAAACACACACACTGACTGAATACATTGTTTCTATGTGTTTATCAGATGATGGGGGATCTAGGTGGAGCCTCCGTACTGCTCTCTCCTTTACAATAAAGTCTCCTCTTACCCGGTGATGTGAGGGGCGGCTGATTGTCCATCATGACGTCCTTGTAGAGATCCTTGTGTCCTTCTAAATACTCCCACTCCTCCATGGAGAAATAGACAGTGACATCCTGACACCTTATAGGAACCTGACACACACAATGATACAGTCACCATCCAGACACATCCCTTGTCTGTTACTGGATAATGTCCCACAATTCCCAGAATCCTCCTCACCTCTCCTCCATCATCTCTCTGGTGACTTCTAGAATCTTCTTTGTATTTCTCTATTCTATCAGGGAGGGAGGTGGAGGTGATGTGATGTCATATGATCTCCAGACTTCACAGGAGGAAAACTCTAGATCTGAACACAAATAGTAAAATCAAATGATAATCCCAGAATCCTCCTCACCTCTCCATTCAGGTCTCCATTTTATTAAATACTCACTTCAGACTGAGATATAATTGAAACAAACAGGACCCCCCACACTCCACAGGTTAAAAGCTTGTTGCAGGGATTCTGACATCATTACATACAACACAGGACCAACCGTCCCACTTTATTAGTGAGGATCCAAAGATCATCAGAAAAAAAGCCACATGGTGGGACATTGGGAGGAGAATATTGCTCAGCCAATGGGAGATGATCTCAGCATGACTTACATAATGAAGGAGATGAGGGGGAGGGGAGGAAGTCACTTATGGTGACCATAGAGACATGGAAATTCAGCTGGTTCAGCAGGGATCGGTCACATTTCCATCCATGTGTGGTCACTGCCGGATAAAAGTCACTCCATCAGCGGCTGCAGCCAATAGCTTCATCACTGATCTGTGTATTCTGAGAGCGGATTGGCACCCCCCATTGTCAGAATACAATAGTGCAGCGGGGAGGATTCCCCCATCCCCCTCCAATGTGTGGATGGGGGAATCACGTCCGTTTTTTCCTCTCATCCCTCTGGGTGAATGATAAAACTGAACCATGTATGGCCAGATTTGGAAGGAAGATATATTCATCATCAACTGATCCCCCTGAAGGGGTTAATCTACGTATTACCTCCTCTGTCGCCAGATCCAGCAATGTCTTCTCTCTATGTTTTACCAAATGGAATGTATGTATCTGAGATCACTTCCCGTCTGTATTCCATAGAGACTTCCTGTCTGGGTAGAAGTGAGATCACCATCTTGTGGAGCTCAGAGGAACTGCAGCCCAGAGAAACATCTCATGAACACGGCCTTGTGCTGTGTGTATGCAATGTATAGCCTTCCCCTTTCTCTCCTCCCTGAGTGCGTATGAAGAGGAGGAAGAAGGCGTGGCTACACTACAGCTGGCACAGTTTGGAGCACTTTACACCTTATCAACTTTTCATTGATTGGTGGATCTGTCTTGAGAAAAATAAGTTCATTGTAAATGCAAAGTGGAAGCAGTGGAATTGCAGAGAACACATCATTAAATACAAAATATTGTATGATTACATGAATTTGCACAGATTTTTACTTTATTTAATATAGCAGCAAATATTACAAGATTGATTAAGTAGGTGCAAAGAGTAAGCAATAGATCTACCGGAAACAGCATTTTGCGTACAAAGCACTTTATGTTGTATATGAATTTGCACATGGTTCAGTTTACTTAATTTATTGATAAACGTTATAAGATCAGTGAAGTAGGTGTAAAGTGGAATCAGTAGATCTGCAGATAATATTATTGAGCCCCTAGCACTTTATATATGAATGTCTCCACATATTTTAGTGTATTTGTGATGATTTATGTGCACACACAATAGGACAGTGCTGTGACACATAATGCTCTTCTAGTTGATAAAGGGAACACTTACCTTTGTTACAGCAGCAGTCCGGTATAAGTTATTTCTGTAGGTATTTGAGTTGTTACACATAGCGCGGGTTTTATTCTATTTATATTGGTGACATAATTGCCCAAATCTGGGGATCAGGAGCCATTTCCACCCTTTACTCTCGGCTGGGGCTCTTTGTATCCATATAACAGATGTTCTACATGACTAAATCTGACATCAATTTTATTGCAAAATCAAAGGGGCCAAAATGTCTCCCCCCCAAGCAGTAATATATTTCTATCCCCCTTGGCGGGAGTGGGGATGACCCATCTATAAGGATATACAGTACATACACACACAGCACAAGGCCGGGTTCTCATTACGAGACATTTCTGCAGTTCCTGTGATCTCCACAAGGTGGTGATCTCACCTCTACCCAGACAGGAAGTCTCTATGGAAGACAGGAAGTGATGTCAGGTACACACAGGAAGTTCCATAGGAACTAGGGAGGAGACATTGCTGGAAATGGCAGCAGAGGAGGTAATAAGATCTTATTTCCTATTTACACCCAGTAAACCCCCCCCGTCATGTCCGTCCTCTTCCTCCATAGTCACTGTGATGTCTTTTATCTCCAGCAGATGATGATACATATATATAGTGTGGAAATGTAGAATATCCCCGTATATTACAATGAGGGAATTTCTGGTCTGTACCACGAGGGGAATTATTGATGTCAGTAAATGTCGGTTGCAGACATTGTATGTGGGGGGTAGGGATGAGCCGAACACCCCCCGGTTCGGTTCGCACCAGAACTTGCGAACGACCCCCGCGTTCGGTACGAACGTTAGAACCCCATTGAAGTCTATGGGACTCGAACGTTCGAATTGGAAAGTGCTAACTTTAACGGCTAATATGCAAGATAGTGTCCTAAAAAGGGTTTGGGGACCTGCCTCCTGCCTCAGGGGACATGGGTCACTGCAAAAAAAAGTTTTAAAAACTGCAGTTTTGGCGGGAACACTGATTTTAATGACGATTAAAGTGAAAAAAAAAAGTGAAATATTCCTTTAAATATGGTGCCTGGGGGTGTCTGTAGGATGCCTGTGAAGTGCCACGTGTTTCCCGTGTTTAGAACAGTCCCTGCACAAAATGACATTAAACGGAAATAACACCATTTAAAACTGCTTGCGGTTTTAATGTTATATCTGGTTCCTGCAATATGGTTGAAAATCATTAAGAAACATGGCATGGGTAGCCCTCCCTGCCCATTACCAGCCTATTTGGGTCTTGTACGCATATTAAGGGGAACCCCGTACCCATATTAAAAAAAGGAAATGCGTGTGGCCCCCAGGCCCTATATACTCAGAACAGCAGTATACAGGCGGTGCAAACAAGACAGGGACTGTGTAGGTTTGTTGTGTTAAGTTGAATCTGTTTGTCATTTTCAACCGGTACATTTTTAAAGTGTAGCTCCAGTCAAAAAAAATATCTTTAAGCTTTTTGGAAAACATAGGGAAGGGTTATCACCCCTGTATAATTTGTTTTGTCGTCCATCTTTTTTCATCTCACTTGCTGCTGTCTCCTTGCGTTTGCAAGTAGGAGATGTTTGTAAGTTGGATGTTTGAAAGTAGGGGCCTGCCCTATATTATAGCGGTATGTACTGGGTACAGAGCACGCAGACAGCACGCACTATCTCCTAACACTACTGACTGCAAGCTCTATTATTAACCACTTGTTAGCCCAATGTTTGCATAAAGTGAAAGATGAAGTTATGCTGAGTAAATAGATATCAAACATGTCACTCTTCAAAATTGCACATGCCCGTGGAATGGCGCCAAACGTCGCTACTTAAAAAATCCCCATAGGCTACGCTTTAATTTTCTTTTTACTGGTTACATGTTTTGAGTTGCAGAGGAGGTCTAGGACTAGAATTATTGCTCTCGCTCTAACATTCTCGGCGATACCTCACATGTGTGGCACATGCGAGCACATGGGGACATGGGCGCTTTAATTTTTATTTTATTTTTTTATTGTTCATTTTACTTTATTTATTTTAGTTTGACATTTTTTTCCCCAAAAATATATTTTTGATCACTTTTATTCCTATTACAAGAAATGTAAACATCCCTTGTAATAGGAATATGGGTTGACAGGTCCTCTTTACAGTGAAATCTGGGGGGTCAATATGACCCCACATCTCACCTCTAGGCTGGGAAGCCTGAAATAAAAAATAAAAAAAAGATTCTGGCTTTGATCGTACTGGCGAGTTGGTAGAAGCACCGGAGGGCGGTGAGGGGTGGGGGGCATCTATGGCTGGGTATTTCAGGGTATCACCGAGTATGGCTGGGTATCTCTGAGTATGGCTGGGTATGGCAATTTATGGCAGGGTATTACAGAGTATTGGCGGGGTACTACAGAGTAATAGCAGGGTACTGCAGAGTATTGGGGGGTACTACAGAGTAATGGCAGGGTACTGCAGCGTATTGGGGGTTACTGCAGAGTATTGGGGGTTACTGCAGAGTATTGGGGGTTACTGCAGAGTATTGGGGGTTACTGCAGAGTAATGGGGGGTACTGCAGAGTAATGGCAGGGTACTGCAGAGTATTGGGGGTTACTGCAGAGTAATGGGGGTTACTGCAGAGTAATGGGGGGTACTGCAGAGTAATGGGGGGTACTGCAGAGTAATGGCAGGGTACTGCACTGCAGAGTAATGGCGGGGTACTGCAGAGTAATGGCAGGGTACTGCAGAGTATGCACTGGTATTGCAGAGTATTGGCAGGGAATTGAGGGGTTAAATTCGGTGAGCAGCGATGTGGGCACTGCAGATGCAGCCCACATCGCTGCTGACACCGATCTCTTTCCCCTCCGCTGTACCGATCGGTACAGAGAGGGGAGGGAGGAACCGGCGTCATAACATGACGCCGGTTTGTTTCCAAGTGATCACTCTGTCATTTGACGGAGCAATCACGTGGTAAACGGTCGCTATGAGCGGCCGTTTACCGTGATCCGTGATGCGACCCGGCGGTCACGGATGCTTTCGAGTGCGCACACCTCGGGGCACGCGAGAGCAGAATTCTGGGAGGCCGTTAATTAACGACCTCTCAGAGTTAAACAACCGCCCTGAAGCCGTTAATCGGCAATGGGCAGTTGTTAAGTGGTTAAAGCTAGATCACTAGCTATATAGGTGAGGTGAATATAGTGGTGTATACTGCAGTCAGGGCACAGACAACAACCACTACACAGCAGCAAGATAGGAAATCAGCCAAAAACGATTGGTGTGTACTGTGTTGAAGGTACACAGAACACCCACTGCTTCAGATGCTAAGTAACACACTACACGAAGCCGCCTCAAAGGCGGCCTTATATAGTGTGGGGCGTGCACTACACAGCCTGAGCTATGATTGGCCACAGGCAGGATGCCTGTGGCCAATCATGGCTCTCCTCGCTGCCGGCGCTGCGATTGGCCAAGCATGCGGGGTCACAGTGCATGCTTGGCCAATCATCGGGCAGCAATGCACTGCGCCAACGCAGTGCATTATGGTCCGCGCGCGTCACTCGAATTTTGACGCGAACGGCCAAAACGTTCGGAATTCGCCGAACGCACGAACAGCCAATGTTCGAGTCGAACGTACGTTCGACTCGAACACGAAGCTCATCCCTAGTGGGGGGAATGAAATGATAATTAAAGGTTGGGATTAGGGAAGATTTCTGTAAGATTTTATACGGGAATGATCAGCGCCCCTCCAGAGACACTATGATGAGTCTCACAATAGGAGTCTGAAAGGGACGGGATTTTGGGGGGATGAGATGGTGAACCCAGATTGGAGGGGGAGGGGCAATTTTTATTAAAAATCATCTTCCAGATGGGAATCAAAATGGATTTTTCAGCTCAGTACAATTATTCCGGCTGGACTGAATATTGATATTGAGCTGTTTTATGCGTCTTTATTGTAGTTTTTATATAGTTTTGCCAGTTATTGATGATTATAATTAACGTTTTGTATGAATTTAGTGGTATATGATGATATAGAAGATGTTTAAATTATTCTGGGCTTAAGGAATCAGGAGGGGGAGGTAGGAGGACTTTTTTGGACCTCTTCACCTGCCAATCGCCCTCCTGGACAAAGATTGCCATTTTCCAATCCAAACACATCGGATGTCACCAGATAGGAGAAGAGCCCTCTTTGTTTACATCTAAGTGGTATCTATCCCCCGGAGAATCTGTGGCCGGGACTGCCCTTATTCCCCATATACTGCTATAGAGGCATCTACTGATTCACAGGCACCATAAACTCTGTGGGACTACAGGGCCCAGCACACCTAGTCATCTACAGCCAGGGGGTTTCTGAGTAAGTTCTTCCAGGTTACCCCAGGAGTTGCCTGACATTTTGTTATCAAAAAGTTTTATTGAAACTATCCTGTTGGGGATTCAGATATTTTGTCCATAGTGCAAACGCTGCCCGAACATTTATTATTTGTAGATTAACCCCTTTAAGGTCAGAACATTCTTTTCATTTTGGAGCTAAATTATAACAATATGTATGGGGGTGGTTAACATTTGGGGAGATCAAGGGGTTAACTGTGTTTCTAACTGTAGGGGGAAGGGACTGACTAGAGGAAATGACAGATTGTGGTTCCTAGCTATTAGGAACACACAATCTGTCCCTCCTCACAGAGCAGAACAGGGATTTGTGTGTTTACACACACACTTCTGCCTTCTGTCTCTTGTGCCCGCGATCGCTGGTGGTCATCGCGACTGTCGGCCAGGAGCATCGGCACCCCCGCAGTGCAGCGCGCATGCTATCCCAATCCCATGAGTCGACGTATAGCTATGATTGCTCACATGATCGTGCCGACCTGCCCCAGTAAAATGGCGTTGGCTGGTCGGCAAGCGGTAAAAATTATGAAACCACTCCCATTAGACCTACTGAGAACAGAGGCACAGACAAACGCACATGGATTTCCTCAGAATAACAAAAGGTAGGACTCTGCTGACACAGTTTAACCAGACTATACCTCTAACATTGTTCCAGAGTATCATTATTGTAAACTCTTTTTTAATTGTTCATATCTGACTACAACCTACTATGTCATAGGTATCTAAACGGTTGATTCACTCATTGCCGGATATTCATGTTTGGCAAAGTCTACAACCGTTCTTATGTTCTCTGATCTCTAGTATCTGTAAACTCTTCAATAAAAACTTTTGGAGAAGAAAAAAACATGGGTGCTTTGGGGCTCCCCCAAAATAAATTGTGCCCATGTTGATGAGGACAAGGGCCTCATACCCACAACCCTGGCTCGGTGGTTGTCTGCAGGTGGGGAGGCTTATTGGAATCTGGAATGCCCCCTTAACAAGGGGGCCCCCAGATCCCACCTCCCATGTGAATGAGTACGGGGTAAATAGTACTCCTACTCATTTTCCCAAAAAGTTCTCAAAGTTATTAAAAACACACAGACAGTTTTTGACAAGTCCTTTATTCAAATAACAAAAAAAAAGTCCTTCTAAAGTACATCCAACGTCAATCACGATGAACAGCAGCTGCCAGCCCCAATAAAAAAAAATTAAAAAAAAAAGACAACCCAAATTCCAATGACAGCAGATGACTCATGGTGGTTAATGATGTGGCAGCCACCCGATCCTTAACAACCATGACAGTTACAAGTTGCTAAAGACATTGGCGGTCGCCCACTCCTTAACATCCAGCTATTTACTGCTTTTAAGGCTGCCGGGTACCACTGACATTAAAGTACTGCAAGTTTTGGCCTAAATTTATGAAGGAAGATTTTTTTATTTGCAAAATTCAGAATTTCTTCATTTATATAGCAAAAAATGTAAAAACCAATGCAGATTAAAAGCCAACAAAAGAAGGTTATATCTGTCTAAAAAAAAAAAAGTTTAATTTTGGTAATTACCATTAAAAGTGTGAGTGCGCTAAAATCAGACAATTGGCCTCGACAGGAAGGGGGTAAAAGTATCGGGTCCTGAGATAGTTAAATGTACAACAACCCTCCTATTACCCCCTCACATCCACAGCATATTATTGTGTGACCAATACCATCCAAATAATTCTTACTTTCATTTTTTTCAAAGTTATCCATCTACAAGAAGACCTGTATAGATCAAATGACGGCACCAATGAGGATGGAGGAGGACCGGAGTCACATGACTGAGAAGATACTAAACTTCACCCTGGAGATCATCTACCTGCTGACCGGAGAGGTGAGGAGGATTCTGGGAGGTCACATGACATCACTCTTATCTCTATTAATAAAACACAGACCTGACCAGGGAGGTGAGGAGGATTTTGGAAGGTCACATGACATCACTCTAATCTTTATTAATAAAACATAGACCTAATCGTAAAGGTGAGGAGGATTCTGGGACTCTAACATGATATTCCTATTGGTTCCTCAATACAGAGATTTCCTCTTGTGAAGTCAGGTGATCATATGACCATCACAGTGCCTCCATGCGACTCCCTAAAACCTGAGAGACACAACATGCAGAAGATTCTAGAAGTCACCAAGAAGATGATGGAGCTGCTGACAGGAGAGGTGAGGAGGATTCTGGGAATTCTGGGACATTATCCAGTAACAGACAAGGGATGTGTCTGGATGGTGACTGTATCATTGTGTGTGTCAGGTTCCTATAAGGTGTCAGGATGTCACTGTCTATTTCTCCATGGAGGAGTGGGAGTATTTAGAAGGACACAAGGATCTCTACAAGGACGTCATGATGGACAATCAGCCGCCCCTCACATCACCGGGTAAGAGGAGACTTTATTGTAAAGGAGAGAGCAGTACGGAGGCTCCACCTAGATCCCCCATCATCTGATAAACACATAGAAACAATGTATTCAGTCAGTGTGTGTGTTTCCTACAGATGGATCCAGTAATGGGAACCCACCAGAGAGATGTTCCCATTCTCTGTATTCTGGGGATTCCACACAGGAAGGTCACACCATCCCCCACCATCATCAGGTAGATGAGGGGTAATCGCTAATACTATCATTAGGATTTGCACATTAACTGCATCATTACAATTTATGCCATTTTTATTATATACTCAGAGTAGAAATGAGAGATTCTAAAGTTGAGGTTAAAGAAGAGATACAAGAGGATGATGAGGATGGGGTGATGGAGGAGTATCTTAAAGAACACAAAGATCTGTACCAGGACACCATGTTGGAGTCATCCAGCTACAGAAACCCACCAGAGAGATGTCCCCGTCCTCTGTATTCCTGGGATTCCACACAGGAAGATCACACCATCCCCCACCATCATCAGGTAGATGAGTGACAATTATTGGTAGTTCTGATTTATACACAGCATGATTGTTACAATGAATGTTTTATTATATATTCAGTGTGGAAACCTCAGGGATAATAATATTGTTGTTAAAGAGGAGGATAAGGAGTATGGACAGGGCCATCTTTAATATTGATTGGACCCTGGGCAAAACTTTTCTTGGGGCCCCCCCATGCAGTTTTGCTCTCCACCTCCTCTGAGACATACAATAATTAGCAGTTAGACTCAAAATCAGTTTACTGAATCAGATCAGGCAACTATTGTAATTGGTTGCCAGAGGTTAGTGTATCATTGCCACTGGTTGCTAGAGGTTACAGCACACATTATGGCTCACTAATTAGTTGCTAGAGGTTACAGCACATGATTTCTGCTTGTTGATTGGTTGCTAGAGATTACTGTGGATATGACCTCAAGGGGGCATGATATACATATGAATGTCGGTAATTTACATGTAAACACATTTCTGCAGGTGAGTCATCTGTACACAACAATAGGGCAGAGCTGGGCAGCATTAGTAGCAGCATTTCACACTGAGATCTCAGGACACAGCACAGGACTAAACCCTCAAAGGATGAGGGAATTTAAACCAGGATAGTTGGCAAGTATGAGGTAGCTGCTGTGGGCCCCACAACAATGACAGGGCCCAGGGCAGCTGCCCCTTTTGTGCTGCCTTAAAAATGGCCCTGAGTATGGAGTGATGGTGGAGTTATCAGAAGGACACAAGGATAAGATGGAGTCACTCACTACCAAGAACCCACCAGAGAGATGTCCCTGTCCTCTGTATTCCCGGGATTTCACACAGGAAGATCACACCATCCCTCACTGTTACAAGGTTGGTGGGACTGAGCTTATAAAACACAGACTCATGGAGTCTTGCTTTATTATTGTGACATTACATAAAAATCCACACCTTATCTCCATGAGTCTGTATCACTGCCCGGCACACCACTCATATCACACACTTCAGCCAATCTGCCCTAAATCATGTGTTCAGGGGTGGGGGGGCAGTGGAAGAAGTCATCACACCAGTATTCTAGATTGTAGGATAGCTTGGGGGATCCTCTGAAATGATTGGGGTTCACTTGTCTGCTTTACATTCCTTAGATTGTATGAAACATTTGTATCCAGCCAGATAAATGTGGGAGAGTCTCCCTCCACTTGTAGTCAGCAGTAGGGATGGGCTGAACAACCCCCTGTTCGGTTTGAACCAGAACTTTTTCAAACATCGCAAAAGTTCAGAACTCCTTTGAAGTCTATGGGACCCGAACTGGAAAAATCAAAAGTGCCCATTTTGAAGCATTATATGCAAGTAATTGGGCATACAATGGTTATGGGGGTCCAGGTACTGCCCTGGGGGGAAAAAAGTTTGTAAAAAATGCCATTTTTAAATGAGCAGTGATTTATTGATGCTTAAAGTGAAAGCATAAAAATGAAAAATTCCTTTCAATATATTGTCTGGGAGAGGTCCCCTTAGTCTACCTGTAAAGTGTCAGTGTTAGGTACCACAGATATCGGGGTGCCTTGGCGGGGCTCTATGGCTTACGCATGCATTTGCAAATGTGTGCAGATTAAACCCCTGTTCTTAATGCATATTGTTAGACAGGTTAATTGGTTGTTGTCTGTGGGCTGGTGGTAAGCAAAGCTTCTTTTTTTTCCTCGGTTCATCCTTGGGTTTGTTTGTATATACCTGTAAAGTGGCACATATGTAATGTGTATAGAAGCTGCTGCCGCACAAATTGCATTTATAAAGCCCAAAAAATTATATTTTCCCAGCAAGCAACAATTGGCCTTTGGGCGTTGTTGGCGCCTTCACACCAAAACCATATTAAGGTACTCTTGATGAAAGCAAGAATTGACCTTGCTGTCAAAAATTTAAATGATATGCACATGTCAAACAGGTGCAAAAAAAATAGTCTACAGGGTTAGTTGTGCCCGGGGAAACCTACACCAAAAATATTATTCCAGATGAAATCTACATCCACAACGCTAAGCAGCCTAGAAGTCCTGCAGAAATTCTACATCCCAAAAACATCGGAATCAGAGACTTCATAGCTGCTGGTAATCCAGTACTCCTCCCTTGACCAACAGAAGCCTCAAAACTACGTGTTCAATGACACTGTAACCTACCAGAGTCAGGAAAAGCATTAGATAAACTCCTTTAAGGTGTCCTCGAAAGATTTCATCTTATGCACTCTCTGTGAGGACAGGATGAGTTCTGAGACTTTCCCCTTGTAATGATGGTCAAGGAGGGTTGCAAACCAATAGTGATCCTTCTTAACACCATATATTCTTGGTTCCTTTTGCAGGCTTTGAAGCATGAGGGAGCCCATGCAGTGAAAATTTGCAGAGGCATGAGAAGCAGACTCCTTAGGGCCACTGAGGATTATAGTATCTAGAACTGCCTCCTCCCACTCATGTACTACTCCCAAGGGTTTTGGGAATGGAAAGCCATCTCTTACTGTTTAATGTATGTCTTCCTCTGAATGCCTCCAAAACCAGAATCCAGAGCCAGAATCCTCCTCCCTCTCCTCTTGTGTGTTCTGTGGCATAGGAACAATGGTGTCTGCATAAAGTGGGCCTCAACTTCCTCCTGCTGCTGTGCCTCAAGTGCCCTGTCCATAATACCATGCGGATTCTGCATCATTTATGAGCAGCCATTGCTGAGCCAGCCTAAGCCTGTCATTGTGTCATACTCACACAGGTACTCATTGATGGCCCTCTGTTGCATGTGCAGCCACTGCAGTATTGCTAAAGTCAATGTCACAAATCTGGTGGCAGGTGGAATTCCCGCTGAATTTCAGCCAACCAAGCACTGGCTGTGTATGACTGCCTGAAATGGCTACAGACTCTTCTGGCCTGCTTTAGCAGATCTTCCAACCCTGGGTACCTATTAAGGAAACCACCATTCCTGGCTTCAACTGGCATGGCATGAACCACCTCTGGGCCTGCTTCGGTGTGGTTCCTGTCTTCTAGACACACCAGCTGAAGCACTGCATGGCACCTTTTAGCCTGACTCATTGAATAACCCCTTTAACGCTTAGGGGTACTTGTGAACCATAGGACAATTCAGCAGAGGAGGGCATGGAGGAGGAGGGAGTAGAGCTGACAAATCTCACATCATCACCACTAGCTGTATGGAGACATGGGGCACAACAAGCTGAAGCACTGAGCCCTGTCCTGCATCCTTCCGAGTTGCAAGCAGAGTTACCAAGTGTGCTGTGAACAAAATATATCATCCCTGACCTTGCTTGCTGGATCACGTGTCAGCAGTAACGTGGACTTTGGGCCTTTCATGTGATGGTACAGAGTTTGAATCACCTTATGTGTAAAGAAATAGCAACTGGGAACCTGCCATTGTGGTACAGCACATTCTACAAATTCACAGAAGGGGCAGAATCCACCAGGCGGAAAGGCAGAAGTTGTAGAACCAGCAGCTTTGACAAGCTTGCATTTAGAAGCTGGGCATGTTTGTAGCAGGGACTGTATTTTTTAATCCGCTGCAGCAGATTGGGCAGAGAATTTTGCCGGCTATAGTCTGAGGTGAGTAATGAGGAGGAAAAGATTTGTGCCCCTTTTGGGTGCTCTTGCCAACGGGCTGAGTGGTGAGAGGTTAACAAGCCGCGCTGTGCATTGTGATTGGCCGGTCAATCTTCTGGGCCCTGTGACGTGTCCCAGAAGATTGCAGGGTGGGAGGGGGAGAGGTGATCTTCCTTCCAGCGCCGCGGAGCCCCGGGAGAAAGTGGGAGCTGGTTGCCTCTAATAAGAGGGTGACCGATCTCTCCCCAAAATATGACATGCCAAATGTGGCATGTCAGGGGGTCACTTGCACCTAAAGTGGAAGTTCCATTTTTGGGAGGAACTCTGCTTTAAATGCCTTGTCAAGCATGTGGTATCCAAATGGCTGGTGTTTTTGCCACACTTGATGTGCTTGAGCCAAAGTTTGCAAATAGCAACAGTGTGATCAGCTGCACATGTACTAAAAAAGGCCCAGACAGCTGAGCTGTGGGAAGTGGGCCGGGAGATAACAGCTCCACAATGTGATGAAATAGGGTGTCTGCTCCCTTGGGCGCATGGCATAAAGGTGGTGACGCGTGACGCTCCGACACACCGCATCTCCATAATCGGTAAAGAGCCTATGATGTAGGCTCTTTGCCATGTAATCAGCTATGTCCAAACAAAGCTAATCATATAACTAGAAAGTGCCGGTTATCAGCTTTCATTTATTCATGCTGATAAGGCACGAGTAAAGGAGAGCCAATCAGTGGCTCTCCTTACAGGGGGGGGGGATCTGCACTGATATTCAGCATTGATTATCAGTATAGGTCTATCAGAAATGATCACGAGTGATGCCAAACTGTGTCCCAACAGTAATGCTCAGAAGTGCCCATCAGGGATGCCAATCAGTGCCCTCTAGAGATGCCAATCAATACCCACCAGGGATGCTAATCAGTGCCCACCAGGGAAGCCAATGAGTGCCCACCAGGGCTACTAAACAGTGCCCTTCAGGGATGCCAATCAGTACCTCCTCATCAGTGCTGCCTCAGTGAAGAAAACTTACTTATTTACAACATTTTATAACAGAAACAAAGAAAAAATTTATTTTTTTCAGAATTTGTCTTTTTTTTATTTGTAGCACAAAAAATAAAAACCCCAGTAATGATCAAATACCACCAAAAGAAAGCTCTATTAGTGGGGGAAAAAAAAAGCTAAAAATGTCATTTAGGTACAATGTTGCATGACTGCAATTTTTATTCAAAATGAGAGAGAGCTGAAAGTTTAAAATTGGCTGGGGGGCAGGAAGGAGTTGAAAGTGTTCGGGATTGAAGGGGTTAAACATGTGGGGGGACCCCACAAACCCAGCTCTGGCAGTGAAAGGGTTAAAGGAAGCGTTCACCTTTGGGAAGATGTTACATGTTCCTGTAGTGGCTCAGCGATCCGAGTCCACTGTGTGACAGCAGTGCGGGGAGAAGTTCCCCATACCGGCTGTCACTTACTGAAAAGAGCGCGGCTGTGCCATTCATTCAGAGTTCTGTCCTTTTCCGATGTTGGCTTGTAGTTTTCAATGAACTCCCACACCACTGCTGAGCATTCTGGTAGATGAGGAACAAGGAGACCACAAGATTGGGACCCCGATCTAGTTCCTTGGACAAGTTGTTTTTTTTTCCAAAAATGTCCACATCCCAAGAACTGTTTCTTACATGATAAAGATCAGCCATGGAGTATATCTGAGGTATATATCAGGATGTGTTTTTTCCCCACATGAGAGCTCTGATGTCCAGCAACATTCATATAGAAGACATTTCCCGCACTCAAGGCACTAATATACCTTGAGGGTTGTGTGGGATCCCTGATGTACAGGAAGACAGGCCTTCAGTGAGGAACAATTCCCTCACTCAGGACAGGACTACGGCTTCTCCCCCGTGTGAGATCTCTGATGTGTGGAAAGATGGGACTTCCTTGAAAAACATTTCCCGCACTCAGAACAGGAATACGGCTTCTCCCCCGTGTGAGATCTCTCATGTATGTAAAGATTGGACTTCACTGAAAAACATTTCCCGCACTTAGAACAGGAGTGAGGCTTCTCCCCCGTGTGAGATCTCTGATGTGTGGAAAGACTGGATGTCTGTGAAAAACATTTTCCACACTCGGGACAGGAATACGGCTTCTCACCCGTGTGAGATCTCTGATGTTTGTAAAGATTGGACTTCACTGAAAAACATTTCCCACACTCAAGACAGGAATACGGCTTTTCCCCAGTGTGAGATCGCTGATGTATGACAAGGTCTGATTTTTGTATAAAACATTTCCCGCACTCAGGACAGGAATATGGTTTTTCCCCAGTGTGAGACCTTTTATGCACATTAAGATGTGATCTAGAATAGAAACATTTCCCACACTCAGTACAGGAAAAGATCTCTTCTGTGGGAAGGAAGGCACTGCCCCTCACAGTCTGAGGCTCCTCAGGATAAGAGGAATACGATGGTCCATCTACACTGTGTGGTGCCGGATGGACATTTGAGGTAGTCGGGTTTTCTCCTGGACTATACTTTGTGATGTCCTCATCTTCTACTTTACAGTCTGAAGACAAAGTGAGACAATCCTCTGAGGTTTTCCTCATCTCCCGTCCATCTACTAAAATAGAAATAAAAAGATTATTACTAGACTTGAGCAGATTGGTTCCCCTAAACCAGGACTCTGCCCACATCAGGCAGCTTTGTCTCTGAGGATCTTACAATTCCCCCCTCAAGGTAACTAGTAAATGGGTCCTCTGTAGGGAGGCAATTCATGATTATTTTCAGAATTGATTAGTTGGCCGATTATTGTTTTGATTAATTGGATAAAAACCTCAAAAAAGGTTGGTGTATGATTTAGTTAATATTCTTGAATATCTTTATACAGCGGTAAATATAAATATCCAGATATATAGTTGGATATTTAATCCACTCTGAGAATAACAAACAGACAGATGTATTATTAGAGGGAGAATCTGCTACATATCAGAATCAGAGATCAACATCATTAAAATGTAAAAAAAGAGGTAAAACGCTGTTTTGCAGATGATCAGACAGGAGTGTAATATAATATGATGGATGACAGACTCCCTTGTTATAGACAGGTAGGTGGGTACAAGCTCCCTGCACCTGATGTCACTTATGCTGGCCATATACAAACTCATTTCTCTTTCAAAAAAACATTCATCCTATTTTCTAACCATTAGTGGGGTCAAATCGGTTTTCATTTCCAACCACAGTGATGGGAAAATTCAAAATGACAGAACAGAAAACTTTTCTCCATTTAACTTATTTTCAAATAGTGTATGTGGTTTTTGCTCAGAAGGTACATTCATTTTAAAATTGAATGTTAAAAGCAAGTGGAATTTTCGAGCTACACTCATGACTTAAGCCCCATACACAGAGTTTTTCCTTCAGATTTACCAAAACCATGTAGTGCAAGGGCCTGCCTGATTGCATACAAATTGAAACTCCTAAGGTTTGACCTCGTATTATATGGTTTTGGTAAATCTGAAGGAAAAACTCAGCAGAAAAAGTGATAGTGTGTATGGGGCTTAATGAGTAACATTGCGAAAGCAAGCAACACGAGTGTGTGCATGTTAACAAGTTGTGCCAGCAGTTGGTGCTGTTGTACTGTTGGTGCAAGAATAATAAGTGTAGTGTACATCGTGGTGTGTGGGGGACCAGACCGACTGTACCGGACCCAACACTGAGACCAAGAGAGGCGGCAGGCAAATGAGCGATTTGGAGGAGTGGGAGTGACTAAGGATCGTGCCACTCTGACAGAGGAGGTGGGACCAGGAGACAGATTAACCCGGGAGAGGCGGTGGGAGGGTAAGTGCAATCCGTGGACCGGAGGGGGAGTGTGTAAGGTAAAGCAGGGAAGTGATGGGAGCAGTGACAGGCAGGCTGACCGAGGGAGACTGACAGATCACAGGGACACAGAGTGGCACAGCTGATAGACTGACTGACTGTACTGGGGACGCTGGCTGAGGGGGGTGTAGTGTGAGGAACGGAGTACTGCTGAATATTGTGGTGTAACTGAGTATTGAGTACTGTTGAGTAACTGAGTATTGTGGAATAACTGAGTATTGTGGAATAACTGAGTATTGTGGTGTAGCACTAACCCCCGAAAAAAATAAAAACTGAAGCTGCTAGCAGCAAGAGGGGGGTTGATAGCATGGGGCCCGCTCCCCCCCCCCCCCCCGGGGCGGGATTAAGGTTCTGTGTATTGTGTAACAATTTTGCCTAGTTTCTCCTAATGGCAGGCTATACAACCCATTTAGTTACAGAGAGGAGCTGTGTCGGTCTGTGAATATAAGAGAAATGGGGATTCTACCTGGGAGTCAGACATGAGGCTATATAGAGGTTAGAGAGGAAAAAAACATTTATATTAAAGTAATACTGAAAGCTGAGACTTATTTTACATGGCTATAATAATTTTATATATAATGTACAATACTGATAAACTTTTACTTTATGTAATAGCAATGCCTTCTATTTCCTCCAGTCTATAAGCCTCCACCTTCTCTCGGGTCAAATGCTGATCTTCCCTGCACAGAGCCCTTACATTGTAAATGTTGGACTTCTTTTTAAACAAGATTGTCATAGTTACCTGCTCTGTGTAATGGTTTTGCACAGACCAGCCCCGATTCTCCTCTTCTGGACCCCCCCATTCCTTCAGAGTGCCCATATAGGAAGCCACAAAGTATAGTATAGAGTTCCCCTGTAGGAACCCGCAAAGTATAGTATAGAGTCCCCCTATAGGAAGGTACCAAAACATCTGCCTTTAGAATCAAATGTAATGTAAGGAGGGGTACTAATGCGCACAACCCAAGCTAATAACTCTGATAAATATATATAATTAATCGGGAAGCTGCCTGCATGTATAGTGATCTCTACACCATCTAATGAAATAAAATATAATTTGTATGTGGCGCTACCTCACCTAAAAGTTGAATATAAACCATAAATAATAAATAAATACAATATAATGTAATAACAAATACTGTGCAAAATAAGCAATATGTGCAAAAAGGTAAATGTGCAAAAATCACATAAAGTGCAAGAAACACAATCAAGTGCAATAAATAACACCCTTATAAAAATAATAGGGTGTAAATAGTCTTATTAACAATCCACATACCCAGTGTGAATAATGTAAAGTCCATAAAGCATACAGATGCAGTGATAAATAGACAGTGAGTAATATTCAGATGAAAAAGCTCATAAAACAAAAGTCCAAAAAATGTCCATGCAGTGAATATTAAAACAACACCAATAATGTGATTATCCACTGGTGATCCAAGCATTCAGTGCTCTGTGCACCCCTTGAATCAAAAAACAAAAGGAAAAGAGAAAAGTAGGTGAGGGAATTATCAATATTAGTGGAGTCACGTTAACGCAAGAGTAAATAAAAGTATTAGATAAAGGATTAAAATTTGCCCCAAAAAGAAATCTCAATAAGTTTAATACCTATGTGGATATTAATAAATTTGTGAGGAGTAGGAATATAAAAAAAAAAAAAAGGCTAAGTGACTCAGGAATAGGAAGAGGTACTAAACTTTCGGAACACAATGGTATACAGTTTACCAATTTACGTAATAAGTCCCTCTTCAATCCACTGGGAGGAAATGATGGGCATATCGAGGTTTTTAAAAAAATGGTTCTGAAAGATTTACAAGAATTAAAGATGAAGAAATCCTTAGCCCCTATGGACATTAGAAAAGGTATTTGAAAATTGGAGTCAAGGAAAGACATTGTGATAAGGCAAGCAGATAAAGGAGGAGCGATAGTGATACAATCGAAAGAAGATTATAATGAAGAACTGAACAGACAACTTAATGATGAAACAACATATCAGAAACTGTTAAGTAACCCTACCATACGATATAAAAAAGAATTAGCTAAAATTATTCAAAAAGGATCGGAAAAAGGCTTATTGAATAAAAAAGAAGTGAATTATTTAGTACCGAATACCTGTAGAGTACCAGTGATCTATACTATTCCTAAAATACACAAAAAATGATAAAAAACCTCCCGGTAGGCCCATAGCAAATGGGATAAATTCAGTTTGTGCAAGGATTGGGGAATATGTTGATTTTTCCTACAGCCTATAGTAAAGGAAACAAAATCATACCTGAGAGACACCAAACATCTGATCCAGTTATTAAAAGATGTTATTTTAGATGAAGGACCAATATATTTGGTCACTGCAGATGTGACTTCTTTATACACCATTATTAATCATGAAGAAGCAGTGCAAGCTACCAAATGGGGCTTGAGAAATCTGAGTAACTTGAAATGTAAACAAAGAAGATTTATAATTGATTGTTTACGGTTTGGATTGGATTCCAATTATTTTTGGTTTAATAATGTGTATTATAAACAGATCTGTGGCATTGCCATGGGAGAAAAATATGCACCTAGTGTGGCTAATTTATATATGGCAAAATGGGAAGAGGAAGCTTTATATAACAACATTCCCCACCAATTAAAATTGTACAAACGCTACATTGATGACCTGATTTTGATTTGGTCAGGTGATAGAGAAAGTCTAAATGATTTTTGTTTTAATCTTAATATAAATGAGAAGAATATTAAACTGACCTGGAAGATCAATACAGAGAAAATAGTTTTTATAGATTTGGTAATTGAGAGAAGTGATAATAAACTAAATACGTGTGCTGAGCTGTATTTTCTGATATGTAAATAGTGCATTCAGTATGGAGGCCAATTAATCGATTATGAAAATAGTTGACAACTATTTTCATAATCGATGACTAGGATTAGTTGTTTCAAGACTACATCTCTAATCTCCTACCAGTTAATTTCTTTATTTATGGACCTTAGTCAGAGAGTGAGGAAACAACGAGAACTGTCTTTTATAGGAGTGATAGTGATGAGGGGATTATAGGACGAGTGTCCCCTCCCCCTCTATCACTTATTGTCATCTTCCCAACACAAGAAGTCCTGCACTTCCTTATGTATTCCATTGATTTAGTCACGAATAACAGCGGGGCTGAGCCCCACCAGAGGTCAGAGAGTGAGGATGGGGGGAGAACAACCAAGATGAAGACTGGACTGATCCTGAAGACCACCATCATTGGGTTATTGACCCCTTCCTCATTATCACTTTCTATTTAAGGTTCCAGAGTTTAAGGATGTTATCACATTATTATCAACATGTAAAAGTCTGTACTCCAAACAAATCATCAGATATAAAATGTCCAGCTGGTAGGAAATGGGTGTAACAATAGAGAATACATATTATGTGTATATATAGCAGTGGGTAAAGGGGAGAGAGTAGAAGTCATGACTATGTAATGTACAACATATTGTATAAGATACAACAGATACGACTATATAGTATCAGAGTGATGCAATCTACAACATAGAGTATATAGTGAAGGGGTTAGGAGTATGGAATATACAATATAACTTACAATTAGCTTAAATGTTTACATGAGACAAGTTGCAGAGGTCCCACACCGCTGCCTCCCATCTCCTGAAAATGCACTCAGTGACTTGGGGATGGATTTATCTATAAATTCTCATACCCCCGACACAGCCAGCAAACAACAGAACAAGTGATCCTAGGAGAATAGTTCTGTCGGAGATCTTGCCAGAAGACCCAAAGCACATTCCCCAGGTGCCTAGGTGTAGTAACGTCTATGGTGAAAGTCAACATTTTGCTGCCAGCTGAACCCCAGAATCTCCATAAATCCAGTCTAGATACATAAATTGTGTCTGCAGCACAGAGAAGGAAAATGAAACCCGAGAGAAATCCAGGAATACAGGACGGGGAACACAGCTCAGGAAAGTGACCAGGGTATTACAGGCTGATATCACCCAGCCCCCCACCCTACTCTGGACCAATCAGTGAGCAGAATGAGTGGAGGAATGTATTTAGCATTAATGACCCACCTGTGCTGATCTCTGTAGGAGTGTCCTCCTCTATAAATGGCTTTGTTAATCCATCATCCTCCATAGACTGTTGATCATCCCTCACACACCTCTCTTCTTCTTCTTCTGCTTTAACCTCAAATTCTATATCGATTGGATCTCCACTCTAAATCAAGGAAAGGAGATAAAATATCATCTGATAATAAGATATAAGATTTATTATTGTGGCATCACATATAAAATCCACACATTGTCTCTGTAAGTATGTTTTATAACCTCCATCCCACCAACCTTGTAACAGTGGGGGATGGTGTGATCTTCCTGTGTGGAATCCCGGGAATACAGAGGACGGGGACATCTCTCTGGTGGGTTCCTGGTATTTGGTGGCTCCATCATATCCTTGTGTCCTTCTGATAACTCCTCCATCACTCCATATTCCTTATCCTCCTCTTTATACTCTTGTTTAACATCAATATTATCATCCCTGAGGTTTCCACTCTGAATATATAATAAAGCATTCATTATAACAAACATGCTATGTATAAATCAGAACTACCAATAATTGTCAATCATCTACCTGATGATGGTGAGGGATGGTGTGATCTTCCTGTGTGGAATTCAGAGGATGGAGACATTTCTCTGGTGGGTTTCTGTAGCTGGGTGACTCCACCATGGTGTCCTGGTACAGATTTTTGTGCACTTTTAGAAACTCTGACTCCTCCTCTTTTATCTCTTCTTTAACTTCAAATTTAGAATCTCTTGCATTTCCTCGCTGAATATAGAATAAAATTGACATCAATTATAACAATGCAGATAATGTACAGATCCTAATGATAATATCAGTGATTGTTCCTCATCTACCTGATGATGGTGAGGGATGGTGTGACCTTCCTGTGTGGAATCCTGGGAATACAGAGGACGGGGACATCTCTCTGGTGGGTTCCCATTACTGGATCCATCTGTAGGAAACACACACACTGACTGAATACATTGTTTCTATGTGTTTATAAGATGATGGGGGATCTAGGTGGAGCCTCCGTACTGCTCTCTCCTTTACAATAAAGTCTCCTCTTACCCGGCGATGTGAGGGGCGGCTGATTGTCCATCATGATGTCCTTCCCAGCACCGCTCACGTCTCCTGTCAGCAGCTCGATGATCTCTCTGGTGACTTCTAGAATCTTCTTCTTATTTCTCTATTCTATCAGGGAGGGAGGTGGAGGCAATTTGATGGTCATATGATCTCCAGACTTCACAGGAGGAAAACTCTATATTTGAAAACATATAGTAAAATTAAATGACATTCCCAGAATCCTCCTCACCGCATTAATCAGGTCTCCATTTTCATCAAAACCCCACTGGGATATAATTTGCCCAGGCAGGGCCCCCCACTCTGTAGGTTAAAAGCTTGTTGCAAGGAATTCTGGGACTAACAATCTTGCTTTGCTTGTGAGAGGGACATTGGGAGGAGGAGCTGTGAGGTCAGTTTGATGTCATAGCATTCTCTGATTCTGAATGGAGGGACATTGGGAGGAGGGTCTGTGAGGTCAGTGGGATCTCATAGGATTCTCTGACTCTGGATGGAGGGACATGGGGGGAGCTGTGAGGTCAGTGTGATGTCATAGGATTCTCTGACTTTTGATGGAGGGACATTGAGAGGAAGAGCTGTGAGGCCAGTGTGATGTCATAGGATTCTCTGAATCTGTACGGAGGGACATAGTTAGAACGAGCTGTGAGGGGCGCTCTGTGAGGTATCTGTAAACTAAGGATGAGCTCCAGAGTGTTTGCACAGCCCGTATGCAAAGACCACCAGGAAGTCGGCACTGCGCTATGCTAATCACAGGCAGTGAGACATTGTCCCGATGCGCAGCTGAAGAGATCGGTAATTGCCTCACTTCCTGTGATTAACGCAGCGCAGACTTCCTGGCGGGCTTTGCGAACACGCCGGAGCTCATCCTTACTGTAAACACAGTCATTTCTCCCGGGTGCATCACACCTCTCCTAAATAAAAGATGAACATGGTCTTTAGGCTTTGTCAGGACACATCATATCCCCGTGAACTCCTGTGGGCTCTGGAGACTTTACTGATCACATTTTAGGATGAATATCTAAAACTGGGATCATTATGGAGAACTTTGTTTTCAGGACTACAAATCATATGCAGCACTGACCCCCGAAGGAGCGGCTGGTTTTCTTGGGCTTAACGTTTACCTCCTCCGCCTTGTAACTCATTGTTCTTGTCTAGAGGTTCCCGAGGTTGATGGCCCAATAACTGCAGAGACCGACACTTGAATTCCTTTGGGAATTTTTATTTGCTTAAAGAGGAAGTAAACCCTAATGGGTTTACTTCCTCTTTGATTCCCTTCAAAGGTAAAGCATAATGGACTACTATGCATCGCATAGTAGTCCATTATGTGTCACTTACCTGACACAGGAGCCAGCGAAGTCACCGCTGTCCCCTGTAGTTCCAAGCGTCCATCTTCTTGGTGGGTCTCCGTGGGTCTCGCTGCTCCGGCACTGTGATTCGCCGGAGCAGTGATGACGTCACTCCCGCGGCATATCGCCGCAATCTGCGGCTTACCCAGTGCGCCTGCGCCATAGACAGCGGTGGCTTTCTTCAGGTAAATATCTCCTAAACCGTATAGGTTTAGGAGATATTTCTTGGACCTACAGGTAAGCCTTAATCTAGGCTTACCTGTAGGTCAAAGTGGTTTGTAGGGGTTTACAACCACTTTAAAACGTTGAAAAGAAACAAAGTCTCTCAGTTGGGAATAGAGGGTATAGGAATGAAAGCTTAGGCACTTTGAAACTGCTGACACTTAATAAATGTCTCTCTCTAGGTAATCCAGGGAATAGCCACTCACAACTGGATATCTCCACTGTCCGATAAATCCTGGTTTATGGACTTAGCAGCCAACAAATGACTCAAACTTAGGAAAGTCTCTGCCACAGACTTGGTTGCAAACTTTTAGATGAACACAGAAAGTCTCTCACAGGAACTTGGTTGTAACAGAAGGATGAAAATAGGAACCTTCTTACGGTACCAGTATCTTGCAGCCGGTCCAGTGATACCATAAGAAATGTGGCTTCAGTTAGTGTCCATACAGCCCAGCATCCAGGCTCTTACCGAGCAGCCAGCCTTGTGCATGGCCCTCTTCCGAAGAGTCCTCCCCTGGTTGCTGGGCCTCTCCAAAACCTGAGATGGCACCGGACTACTTTAGAATCCTCCTTCCAGTTACTGTGCCTCGGATTAGCTAGTTCCGAGACTCAGAAACGGATGGATCCGCACCCCAGGCCATGAGGGCCTCTGGGGGCTGGCCAGGAGGACCATGGAGTCAGAACATACTTCTGGACCAGAATCCAGAACGACGTTACTTCAGCACCTTAAGTACCCTCTCCTGGAATACACAGCGAGACAAACGTTCCCACTGATTGGCTCCGAGAGAGATTGATACCCAATGCGTCCAACCAGACTGCTTTCCAATGCCTGTCAAAGGTGCTACTTACACCTATGACCAGGGAGAGCATTAGTACAGCCCAGCCAAACTGATGCCAACACCACATTTTAGAGCAATTAACCCCAAGACTCAACTATAGTCTTGGGAAAAAACTAAATTTACAGACATAGTGGGTATTCTTCAGGACTACCGGCGCTACACAAATTTTTCCCTCTTCCTTCCTATTTGAATCTTATAAAATAAAGACATACATATTCCAATCCTCCATAAATAACCCCACCACATCACCAATAAATGTCATATAACCCATTAGTATAGACTGATGAGGTGAGAAGGTGATTGGTGGGAAAAGTTCCAAAATGAGGAGAATGTTCTGACCCTGAAAGGGTTCATCTAAATGTCCACACTATATATGTGTGTATCATCATCTGCTGGAGATAAAAGACATCACAGTGACTATGGAGGAAGAGGACAGACATGACGGGGGGGGGGGGGGGGTTACTGGGTGTAAATAGAAAATAAGATCTTATTACCTCCTCTGCTGCCACTTCCAGTAATGTCTTCTCTCTTCCAGCAATCTCTCCTCTCTACTTCCTCCCGACTGAACCCTCACCCGGAACTTCCTGTCTGCATCTGACATCACTTCCTGCCTGTTCCTGAACTCACTTTCTGTCTTCCATAGAGACTTCCTTTCTAGAAGTGAGATCATCATCTTGTGGAGCCTAGAGGAACTGCAGCCCTAAGAAACATTTGGTAATGTGAACACGGCTTTGTGCTGTGTGTGTATGTACTGTATATCCGTATAGATGGGGTCATCTCCACTCCCACCAAGGTTGAAAGAAATATATTACTGCCTAGTCCAGCCTTTCTCAGCCACGGTTCCCCCAAAGGTTTCGAGGGGCTCCTTGAGCAATAAACAATTTCTGTAAATAATAATGGTCTAGAACTAGATGAGGGTGCGTTTCCCTGCGCACCAGAAGGCCACTTAACTAAAACTTTACCTTTATTGTAAATCATAAAAGGTATGTAAATGACCATATCAGGTGTACCTTTAGGATGAAGTCAATGACATTATATATATGAATCAACGTTTTATCGACATATGGTAATATTAATCACTTCCCATCCGCCATATAACAGAAAGACGTGCGCAAAGTGGTTAAGTTGTCCTGAATGGATGTCATATGATCACAGTGTAAACAAGAAAAGCCATGATTGTCAGACATGAGTAAAGGAGACGTGATCGGCTGCTCTTCTGACAGCGCAGCCCCCCCTCCCCCAGAGGATGCCCACCCAGGACCACCAGGGATGCCACCCAGGACCACCAGGGATGCCCACCCAGGATATCACCAGGTATGACCATTAGAGGTGCCAATTAGTGCCCAGCAGCAATGCCTTGCCAGTAGTGATGGCCGAACGGTTCGCCCGGCGGTCGTTTCGCGGCGAATTTCCGACTTTCGCCGTCCGCGGGTTCGAACGCCTTTTTCCGTCGTTCGCCCCGGCGGACTTACGTGTTTAATGTATACAAGAACTTTAACCTTTCGTGACACGTTTATCATGTGTTACAGGACAACCAATTGAGACATGACAGCTCATGGACACTTGGACATTCCCCCTAACCTATAAATACACCCGATCCGGTGGCCATTTTACATTCTTTCTTCTGTCACTGTAGGGAAAGGATCCTGTGTGGAGTAGGGACAGAGAAAACGCTAGCTATTTGGTACACAAAAGTTCTTTTCAGGACTGGTATAGGTGTTAGGTCAGCAGCCTGAGTTTCTTTTGTCAGTTTAGATAAAGGGACAGAGCGCTGTATGCTGCTATTTTAGGGACAGCTCAGCCAGATTAGTCTTTCTTCATCATCATCATCATCATCATCATTAGCTGTTACTATCAGGTCCACAAAAGAGCTGTTCCAGCTAATCGTTCCAGCCTACTCTTTTTTGCCAATTTGTATAGGGACAGGCAGGAAGCAGTGTGTCAGGCAGTGAGGATAATTTTAAAGACTTGCTGTTACTATTAGTTCCACAAAGGTTCTTTTCAGGACTGGTATCAGTGGTACGGTAATAGGCTTGTACACGTATAATATTCTTTCTTCCAAATATAGAAAGAATATTATACTTGACTGCTGCCCTTCTGCTGCAGTCTGCTAATCATTCACAACTCACTTGTTCCACAAAGCTCTTTATCAGGACTGGTAACTTGGTCTGTCTAGGGTGCTACGGTACATAGGCTTGGGTGCGGTACAGTCTGCTGTTCTGTAAGGACCGCTATCGGTCCACAATACATAGGGTTGCCGTGCACTACTGCTGACCGCTGCCCTATACTGCAGCAGTCCTTCATTGGTATAGGGACTGACGTACAGTCTGCTAATCACTAACACACAACCTGCTTGGTCCACAAAAGTTCTTATAAGGACTGGTAACTTGGTATAGGGTGCTACGGTACATAGGCCTGAGTGCGTTACAGTCTGCTGTTCTGTAAGGACCGCTATCGGTCCACAATACATAGGGTTGCCGTGCACTACTGCTGACCGCTGCCCTATACTGCAGCAGTCCTTCAGCGGTATAGGGACTGACGCACAGTCTGCTAAACACTAACACACAACCTGCTTGGTCCACAAAAGTTTTTATAAGGACTGGTAACTTGGTATAGGGTGCTACGGTACATAGGCCTGAGTGCAGTACAGTCTGCTGTTCTGTAAGGACCGCTATCGGTCCACAATACATAGGGTTGCCGTGCACTACTGCTGACCGCTGCCCTATACTGCAGCAGTCCTTCAGCGGTATAGGGACTGACGTACAGTCTGCTAAACACTAATACACAACCTGCTTGGTCCACAAAAGTTCTTATAAGGACTGGTAACTTGGTATAGGGTGCTACGGTACATAGGCTTGAGTGCGGTACAGTCTGCTGTTCTGTAAGGACCGCTATCGGTCCACAATAGATAGGGTTGACGTGCACCACTGCTGACCGCTGCCCTATACTGCAGCAGTCCTTCAGCGGTATAGGGACTGACGCACAGTCTGCTAAACACTAACACACAACCTGCTTGGTCCACAAAAGTTTTTATAAGGACTGGTAACTTGGTATAGGGTGCTACGGTACATAGGCCTGAGTGCGTTACAGTCTGCTGTTCTGTAAGGACCGCTATCGGTCCACAATACATAGGGTTGCCGTGCACTACTGCTGACCGCTGCCCTATACTGCAGCAGTCCTTCATTGGTATAGGGACTGACGTACAGTCTGCTAATCACTAACACACAACCTGCTTGGTCCACAAAAGTTCTTATAAGGACTGGTAACTTGGTATAGGGTGCTACGGTACATAGGCCTGAGTGCGTTACAGTCTGCTGTTCTGTAAGGACCGCTATCGGTCCACAATACATAGGGTTGCCGTGCACTACTGCTGACCGCTGCCCTATACTGCAGCAGTCCTTCAGCGGTATAGGGACTGACGCACAGTCTGCTAAACACTAACACACAACCTGCTTGGTCCACAAAAGTTCTTATAAGGACTGGTAACTTGGTATAGGGTGCTACGGTACATAGGCTTGAGTGCGGTACAGTCTGCTGTTCTGTAAGGACCGCTATCGGTCCACAATAGATAGGGTTGACGTGCACCACTGCTGACCGCTGCCCTATACTGCAGCAGTCCTTCAGCGGTATAGGGACTGACGTACAGTCTGCTAAACACTAATACACAACCTGCTTGGTCCACAAAAGTTCTTATAAGGACTGGTAACTTGGTATAGGGTGCTACGGTACATAGGCTTGAGTGCGGTACAGTCTGCTGTTCTGTAAGGACCGCTATAGGTCCACAATAGATAGGGTTGACGTGCACCACTGCTGACCGCTCACCTATACTGCAGCAGTCCTTCAGCGGTATAGGGACTAAGAGTTTTGTCACAGGGTCATTTAAAAAATGACATGCAGAGGAAGAGGCAGGCCCTTCCGCAGGGGTGGTAGGGGTAGGGCAGGAGCAACAGGCTTGAGCCAAAGTGGGAAGTTGCAGAAGGTGCGTTCAATTACTTTAAAGGATGCACCAGACTTGGTTGAGTGGCTCGCTCAGCCTTACTCTTCTGCACCCTCCTCATCCTCTCGATCTGCACCCTCTTCTTCACTCTCTGCTATGTGCACCCCCAAAGACACTACCACCAACAACACGACCACCACCACCACCACCACATACCTTCCGCTTGAGTCACTGGAATTATTTTCCGATCCATATCAAGAGGACATTTCTGATGCGCAGCCACTCTTGGTATTGGATCAGGAAGAGGAGGTAGCAACAAGCGCTACTCAGCAGTCTGACGCCAGTACCCAGATCAGCCCAAGGAGGAGGTTGGTCCCCGGTGTTGCTGCCTACTCTACTTATAGCGGTGGGGAAGGTGACGTTGATGATGACGTGTCTAGTGATGTCACGTGGGTGCCCACAAGAGAGGAAGAGGAGGGGAGTTCAGAGGGAGATATGGACCAGCAGATAGGGAGGAGAAGCAGCAATGACTTACATTGCACAGCAGGGACAAAGCAGACTGCAAATGTATCAGGAGCGAGTCATCGACCATGTACGGTCACATCTGGCGCTCCCAGGACACCGGCACATGGCTCCGCAGTGTGGGCTTTTTTTAACGTGTCCGCTGCTGACAATAGCGTTGCCATCTGCAATCTTTGCAGTCAACGCGTTAGTCGCGGTAAGCCCAATACTCACCTAGGGACGACCGCCTTAAGAAGGCACATGAGCAGCCATCACCGAGCCCAGTGGGAGCAACGGAACACACAAAGCCACACTGCAGGCTCTCACCGTCCAGCCTCGTCTTCTACTTCTCCTTCTCCTCTCTCCTCACAATTGTCCTCCACTCCACCTTCCATCACGCCAAGCTCACATTTTTCTGCAAAAAGGCAGGCTTCCGTGGGCCTAATGTTTGAGCGTAAAAAAATGATGACGCCGGATAACCCTCTTGCCCAACGGTTGGCGGCTGGCTTGTCAGAACTCATAGCCCGCCAACTACTGCCATATAAACTGGTGGACTCGGAGGCCTTTCGCAAATTTGTGGCCATTGGAACACCACAATGGAAGGTCCCAGGAAGGAAGTATTTCTCAGAGAAGGGCATCCCAGAGCTATATGGCCATGTTCAGCGGCAAGTGAATGTATCTCTGGCACACAGTGTCGGTGCCAAGATACATCTGACCACAGACACGTGGTCTAGCAAACACGGGCAGGGAAGGTATATCAGTTTTACTGCCCACTGGGTGAACCTTCTGACGGCCGTCAAGCATGTAACCCGTGGCACCCGTGTAGATTTGGTTTTACCGCCACGGATTGCATGCAGGCCTGACTCTTCTTCTCCTCCTCCTACTCCATCCTCCTCCCTCTCCTCCTCAGCTGCCTCCTCCTTTTCCGCTGCTAGCGTCTCTTCCACTGCACCGCCCAAGCTCCCCAGAACCTATTCCACATGCCAGGTGAGACGTTGCCATGCCGTGCTGCGTCTGTTGTGCCTGGAAGCAAAGAGCCACACTGGCCCGGCACTCCTTTCAGCTTTGCGTTCACAGGCAGATGAGTGGCTAACACCGCTCAATTTGACAGTTGGTAAAGTGGTGTGTGACAACGGTGCCAATCTGCTTAGCGCATTGAAACAGGGCAAAATCACGCACGTGCCGTGCATGGCACACGTCTTAAACTTGGTCGTGCAGCGATTCCTTGTCAAATACCCTGGGGTCCAGGACATCTTGCGGCAGGCAAGGAAAATCTCGGCCCATTTCAGAAGATCTTACACGGCCATGGCTCGCCTTGCTGACATTCAGCGGCGACACCATCTGCCGGTCAGACGTCTTATTTGCGATTGCCCGACGCGATGGAACTCAACCTTCTATATGCTTGATAGGCTGCTCCAGCAGAAACGTGCAGTTAACGTCTACCTGTATGAACTCTGCGAAAGAAACGGTTCTGGGGAGCTGGGTTTTTTTTCACCGCGCCAGTGGCTGCTCATGCGCGACACATGCAGACTTCTGCGGCCATTTGAGGAGATCACCAAACTGGTCAGTCGCAGCCATGGCGCCATCAGTGACATGGTACCTTATGCCTTCTTTCTGGAGCGTGCATTGCGTCGTGTCATTGATCAGGCTGTGGAGGAGCAGGAGCGGGAAGATGAGGAAGTCGCAATGCTGGATGAATTCCCAGGGGGGGCTACTCTATCTGAGACAAGTCAACAACAGGAGTCTGATGAGGAGTCAGAGGAGGATGGTGCCGGGGCGGATGAGCAGGAGCAAGAAGAGCATGCTTTAAACCTTTCTGGGATCCCTGTTGTGCGAGGATGGGGAGAGGAGAATGAAGAGGACGACATTATCCTGGATGATGAGCAGGAGCCAGGCCACCACACCGCTTCCACTTTAGTGCAAATGGGGGCCTTCATGCTCCAGTGTTTTAATAGGGACCCCCGTATAAAAAGCATGAGGGTCAAGGACCAGTACTGGGTGGCAACGTACTTAGACCCCCGGTACAAACACAAAATGGCGGAAATGTTACCGCCGTCGCAGAGGGCTGTCAGAATGCAGCACTTCCAGGCCTTGCTTCGAGAAATGCTGCATTCTGCTTTTGCGTGCGCTGGCAGAGGAGCAATTCCCACTCCCAGAGAAGGATTTGCGGGTACCAATCCAACAGCGCCTGCAAGAAGAGGCCGGTTTGAAGATGTGTTGGTGACTTCGGATATGAGGTCATTCTTTCAGCCGACCCATCGACAGGTGTCATCCGGATCCAGCATCAGGGAACGCCTAGACCGTCAGGTGTCCGACTACATTGGGTTAACGGCCGATGTGGACGCTCTGAGGAGTGATGAACCCCTAGACTACTGGGTGGGCAGGCTTGACCTCTGGCCAGAGCTTGCCCAATTTGCAATCGAACTGTTGGCTTGCCCCTCATCCAGTGTCCTGTCCGAAAGGACGTTCAGCGCAGCAGGGGGGATTGTGACCGATAAGCGTACTCGCCTAGCTCACCACAGTGTTAACTACCTCACATTTCTAAAAATGAATGAGGCATGGATCTCGGAGGAATTCAACACATGTGATCAGTAGACCATGTATATGTCTATAAACAATTTTTGGAATCAAGCACACAGACCTTCTTAATTCATTTGGCTCACTTCCCTGACCCAAAAAAGCACACCGTACTATATGCCCCTACCCTCCTCTTTGAAGAGGTTGAGCGGTGTCATATTTCTACTGGGGCTGCTTATTATGAGGGGTTCCCACCATCCCTGTGCTGTGCTGACTTCCTCCTGGGTGTTCTTATTATGAGGGGCTCCCACCATCCCTGTGCTGTGCTGACTTCCTCCTGGGGGTTCTTATTATGAGGGGATCACACCATCCCTGTGCTGTGCTGACTTCCTCCTGGGGCTGCTTACGGTGCTGCTGTCAGCGCTGTATGTCACGGAGCTGCTGTCAGCGCTGTATGTCACGGAGCTGCTGTCAGCGCTGTATGTCACGGAGCTGCTGTCAGCGCTGTATGTCACGGAGCTGCTGTCAGCGCTGTATGTCACGGAGCTGCTGTCAGCGCTGTATGTCACGGAGCTGCTGTCAGCGCTGTATGTCACGGAGCTGCTGTCAGCGCTGTATGTCACGGAGCTGCTGTCAGCGCTGTATGTCACGGAGCTGCTGTCAGCGCTGTATGTCACGGAGCTGCTGTCAGCGCTGTATGTCACGGTGCTGCTGTCAGCGCTGTATGTCACGGAGCTGCTGTCAGCGCTGTATGTCACGGAGCTGCTGTCAGTGCTGTATGTCACGGAGCTGCTGTCAGCGCTGTATGTCACGGAGCTGCTGTCAGCGCTGTATGTCACGGAGCTGCTGTCAGCGCTGTATGTCACGGTGCTGCTGTCAGCGCTGTATGTCACGGAGCTGCTGTCAGCGCTGTATGTCACGGAGCTGCTGTCAGCGCTGTATGTCACGGAGCTGCTGTCAGCGCTGTATGTCACGGAGCTGCTGTCAGCGCTGTATGTCACGGAGCTGCTGTCAGCGCTGTATGTCACGGAGCTGCTGTCAGCGCTGTATGTCACGGAGCTGCTGTCAGCGCTGTATGTCACGGAGCTGCTGTCAGCGCTGTATGTCACGGAGCTGCTGTCAGCGCTGTATGTCACGGAGCTGCTGTCAGCGCTGTATGTCACGGAGCTGCTGTCAGCGCTGTATGTCACGGAGCTGCTGTCAGCGCTGTATGTCACGGTGCTGCTGTCAGCGCTGTATGTCACGGAGCTGCTGTCAGCGCTGTATGTCACGGAGCTGCTGTCAGTGCTGTATGTCACGGAGCTGCTGTCAGCGCTGTATGTCACGGAGCTGCTGTCAGCGCTGTATGTCACGGAGCTGCTGTCAGCGCTGTATGTCACGGTGCTGCTGTCAGCGCTGTATGTCACGGAGCTGCTGTCAGCGCTGTATGTCACGGAGCTGCTGTCAGCGCTGTATGTCACGGAGCTGCTGTCAGCGCTGTATGTCACGGAGCTGCTGTCAGCGCTGTATGTCACGGAGCTGCTGTCAGCGCTGTATGTCACGGTGCTGATGTCAGTGCTCTGTATTACGGTGCTGCTGTCAGTGCTCTGTATCTCCTGCACCCTCTTGTTTGCCTACCCTGGTCCCTGACCTTCCCTCTCCTCCATTGCCTTCATTAGCTCCATAGTCCTGAATTGTCAGAACAATTTCCCAAATAAAAAAAAAATGCTTGTAGTTATCGATCCCAAATTCACCTCATACATGTATTATGCTATTGTCCAGGTGGTGGGACTACGTGCTACCCCCTAATAATTACCCCGTGGCCGCAAATTCGACCTAAAGGTTTGCGAAATTCGCCTCCCATTGAAGTCAATGGAGCCCGCGGCGAACGGTCGTTTTCGCGAACGTTTGTGTCCGTTCGCGTTTCGCGTTCGCGAAACGTCCCGTCGGAAGTTCGTCCATCACTACTTGCCAGTGCCTCCTCATCAGTGCTGCCTATCAGTGCCACTTATCAGTGCCCATCAGTACTTCATATTAGTGCCTCATCATCAGTGCAGCCTCATCAGCGCCCATAGATGAAGGAGAAAACTTATTTATGAAATTTTATAACAGAAACAAGAAAACCTTTTTTATCTCAAAATTTTCAGTCTTTTTTTTATCCGTTTAGCAAAAAAAAAAAAAAACAGTGGTGATCAAATACCACCAAAAGAAAGCTCTATTTGTGAGAACAAAATGATAAACATTGTGTTTGGGTCCAGTGCTGCATGACCACGCAATTGTCATTCAAAGTGCGACAGCGCTGAAAGCTGAAAATTGGCTTGGGCAGGAAGGGGGTTGGGGGAGGGGGATGCCGTGTATTGAAGTGGTTAACATCTACCAAGTTTAAATACTGAAACTTCTCTTGATATATAAATATAGACAATATGAGGGTTATAATCTCCTCTTACATTCAATATAAGGCTCCAGGCTGTATAGAGGATATGTAAATTCAAGGTCTAATCACCAACACCGACTAGTATCAAGAGATGGGGGTATATCTGTCTCTCCTCCCATCTACTGGCCACATATAAAAATGAGATGAACAGAAAAAGATACAGTATGCTAATAAATAATGTCTTACTGAAGATATAGGCTATTTGTCTTCTGCCCTATGAAATTGTCTATCTCTCAGATATGTAATACGGGTACAACTCATCCATGTGGACACAAATAACCACTGATGGACAAGCCCCATATATCACCATATCCACAAAAATCTTCTCTCTTACTCAAGACTGCATTGACACAAGGCATGGGGTGAAATACTCCTTGTATATATACCTTGGGGGTCTGTGTGCTGTTTTGTCAATTATAAGTGCATAAGTATGATCTCAGGTATTAGTATGAAGACATGTCTGATGAAGGAAGGGCTCTACTTATAGAAAATTCAAGGGATGAATGTTACAATCATTCATCCAGCCATTACATATTCAGGCCATAATGTAGCAAAGTGATTTCCTATGATTGTCAGCTCCATCTAGTGACCATAATGGGGTATTTTTCCTGACATACCTCCATTAGAAAATTATCACAAAACCACATTACCGCCACTAGACGGAGCCAAGGAAATCAGTGTATGAAATAAAATACATCCAATATTCATCACGGCTGGGTGAATGCTGCTCACATTCATTCAACAAATTTTTTTTTTAAATAGACTTTCCAGCAGACTAGGGACGGACTTCCGGCGGACTTTCCAAACGAACGGACTTGCCCACACAACCGGACTTTCCAGCAGACTAGGTGCGCCAGACTTCCCGACGGAGTTCCGATGGACTTCCAAATGAACGGACTTGCCCCCACATGGACTAAAGTACGTTCATTTTGAATGTGATGAGTTACGACGGGACTAGAAAAGGAAGTCAATCTCGCCACTTTTATCGGCGAGATTGACACCTTGCGAGCCCCATCGCCTGATATTTTAAGGGGAACCCCTATGCCGAAAAAACGAAGTGGGGTCCCCCCAAAATCCATACCAGACCCTTATCAGAGCACGCAGCCCGGCCGGTCAGGAAAGGGGGTGGGGACGAGCGAGCACCCCCCTCCTGAGCCATACTAGGCTGCATGCCCTCAACATGGGGGTGGGTGCTTTGGGGAAGGGGGCGCCCTGCGGGCCCCCCACCCTAAAGCACCTTGTGATGAGGACAAGGGCCTCTCCCCGACAACCCTGGTCATTGGTCTCCTTATTAAAGGGGGTTCCCGGATTCCGATAAGCCCCCGCCTGCAGACCACGACAACCAACAGTCAGGGTTGTTGGGAAGAGGCCCTTGCCCTCATCAACATGAGGACAAGGTGCTTTGGGGTGGGGGTCCCGCAGGGCGCCCCCCTTCCCCAAAGCACCCACCCCTCATGTTGAGGGCATGCGGCCTGGTACAGCTCAGGAGGGGGGTGCTCGCCAGACTGCGTGCTCAGATAAGGGTCTGGTATGGGTTTTGGGGGGACCCCCATGCCGTTAAGGGCCTGGTATGCCCCTGGAGGGGCATTCCCCCTCGCTGCGATAGGAAAATGTGTTTTTCCTATTGCAGCGAACGCGAGATGTACAGTACCCTGTCGCTGAGAACCAGCGTGATAGGTTCGAAAAGGCACGTACTCCAATGAGGGTTGAGGTCGATGCTGTATCCAGATGGATGTTGGTTCACTCTGATGAGGAATCCCCAATGCTGAATATCTGGACTCCACGAATCATTGTCACAACGTGTAGATGAAACACCAGCATGATTCCTCATAGACCCAAAAGAGTATGTGGACAGCAAAGGCCAGAAAAAGAAGAGCTCCAAATAGTGCAGATCAAACCAAGAAGTTTATTAAAATAGTTCCATATAGACAAATGGCATATTAAAAGTGATCACAAAAAACATATAAAAGCAATATGGGTTGCAGTAAATGGTCTTCAACTGGGGCATGCTGGGACTGTGACATCTTAAAGGGTGGAGCCACAGTGTGACATCACCCGGTGACCACTCCCCATTCCTATATAAGTGATCACGCTGCGCTCATACGGCATTACAGTGGGAGAGAGCGTTGTGTCAACAGCAGAAGAAGAAGGAAGGAAGACGGAGGAGACCGGGCTCCTCCGCTAGTAAAAGAGCTGCAAGAAGATAGCAGAGGAGCCCAGAAGATGACGCTGGAGAAGAGGTCAGACACTGGGAGTAGAGGCCGAACACAGCGGAGAAGTCGGAAGAAGACCCCCAACATTGGAAGAAGACCCCCGGAGCTGATTAATAAATTACTTTAAAAACCTGTGTGTTTTTTTTATTAACACCTTTTTCCCCCAGGTGAAAGGGTAGGGGTACATCGTACCCCATACTTATTCACATAGGGTAGGGGGCCGGAATCTGGGGGCCCCCTTATTAAAGGGGGCTCCCGGATTCTGATAAGCCCCCCCGCCCGCAGACCCCGACAACCAACGGCCAGGGTTGTTGGGAAGAGGCCCTTGTCCTCATCAACATGGGGATAAGGTGCTTTGGGGTGGGGGGCACCCCCCATGTTGAGGGCACAATGCCTGGTACAGCACAGGAGGGGGGCGCTCGCTCACCCCCACCCCCTTTCCTGACCGGCCTGGCTACGTGCTTGGATAAGGGTCTGCTATGGACTTTGGGGGGACCCCCACACCATTTTTTCGGCGTAGGGGTTCCCCTTTAAATCCATACCAGGCGATGGGGCTCGCGAGGTGTCAATCTCGCCGATGGAGGCGGCGGCATTTACTTCCCTCGCTAGTCCTGTCTATAGAATATTTTAAAAAAAAGTTAGTTACTTTGCGAAGTAACTAATTACTTTTCCAATGTAGTAACCGAGTTACTAACGTAATTAGTTTTTGGGAGATTATAATAATTTGTAACTTAACTAATTACTTTTTTTAAAGTAAGATGACCAACACTGCCCGTCACCAAAAAATCATCAAATAGGGGACTTTTCCCTCCATGTCAGTGTTTTTCAACCTTTTTTCAGTCAAGGCACCCTCCAAAATTATGGAGAGTCTTGAGGTGCCCTCCAAAATTATGGACAGTCTTCAGGAACCCCAAACTAAAATGTAAATACGATTCTAATAGTTCTACATAATGCAACAACATCAATACAAGTAGGACACCCAACGTTATAAGTGATTTATTCTTCCAAAGCAAATACATTTTTGCAAACGGGTACTGACTAGTATTCCAATGTTGCTCTTCTCCCTCAGTTTTCCCCATCACTCAGCTAATGAGACCCCAAAGCTGATGGAAAGAGGCGGGGGAGGGTCACACAAGGATGATATTCAGGCAACGAACATCCTCCTTATCAACTCATGATGTTATTGCTCGTTAGGAGGTTGGCTGCTAGAAGGTTGTAATGGTGTACAATGAAAACCTAAGGCTTTGTGTAACTAAAATGCTTCATCCACCCTCCGTCTTGTATACATTTTTGGGGCAATTGTTTGGCTATTTTTTATAAATTGTACAAATTTAATTTAAGCCCAGGCACATAACCCCCCCCCCAAAGAATCTGAGGCCCCGCCCCCACCTATATGCATGTACATACATAAACTCACACATTGGGGCACCTACGCCTGAAAACATTGATTGCGATACATGTTACATATCGCCATGCACACCGGAATTAGAACAATAATTCTTTAACAGACCTCCTCCATAACACTAAACCGATGACCTATAGGGGGTCACCAGGGATGCCAATCAGTGCCCACAATGGGCATCACTGATTGGTAGGCATTATTGTTTAGCACTGATTGGCATCCATCAGTACCATTTATTAGTGTAGATCAGTGCCACCTATGTGTACCCATCAGTATCAGTGCCGCATAATAGTGCCCATTAGTGTCACCTCATCGGTGCCCGTCGGCGCAGCCCCATCAGTGAAGGAGAAAACGTACTTATTTACAAAGTTTTGTAGCAGAAACAAAAAAAAACATTTTTCTTATATTCACCGACCGACACAGCTCCTCTCTGTAACTAAATGGGTTGTATAGCCTGCCATTAGGAGAAACTAGGCAAAATTGTTACACAATACACAGAACTTTAATCCCGCCCCCGGGGGGCAGACCCTGTGCTATCAACCCTTCCCACTGCTCCTAGCAGCTTCAGTTTTTATTTTGCCTAGCAAGGAGAATGACCTAGGAAACCCTGCGGGCCTCTCGGCCCATATTTTTGCTGCAGGTTTGCTGCTTTTTGCGCAATATGAAAGATTCTGAGATCTTCTATCAAATGCCGGCTGGGTTACAGGCTGGTTAAGTTATCCTTGTAGTCTCCCCATTCCGGCCATCGAGCGTGAGCAGGCTGCAGCTAAGGCTCGGCAGGCCACGACATGCCTCAGCTCCAGAGGTGGTCAGTGATCTTCAATGCTCCGGGGTATACATATGACCGGGCTACTGATGTCTGGATCACAGTATATTGAGGCCAGCAGCCACCCTGTAACTGTGCAGGAGTGGGTCTGTGATGGAATGTCTCCCAGCTCTTCAGGACTGGTAAGTATGGCTCTCCCTGCTTCGGTGGGGGAGCAGCTGGGCATTCCCTGGGGGGTCGATTTGGGGGCCACCTCACCTCCCTATCTTCTCTCCCATATCCCTATCACCCCTCCTTCCCCCCTGCGCTGTGGGCGGTGTATGTGGGTCGCTGTTTCTCACCTGTGGGGGCTCTGTGCGGCTGGCGTTAGTCCTGGTTCAGGTCTGAGGGTCCCAAACAATGCTTGTGGAGGTTGTTCTGACTGTTAGCAGGCAGCATGGTTTTATTTTTTGTTCTGTCACCGCATGGTTCCCCTGGTGAGCTTCAGCAGCCATTTTCTTGAGGATTTCCGATTGATTACATTGGCGGTCATTTTCTTAAAGCCTGAGCGCTTTTTTCGCCGCTGTCCTCTTGTGACAGCATTACATGTGCTTTCACTTGCTGCTTCCTGTGTTCACTGTGTGTGCAGGACGCTGGATGGCTCTTTGCTGAACGCTGAAGCTGCTCTGCAGATCGTTGCACTGCTGTTTATAGCTGCTGCTGCTGACACAGTTTTCTCCTCTCTGCAACTGGAAACCTCCTAGAGACTGCAGGCACTGCTTGTGGCTTTTCACAGAACACCCCAGGGTGGTGAGTCTAGCGCTAAGTACCCCCTCACGCTGCGGCAGCAGGAGGGTGGGACCTTCACTGTCCTAAGTCCCCTTGCAGGTGGCAGACAGGCTAGGGTCAGCATGGCTTCAGAAACTGGTGTTTCTTCCCCCCGAAATCCAGGCTATAGCAACCGGGTCACCTGCGGTTAGCGCCGTACGCATGGACACTCTGACGGCGGTCCTTGACTCCTATGTTGCTAAGATAGAGGCAGCACGTGGCAGGAAAGGTGCACGCAAGAGGCACCTGCCCCCCGTCCTCTGGGGAGAGCTCTGATGCAGACTCAGGCCCTGCTGCGGCTGGAAACCCCTGCTCTGACCTATCAGACGTGGCTGACCAGGACCGTTCGGACAGTGAGGATGATTCCCCGTCCGGGTCCGGGCGCGACAAGGCGCTTGTTGGAGCACTTATCACAGCTGTGCGTGATACCCTGAAGATTCAGGAGCCAGCGGATTCCTCTGCTGATGTACCGGTCCCTTTTGGGTCTCGCAAGCCAGCACGTTCACCTAAGGTGTTCCCGTATTTGACTTATTTTGACAAATTCATCTACAGGGAATGGGGTCGCCCGCAACGGACCTTTTCGGTCCCCAAAAATATGGCGGTGCATTACCCCTTTGAGGAAAGCCTTCTCAAAAAGTGGTCGGCTCCTCCGGTCGTGGACCCCCCAGTGTCTAGTGTTAAATAAAGTAACCACGATTCCGGTTGAGGGGACTACTGCATTCAAGGATCCCACAGACAGGAAGGCCGAGGCAGTGGCTCGTTCCTTGTTTACGGTGGTGGGGTCGGCCGTGCGACCTGTACTGGCATCCGCACTGGTGTCGCAGACACTGACTGAGTGGGCAAAACTTTTGCCCCGCGAGTTGGGAGAGCAGAACGCCTCCCCGGTCTGCGTAGAGCTAGCAGACCAACTAGTGCATGGCCTTAAGTATGTTTGTGATGTGGCCCTGGATACTCTCCCCATGTTATCCAGGGCCTCAGTGTCGGCCGTGGTGCTGAGGCGCCTCATTTGGCTGAAATGCTGGTCTGCTGACCAGGCATCCAAGAAAGCCCTGACGGATCTTCCCTTCCTTGGCGAACGGCTCTTTGGAGTCTCATTTGATGACATTATTAAAAATGCCACGGGTGGTAAGAGTACACTACTCCCACAGGCCAGGAAGGCTAAAGGAGCCATGCCGCAGGCAAGGGCCCTCTTTTTCCACTCAGAAGTGGCTTTTTCGTCCGCCCAATGCTTCGGCAAAACGCCCCCAGCCCGACAGGAGGCCCACGGACAGTCAGAAGCATCCCAGGAACCGCAAGCCTAACAAGCCTGCGCACAAAAGTCCTACCACATGAAGGTTTGCCCACACCCATGTCTCGGGTGGGGGGGTCGTCTTCAAGAGTTTGCAGCCCAGTGGACCTCCCGGTTATCAGACCTATGGGTCTGCGATCTGATTTCCACAGGCTGCAAGATAGAGTTCTCTCTTGGCTGCCAAACAGATTCTTCCCCTCCAGCATACCCGTGTCCCGGTTCGCCGGGAGGCCCTGTTGGGGCGGTAAGGGACTTGCTGAATCAGGGGGTGGTTGTACCGGTTCCGGAATTGGAACGCTTCCAGGGGTTCTACTCAAATATGTTTGTGGTTCCCAAGAAGGAAGGGGTACGACCAATATTGGACATTCAGGATGTGTACCTGCACATACCCATATGCCTTCGGCATCAAAAGTTTCTGCGTTTGGCAGGCGGGGAAGCCCACTACCAGTTTGTGGCTATTCCTTTTGGCCTGGCATCAGCCCCCCCTCCCCCGAGTCTTTACCAAGGTATTGGCTCCAGTATTGGTGTTGTTGAGACAACTCGGGGTCGCGATCATGGGTTACCTAGACGATCTCCTCCCGAGAGCTTCTTCAGCCTCAGAATTAGAGGAGGATGTGGCAATAACCTTGCAGTCCCTGTAAGAATTTGGGTGGCTGTTGAACCTAAGGAAGTCGGTGGTTGTACCAGCTCAGCGTCTGGAGTACCTGGGGTTGCTGTTGTACTCCAGGGAAGCGAGGGTTTTTCTCCCCTCAGACAAATTGCTGACTCTCAGATCTGCGGTCAAACTACCGATGAACCGCAAGTGGTCATCGCTTTTGCATGCGGGTGCTGGGGCTCATGGTAGCCTCCTTCGAGGAAGTACCTTATGCCCAGTTCCACACCAGAGTCCTGCAGAAGGAAATATTGACAAAATGGGACAAATCTCCGTTGTCCCTGGATCGGCAGATCCAGGTGAGCCAGCCAGTCAGGGACTCCCTGATCTGGTGTTTGAGGTCCCCGGTGATTTAGTCCGGTAAATCGTTCCTTCCTCTGAAATGGACGGTGATCACTACGGACGCCAGTCTATCCGGCTGGGGTGGAGTGATGGGGATTCAGTCGGCTCAGGGCCTCTGGTCAATGGAAGAATCCAAGTTGCCGATCAATCTGCTCGAATTGAGAGCGATCAGGCTGTGTCTCCACACATGGTCGATGTGTTTTCAGGGGCGTCCGACAAGGATACAGTTGAACAACGCCACGGCTGTGTCGTACATAAATCACCAAGGGGGAACAAGAAGCTCAGCCGCTGCTCGGGAGGTCGCCCACATACTTCGGGGGGCAGAGCGACACGTTCCGGCCGTCAGCCATTTACATCCCGGGGGTGGAAAATTGGCAGGCAGACTGAGTCGACAGATGCTAGACCCAGGAGAGTGGGCATTGCATCCTGAGATATTCAGGCTGCTGTGCCTGAAGTGGGGCACACCAGATGTGGATCTATTGGCCTCCCGTCTCAATTGGAAGGTGCCCAGATTCGTGTCCAGGACGAGAGATCCGTGGGCAGACGTGCTGGTGGCTCCGTGGGATCAGTACCAGCTGATCTACACCTTTCCTCCACTAAAACTATTGCCACGTCTGCTTCACAGAGTGGAAGCCAAGGGGATTCCAGTAATCCTGGTTGCCCCAGATCGACCTCAGCAGCCCTGGTACGCAGACCTGGTGCATCTGGTGGCAGACGCTTCCTGGCGACTGCCACTGAGAGAGGATCTCCTATCTCAAGGTCCAATCTTTCACCCTGCTTTACCATCGCTGGCTTTAACGGCATGGCTATTGAGAGCCAGGTGCTGAGGAACAGGGGTCTGCCGGGCTCAGTGATTCCAACTATGCTGAGGGCGTGGAAATCTTCTTCAAGGAAGATATACCATTGTACCTGGAAGGCCTACATCTCCATGTGTGAGGAGCATGGGTGGCATCCGCGCTCCTTTTCTATGTCCAGGATCCTGCTGTTTCTTCAGCAAGGAGTAGATCAGAAATTGGCGTTGAGCACCATTAAGGGGCAAATTTCAGCCTTGGCTGTCTTTTTTCAGCGACCCCTGGCATCTCACTCATTAGGGAGTACCTTTGTTCAGGGGGTACGACATGTAGTCCCTCCGGTGCATCCTCCGTTATCCCCATGGGATTTGAACCTGGTGTTGTCGGTGCTTCAGAAGCCGCCGTTTGAAAATATCAGGGAGATTCCCCTGTTGACCCTTTCAGAGAAGGTGGTTTTTCTAGTGGCCATCACATCAGCCAGGAGGGTTTCGGAATTGGCGGCCTTGTCCTGCAAGTTGCCTTATCTGGTCATCCACAGGGATAAGGTACTGTTGCGTCCACAACCGTCCTTTCTACCGAAAGTGGTTTTGGCTTTTCATATCAATGAGGACATTATATTACCATCGTTGTGTCCTAAGCCGAAGCACCCCAAGGAGGTGGCCCTTCACGCTCTCGATGTGGTTAGAGCTCTGAAGGTATACTTGTCTGCCACAGCTCCCTTTCGGAAGTCAGACTCACTGTTTGTTTCAGTGGCTGGTCCTAAGAAAGGCATGGCGGTCTCGTCGGCCACCATTTCCAGGTGGATCAGACAGATTGTAGTCCAAGCCTATGCCTTGAAGGGGCAGGTGCCCCCCTTTCCAGCCACTCTACAAGAGCAATCGGAATGTGTTGGGCCTTCCGACACCAAGCGTCGGTCGCTCAGGTGTGTAAGGTGGCAACCTGGTCGTCTGTCCATACGTTTACCAAGTTCTACAAGGTAGATGTCAGTGCATCGGCTGATGCCTGTTTTGGCCGCAAAGTTTTGCAGGTGGCCGTGTAGTTGCTATTGAATTTTTTCCTGTTTTTTCAATAAAAACGCAGTACTGTTTTTGTTAATGCACTGTTGCATTACTTCCGCAATTTTGCGGTCTTGGGGATCACTCCTGTTGAGGATACCCGGTTATGTAGTGGTGTTTTTCCACGCACTGCTGTTTGTTTGTTTTTTGTGGGTTTAGTTTCACTAGTTCCCATTTGCCATGGTGGATGAGGTTTTTATGCTGTTGTTTCCCACCCCTCGTTTGGCACTGCTTGGGGACGTCCCATTTAGTTACAGAGAGGAGCTGTGTCGGTTGGTGAATATAAGAGAAAATGGGATTTTTTGTACTCACCGTAAAATCCTTTTCTCTGTAATTCACCGACTGACACAGCACCCACCCCTCCTTTTTTTCTATGTTATACTGCTTGTTGACGTACTGAAGCTGCTAGGAGCAGTGGGAAGGGTTGATAGCACAGGGTCGGCCCCCCGGGGGCGGGATTAAAGTTCTGTGTATTGTATAACAATTTTGCCTAGTTTCTCCTAATGGCAGGCTATACAACCCATTTAGTTACAGAGAGGAGCTGCGTCGGTCGGTGAATTACAGAGAAAAGGATTTTACGGTGAGTACAAAAAATCCTATTTTTTTTTTCAAAATGTTTGGTCTTTTTTTGTTTACCAGAAAATAAAAATCCCAGAGATGATCAAATACCACCAAAAGAAAGCTCTATTTGTGGGAACAAAATTATAAAAATTTAGTTTGGGTACAGTGTAGTATGACCGGGCAATTGTCATTCAAAGTGATACAGCGCTGAAAGCTGAAAATTGGTCTGGGCAGGAAGGTGTATAAGTACCCGGTATTGAAGTGGGTAAAAGACATGGTCCTGTCGGAATGGAAAGAGCCTGAGAAAAGGTTGTTCAACTCCCGAGGGCATATTAGGAGATTTCCCTTTCAGTCGGACATTGAAGAAATATTTTTCAAGTGTCCCAGACTGTGTCTAAAAGATCTGATCTTTCATTTGAGGACTCTGGTGTGCCTAAGGACCAGATGGATAGGAAAGCTGACGCTTTGCTCCATAAAGCCTGGGAGGATTCAGCCTTCTCTCTTGGGCCAGCCCTGGCATCCACTTGCTTAGCTAGGAATCTAGATGTTTGGGTCCATAGGCTAGATGACCTTCTCTCCACTGACACACCCGTGGAAGAGATCAGAGGATCTCTCCCCCTGATTGCCAAATCAGTGGCTTTTTTGGCAGATGCAGTGGCAGACTCGGTTAGGTCAGTGGTCAAGACGTCAGCTTTGATCAATTGCTCTAGACAGGCAATCTGGTTAAAATCCTGGGACGGGGATCTAACCTCCAAAAATAAACTCTGCGGTATTCCCTTTGAAGACAAACTATTATTTGGTTCAGCTTTAGAGGAAGCACTAGCTTGGTCCTCAGAAAAGGGTAAATGCTTCCCATCTCAGAAGGTTAAGCTTCAAAGTAAGAGGCCCTTTGTAACTTTCGAAACAAAGCTAACTTCAAGTCAGGGGGTCAGCAGGCCAAGAAAAAATGGTAATTTAACAAAGACAAAGCTAAAAGGGACACTTTGCTCCTTCAACTCCAGCCAAAAATTCTGTGATGCTGGGTCAGGGGTAAGGAGGAAGGCTGTCCTGTTTAATCAAGGAATGGACAGAGGTAACAGAAAATCCTTTTATTCTCAAAGTCATAAAAGATGGTTACAGGTTGGAGTTCAATCTCCCTCCTCCCCAGAGGTTTTTTCTCACTCATCTGCCGAGAGACCAAGAGAGATGGCAGGGACATGTTAAATCTGATTTCTCTTTGGAAATCAGAAGAGGTTATTTCCCCTGTTCCGGAGGATCAAAAATTACTAGGATTTTATTCTCATATTTTCCTGGTAAGAAAGGCATTGGGAGGATGGTCATCAATCTGAGCCTCCTGAACAGATTCTTGATTTACAGGCATTTCCAGATGGAAAGCATTTACTCACTCAGAAATCTGTTATTGCCAGAGGTATTCATGGTGACCCTGGATCTTCAGGATGATTACCTTCATGTTCCAATATACCAGGATCATCAGAGGTTTTTGAGGTTTACGATCCTCTCAGAAAACGGCTTACATCATTGACAGTTCAGAGCCCTTCCTTTTGGTCTCTCAGCAGCCCCAATAAGCTTTACAAAGGTCATGGCCTTTTTTCATTTACGAAAGATCTCAATTGTCCCATATTTGATTACTTTATTGATCTTTGCCTGGGACAAAGAGAACCTTGGTCGGGATCTACGAGTAGTTTGGCAGACCTTCCAAAGATTGGGTTGGAAAGTCAATCTGCAGAAATCTGCTCTGGTTCCCTCCCAGAGCTCTCTTTTTTTGGGCTACCGGATAGACTAAGTCACCCATAGAATTTTCTTACTGGAGGAGAAGATCTCCAAGATCCTCCTCTCCATGCAGAATTTCAGATGCAGTTCACAGGCTTCCCTGCGTCAGATAATACAGCTGTAGGGCTTGATGACTGCAGCAATTCCAAGAGTTCCCTAGGCCCAATTACATTCCAGGTCACTACAGGCATTTCTTCTGCCTTGTTGGGATTTCAGAAAAGCCTCTTTGGACCAGGTTGTGCCGCTTTCAGGAGACGATTCTCTCAATCTGTCCTGGTGGGTCCAGCCGGAGCATCTTCAGGTAGGGAAGGCTTGGGCCTAGCATTTCCCTATAAAGATTACCATGGACACCAGCTTGTGGAGTTGGGGAGCTCACTCATAAGACTGGCAGGCTCAGAGAGTTGGGGGGCTCACTCATAAGACTGGCAGGATCCTCAAACTTCAGGGAACTGTTAGCAGTAGGAAAGGCTTTGGTTGCTTCGAAAACCAGGGTTTGTGCAAGGCTTAACTCAACAAGCAGGGGGGTACTCGCTCAGACAGCCTGCTAGTGTTGAGTCAGGAGATCCTTTCCTGGGCAGAGCACAATGTTTCCTCAGGGCAGTCCACATCAGTGGGACGGCAAATATACTGGCAGTTTATCTGAGCAGAGTAACTATCACTTCCAGCAATTGGGAGCTGAACCAGGAAACCTTACGGGAGTTAGTTGTCAGGTGGGGAATGCCCAAAGTGGATCTGTTTTCTTCCACCCACAACAGGAAGCTTCCAGCTTATTCTTCCCTGGAGAGAGAAGCAGAGTCCCTAGGGATGGATGTGCTCTCTTTCCAGTGGAATTTTCCCCTGGCCTATGCCTTTCCTCCAATCCCGCTATTGCCTCTGGTGGTCCAGAAGATTGTGCAGGAACAAGCAGAAGTAATTCTGATTGCTCTGTGGTGGCCCAAGAGGAGTTGGTTCTCCGCACTGAGAGCACTTTCAATAGAGTCCCCTGGCCCCTGCCAGAGAGAAGAGACCTTCTACACCAGGGCCCAGTGCTACATCCAAACCCCCGGATTACCATCTCACGGCTTGGAGGCTGAGCGGCACATTCTACAGTAAAAACGATGTTCAGCTAGGGCAGTGATTGCGAACCTTGGCACCCCAGATGTTTTGGAACTACATTTCCAATGATGCTCAACTACACTGCAGAGTGCATAAGCATCATGGGAAAAGTAGTTCCAAAACATCTGGGGTGCCAAGGTTTGCCATACCTTAGCTAGGGTTGTTGTGACTAATTTATGGCTGTCTAGAATAGTCTCAAGGAAGATTTCTGGTAAAGTTTGGAGGACCTTTGTAGCCTGGAAAAAGAGTGCGGGAGTAGACTTCTATCCTCTGTGTTATGGATTTTTTTTTACAGTGGGGGGTGGAAAAGGGGCTTGCTGTCAGCACTCTTAGGGTTCAAGTTTCTGCCCTGTCTCTGTTCATGGAGAAAAGACTGGCGGAGGAGCCATTAATTAAAAAATTCCTCTTAGCTAGGGCTAGACGTACACCCAGAGTCATTAAGAAGTTGCCCCCTGGGAATTGTCATTGGTGTTGAATGCCTTTACCAGAGCCCCTTTTGAGTCACTTCATGAGGCTTCTTTGAAATTAGTCACCTTAAACATGGTTTTCCATTTGGCCATAACTTCTGGGTGTCTGATTTAGGTTCTCTCTCGTGTAAAGATCCTTTCCTAAGCATTTTAGACGACAGGATATTAATCAGGCCTGACCAGGGCCGGACTGGCCTACCGGGATATTTCCCGGTAGGCTGCCTGCCCAGGGGCCACTTTGAGCTATGCTGTGGCTGCAGTGTGGCTCAAAGCAGAGACCCGCTGTGACAAAGGTCCCGCCCTCCTCCTAGATCAGCTCGTGTGATAGACGCATTTTTCTGTCTATCACACAAGCTGGTCACAGCGCGACTTCACACTGAGCTCCGTGACACAGCATGAGATGCGCGCTGTGCCTGTACGTAATCCACTGGCACTAACTGGTGAGGCGGCAATGATTGGCACGGTAAGACAGCAATGATGGGCACAGTAAGGCTACATTGAGTGGCACAGTGAGATGGCAATGATTGGCACAATAAGGCACGATAAGGCGGCAATGAGGGGCACTGTAAGGCTGCAATGATTGGCACGGTGAGGCTACATTGCCATGATAAGGCAGCAATGATTGGCACAGTGAGGTTGCAATGATGGGCATGGTGAGGTGGCAATGATGGGCACAGTAAGGCTACAATGATGGGCACGGTAATATGGCAATGATCGGCACGGTGATGCTACATTGATTGGCATGGTGAGGCGGCAATGATGGGCACGGTGAGGCTACATTGACTGGCATGGTGAGACAGCAATGATTGGCACGATAAGGTGGCAATGATGAGCACAGTGAGGCTGCATGGATGGGCACAATGAGGCTGCATTGATGGGCACTGGTGAGGCTGCATTGATCTCTTGTATCATGTCTGCAGTCTCTTACCATCTTTAGTATCATGTCCTCAGTCTCTAATCATCTCCTGTACCATGTCTGCAACCTCTGACCATCTCCTGTACTATGCCTGCAGCCTCTGTGGTCACCAGAGCCCCCCTCCACATTCCCAGGTGTCCCCCTTGATGATTCCTCCACTTTTACTACTTTTAACTGAAATTTTCTGAATATAGAGATATATATATATATATCTCAACCTTTGGAATTTCATTCTTATATATACACAAGGTCGGTGGGAGGACCTGTTTGCTGGCACTAGATTGAAAGCTGTGTGTGGTTCTCCTCTACACTTCAACCTAATACATATATACATACATTTTATATATATTATCCCCTTCCCGCTGAGCGTACGCAGATGTGTGTACTCGGCTTCCGGGGGGTATACCGGGATGATGCTAAAAGCCGCTCGGCTGTTATACCGGAGGAGCGGGAGGGGACTCCCCCCCTCCTGCCGCTGTTACCGGTGCTCCCGCTCGATCGGGAGCACCGATTCACGATGTGATGCCTCCGGCTGCTGGGGAGGAACTGGAATGACGCCGTAATCGGCGTCATTCCAGTCTCCTAATAGTAAACACGGAAGCGGCGTCATGACGTCACTTCCCGTTTACTCGGCTGCCAATGGCGCCGTTTTTAAAAAAAAATTAAAAATATTCAGTATTCGTTTTCGGCGATCTGAATACTTTGAAGTGTAAAGGAGGGGTGGGGGGTCTTTTAGACCCCCGCTCCCTCCATAAAGAGTACCGGTCACCACCTATTACTGTCACAAGGGATGTTTACATTCCTTGTGACAGCAATAAAAGTGATCAAAATGTATTTAAAATAAAAATAAAAATTTATTCATTTTAAAATAAATAAAAACATTTTTTAAAGCGCCCGCCATCCCCGCGAGCTTGCGAAGCAAAGAAAACGCATACGGAAGTTGAGCCCGCATATGTAAACAGTGTTCAAATCACACATGTGAGGTATAGCCGCGATTGTCAGAGCGAGAGCAATAATTCTAGCACTAGACCTCCTCTGTAATGCCAACCTGGTAACCATAAAAAAAAATTAAAGCACCGCCTATTGAGATTTTTAGGTACCGTACTTTGTCATCATTCCACGAGTGCGTGCGATTATAAAGTGTGACATGTTTGGTATCCATTTACTCGGCGTAACATTATCTTTCACATTATGCAAAAAAATTGGGCTAATTTTACTGTTTAATTTTTTTTAAATTCATGAAAGTGTCCCTTTTCCCAAAAAGTTGCGTTTAAAACACTGCTGCGCAAATACTGTGTGACATAAAATATTGCAACAATCGCCGTTTTATTCTCTAGAGTCTCTGCTAAAAAAAATATATATAATGTTTGGGGGTTCCAAGTAATTTTCCAGTAAAAAATATGGATTTTTTATGGATAAGGGGCGCATGATCTGAAACTAACTTGGCCCAACAAGTAGTAGCGGAGTGTCTCCAAAGCCCATTTTATTGCGAGACACTCCCTGCTTCTGCAATCCACTGAACAACAGTTGCGTTCTTTCCCTTGGTGAGATCAGTCAGAGGTGCTGCTAGACTGGCAAAGTTGGGGACAAACCTCCTATAATAGCCCACAATGCCAAGGAAAGAACGCACTTGTTTCTTTGTGAGTGGACGGGGCCATTTCTGAATAGCCTCCACCTTGTTTAGTTGGGGCTTAATCACACCCCTGCCTACAACATACCCCAGGTAGCGGGCCTCCTCCAACCCAACCTTACTCTTTTCTGGGTTCACTGTGAACCCCGCCTTTCGGAGGGCATCCAAGACCAACTGGTCCTTCTGTAAGTGACTCTCCCAGTCCTTACTAAAGATGAAAATGTCATCAAGATAAGCTCCTGAGAATTCCTTATGAGGTCTCAGGACGAAGTCCATGGCCCTCTGGAAAGTGGCTGGGGCCCCATGTAACCCGAATGGCATTCGTGCATACTGCCATAAGCCCTCGGGTGTGGCAAATACAGTTTTTTCCTTTAGCCTCTGGGGAAAGCGGGATCTGCCAGTATCCCTTGGTCAAGTCAAGAGTGGTGATGTACCGGGCAGGTCCTAATCTCTCGATTAATTCCTCGACCCGGGGCATGGGATACACGTCTGGCTTGGAGACTTCATTTAACTTGCGAAAGTCATTGCAGAACCGCCAGGTTCCATTCGTCTTGGGTACAAGGACTATAGGGCTAGACCAGCTACTTGAAGACTCCTCAATGACCCCAAGGTCCAACATGCTCATAAGCTCAGCCGAAACAATATTCCGGCGAGCTTCGGGTATGCGGTAGGGTTTGAGGTTTATTCGAACGCTAGGGTCTGTAATGACTTTATGTTCAATTATCAAGGTTAGGCCCGGTAGATTTGAAAAAAATGTCTCAATTCCTCTGCAAAAACTCCCAGGACTCCTGTTTTTGAGAAGGGGAGAGAGCCTCTGCAATCCCTACCTTTTTAATCTGAGCATCAGGGTCTTCCGGGACTTTCAGACTGATTGTCAAAACCTGTCTTTCCATGGTTTGATCAAGTTGACGTGGTAAATCTGGTAGGGTTTACATTTGGTGGGCTGATGGACTTTATAGTTGACCTTGCCCACCCTCTCAACTATCTCAAAGGGTCCTTGCCACTTGACGAGAAACTTACTCTCAACGGTAGGCACTAAGACCAGCACCCGATCCCCAGGTTTAAACTCTCTAATCTTGGCAGATCGGTTGTATACACAACTCTGGGCGTTTTGCGCAGCCTGCAAATGTTCCTGTACTATGGGCATAACTTTTGTTATTAGGTCCTGCATTTGAGACACGTGTTCTACCACACTCCGATACAGGGAGGCTTCTTGTTCCCACGTCTCTTTCATTATATCCAGTAGTCCACGGGGGTGTCTCCCATAAACCAGCTCAAAGGGGGAGAACCCTGTGGAGGCCTGGGGTACCTCTCTTATGGCAAACAACAAGGGAGGCAACAAGTAATCCCAATCCCGACCATCCTCCTCAACTGCTTTCTTTAGCATTCCCTTTAAGGTTTTGTTGAACCGCTCCACTAACCCATCAGTTTGTGGGTGATACACTGAAGTCCGCAAGTGTTTAATCTTAAACAGGTTACAGAGTTCCTTCATCACTTTTGACATGAACGGGGTACCTTGGTCTGTCAAGATCTCGGATGGGAGCCCTGTTCTCATGAACATCTGAAACAACTCCCGTGTGATGACCTTGGATGAGCAATTTCTTAAAAGGACTGCTTCCGCATACCTGGTGGCATAGTCAAGGACAACTAAAATGTATTGGTGTCCCCTAGCTGACTTAGGTAAGGGGCCCACCAAGTCCATGGTTATGCGATCAAAGGGAACCTTGATAATTGGAAGCGGTACCAGCGGACTGCGAAAATGGGGTATTGTAGTGGTTCTTTGACAGGTAGGGCAGGACTCACAGTAGTCCTTAATTTCTCGATATACACCAGGCCAAAAAAACACACTAAAACCCGTTCCTGAGTTTTAGCCGCTCCAAGGTGACCCCCAAGTACATGACTATGAGCCAAATGCAACACCTTAGACCTAAAAGGTTGTTCCAACACTTCTTGATTGACCTTAGTTACTCGGTACAACAAGTCATGATTCACAGTAAAATGGGGGAGCTTCACGTCCGCCCCAGGGTGCTGTGGTTCACCGTTTAAGACTGTGGCCTGTTCCCTGGCAGGGATTAAAGTGAGGTCCCTCATCTGAGCACTAAAGGAAATCTTCCCGGGAGCCCCTGAGATCTCACAAGTCTACAAACTATGGTGCCAATCTCTGAAAATTGATCACATCTGATCAGGCCTGCAGTACATCAGGTGTATCTCATTCCTTGAGACACAAGTCAGGAAAGTACAAATACCACCCAAATGACCCCTTTTTAGAAAGTAGACATTCCAATGTAAGATTATTATTATTTTTTTTTTTTGTACAAAATTGTCATATTATCAGGTTTTCTCTCACACACAGCATATGTACATATGTATACAACAAATTACACCCCAAAATACATTCTGCTACTCTTCCAGAGTATGGCGGTACTCATATGTAGTGATGGCCGAACGGTTCGCCCGGCGGTCGTTTCGCGGCGAATTTCAGCTGTTCGCGGTCCGCCCGATCAGCGGACTATTGCCGCCGTTCGCCCGGCGGACTTCCGTGTTTACTGTGTAAAAGAACTTTGACCTATGATGACACATCCATCATGGGGTACAGGACAGCCAATTGAGACATTACAGCACATGGACACTTGGACATTCCCCCTAACTTATAAATACACCCGATCCGGCGGCCATTTTACATTCTTTCTTCTGTCACTATAGGGAGAGGTTGCTGTGTGGAGCAGGGAGAGATTGCAGTGACCCAAATCGCTAGCTATTTGGTACACAAAAGTTCTTTTCAGGACTGGTATAGGTGTTAGGTGTAGTTCAGGATATAGGTTTGAGGCAGTGCTGTGCTAGTGATTGTTGCAGCAGCCTGAGTGTCTTTTGTCAGTGTAGAGAAAGGGACAGGACGGTGTGTGCTCCAGGGACAGTCAGTTTAATCATTAGCTGTTACTATCAGGTCCACAAAAGTGCTATTCCAGTTATTGTTCCAGCAGCCTCTGTTTTGTCAGTTTATATAGGGACAGGCAGGAAGCTGTGTGTGAGGCAGTGAGGGTCATTTTAATCAGTAGCTGTTACTATATTAGGTCCACAAAGGTTCTTTTCAGGACTGGTATCAGTGGTATGGTAATAGGCTTGTACACGTATAATATTCTTTCTTCCAAATATAGAAAGAATATTATACTTGACTGCTGCCCTTCTGCTGCAGTCTGCTAATCAGTCACAACCTACTTGTTCCACAAAGGTCCTTATAAGGACTGGTAACCTGGTGTAGGGTGCTACAGTACATAGGGTTGAGTGAGGTACAGTCTGCTATTCCTTAAGGACTGGTATAGGTCCACAATACATAGGGTTGAGGTGCACTACTGCTGACCGCTGCCCTATACTGTAGCAGTCCTTCATCAGTATAGGGACTGACGTACAGTCTGCTAATCAGTCACACACAACCTATTTGTTCCACAAAGGTCCTTATAAGGACTGGTAACCTGGTGTAGGGTGCTACAGTACATAGGGTTGAGTGAGGTACAGTCTGCTATTCCGTAAGAACTGGTATAGGTCCACAATACATAGGGTTGAGGTGCACTACTGCTGACCGCTGCCCTATACTGCAGCAGTCCTTCATCAGTATAGGGACTGACGTACAGTCTGCTAATCAGTCACACACAACCTACTTGTTCCACAAAGGTCCTTATAAGGACTGGTAACCTGGTGTAGGGTGCTACAGTACATAGGGTTGAGTGAGGTACAGTCTGCTATTCTGTAAGGACTGGTATAGGTCCACAATACATAGGATTGAGGTGCACTACTGCTGACCGCTGCCCTATACTGCAGCAGCCCTTCATCAGTATAGGGACTGACGTACAGTCTGCTAATCAGTCACACACAACCTACTTGTTCCACAAAGGTCCTTATAAGGACTGGTAACCTGGTGTAGGGTGCTATAGTACATAGGGTTGAGTGAGGTACAGTCTGCTATTCTGTAAGGATTGGTATAGGTCCACAATACATAGGGTTGAAGTGCACTACTGCTGACCGCTGCCCTATACTGCAGCAGTCCTTCATCAGTATAGGGACTGACGTACAGTCTGCTAATCAGTCACACACAACCTACTTGTTCCACAAAGGTCCTTATAAGGACTGGTAAGGTATAGGGTACTACAGTACATAGGGTTGAGTGAGGTACAGTCTGCTATTCCTTAAGGACTGGTATAGGTCCACAATATATAGGGTTGAGGTGCACTACTGCTGACTGCTGCCCTATACTGCAGCAGTCCTTTATCAGTATAGGGACTGAGGTACAGTCTGCTAATCATTCACAACCTACTAGTTCCACAAAGGTCCTTATAAAGACTGGTAAGGTATAGGGTACTACAGTACATAGGGTTGAGTGAGGTACAGTCTGCTATTCCGTAAGGACTGGTATAGGTCCACAATATATAGGGTTGAGGTGCACTACTGCTGACTGCTGCCCTATACTGCAGCAGTCCTTTATCAGTATAGGGACTGAGGTACAGTCTGCTAATCATTCACAACCTACTAGTTCCACAAAGGTCCTTATAAGGACTGGTAAGGTATAGGGTACTACAGTACATAGGGTTGAGTGAGGTACAGTCTGCTATTCTTTAAGGACTGGTATAGGTCCACAATATATAGGGTTGAGGTGCACTACTGCTGACTGCTGCCCTTCTGCTGCAGCAGTCCTTTATTAGTATAGAGACTGAGGTACAGTCTGCTAATCCCTAGCTACTAGTTCCACAAAGGTCCTTAAGGACTGGTATAGGTGTACTATTTGGTGTGCAGTATATAGTTGTGTAATACACGTATAAAATACTTGCACATACTTGACTTCCTCTTGGGGCTGCTTATTATGAGGGGCTCCCACCATCCCTGTGCTGTGCTGACTTCCTCCTGGGGCTGTACCTCTGCTGTGCATATTATGAGGGGCTCCCACCATCCCTGTGCTATGCTCATTATGAGGGGCTCCCACCATCCCTGTGCTATGCTCATTATGAGGGGCTCCCACCCTCCCTGTGCTGACTTCCTCCTGGGGCTGCTTATTATGAGGGGCTCCCACCATCCCTGTGCTATGCTGACATCCTCCTGGGGCTGCTTATTATGAGGGGCTCCCACCATCCCTGTGCTGTGCTGACTTCCTCCTGGGGCTGTACCTCTGCTGTGCATATTATGAGGGGCTCCCACCATCCCTGTGCTATGCTCATTATGAGGGGCTCCCACCATCCCTGTGCTATGCTCATTATGAGGGGCTCCCACCATCCCTGTGCTATGCTCATTATGAGGGGCTCCCACCATCCCTGTGCTATGCTGACTTCCTCCTGGGGCTGCTTACGGTGCAGGTGTCAGTGCTGTATATCACGTTGCTGATGTCAGTGCTCTCTATCACGGTGCTGCTGTCAGTGCTGTATATCACGGTGCTGGTGTTAGTGCTTTATGTCACGCTGCTGATGTCAGTGCTCTCTATCACGGTGCTGGTGTCAGATGACTCTATCACGGTGCAGGTGTCATTGCTGTATGTCACGCTGCTGGTGATCATCTTCTGCACCCTCTTCTTTGCCTACCCTGACCTTCCCTCTCCTCCATTGCCTTCATGCGCAAAGTTCGCCTCCCATTGAAGTCAATGGGGCCCGCCGCGAACGTTCCGGTTCGCGAACTATCGGCCGTGTTCGCGAAACGTCCCGTCGGAAGTTCGTCCATCACTACTTATATGGACTGTGACAGGTACTCGGGTACTCTGAACAAAAAATAGTGTAGCGCTAAAAAATCAGATGATGATCTCAAACTGTGTTTTAGAAAAGTGGTACTAAAACCAATCCTATAAAACACACATATACAATCACGTGCATATGTGAAATACAAATTGATAATAAAATGGAACTATAAAACAATGAATGAATGAAATCAATAATTCACTGCAGATATGGGTGCAATGTGAAAATGCACAGGAGTCCCAAAAAATATCAACAACTAGAACGTGTGTCTCAATATATAGTCCACATGCATTGAGAGATAGAACGTATCAGTATTGATCTTCCCAGCAACAGAGTGGACACCACACAGATCAAATATGGTAAATGGCTTGTCTAGAGTAATATCAATTATAAAGAATTAAATACTCTTACCAGAGGGATTACCAGAGGGATTGGACCCATCTGTCGTATGACAGTGACAAAGGGCACAAGTGCTTGAAATTATAGCTGGTCTCAACCTGGTGTTCACACTATCATCTCTGGAGTCGGCAGTTGGCTGGAACTTCTGATGCAGATGGCTGTGTCACACGCTTCCAGGCTCCACAGAGTCACAAACACTTTTTTATCAGCTGTGGTAGCTCATCTGCCATTTCCATCCGAGTTAATTGCCTGATTGCCTGTTATAGGGAGCCTGTGATGGTGGATGTGTTTGGAACCACAAATCTGCTGCGAATCTGATCCTTTCAGTACTTATGTGTTTTCCCACTAGTGGCTTCCTGCAACAATCCAAAGACCAGTCTGAAAGCTCAAGAATTGGCAATTCTGGCTGGTCTGGCTGGGTCCTAAGATGGCTGCTTAGGCAAAGAGCTCCCGCAAGCTGAGGCTATAAATCCGCTTTCTTGGGGAACCTTTACACCTTACCGCCATGGGTAACTCGAACAGGAGTGCCTAGGCTACCCGGACACCGAAGGAGACTGGAACGCAGCTTGGTCGGAACATCCCCGAGCTGTTCCGCACCCTCCGGTCTGACAACCACGAGGTCTCGCAGGCCGCACAGGCCTCAGGGCCATACTCGCCAAGCAATGACTCCGATTCACAGTCAGAGGGAATGGACACACAAAGCAGACAATCAGCCCCCATGGTGAGCATCTCTGACCTAAAGAAGGTTGCCTCTGATATCACAAAGGACATTACTAACACTCTGTCGGCTGCAATACTGGACATAAAGACGGACATCCAGGCTGTTGCCACTTGCCTGACGGATGTGGAGCAAACCACGCAGCTTCATACAGCTGCAATAAGGCAAATCCAACGCACCTATGATTCACAGCTTTTATACTTGTTTGACCTTCACCGTCAAGTCGAGGATCTCAACAACCGAGGTCGTAGACACAACATGAGAGTTAGGGGGGTGCCAGAGGGTCTGGAAGCCGGTTCACTACCCCAAACAATCTGCGCCATCTTTAATGAGCTGTTAGACCGCCTGGGGGATTCCCCCATCGAGATGGAGAGGCTATACAGAGCCCTTATGTCCCCTACCATGACAGTGAACCTCCGAGAGATGTTGTATAGTGAACTTTCCACTAAAGGAAGAGATATTGAGAAAGGCGAGGGAGAGAGGCCGCATATTACACAATGGTACTGAGATAAAGCTCTTTCAGGACCTCTCCCCTACCACTTTGCAAAACAGGATGACCTTGCACCCCCTGCTGGACCAACTAAGATCCCGCAATATACAGTATCGCTGGAAGTTCCCGTTCTGCCTTTCGGCTTCCTCTAGGGGACGCACAGCTATGCTGTGCACACCTGACGACCTGCCTGCTTTCTGTGAACAACTCGATCTATCCCTGACGGAACTTCCGCATTGGTGCACCTTCCATTTCCCGATGGAGCCATGGCGTCCAGTGTCACATAACCCCTCACCTAAAGCACAAAGGCATCGCTCACACCACCGGAGATCAGGCCCACACTCACCCGAAGCCCACACATCTCGCCGAGATCTGAACCAGCACATCCCCAGACCCCCCGAAACTCCCCGCAGGGACCATTCGGAACTATGAGAGCCGCCTAGATCTGCTACACCTACCTAAATGTGAGTGCATACCGACATAGTTTATGTTGTGGTAACTCCACCCGTTCCAGCTACTTTTGGGGGGTTTGTTTCTTATTTCGCCTTTTTAAGTTTTTCCTTTTTTTTTTTCCTCTGCTCCACTTGCTCTGAGCCCCCATCTGCCTTGACTGAGAATTTATTCCTGGGGATCATAATGTGACTTCCGTAGAATTACCCAGAGACTGACCTGATGTCCTTCAACTTTGACCCCACATGCTCGGATATCCTCATGTAGATCTTTACAAAATCACGCTGAGATCCAACCATCAGGGAGAGCTTAGAACTTGCTCCCTGAAGCTTACTGTCTTCCTCACCGTCAAATATACCGTAACCTCCAAGAACTTGCTGGGTACTTCTCACTGAGGAAATGACCATGTCATTAGTCGAAACTTTGCGTCCACATGTTCCACCCCATCCTCCCTATAAGGCTAGGCCACGTTTAGAATACTGGGGCTGACTTCTCCTCAATTTTGGCTAAATAGTGCAGAATTGCTGTTTGAAACTGTTTGATTTTGTATGACACTCACAGAATGGTAGTAAAGTTACTTCTTGTTATTTTTGATATCCCTGCTATTCCTGACACTGCCGGTTTGTCCCGCAACTCCTAAACGTACCCGTCCTTTTGTTTATTATTCTATTCCCCATTAAACTACTGTCCTCCAGATTGCAGGCGGCACAGTGGTGTAGTGGGTAGCACTCTCACCTAGCAGTAAGCAGGGTTACTGGTTCAAATCCCAACCAGGACACTACCTGCTTGGAGTTTGCATGTTCTCCCTGTGCCTGCGTGGGTTTCCTCCGGGTACTCTGGTTTCCTCCCACACTCCAAAGACATGCAGGTAGGCTAATTGGCTTCTGTCCAAAATTGGCCTTAGGATATGAATGGGGACCTTGGATTGTGGGCTCCTTGAGGGTAGGGACTGATGTGAGTGTGCAATGTACAGGGATAGGGACAATTGTAGACACTCAGGTTGAACTGGATGGACTGGTGTCTTTATTCAACCTTACTAACTATGTAACTATGACTCCAGACACTCTCACTGTCCCCCTACAGCAGCACTACAATCTAGTCTGCTGACCATCCAGCTTTCTGTCTCTCAGGTGGATTGGTGCTTCCATTTCCACCTCTGGTACCTTCTCCCTTTATACCTTGTGATTTCCACAAGCCTCTCTCTCTTTCCTATCTCTGCTTTCTGGGTCTCTTCCCCTTATTCGATTCTGCCTGCTTTCCTATTCTTCTCCCCCCTATTCACACTCCCTCTTTCCCTCCCTACCTACCCATCCCCTTGTCTCTACCCTTTATCACACCTCCCTGACCTATCACCCCTTATCCCCCCCCACTTCTTGGTTACACTAGCCCATTCTCTAACGAGGCTACCTCGGCGTAGGCAGAAACTCGTTAACCCAAGGCAAATTAACGTATTATTTCATAACTCTGCTCCTAGTTCTCCTTGCATCATGCGAACGGAATCAGGATCGCATGGTTCCCTGTCGCTGAAGTGTGTGTCGCTCAACGTAAAAGGCCTAAATGTACCTGAAAAATGATCGCAGGTCATATCTGCCCTCACCAAGCAGAAAGCCCAATTTATCCTCCTCCAAGAAACTCATTTCCACTCGGACTCTATCCCCAAGATTACTAACCACATATATCACACAGCCATTCACTCCACGAACCCCACAGCCAAGACTAAAGGAACTTCCATACTAATATCTAAACATGCCCCCTTCCAGCTATCAGACTCTCTGGTAGACCCAGAGGGTAGATTTATCTTTATCAAAGGTTTATATGCCTCCAAGCCACTCACGGTAGCAAACATCTACTCCCCGAACGAACGTCAAGTCTAATTTTTTAGTAAAGTCAGCAATCTCTTATTATCTTTCAAAGAGGGCATGGTCCTTCTTGGAGGAGACTTTAATTTCCCATTGAACCCAGCCATCGATACCTCCTCAGGCACCTCCACACTGTCTTATAGAGCACTTCGCCAAATCAAACTACAGCTCCAAGGACTAGGGCTACAGGACACATGGCGCACATTATTCCCCTCAGTCAAAGATACTCTAATCCTTTTAAAAAATACTCACGTATAGACTACTTCTTTCTTTCCCAACCCGATCTGACTGCACACACGCAACGATAGATCCAATGTACCTGTCCGATCATCACCCCATTTCAGTTACCCTGACCTTTCCGGACTTAGTTTTGAGGACCAAAACCTGGCGCTTGAACTCCGCCTTGCTTAAGGACATGGAATTTACCACACTCTTAGAATCCCGAATCCGCGAGTACTTCATAGAAAACAATACCCCAGATATATCCCCAACTACCGTGTGGGAAGCGCACAAATGCGTCATACGAGGGGAATTAATGGCACAAGCAGCAAAAGTCAAAAGACAACACCAGAATACTATAGTACATCTAACTGATACAATTAAACGATTAGAGGCCTCTCATAAACACTCCCATTCACAGCTCTCCCTACAGGAATTGTCTCTTACACGCTCCCTGTTATTGGAGGAGTTGGGGAAACGCACGAGACGCCGATATGTTCTTCATCAGAGGGTCTTTTATGAACAAGGCAACAAATGTGGGAGAATGTTAGCATGAGTTGTAAGATCCTCCAAACCTTCCAATACGATCCACCAGATTCAAAGCTCACAAGGCATGCCCCTTTCTAAAAACGAAGATATTGCGCAATGCTTCGAACGCTACTACAAAGAATTATACAACCTGAAACCCTCCACCCAGAACCTAGCCCAAGCAGAAAAGAGATCAGAAGCTATTAGGAACTTCCTAGCCCAATACTGCCCGAAACCACTCCCACAGTCACAAGCTGAGGACATTGAACGGCCCGTATCTATAGAAGAATTCCAACTCGCCTTAAAACAAATGAAAACAGGGAAGAGCCCGGGCCCGGGCGGGTTCACTTTACAATATTATAAATGTTTCTCCACAGTGTTGTCCCCAAAGCTAATAACCACCTTTAACTCCATGGCAAACCCCGGGGTTTCAGTCAACCGTATGTTAGAAGCCCACATTACGGTCATACCAAAAGAGGGTAAGGATACCACACAAGTACAGAATTATAGGCCTATATCCCTCCTCAACGTGGATATCAAACTCTACGCCAAAATTTTAGCAAATAGGTTATCCCCGCTCCTACCCAGCCTTATCTCCTTAGACCAGGTAGGTTTTGTCCCAGGAAGGGAGGCTAGGGACAATACCATCAGAGCATTAAACCTGCATCACTGGCTCACTAATTCGAAAACTTGAGGCTTTTTCCTATCCTTAGACGCCGAGAAGGTGTTCAACAGGGTGGCCTGGGACTACATGCACGAGACCCTGAAGGCAGTTGGCCTTCATCCTCGCATGTTGTCTCACATTTCAGCCCTATACTCTTCCCCGAACGCGAGGGTGAGAGTAATGGCCACCTTTGCGGACGGCATCTTTCTCTCTATCACTTCCCCTCTTACTTCCATATCTAACCTGCTGAAGGATTTAGAACATTTTGGGGCCCTATCACACTTGAAGATCAATTATACAAAATCACATGCTCTAAACGTCTCCCTCACAAACAAGGAAGTAGAAAGTTGCCAGAAATCTTTCCCCTTTCAGTGGAACCAGAAGGCCATCACGTATCTAGGTATACAGATCACGACAAAAATGGCTGATCTCTACAATGAGAACTTTCTGGTTGCCCTGAAAAGAGCCCAACATGATCTGAAAGACTGGGGCAATCTTAACATCTCATGGTTTGGCCGAACGGCTCTCCTGAAAAAGATAATTATGCCACGCCTCCTATACCTCATTCAGTGCATCCCCATCGACATACCTGCATCCTTCTTTGCAACATACAAGAGGGCAGCCTTGTTGTTTATATGGAGAAATTCCCCACCCCGGATCAAATATACACGTCTTACATGTCCAAAACTTAGAAGGGGTATTGGGCTACCGAACCTCTATAAACACTTCCTGGCAAGCCATCTTACCCGAATTGTTGACTGGAATATTCACGAAACTGGAAAGGTCTGGGTGACCCTAGAAAAATCTCATACATGACTCCCCCATAGGTCCCTACCCTGGGTTTTACCACAACACTGGCCTTCAGTGATCACAGGACACCCACTTATTCATCCATCTCTCAGAGCCTTTAGAAAGGCGACTAAAACTGCAACATTCTCCTCGGTTCCCGGACCCCTAACCCCACTGAGGGCAAACCCCAGCTTTACACCAGGAGTCTCAACTTCTTTTCTCAACCAGGAATGGCCACACGATAGTATTTTAGCACATCAATTCTTCACCCGCAGGCCCCCCGAACTTATAAGGACTTAGTAGCCTCTTCCCCTTCCAACTCTTTCTCGTTTTGGTCATATAGACAGATCCGGCACTTTCTCTCCACCCAGACAATAGCGGAAGTATGGACGAGACAAAGGACACCTTTTGAAACATTGTGCACGCGAGCTCCCCCGCAAAGGCACTTAATTTCCTACATATACAGTATACTTATAGACGAAACCCTCACCGCCCCAGATTTAGTTCACTCGGCCTGGGAGTCGGACCTCCAAATTTCCCTCACTGATGAGGACTGGGTACTCATCAACGAATATATCCACAAAGGGTCCCTGAACGTTGCCATTCAGCAAAACTGCTATAAAGTGAAGACGCACTGGTATAGGACAACATTACGTCTACATAAATTTCCCCCCTCTATCCCAGATACATGCTGGAGATGTAGGAGGGCAAGGGGAACCATTGTCCACATTTGGTGGGAGTGTGGTTCCCTCCAGCCATTCTGGAAAGAGTTACATGAGCTTATTGCTCACATTACTGCGTACACCTCCAGCACAGTACCTCCTACACCATACCCATTTAACCAAATCTGAGTACTATAAGTCCTTGGCCATGCATTTGGTGAATGCGGCGAGACTATGCATGCATCCCGGTTCATTGGCGATCCACACACACTCCAACGATTGGCGAATGGTTCCTGAATAGTGATGGACGAACTTCCGACGGGACGTTTCGTGAACGCGGACCGCGAACGCGGCCGATAGTTCGTGAACCGGAACGTTCGTGGCAGGCCCCATTGACTTCAATGGGAGGCGAACTTCGCAAACCTATAGGTCAAATTTGCAGCCACAAAATAATTATTAGCTGTGCAAACATAGTCCCACCACATGGCCAATGACATAACACATGTATGAGGTGAATCTGGGATCGACAACTACAAGCATTCTTTTTTTATATGGGAAATTGTTGTGACAATTCAGGACTGTGGAGCGCATGAAGGCAATGGAGGAGACGGAAGGTCAGGGACCAGGGTAGGCAAAGAAGAGGGTGCAGGAGATGATCACCAGCAGCGTGACATACAGCAATGACACCTGCACCGTGATAGAGTCATCTGACACCAGCACCGTGATACAGAGCACTGACATCAGCAGCGTGACATACAGCAATGACACCTGCACCTTGATAGAGTCATCAGACAACAGCACCGTGATAGAGAGCACTGACATCAGCAGCGTGACATAAAGCACTCACACCAGCACCGTGATATACAGCACTGACAGCAGCACCGTGATAGAGAGCACTGACATCAGCAGCGTGACATAAAGCACTCACACCAGCACCGTTATATACAGCACTGACAGCAGCACCGTGACAGAGAGCACTGACATCAGCACCGTGATATACAGCACTGAAACCTGCACCGTAAGCAGCCCCAGGAGGAAGTCAGCATAGCACAGGGATGGTGGGAGCCCCTCATAATGAGCATAGCACAGGGATGGTGTGAGCCCCTCATAATAAGCAGGCCCAGGAGGATGTCAGCATAGCACAGGGATGGTGTGAGCCCCTCATAATAAGCAGCCCCAGGAGGATGTCAGCACAGCACAGGGATGGTGTGAGCCCCTCATAATAAGCAGCCCCAGGAGTAAGTCAGCACAGCACAGGGATGGTGTGAGCCCCTCATAATAAGCAGCCCCAGGAGGATGTCAGCATAGCACAGGAATGGTGTGAGCCCCTCAAAATAAGCAGCCCCAGGAGGATTTCAGCACAGCACAGGGATGGTGTGAGCCCCTCATAATAAGCAGCCCCAGGAGTAAGTCAGCACAGCACAGGGATGGTGTGAGCCCCTCATAATAAGCGGCCCCAGGAGGATGTCAGCACAGCACAGGGATGGTGTGAGCCCCTCATAATAAGCAGGCCCAGGAGGAAGTCAGCACAGCACAGAGATGGTGTGAGCCCCTCATAATAAGCAGGCCCAGGAGGATGTCAGCATAGCACAGGGATGGTGTGAGCCCCTCATAATAAGCAGGCCCAGGAGGATGTCAGCATAGCACAGGGATGGTGTGAGACCCTCATAATAAGAAGCCCCAGGAGTAAGTCAGCACAGCACAGGGATGGTGTGAGCCCCTCATAATATGCAGCCCCAGGAGGATGTCAGCACAGCACAGGGATGGTGTGAGCTCCTCATAATAAGCAGCCCCAGGAGTAAGTCAGCACAGCACAGGGATGGTGTGAGCCCCTCATAATAAGCAGCCCCAGGAGGATGTCAGCATAGCACAGGGATGGTGTGAGCCCCTCATAATAAGCAGCCCCAGGAGTAAGTCAGCACAGCACAGGGATGGTGTGAGCCCCTCATAATAAGCAGCCCCAGGAGGATGTCAGCATAGCACAGGGATGGTGGGAGCCCCTCATAATAAGCAGCCCCAGGAGGATGTCAGCATAGCACAGGGATGGTGTGAGCCCCTCATAATAAGCAGCCCCAGGAGTAAGTCAGCACAGGGATGGTGTGAGCCCCTCATAATAAGCAGGCCCAGGAGGATGTCAGCATAGCACAGGGATGGTGTGAGCCCCTCATAATAAGCAGCCCCAGGAGTAAGTCAGCACAGCACAGGGATGGTGTGAGCCCCTCATAATAAGCAGCCCCAGGAGGATGTCAGCATAGCACAGGGATGGTGTGAGCCCCTCATAATAAGCAGCCCCAGGAGGATGTCAGCACAGGACAGGGATGGTGTGAGCCCCTCATAATAAGCAGGCCCAGGAGGAAGTCAGCACAGCACAGGGATGGTGTGAGCCCCTCATAATAAGCAGGCCCAGGAGGATGTCAGCATAGCATAGGGATGGTGTGAGCCCCTCATAATAAGCAGCCCCAGTAGAAATATGGCACCGCTCAACCTCTTCAAAGAGGAGGGTAGGGGCATATAGTACGGTGTGCTTTTTTTGGACAAGGAAGTGAGCCAAATGAAGAAAGAAGGTCTGTGTGCTTGATTAAAAAAATTGTTTATAGACATATACATGGTCTACTGGTCACATGTGTTGAATTCCTCCGAGATCCATGCCTCATTCATTTTTAGAAATGTGAGGTAGTTAACACTGTCGTGAGCTAGGCGAGTACGCTTATCGGTCACGATCCCCCCTGCTGCGCTGAACGTCCTTTCGGACAGGACACTGGATGAGGGGCAAGCCAACAGTTCGATTGCAAATTGGGCAAGCTCTGGCCAGAGGTCAAGCCTGCCCACCCAGTAGTCCAGGGGTTCATCACTCCTCAGAGCGTCCACATCGGCCGTTAACCCAATGTAGTCGGACACCTGACGGTCTAGGCTTTCCCTGATGCTGGATCCGGATGACACCTGTCGATGGGTCGGCTGAAAGAATGACCTCATATCCGAAGTCACCAACACATCTTCAAACCGTCCTCTTCTTGCAGGCGCTGTTGGATTGGTACCCGCAACTCCTTCTCTGGGAGTGGGAATTGCTCCTCTGCCAGCGCACGCAAAAGCAGAATGCAGCATTTCTCGAAGCAAGGCCTGGAAGTGCTACATTCTGACAGCCCTCTGCGACGGCGGTAACATTTCCGCCATTTTGTGTTTGTACCGGGGGTCTAACTACGTTGCCACCCAGTAGTGGTCCTTGACCCTTATGCTTTTTATACGGGGGGCCCTATTAAAACACTGGAGCATGAAGGCCCCCATTTGCACTAAAGTGGAAGCGGTGTGGTGGCCTGGCTCCTGCTCATCGTCCAGGATAATGTCGTCCTCTTCATTCTCCTCTCCCCATCCACGCACAACAGGGATCCCAGAAAGGTTTAAAGCATGCTCTTCTTGCTCCTCCTCATCCGCCCCGGCACCATCCTCCTCTGACTCCTCTTCAGACTCCTGTTGTTCACTTGTCTCAGATAGAGTAGCCCCCCTGGCAATTCATCCAGCATTGCGACTTCCTCATCTTCCCGCTCCTGCTCCTCCACAGCTTGATCAATGACACGACGCAATGCACACTCCATAAAGAAGGCATAAGGTACCATGTCACTGATGGTGCCATGGCTGCGACTGACCAGTTTGGTGATCTCCTCAAATGGCCGCAGAAGTCTGCATGCGCCACGCATGAGCAGCCACTGGCGCGGTGAAAAAAACCCCAGCTCCCCAGAACCGTTTCTGCCGCAGAGTTCATACAGGTAGACGTTAACTGCACGTTTCTGCTGGAGCAGCCTATCAAGCATATAGAAGGTTGAGTTCCATCGCGTCGGGCAATCGCAAATAAGACGTCTGACCGGCAGATTGTGTCGCAGCTGAATGTCAGCAAGGCGAGCCATGGCCGTGTAAGATCTTCTGAAATGGGCCGAGATTTTCCTTGCCTGCCGCAAGATGTCCTGGACCCCAGGGTATTTGACAAGGAATCGCTGCACGACCAAGTTTAAGACGTGTGCCATGCATGGCACGTGCGTGATTTTGCCCTGTTTCAATGTGCTAAGCAGATTGGCACCGTTGTCACACACCACTTTACCAACTGTCAAATTGAGCGGTGTTAGCCACTGATCTGCCCGTGAACGCAAAGCTGAAAGGAGTGCCGGGCCAGTGTGGCTCTTGGCTTCCAGGCACAACAGACGCAGCACGGCATGGCAACATCTCACCTGGCATGTGGAATAGGTTCTGGGGAGCTTGGGCGGTGCAGCGGAAAAGGAGGAGTCAGCTGAGGAGGAGAGGGAGGAGGATGGAGTAGGAGGAGGAGGAGAAGAAGAGTCAGGCCTGCATGCAATCCGTGGCGGTAAAACCAAATCTACACGGGTGCCACGGGTTACATGCTTGACGGCCGTCAGAAGGTTCACCCAGTGGGCAGTAAAAGTGATATACCTTCCCTGCCCGTGTTTGCTAGACCACGTGTCTGTGGTCAGATGTATGTTGGCACCGACACTGTGTGCCAGAGATACATTCACTTGCCGCTGAACATGGCCATATAGCTCTGGGATGCCCTTCTCTGAGAAATACTTCTTTCCTGGGACCTTCCATTGTGGTGTTCCAATGGCCACAAATTTGCGAAAGGCCTCCGAGTCCACCAGTTTATATGGCAGTAGTTGGCGGGCTATGAGTTCTAACAAGCCAGCCGTCAACCGTTGGGCAAGAGGGTTATCCGGCGTCATCATTTTTTTACGCTCGAACATTAGGCCCACGCAAGCCTGCCTTTTTGCAGAAAAACGTGAGCTTGGCGTGATGGAAGGTGGAGTGGAGGACAATTGTGAGGAGAGAGGAGAAGGATAAGTAGAAGACGAGGCTGGACGGTGAGAGCCTGCAGTGTGGCTTTGTGTGTTCCGTTGCTCCCACTCGGCTCGGTGATGGCTGCCCATGTGCCTTCTTAAGGCGGTCGTCCCTAGGTGAGTGTTGGGCTTACCGCGACTAATGCGTTGACTGCAAAGATTGCAGATGGCAACGCTATTGTCAGCAGCGGACATGTTAAAAAAAGCCCACACTGCGGAGCCATGTGCCGGTGTCCTGGGAGCGCGAGATGTGACCGTACATGGTCGATGACTCGCTCCTGATATATTTGCAGTCTGCTTTGTCCCTCCTGTGCAATGTAAGTTATTCCTGCTTCTCCTCCCTATCTGCTGGTCCATATCTCCCTCTGAACTCCCCTCCTCTCCCTCTCTTGTGGGCACCCATGTGACATCACTAGACACGTCATCATCAACGTCACCTTCCCCACCGCTATAAGTAGAGATCTCGGAGTAGGCAGCAACACCGGGGACCAACCTCCTCCTTGGGCTGATTTGGGTACTGTCGTCAGACTGCTGAGTAGTGGTTGTTGCTACCTCCTCTTCCTGATCCAATACCAAGAGTGGCTGCGCATCAGAAATGTCCTCTTGATATGGATCGGAAAATAATTCCTGTGACTCAAGCGGAAGGTATGTGGTGGTGGTGGTGTTGTTGGTGGTAGTGTCTTTGGGGGTGCACATAGCAGAGAGTGAAGAAGAGGGTGCAGATCGAGAGGATGAGGAGGGTGCAGAAGAGTAAGGCTGAGTGAGCCACCCAACCAAGTCTGGTGCGTCCTTTAAAGTAATTGAACGCACCTTCTGCAACTTCCCACTTTGGCTCAAGCCTGTTGCTCCTGCCCTACCCCTACCACCCCTGCGGAAGGGCCTGCCTCTTCCTCTGCCTGTCATTTTTTAAATTACCCTGTGACAAAACTCTCAGTCCCTATACCGATGAAGGACTGCTGCAGTATAGGGCAGCGGTCAGCAGTAGTGCACCTCAACCCTATGTATTGTGGACCGATACCAGTCCTTATAGAATAGCAGACTGTACCTCACTCAACCCTATGTACTGTAGCACCCTACACCAAGTTACCAGTCCTTATAAGGACCTTTGTGGACCAAGTAGGTTGTGTGTGACTGATTAGCAGACTGTACGTCAGTCCCTATACCGATGAAGGACTGCTGCAGTATAGGGCAGCGGTCAGCAGTAGTGCACCTCAACCCTATGTATTGTGGACCGATACCAGTCCTTACAGAATAGCAGACTGTACCTCACTCAACCCTATGTACTGTAGCACCCTATATACCTTACCAGTCCTTATAAGGACCTTTGTGGACCAAGTAGGTTGTGTGTGACTGATTAGCAGACTGTACGTCAGTCCCTATACCGATGAAGGACTGCTGCAGTATAGGGCAGCGGTCAGCAGTAGTGCACCTCAACCCTATGTATTGTGGACCGATACCAGTCCTTACAGAATAGCAGACTGTACCTCACTCAACCCTATGTACTGTAGCACCCTATATACCTTACCAGTCCTTATAAGGACCTTTGTGGACCAAGTAGGTTGTGTGTGACTGATTAGCAGACTGTACGTCAGTCCCTATACCGATGAAGGACTGCTGCAGTATAGGGCAGCGGTCAGCAGTAGTGCACCTCAACCCTATGTATTGTGGACCGATACCAGTCCTTATAGAATGGCAGACTGTAACTCACTCAACCTTATGTACTGTAGCACCCTAGACAGACCAAGTTACCAGTCCTGATAAAGAGCTTTGTGGAACAAGTGAGTTGTGACTGATTAGCAGACTGCAGCAGAAGGGCAGCAGTCAAGTATAATATTCTTTCTATATTTGGAAGAAAGAATATTATACGTGTACAAGCCTATTACCATACCACTGATACCAGTCCTGAAAAGAACCTTTGTGGAACTAATAGTAACAGCTACTGTTTAAACTGACCCTCACTGCCTGACACACTGCTTCCTGCCTGTCCCTATATAAAATGGCAAAACAGAGGCTACTAGGAACAATAACTGGTTACTGGAATAGCACTTTTGTGGACCTGATAGTAACAGCTAATGATGATGATGACTAATCTGGCTGTCCCTACAACAGCAGCACACAGCGCCCTGTCCCTTTCTCTAAACTGACAAAAGACACTCAGGCTGCTGCAAGAATCAGTAGCACAGCAAACCTATATACACCTAACACCTATACCAGTCCTGAAAAGAACTTTTGTGTACCAAATAGCTAGCGATTTATCTCTTCCTACTCCACACAGCAACCTCTCCCTATAGTGACAGAAGAAAGAATGTAAAATGGCCGCCGGATCGGGTGTATTTATAAGTTAGGGGGAATGTCCAAGTGTTCATGTGCTGTAATGTCTCAATTGGCTGTCCTGTACCCCATGATGGATGTGTCATCAGGTCAAAGTTCTTTTACACAGTAAAAACACAGAAGTCCGCCGGGCGAACGGCGCCAATAGTCCGCCGAACGGGCGGACCGCGAACAGCCGAAATTCACCGCGAAACGACCGCCAGGCGAACTGTTCGGCCATCACTATTCCTGAAGATCGAAAAAAATAGAGGAAAAGGAAGAGCTAGTGCATATCTCCCAAGAGAGGATCCAAAGATTCACCGCAACGTGGGCATGTTGGACTCACTTTAAATGAACACAGTGTTTTCGAGCCTATAGCACTTGAGCTACAAGTGCCACCAGGATGGCCGTAGATATTAAGAGAAATCGTGCCGAGGTATCAGCTCCATACCGGAAAAATTGACATAGACTCTAACAACACCTAAGATCCCCCTCACCTTACCTTGCCTACCATTCCTCCCCCCCGCCCACTCCCTTGCCCACCCCCTGCCCCTTCTTGTTTCCCTCTCTCACTTGGACTTCCTCTCTTCTCCTATTCTTCTCACCTTTCTCTATACCTTACTTGCTACCTTTTTCCTCCCTCTAATGGGACAAATTGACTGTCAGATACCTGCAATGCTAGAGGGCCATTCGGCTATATTGCCACATTTTACCAACCTTGTACTATGAAGTGAGACCTCCATTGAATTTCAGAATTATTCCATATCTATGATACATACCAATGTCCTGGAACCTCACATGCACTTTCTTCTGTTATAACCTGTTGCTGTATAAGCTGTTCAATGCAAATATCAATAAAATCTTTATGGGAAAAAAAAGAAAAACCTGTTGTTGTGAAGTGTGGGTAGGGTAGGGTTCTCTGAAGAGAAGGGTTTTCAGGGATTGAAGGAATGAAGCGATCTGCTGAGCTGGTTGAAGGTTTTCCATCAAATGAAAATAAACAATGTTGCATTTGTTCATTAGATGGCGATAACTTCTACGATATTTAGCGCCATCTAATGGCCAAATGTACATTTTCAGGTTTAAATCAATGGTTGGTTTAATATTGTTGCTTTGATTCATTTATATCCTTCAGTGTGTACTGTACTCACCAGTGTATGAGGGTGACCTTAGTTATCTGTATGAAGACATGTCTGATGAAGGAAACTAAAGGGGTCTACTTATAGAAAAATTCATTTGAATAATGCGACAAATCCCTCATCCAGCCTTTACATATTCTGGCCATAAATATAGCAAAGTGATTTCCTATGATGGCCAGCTCCATCTAGTGGCCATAATGGGGTATTTTTTAAGACATGACACTATCAGTGAAAATATCACAATACCGAATTATGGCCACTAGATGGAGCCAAAGAAATCAGTGTATGAAATAAAATACATCCAATATTCATCACAGCTGGGCAAATGCTGGTCACATTCGTTCAACTATTTTATTTAATATTTAAAAAAAAAAAAAAAAAGAGAGGAAGATTTGGTTACTATAAATATACCACATCCAAATATATATATCATTTCAAAAAGAACCTTGAATGTCGGACTTTATTCGTATGAAAAAGGGCAAACATAAAAAACCGACATAAAATATAAATCTTTCTTACCAATATTAAAAATGATGTGTTAAAACCACATGGGAACAAATCCATCAAACATTAGGCCATAAATATTCATAATAACCCATTTAGCTTTGCTGAATTGTCCAAGAGGTCGACGCGTTTCACATCAATAAGCTTCTTCAGGACCTTTTATGACTTGGCCGCAAAGAAAATCGGCCTAACTCAAAAAACATACAGAATATGAATACTTAGCAATCTCTTAATTTTATAACATTGTAAATGATCATCTGTACCACTTGCACAACACTTGGGGGACATAGCAAGGAGACGGTGATAAATGGCGGTGTCAAAGTAGCTTGCACAGTCAGCTGGTCATGAGTTATAAAGATTAGACGTGCATGACAAAAAGTTAAGTAAAAAAAAAAAAAATTATTTTTACTTGTACAAAATTAAAAAAAGTTACACCCAAGCACATAACCTCCCCCCCCCCAAAAAATGTAAATGCCCCCCCGCCTAAACATATACGCATGTACAAACATAAAATCACACGTTGGGGCGCCTACCCCTGAAAACGTTGATTGCGATACACACGTTACATATCGCAGCGCACTCCGGAATGCGATAATTCTACACCAGACATCCTCCGTAACACTAAACTGATGACCTATGGGGGGGGTTGTTACAGCGTTGCCTACAGAAAATATAGGGTACTGAAGTTCCTCACCATTTCACAGGCGCACACAAAACTTAAGGTTGGACATGCTGGATATCTATTTATTCAGCGCAACCTCAGCTTTTATATTTTACTCAACAATTGGGTAATGTATTGCATTTTTGGGCCCCTTGAAACAAACGTCAGTGTGTTTTCTACTGAAATTTTGCATTTCCTAGACTTTTGCAACAATATCGTGTGACATAAAAAATTGAAACAGCTGCTGTTTTATTCTCTAGGGTGTCTGCTTTTAGCAAATATATCATGTATTGGGGGGTTTTACATAATCTTAAACTCTAAAAGTGTGTGCATAAAAAAAAAATCAGCTCTGGCAGTGAAAGAGTTAAAGGATAAGTTCCCCTTCGGGAAGATGTTATATGTTCCTGCAGCGGCTCAGCGATCCGAGTCCTCTGTGTGACAGCAGTGCGGGGAGAAGTTCCCCATACCAGCTGTGACTTTATGAAAAAGAGCGCGGCCGTGCCATTCATTCACAGAGTTCTGTCCATTGCCGATGTCAGCTTGTAGTTTTCAATGAACTCCCACACCGCTGCTGAGCTCTCTGGTAGATGATTGGCTCTTCCTGTCACTGTAACTGCCTTCCCGTATAATGTACAGGCAGACAGATTATACGGACAGTCCTGCATAGCACCAGCCATCAGCACATCATGGCTGCAATGCTTTCCAGGCTCCTAAAAAAAATATTATTATTATTCAGGATTTAAATAGGAAATTATTATTATTTTTACCTGCAGAAAATGTGCATTTATTATTTTTTATAAAAGGTGAACTTTTCCTTTAACAGAGCGGACACCGGAGTGTGATTTGTCTGTTCAGCATGCGCTTGTACTGAGCACCCAAGTTATAAAAGTCCCCGACATTCCTAAAAGCACCTCAGATTTATATAAGAGTTTGGTTAAAATAATTTTTTATTTTATCAGGACGAGGAGATCATCATAAGGGACAAGGAGATTGGGACCCCGATTTAGTCCCTTGGACAAGTCGTTTTTATAAAAATGACCACACCCCTGGAAAAGTTTCTTACATGATGAAGATCAGCCATGGAGTATATCTGAGGTGTATATCAGGGTGTGCTTCTTCCCCACATGGGAGCTGTGATGTCCAGCAACATTCATATAGAAGACATTTCCTGCACTCAAGGCACTAATACACCTCAATGGTTGTGTGGGGTCCCTGATGTACAGGAAGACAGGACTTCAGTGAGGAACAATTCCCTCACTCAGGACAGGAATGCGGCTTCTCCCCTGTGTGAGATCTCTGATGTTTGTAAAGATTGTGTCTCAGTGAGAAACATTTCCCACACTAAAGACAGGAATATGACTTTTCAGCTGTATGAGACTTCTGATGTTTTTGGAGACTGGCCTTATGTAAAAAACCTTTCCCACACTCAGGACATGAATATGGCTTTGCCCCTCTGTGAGATCTCTGATGTCTTTTAAAACTGGAATTGTCTGAAAAACATTTCCTGCACTCAGGACAGGAATACGGCTTCTCTCCCGTGTGAGATCTCTGATGTATGTAAAGACTGGTCTTCCGGGAAAAACATTTCCCGCACTCAGGACAGAAATATGGCTTTTCCCCCCTGTGAGATCTCTGATGTCTGTTAAAACTGGAATTGTCTGAAAAACATTTCCCGCACTCAGGACAGGAATACGGCTTCTCCCCCCTGTGAGATCTTTGATGTGTGTAAAGACTGGACTTCACTGAAAAACATTTCCCACACTCAGGACAGGAATACGGCTTCTCTCCTGTGTGAGATCTCTGATGTATGTAAAGATTGGACTTCTTTGCAAAACATTTCCCGCACTCATGACAGGAATACGGCTTCTCCCCCATGTGAGATCTCTGATGTGTGTAAAGATTGGACTTCCGTGAAAAACATTTCCCGCATTCAGGACAAGAATACGGCTTCTCCCCAGTGTGAGATCTGTGATGTGTGTAAAGAAGGGACATGTGTGAAAAACATTTCTCACAATCAGGACAGGAATACGGATTCTGCCCCATGTGAGATCTCTGATGTGTGTAAAGATTGGACTTCTGTGAAAAACATTTCCCGCACTCAGAACAAGAATAGGGCTTCTCACCAGTGTGAGATCTTTTATGCGCATCAAGATCGTATTTTGAACGGAAACACTTCCCGCACTCAGTACAGGAAAACCTCTTCTCTGGTGGAAGGACGGCCCTGTCCCTCACAGTCTGAGGTTCCTCAGGATAAGAGGAATACGATGGTCCATCTACACTGTGTGGTGCCGGATGGACATTTGAGGTAGTCGGGTTTTCTCCTGGACTATACTGTGTGATGTCCTCATCTTCTACTTTACAGTCTGGAGACAAAGTGAGACAATCCTCTGAGGTTTTCCTCATCTCCCGACCATCTACTAAAATAGAAATAAAAAGATTATTACTAGACATGAGCTGATTGGTTCCCCTAAATCAGGACTCCGCCCACATCAGGCAGCTTTGTCTCTGAGGATCTTACAATTCCCCCCTCAAGGTAACTAGTAAATGGGTCCTCTGATCTCCTACCAGTTAATTTCTTTATTCATGGACCTTAGTCAGAGAGTGAGGAAACAACGAGAACTGTCTTTTATAGGAGTGACAGTGATGAGGGGATTATAGGACGAGTGTCCCCTCCCCCTCTATCACTCATTGCCATCTTTCCAACACAAGAAGTCTTGCAGGAAAAATAACCTGCTCCAAGTGTCTGTCTCACAAGAAGTCCTGCACTTCCTTATTTAGTCCATGATTTAGTCATGAATAACAGCGGGGCTGAGCCCCACCAGAGGTCAGAGAGTGAGGATGGGGGGAGAACAACCAAGATGAAGACTGGACTGATCCTGAAGACCTCCATCATTGGGTTATTGACTCCTCCCTCATTATCACTTTCTGTTTAAGGTTCCAAAGTCTGAGGATGTTATCACATCATTATCACCATGTAAAAGTCTGTGCTCCAATCACATCATCAGATATAAAATGTCCAACTGGTAGGAAATGGGTGCAAAAGAGGTAAGGCCTATGTAATCTACAACTTATTATATAGGATACAACAGTTAGGATTTTATAGTATCAGAATGATGTAATGTACAACATAGAGTATATAGTGCAGAGGTCAGGAGTATACAATATAAATTATATAGTGTAAAGGTCAGGACCCGGGTATGGGGTAGAAGACCCAAAGCACATATGTACCCCAGGTGCCTAGGTCTAGTAACGCCTATGGTTAAAATGAACATTTTGCTGCCAGCTGAACCCCACAATCTCCATAAATCCAGTCTAGATACATAAATTGTGTCGGCAGCACAGAGAAGGAAGATTATCGGAGAGAAATCCAGGAATACAGGACGGGGAACACAGCTCAGGAAAGTGACCAGGGTATTATTACAGGCTATCACCCAGTCCCCGCCCTACTCTGGACCAATCAGTGAGCAGTATGGGTGGAGGAATGTATTTAGTGTTAATGACCCACCTGTGCTGATCTCTGTAGGAGTGTCCTCCTCTATAAATGTCCCCGTTATTCCATCCTCCTCCATAGACTGCTGATCATCCCTCACATACCCCTCTTCTTCTTCTGCTTTCACCTCAAACTCGATTGGTTTTCCACTCTAAATCAAGAAAATGAGAGAAAATATAATATAAAAATATAAACTTTTCTATTGTGACATCACATAAAAATCCACACATTGTCTCTATAAGTGGGTTTGATAACCTCCATCCCACCAACCTTGTAACAGTGGGGGATGGTGTGATCTTCCTGTGTGGAATCCCGGGAATACAGAGGACGGGGACATCTCTCTGGTGGGTTCCTGGTATTTGGTGGCTCCATCATATCCTTGTGTCCTGATAACTCCACCATCACTCCATACTCCTCATCCTCCTCTATATACTCTTCTTTAACATCAATATTATCATCCCCGAGGTTTCCACTCTGAGTATAAAATAAAACATTCATTGTAACAATCATGCTGTGTATAAATCAGAACTCCCAATAATTGTCAATCATCTACCTGATGATGGTGGGGGATGGTGTGACCTTCCTGTGTGGAATCCCGGGAATACAGAGGACGGGGACATCTCTCTGGTGGGTTTCTGTAACTGGATGTCTCCACCATGGTGTCCTGGTACATATCTTTGCGTCCTAGAAACTCTGACTCCTCCATTACCTTATCCTCCTCTTTTATCTCTTCTTTACCCTCAAATTTAGAATCTCTCAGGTTTTCACTCTAAATATATAATAAAAAAATGACATAAATTGTAGATGCAGATGTACAGATCCTGAGACAAAAAAGGGAACAGAAGATTGGGACTTTAAATGAAGCATGCAGGTGTAAGAATTCTAATTTATTGCAAATCAATAATAATATGTTACATGAGGGTAATCATGAGAAGACATAGACAACCAATAATTCATTCAATAGATATACATACAGTAATGGCAAATTGCCACATAATAATACATATAACATAACACATGTAATGATCTGGTCAGGTAAAACGTATAATTTGGCACAAAAACACGGCATACAGTAGCACTATGCATTTCGTGGATTCATCCACTCTTCAGGAGCATGCACGTGGATAAATGAGTACTGTAGTATGATAAAAGGAATATCTATATGGTCTGACCCTGTCAAGGAAGAGAAATTAAAATGTAATAAATGGGAGGTAAAGTTAACTAGGAAAGACCCCCCCCCCCCCCACCACTCTCAAAAGCACTTACATTGTATGTATCTATGGCAGCCTTTCTCAACCTTTTCAACACAGAGGAACCCTTGAAATTGTTCTTCAGTCTCGGAGAACCCCCGGCTAAAAATTTGAAATCTACAACTCATGATACATTAGTGTGATGGTCAGTGGGAAGAATGATCCCTACACTTGTGGTCATTGGGAAGAATTACCTCCTTACAGATAGCTAAAAAGATCAATAGTGTAGGTGGGAACTTATTCGAGAGGCAGAAATGGCCCAATGTTGAAGGAACCCCTACCAACCTCTGGAGGAACCCTAGTTGAGAATCACTGACCTATGTAATGGGAGTGTGCCAAAATCAATCAGAGAACCCCCAGGGGTATCACTGGTGGGAGCTGAGGTGGTTTGGATGGCCCGGGACTCAACAAGGATGATTTACAAGGAAAAAAAAATCCAAAAGATGAAAATAGTCATAAATGACCAAAAATTGTGAAACCAAAAATCTATATTTAAAAAAAATATATATCTAAAAAATTTACTAAGAGCTCATATATTGTGCGGTATGTCCTATACTTGGTAAAGGATAGGGTTATGAGATGCTAATGAGTGTATGGATAGAGTTCATGACTTAACTCTATCCATACACTCATTAGCATCTTATTACCCTATCCTTTACCAAGTATAGGACATACCGCACAATATATTGTCAGACTACAATAGTGCAGCGGGGAAGATTCCCCCATCCCCCTCCATTGTGTGGATGGGAGAATCACTTCAGTTTTTTCCTCTCATCTCGCTGGATGAACAATAAAACTGAACCATGTATGGCCAGCTTCGGAAGGAAGATATATTCATCATCAACTGATCCCCCCTGAAGGGGTTAATCCACATATTACCTCCTCTGCCACCAGATTCAGCAACGTCTCCTCTCTACGTCTCCATCCTAGCAAATGCAACTTCTTGCCTGTAACTGACATCACATCCTGTCTGTAGCTTACATCACTTCCTGTCTGTTTTCCCATAGAGATGTCCTGTCTGGGTAGAGGTGAGATCACCACCCTGTGGAGCTCAGAGGAACTGCAGCCCAGAGAAACCTCATGTAGTGTGAACACGGCCTTGTGCTGTGTGTGTGTAGCGCTGGTTCCTGAAGAGCACACACTATATTTTTTTTTAATCTTAATGTTAAAACCTGAACTGCAGTTTGGTTTGGGTATAATTATTCCAAATTTGGACCTCAGCATCAGTCTGACTGGACTATAGGGTGTTCAGCATGGCCTAGGGGGCACTGTCTCTTCTGGCAAGCATGGAAACATAGTCTGGTTGGGTGCTTTAAGGTTACTTTCTCTTGGAGCCCGTCCAGTGGCAGTGTCACTCTTGCTGTGCTTTCTGGGAGAGGGTACTTAAGATGTGGATGTCACGTGGTTCGGGTTTTCGGTCCAGAAGTATGTTCTGACTCCATGGTCCTGGTCCTCCTGACCAGCCCCCAGGATCCACCCGACTTTATGTCTCGGGGCTGGCTAGCCCGAGGCAGGGAAACTAAGGAAAGGATTCAGAGGTGGTCGTTGTCGTCTCCGGTTGTGGAGAAACCCAGCAACTTCGTAGCTATCCAGGGGAGGACTCTTCAGAAGAAGGCCACGTACGGGTTGGCTTCTTAGTAAGAGCCTGGTGAGGCTGAGGCCGTGTACACACGGGCGGATTGTCTGGCCAACTAAGTTCGTCAGACAATCCGACAGACAGTCCGTCCAAATTTTGAATGAACGGACTTGACCACACACGATGAACAGACAGTCCGCTGAAAGCGTGCGCGATGACGTATACAGCACGTACGACGGGACTAGAAAAACGACGTCCAATACACTGCAATGCAACCTTCGGCCGTGTAAATCCTTTCTGAGCATGCGCCATACTTAGTCCGTCCAACTTGCCTACACACGAGCGGACTGTCCGCTGAAACCAAGTTTGGACGGACAAAACCAAGTTTGGACGGACAAAATTACGGAAATTCCGAAAGACTTAGTCCATCAGACTGTCCGCTGAAAAAGTCCGCTGAAGCCCACACACGAGCGGATTGTCCGCTGAAACACGGTTCAGAGGACTAAGTTGGACAGACAATCCGCCCGTGTGTACGCGGCCTGAGGGACCTAAGTGAATCCAATCTCGTGGGTATTACCGAACCGGCTGAAAGATACTGGTACCATACGAATGTTCTACAAGTATCCTAGTTTCCTACATGTTCTACAACAACGTCTGTGGCAGAGACTTATTCCTACGTGTTCTACAACAAAGTCTGGCAGAGACTTATTGCTGATTTAAGCACTTTGTTGGCTGCTAGGCCTTGTGAGAGAGGGAATATCCAATTTTAGTGAACATCCAGCTGTGAATGGCTATTCTTTGGATTCAGTCAAAGTAAGCACATCCTTCATTATTGACTTTGACACTAATGCCGCGTACACACGACCAGACTGTTCGCCCAACTTTGTCCGCTGAACAGTGTTTCGGCAGACAGTCCGCTCGTGTGTGGGCTTCAGCGGACAGTCTGACGAACAAAGTTTTTTGGAATTCCCGTAAGACAGTCCGCTGAAACTTGGTTTGAGCGAACAGTCCGCTCGTGTGTAGGCTTGTTCGTCAAACTAAGTTCCGCGCATGCTCAGAAAGGATTTACACGGCGAAGGTTGCATTGCAGTGTATTGGACGTTGTATTTTTCGTCCCGTCGTACGTGCCGTTCACGTCATCGCGCACGCTTTGAGCGGACTGTTCGTTCATCGTGTGTGGTCAAGTCCGTTCATGCAAATTTTGAGAGGACTGTTTGTCGGATTGTTTGACGAACAAAGTTAGGCGAACAGTCCGCCCGTGTGTACGCGGCCTAAGAGGGATTAAGTCTGACAGACTTTCGACGGAGTTCTGATGGAGTTCTGACGGACTTTACGAATGAGCGGACTTGGCCACACACAATCACACCAAACTCCGACGGATTCGAACGTGATGACGTACGACTGGACTCGAATAAGGAAGTTTGTAGCCAATAGCTGCCCTAGCGTCGGTTTTAGTCCGTCGGTTTTAGTCCGTCGGAATAGCATACACACGAGCTAATTTTTTGGTAGGAACTGGGTCTGGCAGAGTTCTGGCGGAAAAATTTGAAGCATGTTTCATTTCTAAAGTCTGTCAGACTTTTGCGAATCAAAAGTCCGTTGCAGCCCACACACGATCGAATAGTCTGCCGGAATCATTCCATCAGACTTTGGATGTTGAAAAGTCCGGTCGTGTGTACGGGGCTTTAGAGTACCTGAACTTCATAACCCTCTGATCCTATACTAAGAGACTGTTCGTTAACTACGTTTTGCAAATAAAAATCCCTTTAAGCGGATCTGTCGTCAGTCTCTAAAGTTTCTGGGCCATCTACCACGGGACACCCCTAGATGCAAATCGAGGTGGAAGAAGGTAACGGTAAGCCCAATCAAACCAGCAGCTCCTTCGGGGGTTAGTGCTACATGAGTATGTACTGTATATCCTTCCCCTTTCTCTCCTCCCTGAATGTGTATGAAGAGGCAGAGCTCTGAGTGTGTATGAAGAGGCGGAGCTCTGAGTGTGTATGAGGAGGCAGAGCCTTTGAGTGTGTATGAAGAGGCAGAGCCCTGAGGGTGTATGAAGAGGTGGAGCCCTGAGGGTGTATGAAGAGGTGGAGCGCTGAGGGTGTATGAAGAGGTGGAGCTCTGAGGGTGTATGAAGAGGCAGAGCTCTGAGGGTGTATGAAGAGGTAGAGCTCTTAGTGTGTATGAAGGGGTGGAGCTCTAAGTGTATGTAGAGGTGGAGTGTGTATGAAGAGGCGGAGCTTTGAGTGTGTATGAAGAAGCAGAGCTCTGAATGTGTATGAGGAGGCGGAGCTCAGAGTGTGTATGAGGAGGCGGAGCTCTGAGTGTGTATAAAGAGGCGGAGCTCTGAGCGTGTATGAAGAGGAGGACCTCTGAGTGTGTATGAAGAGGCGAAGCTCTGAGCTTGTATGAAGAGGAGGAGCTCTGAGTGTGTAGGAAGAGGCGGAGCTCTGAGGGTGTATGAAGAGGCAGAGCTCTGAGTGTGTATGAAGAGGCGGAGCTCTGAGTGTGTATGAGGAGGCGGAGCTCTGAGTGTGTATAAAGAGGCAGAGCTCTGAGCGTGTATGAAGAGGCGGAGCTATGAGTGTGTATGAAGAGGCGAAGCTCTGAGGGTGTATGAAGAGGCAGAGCCCCCTCAGAGTCCAAGTACTCTCAGGGGAGGAAACCCTCCCCCTATCCTATCCCTCTTCTCCCTCCTCTTCTCTACACTCTCCCCCTCTATGCTTCGCCTAACCATGTTTTCTCTTAAACGTAGAACACTTTTTAACACATACAAATCCTCCAAACTGGATATCATTATGCTTCAGGAAACGCACTTTCCGGTTCGGTACAGTCCCAAATTCCTCCATCCTCACTTCCCTAATTTTTACCCAACTAGTGCAGAAAATAAAACTAAGGGGGTAGCCATCGTGGTTGCAAAAATCTGCAAATTCACTTGGATTTCTGACACCAGAGACCTGTAGGGGTAGATTTATCCAAGTTAAGGGAACGATCGAGGGTCATCTTTACTCCCTGGTCTCATACTACACCCCCAACAAAGGTCAATCAGCTTTCTTCAAACACCTATTTGATACCCTGCCCCCCTCCTTGGAGGGTACGGTCATTTTTGGAGGAGACTCCAATGCAGAATTTGATCAGGGTCTGTATAGATCTAACCCCCCCCCCCCCTCTGCCCAACTCACTAGACCGTCCAAAGAAAGCCTTAAAATAGCTAAACTCATTCATGCTCAGGGTATAGTTGACATTTGGAGAGAACTGAATCTCACTAAGCAAGACTTCACACACTTCTCTAATGCTCACAACTCTTATGCCAGGATTGATCATCTGTTAGTCCCATCTCGCATTATTCCACTTACTGTCCACTCCCAAATCAGAAACACGGTCTTGTCCGATCATTCAATAGTGATAATGACAATCCAGCCACAATGCTCAAGACGGGGCCTGGGGCACTGAAGACTAAATGAGTCTATTCTCTCTGATCCGGTACGGGTGACCATGATAGCTAAATCTCTACTGGAATATTTCCACTTTAACAAAGTTGAGGGAACTTCAGCAGAAACTATTTGGGCAGCCCACAAGACCTACATTAGAGGGGAAATTATCAGGATGGCGACACGAATAAAAAGGGAAAGAGAAGCTGACATAAATCTGTTAGAGGGGTTGTACACGACGTTACAAGCTCAACATAAAATGAACCCCTCCCCCGATACGGTAGCCCTACTTGACAAAGCCAGGTTGGAGCTCAACTTGGCTCTTACAGCCAAAGTGCAAAAACAGATCCGTTGGAATAATAATAGATTTTATACCCAGCGGGATAAGATGGGCTCTATGCTAAATCGACTCCCCAAATTAAATCTTACTATATGCCAAAATGCCAAAGATAAGAATACCGGGACAAGGAACCATGGTCAACCCCTCCAAAATTTTGGAAGTGTTCCATGATTTTTATACCAACCTGTATAGACCACACAAGTCACAAAGCAGCCTCCCTATCCAAGTTCCTTGAGGGTCTTCCTATCCCATCGCTCTCCTCAGAGCATAAGGACAGCCTCGATGCCCCTTTCACTGAAGGGGAGTGATTTTGTACCTAAAGAGTGCATCAGCACCTGGACCGGATGGGCTCTCGAACCCCTACTATAAAATTTTCACCGACACCCTAGTCCCGCACTTAACGAAATTCCTAAACGCAAATACGCATGGAGACCCGCTTGATCCCCAACTTAACACAGCATTCATTGCAGTGATACCTAAGCCGAACAAAAATCTGAAAGGGTTAGCAACTATCGCCCTATTTCCCTGATTAATAGCGATTTAAAAATCCTTACTAAAATACCGTCTAGCAACCTTCATTAACTCATATATAAAGACCAAGTAGGGTTCATTCTGGGTAGACAGGGCCCAGACCAAATTAGGCAGGGGATAGACATCGTTTCCATACGTCAAACAAATTGGATGGGGGACCCTAAACAATCAGGAATGCTTCTCTCGTTGGACCCACAGAAGGCCTTTGACTTGGTCTCCTGCCCCACATCTTTGCAATTATGGAACATTGGGGTTTCGCCGATCAATTCATGGGTCTTATCCATGCTCTATATTCTAATCCTAAAGCGTATATCCATCTCTAGGGTTTCTATTCCAAACCAATCTCTATAGCGAAAGGTACCAGACAGGGGTGCTCACTGTCCCAGCTTCACAATCACCATTAAAACGCTAGCCTGCCGCTAGAATGCGGCCTCTTTGCGGATGACATTCTACTAATTCTCACTTCCCCTATAACCTTCCTCCCAAACATAACAAATGCTTGATGACTTTGCTAAGATTTCTGGCCTACAGGTGAATTACGCTAAGTCTCAAGTTCTGAACATCTCCCTACACACTGATACCGTAGCACTACTACGACAGTGCTTCAAATTCCAATGGAGCGAGTCCTACATTAAATACCTGGGTATTAACTTAACAGCAAAGATGGAATCCCTATATGCCTGTAACTAACAACCTATGTATCGGAAGCTGGAAACAAACCTATTGGCTTGGTCCAAAAATAACCTATCATGGCTTGGGAGTAAAAATTACGTTGCTTCCAAGATTGATATATTTATTTTGTTTGCTTCCCATCCCAAATTACTGAAATTCACGTGGGGAAAGGCAGGCTATAGAATACCTCAACAAGCTTGCTTTATATGCTCACAGAAGGAAGGGTGATCTGGGCTTGCCCCATCTCCACAAGTACTACTAAGCCGCCAGACTAGCCCAACTATCAATAGTTTATTCAAGATACGAAAAAAACTGATTGGGTGCAAATACAAAAACAAGCCGTCCCTCGTTTCACCCTAGACTTCCTACAATGGAGTCCCCCGAAAAACAGACCTCCGATAATGGCCCCTACCCTGTCCCATTCTTTTGCCCTCTTGGACTCTTTACACTCCTCAACCGCCCTAGTGTCAGCCTATAGACCCTTAACTCATCTCTTTAACAACTCAGACTCCCCCCCAGAAGGAACATCTTAGCTTTTAAATGATGGCTGGATAAGGGACTGTACCGAAATGGACACTTTTTTTGCGGCGGCGGGGCCTTCTACCCTTAATCACTGCATCAAACAGCTGGACCGGCCCGACTCGAAACATTTTAGGTTTAACCAAATAGCTAATTTCTTACAATCTCTCTGGACGGATAAACCTCTTCCACAAAGTTTACCGATTATTAAATGCGGTGTGGTCAATTCATGGACCAGAAGGGTGGAATCTCGGTAGTCTACTCGTCGCTTACCTCTCCAGCCTCTAAATCCTCCTTTATGACAGCCTGGGAGTCTGATTTCCAATTTCAGTGGGATCTAGGCAGCTGGCAGACAGCCTGCTTCAATTCTTTTAAAGGTATTTTAAATACTGCTCTGACAGAGGCCAGTCTGAAAGTGATCGTCAGATGGTACTATACTCCTTCTAGACTGGCCTCGATCTTTGCAACGGTGGGTCCTCTGTGCTTCAGGGGTTGCCAGCTCACAGGTATGATGGCCCACATCTGGTGGGAATGTCCCAGAATACGCCCATTCTAGAAAAGGATATTTAATATGATTGATGGACAGGCGGGATGCCAGATCCCCAGAACCCCAATGGTTGCCCTACTTAAGGCATATGTCCCAAAGATATCCAAATCAACCCCTAGGTTTATTACACTTCATACTGTTGGGTGCAAAACTTACAGTGGCTAAAGCCTGGAAACAACTGAAAGTACCTCTCTGGGCCACTAAGAGGAAAATTTCCTGGATAATGTCACAAGAAAAGCTATCCAGTATATTGCTAGACACGACCAACTAATTTGAGACCATCTGGAGCCCATGGGACCAACACGTGGGTATTTCACACCACCAGTATAATGGAATCTTGGCTCTAAATGCAAAGCTTTTCTCTCTCTCTGTTCCTTCTCCCTTTTCTTTCCACCCTCCCCCCTCCACAACTTTTCACAAGCTCAGAAGGTTACAGCTCCATATGTTGGACAGAGCTTAAGTTACTCAGTCCCAGCCTAGTTTTGTTTGGTTGCTCAAACCCCAGTGTTATCTCTATCTTTGAAGGTGGGGGTCTAGGTTGATGGGGGAGGACGGAGATCCCCCTTCCCGCACAGATTGCTCCCTCTTGGGGTGCCTTAGGATGTGGGATCCTCCTCCCGTCTGATGGCATATGTTTCATTACACATCGGCGGACGGTATAGTCAGGTTATCTGGACAGGATCACTGGTATTTGTCATTGTTGTTGCTCTATCTGCAACTGTTATGTGTCTTAAGCCTCATACACACGATCAAACTTTGTACAAACTTTCCCGTGGACTTTTGTGCAAAGGACGTAGTCCACAAGTTTGTATTGCATACACACGATCAGACTTTTTAGGCAACAAACACGAACGTAGTGACGTTTCAACGTACTGATGACACTTCAAAAGAGGACGTTCAATTACTCCAGCGCCACCTTTGGTCAACTTCTGTATTGTTGTCTGATCTTTTGCATTGGTTCTGAGCATGCATGTTTGTACCTTGTACAAAATTCAGATGGTTTTGCATACACACGATCATACTTTGCTCCATCAGACTTATGTTGTCAAAAAGTTTGTCCATTCACACAGCCAACAAAAGTCATATGAAAACGGAAAAGGTTTGTCCGATGGAGCGTTCACACGGTCGGATGTTGCTCCAAAACAGCTAATTTGCATGTTTGTTGTCAAAAAGTCCGATCGTGTGTACGGCCCTTTACTCTTCCTTCTGTGTACATGATATCATTGTCATATGTATAACTTTTTTGTTCCAAAATAAAAACTTTTGAAGAAAAAATAAAAAGTCCATAAATCTATCTCATAATTTGTAGACACTATAACTTTTGCGTAAACCAATCCATATACACTTATTGGGATTTTTTTTATGTAGCAGAATACATATTGGTCTAAATGGATGAAATTCGATTTTTATTGGATATGTTTTATAGCAGAAAGTAAAAAATATTGTTCTTTTTTCAAAATGGTTGGTCTTTTTTTATTTATAGTGCAAAAAATTTAAACCAAAGAGGTGATCAAATATCACCAAAAGAAAGCTCTATTTGTGGGGAAAAAAAGGACATCAAGTTTATTTGGGTACAGCATAATAATAATGCAAATAATGCAGTTTTGTAGCGCAAAAAATGGCCTGGTCACATATGGGACCCATCACATTTGGCTATCCGCTGGACTGCTCATGCGCAACGCCACCATATGCATTCTATCCCTTAGTCCAGGTTCAAGCCCCATCATCCAAGTGGACATAGAGTTAGATTATAATTATGACAAGCGAAGTGAGGCCATGCCCGAAGCGCGGCGAACGAAGCGAGCCCACAAGGGGCCCTGTGTTGGAACGCATATGGCAGCGTCGCGCATGCACATTCCAGCAGGTAGCAAAATGTGATGGGTAGCCGAATGTGACGTGACACCCTTCTCGAAGACTATGGAAGAAAGGAAGTTCCGGGTGAGAGGTGAGTCGGGGGGAAGTAGAGAGAAGACGTTGCTGGAAGTGGCAGCAGAGGAGGTAATAAGATCTTATTTTCTATTTACACCCAGTAACCCCCCCGTCATGTCCGTCCTCTTCCTCCATAGTCACTGTGATGTCTTTTATCTCCAGCAGATGATGATACACACATATATAGTGTGGGCATATAGAATAACCCCTTCAGGGAGGATCAGTTGATGATGAATAGTGATGAGCTCCGGTGTGTTGGAAACCCCATGTTCCTGATCCCGCCAGGAAGCCGACACTGCACAGCGCTAATCACAGGCAGTGAGACATTTCCCGATCTGTGCATCTGCAGACCAGTAAATGTCTCACTGCCTGTGATTAGCGCTTTGCAGTGTCGGCTTCCTAGCAGGATCGGGAATGTGGGGTTTCCAACACACCGGAGCTCATCACTAATGATTAACATATCTTGCTTCCAAATCTGACCATACATGGTTCAGTTTTATCGTTCAGCCAGCGGGATGAGAGGAAAAAACGGAAGCGATTCCCCAATCTACACATTGGAGGGGGATGGGGGAATCCTCCCTGCTGCACTATTGTATTCTGACAATGGGGGGCGCTCCTCCGCTCTCAGAATACACAGATCAGTGATGAAGCTATTGGCTGCAGCCGCTGATGGAGTGACTTTTACCCGGCAGTGACCACACATGGATGGAAATGTGATTGATCCCTGCTGCACCATCTGAATTTCCATGTATCTATGGTCACCTTAAGTCAGGGCACAACAAATCCCAGGTCACCATGGTGACTAGAAATGGTGTCCTGGCCCCTGGGCTCTTGTCAGCCCATTCTCACTGTTGGTCTGAATAATGTTTCTGCCTGAAACCCGAACACATTATTCAGACAGGAATGTGGCTCGAAGTAGGGCCAGGCGGGAGGGTGAGGGGAGGAGGAGGAGATGATGGCACCCGACCTGTGAAGTCAGGGATCGACTGGACAGGACATTGGCATGAGAGGACTCATCTCACTGAGCTCCCGCTGCCAATCTTTCTCCTTTTCGCTGCCGCATTACTGTCACCATCGGCTCCTGCTTCCACCCACAGCTGCCTGTGTCCTTGCAGAGTCCTCCGGCAGAACAGGGAGCGGGACCGAATTTTCAACATGGCGCCAACTCGTCACTGCTACAAAGATCCCCACAAGGTGCTGAGAAACAGAACTACAGAGTCCTTACAGGAGGAACCAGGACAAGCCTGCAAAGCAGCCAGCTAAGAGACCAGCCAGGGAGGGACATGCTGCTTTATGTACACAAGATGTCCTCTCCATCCACTCTGCTCTCACACACTGCTGGGGGAGATGTACAGGACATGCAGGAGGACACAGTGGGAGGGGGGATTATATTACTGTCCTGCACCTCATGTCCTGTGGTGACCTACCCTTCACCACATGTCCTGTGTCCTGCACCCTTCACCCCATATTCTGCACCCCATGTTTGGCACCCTGTAGCACATGTCCTAAACCCTATTTCCTGTGTTCTGCACAGGGATGAGAGGAAAAAACGGAAGTGATTCCCCCATCTACACATTGGAGGGGGATGGGAGAATCCTCCCCGCTGCACTATTGTATTCTGACAATGGGGGGCACTCCTCCGCTCTCAGAATACACAGATCAGTGATGAAGCTATTGGCTGCAGCCGCTGATGGAGTGACTTTTACCCGGCAGTGACCACACATGGATGGAAATGTGATTGATCCCTGCTGCACCATCTGAATTTCCATGTATCTATGGTCACCTTAAGTCAGGGCACAACAAATCCCAGGTCACCATGGTGACTAGAAATGGTGTCCTGGCCCCTGGGCTCTTGTCAGCCCATTCTCACTGTTGGTCTGAATAATGTTTCTGCCTGAAACCCGAACACATTATTCAGACAGGAATGTGGCTCGAAGCGGGGCCAGGCGGGAGGGTGAGGGGAGGAGGAGGAGATGATGGCACCCGACCTGTGAAGTCAGAGATCGACTGGACAGGACATTGGCATGAGAGGACTCATCTCACTGAGCTCCCGCTGCCAATCTTTCTCCTTTTCGCTGCCGCATTACTGTCACCATCGGCTCCTGCTTCCACCCACAGCTGCCTGTGTCCCTGCAGAGTCCTCCGGCAGAACAGGGAGCGGGACCGAATTTTCAACATGGCGCCACCTCGGCACTGCCACAAAGATCCCCACAAGGTGCTGAGAAACAGAACTACAGAGTCCTTACAGGAGGAACCAGGACAAGCCTGCAAAGCAGCCAGCTAAGAGACCAGCCAGGGAGGGACATGCTGCTTTATGTACACAAGATGTCCTCTCCATCCACTCTGCTCTCACACACTGCTGGGGGAGATGTACAGGACATGCAGGAGGACACAGTGGGAGGGGGGATTATATTACTGTCCTGCACCCCATGTCCTGTGGTGACCTACCCTTCACCACATGTCCTGTGTCCTGCACCCTTCACCCCATATTCTGCACCCCATGTTTGGCACCCTGTAGCACATGTCCTAAACCCTATTTCCTGTGTTCTGCACCCCGCAACCCATGTCCAGCATTCTGCGCACTCTACCCTTCCCCTGCACCCCATGTCCTGCATTCTGCCCCTCACAAATTACTTACCTTGCCCCGGGTGCTGACACCCTACGCTATACTAATAAAAACTGTCTCCTAACTTTTTAAGTTGGCTCCTAGATTGAAAGCAAATTTTTCAAGCCCTGCCTTAAGTGATTTCCTCATTCCCTTCATTATGTAAATCATGCTGAGATTATCTCCCATTGGCTAAGTGTCAGGTCACCTTGAGGCGAGGTGACAGATGCACACTGTAGGGATCAGAAGTGCAGCGCAAGGTTGTGGACCCTAAGGCTGACTGTTGCGGACGGGAGACAGATCCCACCGAGGTTAGAGTTTAAGATTCCCTGGGCGCGGAGTCTAAGAGCCAGCAGGTGTTCACCAGAGGCTCTATTGGTGAGGATGGACTTGGCTGCAACTGGCTCCAGGTCGCGACCCCCAGGGTCCCCCAGCTCGCACCCACAGTAGGCAACAGGAGGATAGGGATAGTGAGGGATAAAGCCAAGGTCGGGGCCACAAGCAGACAGGAATAGTCAGGGACACGCCAATAGGTCAGGATCACAGGCAAACAGGGATAGTCAAGGACACGCCAAAGTCGGTAACGGAAAAACAGAAGAGCACACGGCAGGTAACAGGAAGCTAAACACACAAAGAAACACACAAAGGTTGATCAGCAGGGTTGGCCTGCAGTGCACAGGTTAATATAGAGTTCTCTGATAGGAGCTAGGGTGGAGTCATGCCAGAGGATGGATTACAAAAGCAGTCAGGTGAGGGTCGGCTGGTCTCTAGAGATGAACATATGGAAACAGGTAAGCAGACCAACTCTATTGCATAACCATGACACTAAGCAATATTCTCATTTGTCTCTGAGCTTCTTCTTACTATTCCTCGTCCTGCCTGTTGTTTCCTTGGATTGATTTTCTGTGTAGTGACCCCGGCTTCATCTCTTGGATGCGCTCGTCTGTTGCTTGTCCTGACCTTTATCCTGATTCCTGGATCTCCTCCTCATCTCTCCTCCATATCCTCTTACACACCTTTTCTCCACACCTGCAGTGATCCTGGGGGGGGGGGGGGGGGGGGGCGGAAACTTGGCACCAGCACTCTGCAAAATCCATCCTCACCATTAGGAGCTCTGGAGAAAATCGTCTGCTATTTACACTCCGTTCCTCCGCACGTCACCTGATCACATGAGAGCTTACTTTCACACATTCCTGACAGATTTCTGTATGGTAGTTTAGGAGAGGAAGGATGCACCCAGGAACAATGATTGTATGTCCTATGACATCACACCGACCTCACAGCGCCTCCTCCCAATGTCCCTCCATTCGGCTTTTTTTCTGCTGATCTTAGGATGTGGGCGGACCGTTGGCATCCTCACTAGCAAAGTAGGACTGTTGGTCCTGCATTGTATGTAATGACATTAGAATGCCTGCAACACGTTTTTAACCTATGTGGTGTGTGGGTAAATTATACCTCAGACTGAAGTGGGGCTTTAATAAAACAGAGACCTGAATGGTGAGGTGAGGAGGATTCTGGGAATATCATTACAATTTTACTATTTGTGTTCAGATCTAGAGTTTTCCTCCTGTGAAGTCTGGAGATCATATGACCATCACATTGCCTCCACCTCCCTCCCTGATAGAATAGAGAAATACAAAGAAGATTCTAGAAGTCACCAGAGAGATGATGGAGGAGAGGTGAGGAGGATTCTGGGAATTCTGGGACATTATCCAGTAACAGACAAGGGATGTGTCTGGATGGGGACTATATATATAATATTTTAGTAATGAGAACGATATCATTAGCAGTAATCAGCATGGATTCATGAAGAATCGTTCTTGCCAAACCAATCTATTAACCTTCTATGAGGAGGTGAGTTGCCATCTAGATAAAGGAAGGCCCGTAGACGTGGTGTATCTTGATAAAGGAAGGGCAGTTGACATGGTGTATCTGGATTTTGAAAAAGCATTTGACACAGTTCCCCATAAACGTTTACTGTACATAGTAAAGTCCGTTGGCATGGACCATAGGGTGAGTACATGGATTGAAAACTGGCTACAAGGGCGAGTTCAGAGGGTGGTGATAAATGGGGAGTACTCGGAATGGTCAGAGGTGGGTAGCGGGGTCCCCCAGGGTTCTGTGCTGGGACCAATCCTGTTTAATTTGTTCATAAACCACCTGGAGGATGGGGTAAACAGCTCAATCTCTGTACTTGCGGATGATACTAAGAGCTAAACAGGGCAATAACTTCCCTGCAGGATGTGGAAATCTTGCAAGAAGATCTGAACAAATTAATGGGGTGGGCAACTACATGGCAAATGAGGTTTTATAATTGTAATTTTTATTAATTTTCAAAGCAAATACAATATAATTGAGCATTGGAAAATTCAATAAGCGGAAATGAGTATAGATTATAGCAGAAACATTACAGAAGACAGAGAATAATGTCCACATATGCAGGCACAAGGGTGAACTGCATAACCATATCTTGTACAATGAATAACAAACAGTTGATGTAAACCAAAACAAAAAATTCCGTTCAACAAAAGGCCGGTGACCAGAGAAAGACAAAGCAGGCAAATGAGGTTTAATGTAGACAAATGTAAAATAATGCATTTGGGTGGCAAAAATATGAATGCAATCTATATACTGGGGGGAGAACCTCTAGGGGAATCTAGGATGGAAAAGGACCTGGGGGTCCTAGTAGATGATAGGATAGGATATGGAGCGAGTACAAAGAAGGGCAACTTATGCCGCGTACACACGTAGCCGACTATCCAACGGACTTAGTCTGGTGGACTTCCCGACGAGCTACTTGCCCACACACGGCACTTTTTCAGCGGACTAATACGGCGTACTAAGTCCGCCGTACTATCTGCCCTACTTTTGAAATGAACGGACTCGCCCACACACGTGGAGGAAAGTACACTCATTTCGAGCGCGTCTCCAGGTAGGCGGGGCCCGCGAAGGAGACATCGCTGGCCCCGCCACCTGGTATGGACTTAAAGGGGAACCACAACGCCAAAAAAAAATCAGCTCGGGGGTTCCCCCCAGGTCCACATCAGACCCTTGTCCGAGCACGCTACCCGGCCGGCCAGGAAAGGGGGGACGAGCGAGCGCCCCCCCCCCTCCGAGCCGTACCAGGCCGCGTGCCCTCAACATGGGGGGTGCCTTGGGGAAGGGGGGCTGCCCCCCCCCCAAAGCACCTTGTCCCCATGTTGATGAGGACAAGGGCCTCTTCCCGACAACCCTGGCCGTTGGTTGTCGGGGTCTGCGAGCGGGGGGCTTATCAGAATCCGGGAGCCCCCCTATGTGAATGAGTATGGGGTACAATGTACCCCTACCCATTCACCTGTAAAATAAAGTACAAAAAAAACATAACACACAAGATAAAATAGTTTATTGCACAGCTCCGGGGGTCTTCCGTCTTCGGCTTTCTTCCTCGCCGCGGCCTCTTCTTCCGACTTCGGGGGTCTTGTCCCCCTCTTCGGTTCTTCTGCCGGGCCACCGCGCCTTCTTATAGCTCTTTTACAGGCGGTGGCCTGGTCTTCTGTCGCGGCTGTCGTCGCCGCCGCCTTCTGTTCTTATGTTCTCTTCAGATCTTGACTCGTCGCTCCCTCCGCTCACAATGGCTCCGGCGCGACGCGCGGCGACTTATATAGGGACATCACCGGATGATGTCCCCGCCTATTGTGATGTCTCAGTCCCAGCATCCTCTGGGACTGTGACACCATAATGGGCGGGGACATCATCCGGTGATGTCCCTATATAAGTCGCCGCACGCCCGGTCCCCGTCATTGTGAGCGGAGCGAGCGACAAGCAACATCTGAGGAGAAGAACAGAAGGCGGCGGCGGCGACAGAAGACCGGGCCACCGCCTGTAAAAGAGCTGTAAGAAGGCGCGGTGGCCCGGCAGAAGAACCGAAGAGGGGGACAAGACCCCTGAAGTTGGAAGAAGAGGCCGCGGCGAGGAAGAAAGCCGGGCTCCTCCTCTAGCAAAAGAGCTAAAAGAAGATAGTGGAGGAGTCCGGCGAGAAGACCCCTGAAGACGGAAGACCCCCGGAGCTGTGCAATAAACTATTTTATCTTGTGTGTTGTGTTTTTTTTGTACTTTATTTTACAGGTGAATGGGTAGGGATACATTGCACCCCATACTCATTCACATAGGGTGGGGGGCCGGTATCCAGGGGCCCCCTTATTAAAGGGGGCTCCCGGATTCTGATAAGCCCCCGCCCGCAGACCCCGACAATCAACGACCAGGGTTGTCGGGAAGAGGCCCTTGTCCTCATCAACATGGGGACAAGGTGCTTTGGGGTGGTTGAGGGCACGGGGACTTCCCTATGGCTTTCCCTGTGATGTCAGAGGGATGACCACGCCCCTCTGACATCACGCCATTTTTTTAAATTTTGGCGCAGGGTTCCCCTTAATATCCATACCAGACCTGAAGGGCCTGGTATGGAATTTAGGGGGACCCCAACACATTATTTTTTTTCCCCTGTGGGGAAATCCCCGTGCCGCTTTTATCAATGAACGGTTATGTGTATTGTTTTAAATTACTTTATTTCCTTTAGAAATGTCATTTTGTTGTCAGACTGTTCTAAACACGGGAAATATGTGCTACTTTACAGGCATACTATAGACACCCCTCAGTTACAAAATTTAAAGGAATAATTCACTTTTATTGTTTCACCTTAAGCATTATTAAAATCATTGCTCCCGAAAGAACGCCCGTTTTTAAAACTTTTTTTTGCATTGATACATGTCCTCTGGGGCAGGACCCGGGTCCCCAAACACTTTTTATGACAATGCCATGCATATTAGCCTTTAAAATTAGCACTTTTGATTTCTCCCATAGACTTTTAAAGGGTGTTCCGCGGCTTTCAAATTTGCTGCGAACACCCAAAATTGTTCGCTGTTCGGCGAACACCCGATGTTCGAACATAAAGCTCATCTCTGGTCTTGAACAGGATCGCAGGAGATAGTTTCTGTGATGTTGACCAAGGCGAAGGCAGAGCTCCTCTGGACTGGACGGCTTAAGTAGGCAGGACTGACAAGCAGGATATCATCAACAGCTGAGTAATTGTGGAGAGATAGGAGCTAGCAAATAGCCGACAGCTGAGCAGCTAATTATGATCAGCTGTGAAGGGACACATGGTAAAAAAAAAACCTATATCATACATTTTTTACCATGATCAGTGAGGAGGTGTGTCCCAGGGACACGGCACACCACCAATCACCAAGCAGCGCACCCCCGCAGGTGAGGTATGATGTCCTCGCAGAACGGGAGTGAATCCCACCTGTACGTCATCTCAATATATGGCGGACAGGAATCCGTTAAACTGAATGGGTTGTTTTACAAGGTGGGGGCTTACATACACTTTAACCACTTCAGCCCCCTTCCTGACCAGGCCTATTTTTGCGATATGGCACTACGTTACTTTAACTGACAATTGCGCGGTTGTGCGACGCTCTACCCAAACAAAATCGATGTCCTTTTTTTTTCCACAAACATTTATTTTGGTGGTATTTGATCACCTCTGCGGTTTTAATTTTTTGCGCTATAAACAAACAAAAAAACAGACAATTTTGAAAAACAACACAATGAGGGGATATTTACGAAAGGCAAATGCACTTTGCACTACAAGTGGACTTGGAAGTAAAGCCGCTGTAAATTTAAGGGGTAGATCTGAAATGAGGGGAAGCTCTGCTGATTTTATCATCCAATCATGTGCAAGCTCAAATGCTGTTTTTTCCTTGCATGTCCCCCTCAGATCTACAGCGACTGCACTTCCACATGCACTTGTAATGCAAAGTGGATTTGTCTATAGTAAATAACCCCCAATATTTTTTACTGTTTGCTATAATAAATATATAAAAAAATAATAATAAAAATGTCTTCATCAGTTTAGGTCAATATATATTCTTCTACATATTTTTGGTAAATAAAATCGCAATAGGTGTATATGGATTGGTTTGCTCTAAAGTTATAACGTCTACAAAATAGGGGATAGATTTATGGCCTTTTTATTATTTATTTTTTTACTAGTAATGGTGGCGATCTGTGATTTTTAGTGGTACTGCGACACTGCGGAGGACACATTTTTTGGACCATTGACAGTTATACAGCAATCAGAGCTAAAAATAACCACTGATTACTAATAAATATCATTGGCAGGGAAGGGGTTAACACCGGGGGGCAATCAAGGGGTTAAATGTGTTCCCTCAGTGTGTGTTCTAACTGTGGGGGTGGGAGTGCCTGGGGGAGGAGACCGATCGCTGTTCCTAATTACTAGGCACAGACGATCAATCTCTACTCCCCTGACAGAACGGAGATCTGTCTGTTTACATTGACAGACCTCCATTCTGTCTCTGTCAGGAGCGATCGCGGGTGCCCGGTGGACATCACGACCGCCAGGCACATGCATTGGCTCCTACGTCATGCAGCAAGAGGGCGGCCCCTATACCGCTTAAACCAGCCACCGTACAGCTACGGCGACTTGCGCAGGGAAGCCAACCTGCCGCCGTATAATGACGGTGGCTGGTCGGCAAGTGGTTAACTTTTATCCTTCAGTGTGTGCTGTACTGATAAGTACGAGTATGATCTCAGATATTAGTATGAAACCTGCCTAACAGAGGAAACGAAGGGGTCTACTGTTAAAAAATGAATTCAGCTCTTACAAATTATAACCCTAATTGAACACAGTGATTTCCTATGATTGTCAGCTCCATCTAGTGGCCATGAAACTGTATATTTTATGAAATACCTCAATCAGTAAAAATAATGTAATACCCGATTATGGCCACTAGATGGAGACAAAAAATCAGTATGAAAAAAAATACATTCGATATTCATCATGGCTGGGTGAATGCTGGCAACATTTGTTCAACAATTTATTTTTTTAAATAAACCTCTAATGCCGCGTACACATGATCAGACTATCCGGCGGACCAGAGTCCGCTGGACAATCCGCCCATGTGTGGGCTCCGGTGAACTTTTTTTTCCCTCAAAAGTCCGGCGGACTTAGAAAGTAGTTCTGACTCAAAAATTGTCCGCCGGACTCAAACCGGCCGTCTGTGTGCTAGTCCGCCGGACTTTTGAAATGAACGCACACGGAGAAAATTCCGTTCATTTTGAACGCGGCTAGCGCAGGAGGTCAGTGTCGCCGCCGAAGGCGGCGAGATTGACACGTCGCTGGCCCCGTCACCTGGTATGGACTTAAAAGGGAAAAGTCCTATGCCGAAAAAACGGCGTGGGGGTCCCCCACAAGGTCCATATAAGACCCTTATCCTAGCACGCAAACCGGCCGGTCAGGAAAGGGGGTGAGGACGAGCGAGCGCCCCCCCCCCCTCCTAAGCCGTACCAGGCCGCGTGCCCTCAACATGGGGGGGTGCTTTGGGGAAGGGGGTGGGCCCTGCGGCCCCACCACCCCAAAGCACCTTGTCCCCATGTTGATGAGGACAAGGGCCTCTTCCCGACAACCCTGGCCATTGGTTGTTGGGGTCTGTGGGCGGGGGGCTTATCGGAATCCGGGAGCCCCCTTTAATAAGGGGGCCCCCAGATACTGGCCCCCCACCCTATGTGAATGAGTATGGGGTACAATGTACCCCTATCCATTCACCTGGTGAAAATAAATGTAAAAAAAAAAACCACACAAGGGTTTAAAATAATTCATTGCATAGCTCCAGGGATCTTCTTGCCGGACTCCTCCGCTATCTTCTGCTAGCTCTTTTACTAGCGGAGGAGCCCCTGCTTTCTTCTTCGTCACCGTCCGGGGGTCTTCTTCCAACTTCGGGGGGTGTTGTCCTCCTCTTCGGTTCTTCTTGCCGGGCCCCCGCTTTCTTCTTCCAGCCCTTTTACTAACGGTGGCCCGGTCTTCTGGTGCCGCCGCCTCTTATTCCGACTTCGGGGGTCTCGTTCCCCTCTTTGGTTCTTCTTGCCGGGCCTCCGCTCCTTCTTCCAGCTCTTTTACTAGCGGTGGCCTGGTCTTCTGTCGTTGTCGCAGCCTTCTCTTTTCTTCTTCTTTGAGATGTTGACTAGGCGCTCTCTCTGCCACAATGACAGGGACGTGTTGCTCTGCTTATATAGGGACAATGGGCGTGGTCACCGGGTGATTTCCCCGCCTCTTATGATGTCACAGAGGATGCTGGGACTGTGACATCATAAGGGGCGGGGACATCACCTGGTGACCCCGCCCATTGTCCCTATATAAGTCGCCGCACAACGCGTTCCTGTCATTGCGGCCGGAGAGAGCGCGGCGAGTCAACATCTCGAGGAAGAAGAAGAAGAGAGAAGGCAGCGACGATGAAAGAAGACCGGGCCACCGCTATTAAAAGTGCTGGAAGAAGGAGTGGAGGCCCGGCAAGAACCGAAGAGGGGGACAAGACCCCCGAAGTCGGAAGAAGGCCCCCAGGTGGCGACGAAGAAGAAAACTGGGCTCCACCGCTAGTAAAAGATCTAGCAGAAGATAGTGTAGGAGTCCGGCGAGAAGACCCCCCAAAACAGAAGAAGACCCCCAGAGCTTAGCAATAAATTTTAAACTCCTGTGTGGTGTTTTTTTATTTTTATTTCACCAGGTGAATGGGTTTCCCAGATTCCGATAAGCCCCCGCCCGCAGACCTCGACAACCAACGGCCAGGGTTGTCAGGAAGAGGCCCTTGTCCTCATCAACATGGGGACAGGGTGCTTTGGGGTGGGGGGGCCGCAGGATCCCCCTTCCCCAAAGCACCCCCCCATGTTGAGGGCACGTGGCCTGGTACGGCTCAGGAGGGGGCGCTCGCTCGTCCCCACCCCCTTTCCTGACCGGCCGGGTTGCGTGCTCGGATAAGGGTCTTATATGGACCTTGGGGGGGGGGACCCCCACGCCGTTTTTTCGGCGTAGGGCTTCCCCTTTAAGTCCATACCAGGTGACTAGGCCAGCGAGGTGTCAATCTCGCAGATGGAGGCAGCGACATTGACTTCCTTTGCTAGTCCCGTCTACCTGGAGCCGCGTTCAAAATGAACGGACTTTCCACCTTGTGTGGGCAAGTCCGTTCATTTCAAAAGTATGGCAGACTCCCGCCATAGTCCGGCGGATCTGGTCCGCCGGAAAAGTCCGGTTGTGTGTGGGCAGGTCCGCTCGTTTGGAAAGTCCAGCGGACTTTCCGGCGGTTTGTCCGCCAGACTAAGTCCGCCGGATAGTCTGATCGTGTGTACGCGGCATAAGTGTTTGTGAAATCTTACACCACAAAATGCACTCAGCCAATGAAAGGTAATGATTCCATTTTTATTTTTCTACTGCTATCAATGGCCAACACATGAGGAAGATCAGCCATGGAGTATATCTGAGGTGTATATCAGGGTGTGCTTCTTCCCCACATGAGAGCTGTGATGTCCAGCAACATTAATATAGAAGACATTTCCCGCACTCAAGGCACTAATACACCTCGAGGGTTATTTGGGATCCCTGATGTACAGGAAGACAGGACTTCAGTGAGGAGCAATTCCCTCACTCAGGACAGTAATACGGCTTCTCCCTCGTGTGAGATCTCTGATGTTTGGAAAGATCGGACTTCACTGAAAAACATTTCCCACACTCAGGACAGGAGTGTGGCTGTTCCCCCCATGTGAGATCTCTGATGTGTAAGAAGACTGGACTTCTGTGAAAAACATTTCCCGCACTCAGGACAGGAATACGGCTTCTCCCCTGTATGAGATCTCTGATGTCTGGAAAGACTGGACTTCACTGAAAAACATTTCCCACACTCATGACAGGAATACGGCTTCTCCCCCGTGTGAGATCTCTGATGTTTGTAAAGATCAGACTTCAGTGAAAAACATTTCCCGCATGCAGGACAGGAATGTGGCTTCTCCCCTGTGTGAGACCTTTGATGTCTGTAAAGACTAGACTTGTCTGAAAAACATTTTCCGCACTCAGGACAGCAGTACGGCTTCTCTCCTGTGTGAGATCTCTGATGTCTGTAAAGACTGGTCTTGTCTAAAAAACATTTTCCGCACTCAGAACAGGAATACGGCTTCTCCCCTGTGTGAGCTCTCTGATGTATGGAAAGATGGGACTTCTTTGAAAAACATTTCCCGCACTCAGGACAGGAATGTGGCTTCTCCCCTGTGTGAGATCTCTGATGTCTGTAAAGACTGGACTTGTCTGAAAAACATTTCCCGCACTCAGGACAGGAATACGGCTTCTCCCCCGTGTGGGATCTCTGATGTATGGGAATATGGGACTTCTTTGAAAAACATTTACCGCACTCAGAACAGGAATATGGCTTTTCTACTGTGTGAGATCGTTTATGTTTTACTAGTTCTGATTTTTCTACAAAACATTTCCCACACTCAGGACAGGAAAAGCTCTTCTCTGTTGGAAGGACGGCCTCCTGAGGTTCCTCAGGATAAGAGGAATACGATGGTCCATCTACACTGTGTGGTGCCGGATGGACATTTGAGGTAGTCGGGTTTTCTCCTGGACTATACTGTGTGATGTCCTCATCTTCTACTTTACAGTCTGGAGACAAAGTGAGACAATCCTTTGAGGTTTTCCTCATCTCCCGTCCATCTACTAAAATAGAAATACAAAGATTATTACTAGACATCAGCTGATTGGTTCCCCTAAACCAGAACTCCGCCCACATCAGGCAGCTTTGTCTCTGAGGATCTTACAATTCCCCCCTCAAGGTAACTAGTAAATGGGTCCTCTGATCTCCTACCAGATCATTTCTTTATTCATGGACCTTAGTCAGAGAGGGAGGAAACAACGAGAACTGTCTTTTATAGGAGTGACAGTGATGAGGGGATTATAGGACGAGTGTCCCCTCCCCCTCTATCACTCATTGCCATCTTCCCAACACAAGAAGTCCTGCACTTCCTTATTTAATCCATGATTTAGTCATGAATAACAGCGGGGCTGAGCCCCACCAGAGGTCAGAGAGTGAGGATGGGGGGAGAACAACCAAGAGACCAAACTGAAGACTGGACTCACAGAAGAGGAAGGATAGATCGGCACATTTAGATGCTTTAACAGACTGCATCCGTGTGCTGAAAGCTTCACATAAAAAAAATCACGTGCTTATAAATCTTTTTAAGGACTTACTAAAATAACTACTCACTAGGACAGACGTTAAGATGTAAATATATCCAAAAATCTGTTCCAAGATTAAGGAAACAAGAGCAGTTGACGAGAGCCCTACAATCTAAAAAAGCGGCCACCACAATCCAACATATTAAATTCTCGGAGGGTCGTCTTCTAGCCTCAATGGACCATATAGCAAATTTTTATAACATAAGACCAAACTCACCTTCTAGGCCCCCGTACACACGGTAGGAGAATCTGTCGGAATGTGTCCTATTAGACCGCGTTGTCAGATAATCCGACTGTGTGTGGTATGCATCGGACTGTTTCTGTCGAACCAAATTTTCCAACATGTTGGAAATATTTTCCGACAAACTGGTCCGATCGGACATACTCCGATCATGTGTAGAGAATTCCGATCAGACAAAGTGCCACGCATGCTTAGATCAAATTCCTACATCAAAGCTATTGGCTACTAGCCTGAACATAGTTCCATTGTAACGAAATTACATCATCACGTTCTGAAAGATCGGATTTTCCGACAAATTTCTCTGACCGTGTGTATGCAACAGTTTCGGACAAGATCCGTCGGACAAAATCAGACAGACAAAATCTGACGGATTTGGTTGTCGGAATCTCCGACCGTGTGTACAAGGGCTTGGACTGACCAAATATCGAGGCAAGAACTCATCTCGGCCTAACAGAATATAGTCCAAATCCTATTTCTAGAGAGGACTTACAAAATATGAACCGTCCTATCACAAGGAACTAGCCCTTTCTTTATAACAACTCAATATAGGAAAGAGTCCTGGCCCTGACGGCTTCTTGATGTCCTACAATATTTTTGCCGATGTTCTCACTGTCCCTTTTTTGTCCGCTTTCAACTCACTAGGGTCCAATCCGAAAGGCCGTCTTGGCAAGTTGGAAGCACACATAAATGTAAACCCCAAAGAAGGAAAGAATCCAACTCCGGTTAGCAATTATAGGTCCATATTCTTGCTCAATGTTGACTTAAAAATCTTTGCAAAAATATTGGCCAATTGTTTATCGGTACTTATTTATTTATTTTTTCAAATAACTTTTATTGAGTTTTAGTAGGTTAATAGAGTAGCAATGACAAGCATGTCAATAAAAAATAAAATCATTAATCAGGGTACATATATCGTATTGTCATAACTAAGCATACATTCCATTGCAAGAAGAACACATGTAGACGAATGGAGAAGAGAGAAGCAGTACACGAAGATGTAAAAACCCCACAGAGAAAACATGGAATGAGAATCATCATAGGGTGAAGATAGAAGATAGATTGTGCGATGTGGTTTGCAGACATGGTGTTTTAGATGGCCAGAGTTGCCAGTAATGGTGATGAACGCTGAATGTGCGCATCGGGACATGTAAGGGGGTTGCATACATGCGCACCATCTGCAGCCTTCCCAGGCACCATTCACCCCTTTCGGGACCTTTCTGTGAATGGGAGGGGACATGAGATGAGTAAACCAATAGTGCAAACTAGGACGGTATAATAGGGTCCGTCAGTGAGTTCCGAGGAGATGTGGAATTCTCCAGGGGGGGATTCCAGTGACCGTGTAGGGAAATACCTGTACCCTTAATAAAGGGCGATTGGGTGTATGGTGTGAGAGGTCCACTTACGACCTCCCGAGGCAGTGCTTGGTAGGAGTTCAAGGTGGAGGGGGAGCAGGGGGTGCGCTCAGAATAGTGAGTTTCCTATAATGTAGCCAGCAGGACCACGTAGCAGAAAATTAGGTTGGGTTGTTGTTTGCTTGGCAGATGAGCTTTTCCATGTCAGCTGTTCTGTCCACCCTACGGATCTAATCGTCTACCATGGGGGGGCAGTGTTTCTCCACAGAATGGGGATGCAGAGGTTGGCCGTATTGATGAGGTGTAGTGAAAGAGACTTTTTGTATGAGCAAAGAGGTTCGGGGGTATGATGTAGAAGGTAGTGTGCGGGTGAGAAAGTCGGTGTGCGGGTGGTAATGTGGGAGATCCGTTGATGGATTTTGGACCAGAATGACTGGATAAGAGGGCAGTCCCACCAAATGTGGAATAGGGTGCCATGTGCAGCATGACATCTCCAACAGGTTGGTGGGATCGATGGGTGGAAGTGATGAACCTTGTCGGGAGTCCTATACCACTTGGAGAACAGTTTATATCTGTTCTCCTGAGTTGAGACGTTGACTGAGCCCTTGTGAATAAGTGTGAATATACGTTCCCATTCAGCAGGGGTGAGGTCTAAAGAGAGATCCGATTCCCATCGTTTAACTATTTTATCGTCCTTAACCACCTTCAGACCGGACCATTTTGCTGGTAAATGACCAGAGGTCTTTTTACAATTTGGCACTGCGCTGCTTTAACTGGTAATTGCGCGGTCATGCAATGTTGTACCCAAACAAAATTTGCGTCCTTTTCTTCCCACAAATAGAGCTTTCTTTTGATGGTATTTGATTGCCTCTGCGATTTTTATTTTTTGCGATATAAACGTAAAAAGACCGCAAATTTTGAAAAAAAAATGATATTTTCTACTTTCTGTTATTAGAAAAATCCAATAAACTCAATTTTAGTCATACATTTAGGCCAAAATGTATTCAGCCACATGTCTTTGGTAAAAAAAAAGTCAATAATTGTATATTTATTGGTTTGCGCAAAAGTCGTCACATCTACAAACTAAGGTACGTTTTCTGGAATTTACGCAGCTTTTAGTTTACGACTGCCTATCTCATTTCTTGAGGTGCTAAAATGGCAGGGCAGTACAAAACCCCCCCAAATGACCCCATTTTGGAAAGTAGACACCCTAAGGAAATTGATAAGTGTCATGTTGAGCCCATTGAATATTTTATTTTTTTGCCTCAAGCGATTGAATAATGACAAAAAAAAAATTTTTATTTTTTTTTTACACAAAGTTGTCACTAAATGATATATTGCTCACACATGCTATGGGCATATGTGAAATGACACCCCAAAATAAATTCTGCTGCTTCTCCTGAGTACGGGGATACCACATATGTGGGACTTTTTGGAAGCCTAGCCGCGTACGGGGCCCCGAAAACCAAGAACCGCCTTCAGGTTTTCTAAGGGCGTAAATATTTGACTTCACTCCTCACTACCTATTACAGTTTTGAAGGCCATAAAATGCCAAGATGGCACAAAACCCCCACAAATGACCCCATTTTAGAAAGTAGACACCCCAAGCTATTTGCTGAGAGGCATGTTGAGTCCATGGAATATTTTATATTTTGCCACAAGTTGCGGGAAAATTACAAACTTTTTTTTTTTTTCACAAAGTTGTCACTAAATGATATATTGCTCACGCATGCCATGGGCATATGTGAAATGACACCCCAAAATAAATTCTGCTGCTTCTCCTGAGTATGGGGATACCACATATGTGGGACTTTTTGGGAGCCTAGCCACGTACGGGGCCCCGAAAACCAAGCAGGCTTTCTAAGGGCGTTACAGTTTTGAAGGCCATAAAATGCCAAGATGGCACAAACCCCCCCCAAATGACCCCATTTTGGAAAGTAGACACCCCTAAATTTAGGGGTACACTAGTGAGACTAGGTAATAAATGGCGGGTGCCCTGAAACTATAAAAAAATAACTAACCAACCAGCGTCACCTGTAACCGTTATATGGTGATCACTGGTGAAAGGGTTAACTAGGGGGCAATCAGGGGGCTTTATGCGGTAGTATATGGGGGTCCCTGGCGCTATAAAAAGCTGCGGCGAACCTAAATACCTACCTGCCTAACTAGCGTCACCTGTGACACTAATACAGCGATCAGAAAAACTATCGCTTATTAGGCTGGGTTCACACTGGAGCGATGTGGGAACGCCACGAATGCGCGGCGGGTTCCCGCATCGCATGCCTCCCGGCGGCAGTTCACACTGCCCTATGCGAACTGCTGGGAGTGTCAGTGAAATGTTAATGACACCCCCAGATCAGTTCGCATATCGCAGTGCGATCTGCAAACTCGGATCGCATGGTGTGAACACCCATGCGATCCGATTCTGCTGCGGACCAAAAAAAGGGTCCCGTGCGAGTTTGCGGCGGGTGCGGTGGGTGCGACACGAATTCAGCCATACTATCTGTATGGCTGAACTCGAATCGCACAGAGATCGGATGTGATTTGCACTGCAGTGCGGTGCGAATCACATCCGTTCTCATAAACCGCTGCAATGTGAACCCAGCCTTAGTGACACTGGCGACGGGGGGTGATCACGGGGTTAAACCTTTATTGGGGGGGTTAGGGGGGTACCTTAGAACTAAAGGGGGCTAACCCTAACTGCCCTAACAGTTATTACAGTCACAAATGACACCCGCCGGGTGATCAGGGGGTTAAACCTTTATTAGGTAATAAATGGCGGGTGCCCTGAAACTATAAAAAAATAACTAACCAACCAGCGTCACCTGTAACAGTTATATGGTGATCACTGGTGAAAGGGTTAACTAGGGGGCAATCAGGGGGCTTTATGCGGTAGTATATGGGGGTCCCTGGTGCTATAAAAAGCTGCGGCGAACCTAAATACCTACCTGCAGGGCCGGACTTACTATTGGGCTTGACTGGGCTCAAGCCCAGGGGCCCCGCCCAATAGGGGGCCCCGCTGCCCTGCCAAGATACAGAGCAGAACCTGTCACTCAGAGGGACACTGTCAGCTGCTAGCCTAGGAGATTTGGAACAGCGAGAGAAGCGGGGGCGGGGCTGTGCTGTGAACAGGAGGCGGAGCTGAGGAAATGTGTAACAGTGAGGGCTGGTGGAGCAAGTCAGTGTATTGTGAAGCAGAGTGTAACTCCCCTCCCCCTCTCCAGCCCGCCACATTGGACTACACAGGTGGTGAATGGGGGAGCTGGGAGGGAGATGCACAGTACCTGAAGCCCCAGGAGGACATAGCAAAGGAAGGTATGACTATGGGAAGATCCTGCAGCACTGAGCACACACATCATTCTGGCTGAATGGGAAGAAGATGGTGGGGAGTGCTGCACAGTCACATGTAGTTCTGGCTGGTCAGTGTCCACAAATGTGTCTTTAGACAGTGCAAAGTTACTGATCAGCCTCCCCCCCCCTCCCTCTGTAATCTTTGTTTTTTCTTTATAGCTGCACACTGATCAGATCTCTGGAAGACCCTGCAGCCCCCCAGCGTAGTGTGTCCAGTGACAGGTCACACTTGGTTGATTGTTAACCATTTCAGCTCAGCTATTTAGCCAGAGCTCTCTATGTGCTGCACATGTTTTTGTGAAGGATTTCCTGCTGATTCAGGCTAGAAGTGTCACAGACCCATTAACTGTTTACTGCCCTCCACTAATCCTGACGAGATCACTGTTTGTAATAAAAATGTTATTTTGGAAATTAAATGTGCTGCTGCCTTGTCCCTTGGTTGCACTTTTCAAAGAAGGATTACTGACTTGATCTTGCAGAACCAGTTTAAATAGAGTGTCACAGTCCTGCAATACTATATATATATGTACACTGAGTTCAACCATATCAGCAGTCTCTGACCATCTCTTGTACCATGTCTGCAGTCTCTGACCATCTCTTGTACCATGTCTGCAGTCTCTGACCATCCCATGTACCGTATTCTGCAGTCTCTGACCATCCCATGTACCGTGTCTGCAGTCTCTGACCATCTCTTGTACCGTGTCTGCAGTCTCTGAGCATCTCTTGTACCGTGTCTGCAGTCTCTGACCATCCCATGTACCCTGTCTGCAGTCTGTGACCATCCCATGTACCATGTCTGCAGTCTGTGACCATCCCATGTACCGTGTCCGCAGTCTGTGACCATCCCATGTACCGTGTCCGCAGTCTGTGACCATCCCATGTACCGTGTCCGCAGTCTGTGACCATCCCATGTACCGTGTCTGCAGTCTCTGACCATCCCATGTACCCTGTCTGCAGTCTCTGACCCTCCCTTGTACCCTGTCTGCAGTCTCTGACCCTCCCTTGTACCCTGTCTGCAGTCTCTGTTTCTCCCTTGTACCCTGTCTGCAGTCTCTGATCCTCCCTTGTACCCTGTCTGCAGTCTCTGATCCTCCCTTGTACCCTGTCTGCAGTCTCTGATCCTCCCTTGTACCCTGTCTGCAGTCTCTGATCCTCCCTTGTACCCTGTCTGCAGTCTCTGATCCTCCCTTGTACCCTGTCTGCAGTCTCTGATCCTCCCTTGTACCCTGTCTGCAGTCTCTGATTCTCTTGTACCGTGTCTTACACATATACAACTCACACACACAGCCTACTTAGGCTGTATGTGAGTGATATGAGGTGTGTATATATGTGATATAGGCTGCATATGAGTGACATTATACACACATACACAGAAAATGTTCACACATATATTAATGTGTCATGTGGGGGGTCTTGTTGCGTCACCTCCCTGAAATTAGTTTTTGCAGGTTGGGATTAGGGATGAGCTCCGGCTTGTTCACACACTCTATGTGCAGAGCCCGCCAGGAAGTCAGCGCAACGCAGCACACATCGAGGCAATGTCTCACTGCCTGTGAGTCGCGCAGCGCTGCATCGACTTCCTGACAGGCTCTGCACGTGGAGTGTGCGAATACGCTGGAGCTCATCCCTAGTTGGGATGTCTGTGACTGTGAGCCGAGCCAAGTATACTCGGCTACTCTGGGCTCCGCTCGGGACTGCGAGCAGACCCGAGAGCCGCAAAGATACACAGGACTCTGTATCTCTGCGGCACCATTTTTAAGCTTCAAGACTGCAATGACAACAAGGCTGCAAATGACACTGACAAGGCTGCATTGATGGGCATTTAAATGTAAAGTTTTTTTCTCCTCAAACTTCCCTCCTAAACTTTGGATGCGTGTTATACGCTGACGCGTATTATACGGTAATGTATAGCAGGTAGGGCCCGAAAGTGACTCAAGCCCAGGGGCCCCAACCACCCTAAGTCCTGCCCTGCCTACCTGCCTAACTAGCGTCACCTGTGACACTAATACAGCGATCAGAAAAATGATCGCTTATTAGGCTGGGTTCACACTGGAGCGATGCGGGAACGCCACGAATCCGCGGCGGGTTCCCGCATCGCATGCCTCCCGGCGGCAGTTCACACTGCCCTATGCGAACTGCTGGGAGTGTCAGTGAAATGTTAATGACACCCCCAGTTCAGTTCGCATATCGCAGTGCGATCTGCAAACTCGGATCGCATGGTGTGAACACCCATGCAATCCGATTCTGCTGCGGGCCAAAAAAAGGGTCGGGTGCGACACGAATTCAGCCATACTATCTGTATGGCTGAACTCGAATCGCACAGAGATCGGATGTGATTTGCACTGCAGTGCGGTGCGAATCACATTCGTTCTCATAAACCGCTGCAATGTGAACCCAGCCTTAGTGACACTGGCGACGGGGGGTGATCACGGGGTTAAACCTTTATTGGGGGGGTTAGGGGGGCACATTAGAACTAAAGGGGGCTAACCCTAACTGCCCTAACAGTTATTACAGTCACAAATGACACCAATGCAAAAAAAAAAAAAAGCAATTGGTGTCACTGTGACTGGGGGGGCAGGGGTAATTGGGGGGTGATCGGGGGGTAAAGGGGGGGTGTGAGTGTGCCTGGCATGTTCTACTGTATGTGGGGTGTGTTGGTGCAACTCACCGAACCTCTCTCCTCGGTGCCGGAACGAAAAATACCGACACGGAGGAGAGATTACATCACTTCCTCTCCTGTGTTTACATTACAGGAGAGGAAATTATGTCACCGGACATTTTCATTCGCCGGGAGCGATCGCGAGGGGGTGGCCATGAATGAATGGCCGTCCCCTCGTCCGGGATCGCTCCCGAACGAATACCGACCGCCGCAGGCACCGGCCCAATCGGGCCCCCGACCGGCGGGCAGGCAAGGACGTACATGTAAGCCCTTATGCCTGCCCGTGCCATTCTGTCGACGTACATCGTCGTGCGGCGGTCGGCAAGTGGTTAACCTTGTGTTGTGAGAATAGTAGTGTGTAGATGGTGGCGATTAAGTGGCCTTGGGGTTCTGAGCAGTTGCATAAAAGTTCGAATGGAAAGCAAAGATGGAAAACCTAAACAGAAAGTCATTATTTCAGATTGTGGAGAATATGTATGACATTGTTTAAAAATGAGCTTCGGCTAAATGAGCCTGATGGGACCCATCTGTTTGGGACTTTACCAACGTCATGTCAAGAAGGCTTCATCTCTCCACTGGCCGTTTTTGTAAAGTTTCTATGCATAAATAAATATTGTTTTGTAACTTGGTGTGTTGATTTATTTTTATAAAATAAAGGGTGACTACACCAAAAAAAAAAAAAAAGTTCGAATGGAGTGTAGTCCCTGTGCCAAAGAGAAGAGGGTTTGGTCGCATTAAAAAAGTGTCTCAATTGTAAATATTTGTAAAAAGGGATGTTGAATTTGGGTCGGGTCGCGGTCAATGAGGGGTAGGGTAGGAGTGTCCCATTGCTGAAAAAGCTCTGTGCCCTAGCGTGGAGAGAGTTTGTGTTTCCTGGGTCGGGTTTCTTAAAAACATGCCTGGGAGAAAGTCAGGGTTGTTGTCCAAAGTGGTCATGGGGCCAGGAAAGGGTGCGAGGAGGAGTGTTTTGCAAGCCAGTTTAAAGAGTGATAGCATGGCTCCAATAAGTGGGTGTGATGTGTAATCTTGGGGCAAAGATTTGGGGTCTATCCAGGGCGAGTTAGGTAGCGGAAGCTGCAAAGGAACCTTCCAACTGGATCCAGTCTTTGGTGGAGTGATGTATGTGCCAGTACACTATCCTGGTTAGATGGCAGGCCCAGTGATATTTTTGGAGGTCTGGGAAACCAAGGCCTCCGAGCGGTTTGGGTAACACTATTCAGTCCCAGCTTGTTCGAGGGGTCTTGGAAGCCCAGATAAAGTTCCTACAGATCCGTTTGTAGGACAGGAAGAAGGAGGTCGGAAGCCTAATGGGGACTGCTTGGAAGAGGTAGAAGAGTCTGGGTAGGACATTCATTTTTTAGTATGGCGATCCTACCTAGCCAAGAAAAGGAGCCCAGGTGCCATTTCTTGAGGTCTCCTTGGATAGCCAGGAGCAGGTGGTGAAAAGTTGCTGGTGTATAGGTTGCGTAGATGAGCTGGAGTTTATCGGTACTTATGCCATCGCTCGTAATCAATGACAAAGTTGGCTTTATACAAGGCCAAAAGGCCAGGGATAATATCCTGAAAGCCTTGAACTTACATTACTGGCTAAAGAACAAGCACAGATGTTTTTTTCCAGTCTTTGGATGCAGAGAATGCATTTAATAGTGTGGCCTGGAAACTACATGCGTGCAGTCTTGGAACACACTCCCTTAGGCCATAATATGCTTAACTACAAATTTGCACTTTACGCTTCTCAGACAGCTAAAGTTCGTGTAAAACGGCCACCTATCGAATGCCTTCTCTATCTCAAACAGAAGTAGGCAGGGCTGTCCTCTCTCGCCGCGTTTGTTTGTTCTAACACTGGAACCCTTACTGCGTCGCCTTAGTGCAAAGAACACCACAAGGTGAAAACATGCAAAGCCATTACCTTTTGTGTGGCAAAGGCAATCGATAACATACCTTGTGATACAACTCCCAACATCCCTATCAGACCTTTACACACTGAACTATTTGCCCTTACTAAGAAATATTCAAAGTGACTTGCAAACCTGGCATAAGGGGCTATTCTCATGGTTTGGATGGGCAACCATAATAAAAATGAACATAGCCCCCCCGCCTCCTTTATGTACTCCAAAAGATACCTATCCAAGTACCCAAGGCATTCTTCATGGTGTATCGCAGAGCCTGCATGCCATTCATCTGGGGCAGTAACTAAACTAAACTATACCATGCTTACTCTACCCAAACTAAAAGGAGGTATAGGTTTGCCTGACATCTACAAACATTACTTAGCATGTCACCTATCTAGAATTGTTGACTGGCATCTCCATCAAAAGATAAAAGCATGGATTTATATGAAACAAGCAAGCTCCACAGTACCCCTATGACTGATTTCTTGGCTACCCAAACAACACACACGTACAGAATATAACGCACACCTAATGGTAGGCCCATCCCTACATCGTTTCTGCACAGCTCTTTCATCTCAGCCAGATCCACTTACTTCCCTTAGACATAATCCAGACTTCTCTCCTGGCCTTTCCAATCAATTCCTAAAAGACGTCTGGCCCGAACAGGTGTATGCCGAACACTTTTCTCCACAAAGGGGCCTTTCTATCCTTTGAAGCACTACGGGCAAAGATGCAAAACGCTATATTCCCATTCTGGACTTATGTTCAGGAACGGCATTTTTTTCAGTCCCCCGAGAACCTCACCAGACCGGTTCCACTCCCACACTCCGTTCGAGGCTATTTGCACAGGAAACGTGGCACAACGACATATGATCTCCGCATTGTACTCCCTTTAATTTTCCACATACACCCCGAGTATCACTAAAATCTGTCAGACATGGGAGACACAACTTGAACTCAACCTTACAGACACAGACTGGGATAAAATCCTACATGCACAAAGGTTCAGGAAATGGAATTGAACTTTTTTCCGGGGTGGTACAGAACCCCTGTAATCCTACACAAATTTTCTACCTCAACCTCCCCTCTGTGTTGGAGATGTGGTTCTGTACCTGGATCCTTGTTACATATCTGGTGGTCCTGTCCAAAATGACGGGAATTCTGGAGAGCGGTGCATGATGACATAAAATCACCACCCTTACCCCTTGACTTTACTCCAGCACGATACTTGCTACATCATACTTCCCTTTCAAAATCCAAACATCACACATCTCTGGCTCTTCATTTAGTAAATGCTGCTAGGCGCTGCAATACGGGGCACCACCACAACCCCAACGTTAATGGACTGGTATTGTTGGATTAGCCACAAGGCTGAAATGGAAACGCTGATTCGTATCACTCAGGATGACCCCTCTAAATTCACCCGCACATGGGCATGTTGATTCAACTTTAAAGAAACACTAAATGTGGTGACAACACAAAATGTGACGGGTTAACTGGCCGATGCCAGTCTGCATTGATAAACTATCTTGAATGCAATACAATTAGAAGTGGTTTGGCATCCTATCAACCCATTTCCCACACTTCAGGATGTAAATTATATACTTTACACTCCTCAGGCTGTGGGACCGTGGGTCTTTCCCTCATACCCTTTGTAGTTTCCCCCCTTCCATATCTTCCCTTCAACTATAACTATCTCCACCTACTTATCCTATAAATGTAAGGTTGCATATCTCCGTATAAATGAACTTGGCCTAAGTACTGCTAAATAATATCATTTCCTGGTACCACTATTCCAATGAGATGCAATTGCACAAGAGATGTATCACTTCACGTGTAGAGACAGAGGTCTGACAACATGTGTAGCACTCACTAATTTCTCTCATTCTATATGACAGGACAGGCAGTCAGTCATCCCACCCAGTGATGGGGGATACTGAAACAAGTTTAATGTCATATGAAGCTAATGGTTATGTTTGTTTTTTGCAATGAATATGTTACATTTTGTACATGCTATACCCTACTATACATGGCATTGCTGCTTTACTTCTTTGTATTTCACGATAAAAACCCAATAAAATCTTTGGAAAAGAAAAAGAATGACTGAACTGATCCTGAAGACCCCCATCATTGGGTTATTGACTCCTCCCTCATTATCACTTTCTGTTTAAGGTCCCAAAGTCTGAGGATGTTATCACATTATTATCACCATGTAAAAGTCTGTGCTCCAATCAAATCATCAGATATAAAATGTCCAGCTGGTAGGAAATGGGTGTAACAAAAGAGAATACATATTATGTGTATATATAGCAGTGGGTAGAGGGGAGAGAGCAGAAGTCAGGACTATGTCATGTACAACATATTGTATAAGATACAACAGATAGGACTATATAGTATCAGAATGATGTAATGTACAACAGAGTATATAGTGCAGGGGTCAGCAGTATGTAATGTAAAACCTATGTATTATATAGACAAAGAGGTACGGGGCTGTCACTGTGTCAGAAAATCAGGCACGGCGGTCCCATCCCTATATTGCATATACAAAAAGACTTTAAATGGACCACCAATGCCACAAAACTAAGAGTAAGGCCGCGTACACACGCGCGGACTGTTCGCCCAACTTTGTCCGTCCAACAGTTTCGGCAAACAGTCCGCTCAAACTTAGCATGGACGGACATGGCCACACACGACGGACGAACAGTTTGCTGAAACCGTGCGCGATGACGTGAACGGCACGTACGACGGGACGAAAAATACGACGTCCTATACACTGCATTATAGCTTTCGGCGTGAAAATCCTTTCTGAGCATGCGCGCAACTTTGTTTGACGAACAAGCCTACACACGAGCGGACTGTTCGCTGAAACAAGGTTTCAGCGGACAGTTTTACGGAATTTCCGAAAAACCTTGTCCGTCAAACTGTCCGCTGAAACTGTCCGCTGAAAGCCCACACACGAGCGGACTGTCCAGCGGACAAAGTTGGGCGAACAGTCCGCGCGTGTGTACGCGGCCTAAGAAATAAAACATGTATATTTTATTTATAATTTGTATAGCAAAACCTTAAAAAAAGAAAGAAATCTCCAGACATATAATATCTCTAATAAAAAAAACATCAGACAACTGTATATGAAAAGTACATATATATGACAACTCTCATGGGTTTGGGACATCCATGAGAGTTGTTATATATATGTGCTTTTCATATACATTTGTCTGATGTTTTTTTATTAGAGATATTATATGTCTGGAGATTTCTCTCTTTTTTAAAGTTTTGCTATACAAATTATAAATACAATATACATGTTTTATTTCTTACTCTTATTTTTGTGGTATTGGTGGTCCATTTAAAGTCAGACTAAGGGGGAGTTTTTTGTATATGTATTATATAGTGTAAGGGTCAGGACTTCAGTAATCAGTGGAAGCTTAAATGTTTCCATGAGACAAGTTGCAGAGGTCCCACACCGCTGCCTCCCATCTCCTGAGACTGCACTCAGTGACTTGGGTCTGAGACTATACAGACATATCCCTCCACCCGGCACAGCCAGCAGACAACACAACAAGTAATCCTGGGGGGGGGGGGGGGATTGTTCTGTCAGAGATCTTACTAGACCCGGACATGGGGAAGAAGACCCAAAGTGCGTGTCCCAGGTGCCAAGGTTTGGCAATGTCTATGGTGAAGATCAATATTTTGCTGCCAGCTGAACCCCAGAATCTCCATAAATCCAGTCTAGATACA